>NC_050105.1:77718897-78343897 GCF_902167145.1 Zea mays
GGCCAAGACCAACGCTTGCCTACTCCACGTTGTGGCGTCCCAACGGACGAGGGTTGCAATCAACCCCTCTCAAGCGGTCCAAAGACCCACTTGAATACCATGGTGTTTTGTTTTCCTTTCACTATCCCGTTTGCAAGGAATCTCCACAAATTGGAGTCTCTTGCCCTTACAAGTATATGATCACAAATGAAACACAGAGTAAGGGAGGGAAGCAACACACACAAATCCACAGCAAAAGCGCACACACACGGCCAAGAATCGAGCTCACAAGACTATCTCAGAGTTCTCACTTAGAACAGAGCTCGAATCACTTAGAAACACAAACGAATGCGCAGAGACTTAGTGTGGATGATCAAGAATGCTCAAAGGTTGCTTGTGTATCTCCTCCATGCGCCTAGGGGCTCCTTTTATAGCCCCAAGGCAGCTAGGAGCCGTTGAGAGCAAATCCGGAAGGCCATCCTTGCCTTCTGTCGTCGGGGGCACCGGACAGTCCGGTGCACACCGGACACTGTCCGGTGCCCGATTTGTTTCCTTAAACGGCGAAGACGACCGTTGCAGACCGTTGGCAGATCTGGCGCTGTTGGCGCACCGGACATGTCCGGTGCACACCGGACAGTCCGGTGCCGTCTTCCGACCGTTGGCTCGGCCACGTGTCCCGCGCGGATTGCGCGGCTGACCGTTGGCCCGGCCGACCGTTGGCTCACCGGACAGTCCGGTGCACACCGGACAGTCCGGTGAATTTTAGCCGTACGTCGCCGGCCAATTTCCCGAGAGCGGCCAGTTCGAGTCGCGCCAGCCTGGCGCACCGGACACTGTCCGGTGCACACCGGACAGTCCGGTGCTCCAGACCGAGCTGGGTCTTGGCAGCACACAGCCAAGTCCCTTCTCCTTTTCTCTATTCTTCTTCTTTCTGTTTCTAACACTTAGACAAATATATTAGTACTTAAAACCAATGTACTAAGGCTTAGAAACATACCTTTACTTCATGATTTTCACCTTGTTCATCCATGTACATAAATTCACATTTAGGCCCTTGTGTTTGCACTCAATCACCAAAATACTTAGAAATGGCCCAAGGGCACATTTCCCTTTCAATCTCCCCCTTTTTGGTGATTTATGCCAACACAACATAAAGCAAGTGGAACAAGTGCAAAATCACTTCAAATAAAAACTCAAATTGGTTTTATTCAATTTTGGCATATATGGATCATCCTTTGCCACCACTTGGTTTGTTTTTTTTTTCAAATCAAACTCAAATCTCTATCTCTAAGTCAAACACACATGTTGAAGTATAAAGAGAGTCATTCCAAAAGAGATTGATCAAAGATTTCACAAACTCCCCCTTTTTCCCATAATCAACACTTCTCCCCACAAGAAGCCAACTTTTGAAAATAGAGACAATAAGAGACAATAAAAGCTTTTGACAAAACAAAAACTCTATTCTACTATTTTCAAAATTTTCAAAATCTCTCAAGTGGTAGCTGATCCATTTATCACTTTGGCCTTTATTTTCTCCCCCTTTGGCATCAAGCACCAAAACGGGATCAATCTTGGCCTTTTAACCCCATTGCCTCACCAAAGTCTTCAATTAAGAGCAAATGGCAATAAGATTTCATGAGATGAACTTGGAATTAGTTACCCTCTCATCGGAGTGCAGTGGAAGTCTTTCATGGTCCAAGCCCACCTTTTCCCTTTCAATCCTCCTTCGAGACTAAATTATCAAACTCAAGCACATGGTTAGTCTCAAAGGGTCAAGTTGTAACACATCTCCCCCTACACATGTGCATCACTTTGCAACGGACTTGTGAGGTCCAGGGAGTGTTTGTACAACTTGAGCACCATAATAATCAACATAATGCAAGAAGAAACATGATCAAAAGCATAACTACATGTATGCTACAATTCAATCCAGGTTCCGCGAATCTAAGACATTTAGCTCACTACGCAACCTGCAAAAGGTCTTCTCATCTAGAGGCTTAGTGAAGATATCGGCTAGCTGGTTCTCGGTGCTAACATGAAACACTTCGATATCTCCCTTTTGCTGGTGGTCTCTCAAAAAGTGATGCCGGATGTCTATGTGCTTTGTGCGGCTGTGTTCAACAGGATTTTCCGCCATGCGGATAGCACTCTCATTATCACATAGGAGTGGGACTTTGCTCAGATTGTAGCCAAAGTCCCTGAGGGTTTGCCTCATCCAAAGTAGTTGCGCGCAACACTGTCCTGCGGCAACATACTCGGCCTCAGCGGTGGATAGGGCAACGGAAGTTTGTTTCTTAGAGTTCCATGACACCAGGGACCTTCCTAAGAATTGGCACGTCCCCGATGTACTCTTCCTATCGACCTTACATCCAGCATAGTCGGAGTCTGAGTATCCAACTAAGTCAAAGGTAGACCCCTTTGGATACCAGAGCCCGAAGCAAGGCGTAGCAACCAAATATCTAAGAATTCGCTTCACCGCCACTAAGTGACACTCCTTAGGATCGGATTGAAATCTAGCACATATGCATACGCTAAGCATAATATCCGGTCTACTAGCGCATAAGTAAAGCAAGGAACCTATCATTGACCGGTATGCTTTTTGATCAACGGACTTACCTCCTTTGTTGAGGTCGGTGTGTCCGTCGGTCCCCATCGGAGTCTTTGCGGGCTTGGCGTCCTTCATCCCAAACCGCTTTAGCAGATCTTGCGTGTACTTCGTTTGGGAGATGAAGGTGCCGTCCTTGAGTTGCTTCACTTGGAACCCAAGGAAGTAGTTCAACTCGCCCATCATCGACATCTCGAATTTCTGCGTCATCACCCTGCTAAACTCTTCACAAGACTTTTGGTTAGTAGAACCAAATATTATGTCATCGACATAAATTTGGCACACAAACAAATCACCATTACAAGTCTTAGTAAAAAGAGTTGGATCGGCTTTCCCAACCTTGAAAGCATTAGCAAGTAAAAAGTCTCTAAGGCATTCATACCATGCTCTTGGGGCTTGCTTAAGTCCATAGAGCGCCTTAAAGAGCTTACACACATGGTCGGGGTACCGTTCATCCTCGAAGCCAGGGGGTTGCTCCACGTACACCTCCTCCTTGATTGGCCCGTTGAGGAAGGCGCTCTTTACATCCATTTGAAACAACCTGAAAGAATGGTGAGCGGCATATGCTAGCAAGATACAAATTGATTCTAGCCTAGCCACAGGAGCAAAAGTCTCCTCGAAATCCAAACCTGCGACTTGGGCATAACCTTTTGCCACAAGTCGAGCCTTGTTCCTCGTCACCACCCCGTGCTCGTCCTGTTTGTTGCGGAACACCCACTTGGTCCCCACAACATTTTGCTTCGGACGAGGCACCAGTGTCCAAACTTCATTGCGCTTGAAGTTGTTTAACTCCTCTTGCATGGCCAACACCCAGTCCGGATCTAGCAAGGCCTCTTCTACCCTGAAAGGCTCAATAGAAGAGACAAAAGAGTAATGCTCACAAAAATTAACTAATCGAGATCGAGTAGTTACTCCCTTGCTAATGTCACCCAGAATTTGGTCGACGGGATGATCCCTTTGAATCATCGCTCGAACTTGAGTTGGAGGTGCCGGTTGCGCTTCTTCCTCCATTACGTTATCATCTTGTGCTCCCCCTTGATCAAGCGCCTCCACTTGAGGTACCTGTTCGTCATCTTTGGTTGGGGGTTGCACCATAGTTGAGGAAGAAGGTTGATCTCGTTCATCTTGTTCCTGTGGCCGTACTTCTCCAATCGCCATGGTCCGTATAGCGGCCGTCGGAACATCTTCTTCATCTACATCATCACAATCAACAACTTGCTCTCTTGGAGAGCCATTAGTCTCATCAAATACAACGTCGCTAGAGACTTCAACCAAACCCGATGATTTGTTGAAGACTCTATACGCCTTTGTATTTGAGTCATAACCTAATAAAAAACCTTCTACAACTTTGGGAGCAAACTTAGAATTTCTACCCTTCTTTACTAGAATGTAGCATTTACTCCCAAATACACGAAAGTACGATACATTGGGTTTGTTACCGGTTAGTAGCTCATACGACGTCTTCTTGAGGAGGCGATGAAGGTAGACCCTGTTGATGGCGTGGCACGCCGTGTTCACGGCTTCCGTCCAAAAGCACTCGGGGGTCTTGAACTCTCCTAGCATCGTCCTCGCCATGTCGATGAGCGTCCTGTTCTTCCTCTCTACCACACCATTTTGCTGTGGTGTGTAGGGAGCGGAGAACTCGTGCTTGATCCCTTCCTCTTCAAGGAACTCCTCCACTTGAAGGTTCTTGAACTCGGACCCGTTGTCGCTTCTTATCTTTTTCACTTTGAGCTCAAACTCATTTTGAGCTCTCCTGAGGAAGCGTTTGAGGGTCCCTTGGGTTTCAGACTTATCCTGCAAAAAGAACACCCAAGTGAAGCGGGAAAAGTCATCAACAATAACTAGACCATACTTACTTCCCCCTATGCTTAGATAGGCGACGGGTCCGAAGAGATCCATATGCAGCAGCTCCAGGGGTCTTGAAGTGGTCATCACATTCTTGCTGTGATGCGCTCCTCCCACCTGTTTCCCTGCTTGACAAGCTGCACAAGGTCTATCTTTTTCGAAATGAACATTGGTTAGACCTATCACATGTTCTCCCTTTAGAAGCTTGTGGAGGTTCTTCATCCCCACATGTGCTAAGCGGCGATGCCACAGCCAGCCCATGCAAGTCTTAGCCATTAAGCATGCATCTAGACCGGCCTCTTCTTTTGCAAAATCAACTAAATAAAGTTTGCCGTCTAATACACCCTTAAAAGCTAGTGAACCATCACTTCTTCTAAAGACAGACACATCTACATTTGTAGATAAACAATTATATCCCATTTGACATAATTGACTGACAGATAGCAAATTATATCCAAGACTCTCCACTAAGAATACATTTGATATAGAATGCTCATTAGAAATTGCAATTTTACCTAGCCCTTTTACCTTGCCTTGATTCCCATCACCGAATATGATTGAATCTTGGGAATCCTTATTCTTGACGTAGGAGGTGAACATCTTCTTCTCCCCCGTCATATGGTTTGTGCATCCGCTATCGATAATCCAGCTTGAACCCCCGGATGCATAAACCTGCAAGGCAAATTTAGGCTTGGGACTTAGGTACCCAACTCTTGTTGGGTCCTACAAGGTTAGCACAAATGTCCTTAGGGACCCAAATGCAAGTCCTGTCTCCCTTGCATTTTGCCCCTAACTTCCTAGCAACTATTTTCCTATCCTTTCTACAAATAGCAAAGGAAGTGTTTAAAGCACAATAAATTATAGAAGGTTCATTCACTACTTTCCTAGGAGCATGAATAACATTCTTTCTAGGCACATGAGCAATATTTCTCCTAGGCATATCCCTATCATGCTTATAAGAAGAACTAGAGGCAAACATGGTATGAGAATCATAAACATGTGAATCAAAATCATTATAAGCATTTCTAGCATTTCTCCTATCATAATACATAAAAGCATGGTTCTTTTTAGCATTACTTGCCATAGGGGCCTTCCCTTTCTCCTTGACGAAGATGGGAGCCTTATGGCTTGTTAAGTTCTTGGCCTCTCTCTTGAAGCCAAGACCATCCTTAATTGAGGGGTGTCTACCAACCGTATAGGCATCCCTTGCAAATTTTATTTTATCAACTTCATTCTTGCTAGTCTTAAGTTGGGCATTAAGACTAGCCACTTCCTTATTTAATTTGGAAATTAAAACTAGATGTTCACTACAGGCATCAACATCGAAATCCTTACACCTAGTGCAAATCTTAACATGTTCTACACAAGAATTAGATTTATTTGCTACTTCTAACTTAGCATTTAAATCATTGTTAACACCTTGTAAAGTAGAAATGGTTTCATGACAAGTAGATAGTTCATAAGAAAGCATTTCATTTCTTTTTACTTCTAAAGCATATGATTTTTGTGCCTCTACAAATTTATCATGTTCATCATACAATAAATCCTCCTGCTTTTCTAAAAGCCTATCCTTTTCATTCAATGCATCAATCAATTCATTGATTTTATCTATCTTAGATCTATCTAAGCCCTTGAACAAGCATGAATAATCTATGTCATCATCACTAGACTCACTATCACTAGAAGAAGCATAAGTGGAGTCTTGAGTACTCACCTTCTTCTCCCTTGCCATAAGACATGTGAGACGCTCGTTGGGGAAGAGAGCCGATTTGTTGAAGGCAGTGGCGGCGAGTCCTTCGTTGTCGGAGTCGGAGGAGGAGCAATCCGAGTCCCACTCCTTTCCTAGATGCGCCTCGCCCTTTGCCTTCTTGTATTGCTTCTTCTTTTCTCTTTTGTTCCCCTTTTCCTGGTCACTTTCATTATCGGGACAGTTAGCGATAAAATGACCAAGCTTACCGCATTTGAAGCATGAGCGCTTCCCCTTGGTCTTGGTCTTGCTTGGCTGCCCCTTGCGACCATTTAGCGCCGTCTTGAATCTCTTGATGATGAGAGCCATCTCTTCATCGTTGAGTCCGGCCGCCTCAATTTGTGCCACCTTGCTAGGTAGCGCCTCCTTGCTTCGTGTTGCCTTGAGAGCGAGAGGTTGCGGCTCGTTGATCAGACCATTCAAGGCGTCGTCCACATATCTCGCCTCCTTGATCATCATTCGCCCGCTAACAAATTTCCCAAGAACTTCTTCGGGCGACATCTTGGTGTACCTGGGATTTTCACGTATATTGTTCACCAAGTGAGGATCAAGAACGGTAAATGACCTTAGCATTAGGCGGACGACGTCGTGGTCCGTCCATCGCGTGCTCCCGTAGCTTCTTATCTTGTTGATAAGGGTCTTGAGCCGATTGTATGTTTGCGTTGGCTCCTCGCCCCTTATCATTGCGAACCGTCCAAGCTCGCCCTCCACCAACTCCATCTTGGTGAGTAAGGTGACGTCGTTCCCCTCATGAGAAATTTTGAGGGTGTCCCAGATTTGCTTGGTGTTATCCAAGCCGCTCACCTTATGGTATTCATTCCTGCACAAGGAAGCTAGAAGAACAGTAGTAGCTTGTGCATTCTTATGAATTTGTTCATTAATGAACATGGGACTATCCGAACTATCAAAATGCATTCCACTCTCTACAATCTCCCATATACTAGGATGGAGAGAGAATAGGTGACTACGCATTTTGTGGCTCCAAAATCCGTAGTCCTCTCCATCAAAGTGTGGGGGCTTGCCGAGTGGAATGGAGAGCAAATGAGAATGTGAACTTTGCGGAATACGAGAGTAATCAAAAGAAAAGTTCGAATTAACCGGTTTTCTTCTCTCGTAGTCGTTGTGGTCCTCGTCCTTTTGGGAAGAAGTAGACTCGTCGCTGTCGTAGTAGACGATCTCCTTGATGCGCCTGGTCTTCTTCTTCTTCCCTTCCTTCCGTCTTTGGCCCGAGCCGGAGTCGGTAGGCTTATCGTCCTTCGGCTCGTTGACGAAGGATTCCTTCTCTTTGTCGTTGATCACTATACCCTTCCCCTTAGGATCCATCTCTTCGGGCGGTTAGTCCCTTTGTGAAGAGAACGGCTCTGATACCAATTGAGAGCACCTAGAGGGGGGGGTGAATAGGTGATCCTGTAAAAAACTTCAAACTTATAGCCACAAAACTTGATTAGGTGTTAGCACAATTTATGCCAAGTGGCTAGAGAGGAGTCAAAACACAATAACCACAAGAATCCAATCAAGCACAGAGTGACACAGTGGTTTTATCCCGTGGTTCGGCCAAGACCAACGCTTGCCTACTCCACGTTGTGGCGTCCCAACGGACGAGGGTTGCAATCAACCCCTCTCAAGCGGTCCAAAGACCCACTTGAATACCACGGTGTTTTGTTTTCCTTTCACTATCCCGTTTGCAAGGAATCTCCACAAATTGGAGTCTCTTGCCCTTACAAGTATATGATCACAAATGAAACACAGAGTAAGGGAGGGAAGCAACACACACAAATCCACAGCAAAAGCGCACACACACGGCCAAGAATCGAGCTCACAAGACTATCTCAGAGTTCTCACTTAGAACAGAGCTCGAATCACTTAGAAACACAAACGAATGCGCAGAGACTTAGTGTGGATGATCAAGAATGCTCAAAGGTTGCTTGTGTATCTCCTCCATGCGCCTAGGGGCTCCTTTTATAGCCCCAAGGCAGCTAGGAGCCGTTGAGAGCAAATCCGGAAGGCCATCCTTGCCTTCTGTCGTCGGGGGCACCGGACAGTCCGGTGCACACCGGACACTGTCCGGTGCCCGATTTGTTTCCTTAAACGGCGAAGACGACCGTTGCAGACCGTTGGCAGATCTGGCGCTGTTGGCGCACCGGACATGTCCGGTGCACACCGGACAGTCCGGTGCCGTCTTCCGACCGTTGGCTCGGCCACGTGTCCCGCGCGGATTGCGCGGCTGACCGTTGGCCCGGGCGACCGTTGGCTCACCGGACAGTCCGGTGCACACCGGACAGTCCGGTGAATTTTAGCCGTACGTCGCCGGCCAATTTCCCGAGAGCGGCCAGTTCGAGTCGCGCCAGCCTGGCGCACCGGACACTGTCCGGTGCACACCGGACAGTCCGGTGCTCCAGACCGAGCTGGGTCTTGGCAGCACACAGCCAAGTCCCTTCTCCTTTTCTCTATTCTTCTTCTTTCTGTTTCTAACACTTAGACAAATATATTAGTACTTAAAACCAATGTACTAAGGCTTAGAAACATACCTTTACTTCATGATTTTCACCTTGTTCATCCATGTACATAAATTCACATTTAGGCCCTTGTGTTTGCACTCAATCACCAAAATACTTAGAAATGGCCCAAGGGCACATTTCCCTTTCATCGTCAGCCACCGAGGAATTGAGGCTAATCCGGATAAGATTGAAGCTATCATGAAGATGGAAGCACCTCGATCACAAAAGAAGGTTCAGCGACTTACGGGATGTATGGCAGCTCTGAGCAGATTTATATCCAGGCTGGGGGAAAAAGGTTTGCCATTTTACAAGCTACTCAAGAAGGTGGATAAGTTTCAGTGGACTTCAGAAGCACATGAAGCTCTAGATGCACTGAAGAAATTCTTGACAACACCACCAGTACTGAAGCCACCCCGACGAGCTACGTCAACTCAACCAGCTGAAGATTTGCTACTGTATATCTCTTGCACGACTCACGTGGTAAGCACCGCGTTGGTAGTCGAGCGAGTAGAAGAAGGACATGCCTATCCAGTACAACATCCTGTTTACTTCATCAGTGAAGTTCTAGGCCCCTCAAAGAAAAAGTACCCTCAAGTTCAGAAGCTATTATACGCAGTACTTCTAACTGCCCGCAAGCTGCGTCACTACTTTGATGACCACAAAGTCATAGTAGTCACTGGTTTTCCAATAGGGGATATTCTTCACAACAAGGAAGCCATTGGCCGAATAGCCAAGTGGGCTTGCGAGCTGGGATCTCATGACATCGAGTTCCGACCCCGCACTGCCATCAAAACTCAAGCACTGGTCGATTTCGTATCAGAGTGGACTGAACAGCAAGTACCAGATAACCCAGAGACTGCAGAAGTATGGCGAATGTATTTCGATGGCTCGCTGAAGCTATAGGGAGCAGGAGCAGGAATTCTCTTCACCGCACCTGGAGGCGAGCACCTCAAATACGCCCTCCAGTTGTTATTTCCAGCCTCCAACAATGCAGCCGAGTATGAAGCTCTGATCCATGGATTGAACATCGCCATATCATTGGGCATCAAGAGATTGATGGTATACGGAGACTCTATGGTAGTCATTAGCCAGATAAACAAAGAGTGGGATTGTTCAAGCGATTCAATGGGAAAATACTGCACTGCCGTCCGAAAGTTGGAAGACAAATTTGAGGGTCTAGAATTTCATCATGTAGAAAGAGATCGGAACACAGCAGCCGATGTACTGTCCAAGCTAGGATCCAGTCGAACTTAGGTCCCACCCGGAGTCTTTGTGCAAGAAATTATACAGCCGAGTATCTCAATGGATCAAACAGAAGAGTGCAACATCATAGATCAACCCGAGTCAGACTCTGATGACTGGAGAAGGCCGATCATCAAGTATATAAAGAATGAAGAAGAACCAGACGACAAGAACTCGGCAGAGCGCATTGCCAGACAGTCGGCTCACTATACACTCATTGGGGAGACATTGTACAGAAGGGGTGCATCAGGCGTCCTCATGAAGTGCATTCTCCCGTCCACTGGGAAGCAACTTCTGGAGGAGGTCCATGCTGGGCAATGTGGAATACATGCAGCCTCCAGAACACTAGTCGGGAAGGTCTTCAGGTCAGGATTCTATTGGCCAACAGCAAAGAATGATGCAGCCGAGTTAGTTCAGAGGTGCGAAGCTTGCCAATACTTGTCAAAGCAACAACATCTGCCAGCACAACAACTGCAGACCATACCAGTAACTTGGCCTTTCGCATGCTGGGGACTGGATATGATTGGACCTTTCAAGAAAGCTCAAGGGGGATACACTCATGTATTGGTAGCGATCGACAAATTCACTAAATGGATAGAGTTCAAGCCCATTGCTTCTTTAACCTCTGCTAAGGCCGTGTAATTCATACAAGACATAATATTCAGATTCGGGATACCAAACAGCATCATAACTGACTTAGGATCCAACTTCACAAGTTCAGAATTCTTTGACTTCTGCGAGCAAAAGAGCATTCAGATCAAGTATGCATCTGTAGCACATCCAAGAGCCAACGGGCAGGTTGAGCGAGCCAACGAGATGATATTGGAGGCACTCAGGAAAAAGGTCTTCGATAAGAATGAAAAATTCGCAGGGAAGTGGATAAGGGAATTGCCCTATGTTGTTTGGAGCCTAAGAACCCAACCTAGCCGAGCTCTGCATGGAAACACTCCTTTCTTCATGGTCTATGGGTCGGAGGCAGTGCTACCCGCAGATCTCAAGTTCGGGGCGCCAAGATTAATCTTCGAAAACATAGCAGAAGTCAAGGCCACCAGGCTGGAGGACATCGATATACTTGAAGAAGAACGGTTGAATGCAGTAATCCAATCAGCACGGTACCAGCAGACTCTAAGGCGCTATCACGACAAGGCTGTGCGACAGCGATCCTTTTCAGTAGGAGATCTCGTCCTCCGCCGAATTCTAACGGGGGAAGGACGGCACAAGTTGTCGCCCTTATGGGAAGGACCCTTCATAGTAGTAGAAGTCACTCGGCCAGGATCATATCGTCTCACTCAGATGGATAGCACAGAAGTCGGGAACTCCTGGAACATAGAACACCTCAGGAAGTTTTATCCCTAGCTGTATTTCAGAAGCTATTGGGACGACGATGTACTCTGTAAAGTGGAAACAGGCCATCAATAAAAAAGGGGTTTTCAAAGATACTCAGTTTGTTCACGATTGACTTGCTTTCTTACTTAACTCGGGGTGACCACTATGCCCTACTAACGGAGCAATCGGCTTAAGTCGGCAACGACTTAAGGCGGTGCGACATGCTCACGCTTACTTAACTCGGGGTGACCACTATGCCCTACTTACGGAGCAATCGGCTTAAGTCGGCAACGACTTAAGGCGGTGCGACATGCTCACGCTTACTTAACTCGGGGTGACCACTATGCCCTACTAACGGAGCAATCGGCTTAAGTCGGCAACGACTTAAGGCGGTGCGACATGCTCACGCTTACTTAACTCGGGGTGACCACTATACCCTACTAACGGAGCAATCGGCTTAAGTCGGCAACGACTTAAGGCGGTGCGACATGCTCACGCTTACTTAACTCGGGGTGACCACTATGCCCTACTAACGGAGCAATCGGCTTAAGTCGGCAACGACTTAAGGCGGTGCGACATGCTCACGCTTACTTAACTCGGGGTGACCACTATACCCTACTAACGGAGCAATCGGTTAAACTCGGTGGCGACTTAAACCGGTGCAACATGCTCACGACTACGCAATTCAGGGTGACCACTACGCCCTACTGACAAAAGCAAGCGACTTAAGTCAGCAGCGACTTAAGGCGATCCGACGAGATTACAATTACTCATATAAGGATGACTTCTATATCCCGCAAACAAATTTCATAACCATCGCGCATCATTTTACTACTGCAAATTCACAGACTGATGAATTCTGAAACAATACGAGAATAACAATGTCGTTTAAGTACTGAAATGATGTCCTCTAACAAATATTCAATCATGCTAACCGCGCGCTCAAAGCACGCAAAATGTTTCTCTATTTCGCAATATCTTTCTCAGGAGCGATCGATGAGGAAGGACGAGTCGAGGAATCAGGGGCAGCATTCACATCAGCCCTTATATCTTCGGGAACAACCACGCCGGGTCTCCTCATCAAGATTCGCCCCGCCCGAATAGCCTTGTCCATGGCTCTGTCGCGCTGGGCTCTGAGAGTAACAGAAGTTTCTTCGGCAACCTTGGCAGCCAGTCGAGCAGTTTCTAACTCCTGGACAATGGATTTCTTGGAAGCTCGGAGTTCTTTGATGGTAGCATCCTTTGCTGATATCAACTGCTTGAGGCGGGTCACTTCATCCGCGGATTCCTGCAGCTTACAGCGTTGATTGTCCAACTCTTCCATTGTAAAGCGGTGACTCCTCTCCAAGATGGTCAGCGAGTTGCTAGAATCACGATACAATCTGTCAAGACTGTCACGAGAAGCAGCAAGGATACGCTTTTCTTCCTGCGAGAAAAAGTCAATTCCCTCAAAAACCAAGCAAGTAATAGGAACACAGCAAGGCAAAGGCACAGTTTTGTAGATCACCTTTTCAGAATTGAGTTGAGCATGGAGAGAAGAACTCAGTGCATTGGCGTCATCCAAGGCAGCGGAGACCTGACCCAGTTCAGTTTGACTCTGAGAGTACTTCTCCTCAAAGTCAGCACACCGCTAGACCAATTCAGCCTGATCTCGGGAATGTTTTTCCTCAAGAGTCGAAATCTGCCGAGTCATTCCTAGCAAGAGATAATCAAACAAAAAGGGGTCAGAATGTAAAGCAGTCCACAGTGAAGGCAAAGAGAAGCAAAAAAGCACTAACCAGCATTGGTTGCCTCCAATTCAGAGACGCGATGTCGAAGTGAGACTGGATTCCAACATGCAAGAGACGAAGCCACTTCTGGGACGGAAGCACCCTGTAATCTCAGCTGGCTAGCCATCCCATCCACCAAAGCCTGATGAGGAGAACAGATGAGTGTAAAGACAACAGTTCATGCAATGTAAAAGTCAAGCTAAAATACATCACGGTACCTGGAGATTGGAAAAGAACGAAGGAATCCCCAAATCAGGAGAGATAAGTTGATAATCAGGCGTAAGGCCACCACCCGAAGCAGCTTGCAACGAACCAGCAGGAATCAGCTCGGTGCCTTCAACAGAGCCAAATACTCGGTCAGCGGGGACGCTGCCCTCTAAAGCGACTCCCTGGTCCAAGGTTTGGGCTACCACCATACAGCCAGAGTGTGGAGGAGATCCCGCATGAACGTCCATGGAAGTACAGGAGGGAGACCCCACTCTGGCACCCTCGAGGGCAGGGTCATAGTTTGCACTGCCCACTTGAGCCGGATCATCCCCGGCAGCACCCTCGGGGGCTGGGCAGTGGCTTACACTCCGAGTCAAGTCATCCCCGACGACATCCTCGGGGGCTGGGCATGTGTCAACACCATCCTTGGAGTCCAAGTTCTCTGCAGTAGCCACCTCTAAGGTTGACGGGCCCTCAGCTACTTCCATAGGACCAGGACGATCCAAGTCAGTCTCCCGACCCTCGAGATCACGCTCTAAGGTCGACGAGGCACGGGATGACCTCAATCCAGCATCAGGCACGTCAACGCAAACCTCCATTGCACCATCATCCACCGGTTCCGATAACAAATCCTCTGGGACCATATCCTCAAGAGTCTGATCAAAGTTGGCCAGGGACAGTTCCTGCAAACCAATGAGGGCAGACAAAGCAGGAGAGGGAACTCCACTACTTTCGCCGCTCGCGATGAGCTGTCGACTGTTTTTCCGAGTCAAAGGAATTTCATCTTCTTCCTCCTCATCATCCACATTGGCAACACAAGCAGCACCCCCATTGGGATCAGCAACAGATGGAGCACCCACATTAGGATCAGCAACGGATTGGGTACACCCATTGGGGTCGGCATCAGTAAATCCAGTTGCAGGCACTTCTTCAGTAGCAGGAACCGAGGTACCAGCGTCCCGATCCAAACTGGATACTCGCCGGAGGCGTCTTCTTTTCTTCTTCTGCTCATCAGTAGAAGGATCAGGCTAATTGGCTCGACAAGGGCGCCTCGGGCGAGTACTGACAGGCTTCTGAGTATCCAAAGTTGTATCAGCCTCTGGGAGGGGCGCCACTACCAACGCCCCAACAGGAGCAGCGTCGGAAGAATCCTTAGCCAGCAAATCAAGCATAGCACTTATCTCTGCATCACTAGGGTTCAAGGGCACCTCAAAATGGACCTGTCGTTCATCATCAGGAATCTCCCCAAGCGAAGCAACCAAGGCACTAACTTCATCAGCAGAGGGTCGCACTCTAAGGCCCAAACTGCCATCAGTGACAGGTGGATTCGACACAAAAAGGGTGAAGGCTTTAGGAGGAGGCAGGTTCCAGGCCGAGTATGCCACTGGAGCACCAACATTTGACACTTTGCCCCTAAGGATCATCTCTAGTCGGCTCACCAAGTCTGCAGAGGGAATTCTTCTGTTGGTAACCCGAGTTGAGTCGGCTAGCCCTCTATACAGATAAGCTGGGTATGCCCTGTCTTTCAATGGCTGAATATTTTTGAAAACAAAATCAGTAACCACAGCTGCAGCGGTCAGACCCCTCTCTTTCAGCAGTCCAACTTCAGCTAGCA
This sequence comes from Zea mays, assembly GCF_902167145.1. Lineage (NCBI taxonomy): Eukaryota > Viridiplantae > Streptophyta > Magnoliopsida > Poales > Poaceae > Zea > Zea mays. The sequence goes on from NC_050105.1 coordinate 77,733,734, forward strand.
ACACACCGGCCTCAGCTACCTCCTGATCTGTGGGAGACTCGGTCCAGCTTGGGGTGCGAACGTCCGGCTGTCTTCCCGACCGGGAGGGGAGAGAATTCCCATAATTCTCAACTATGAACCACTCCAAGCGCCATCCCTTGATACTGTCCTTGAGAGGGATCTCGAGATATTCAGTCTTCCTCCCGCGGCGCATCTCCAAGCTGGCACCCCCAAACAACTAAGGTTGTCCCCCGGCCATCCCAGGGCGACAATGATACAAGTATTTCCACAGACCGAAATGCGGCAGCACGCCAAGAAAGGCCTCACATAAATGAACAAAAATGGAGATTTGCAGGATTGAATTGGGGTTCAAATGGGTCAAGTTAAGATGGTAGAAATCAAGGAGGCCGCGGAAAAAGGGAGAAATGGGAAGGCCAAGGCCGCGGAGAAGGAAAGGGGCGTAAACAACGGACTCATGGGTATCCTCAGTCGGAATAGTAAACCCATGGCAAATCCGCCAAGAACAGAGTTCCCGCGGAGGAAGAACCCCGATGGATACGAGGTGGAGAAGTTCAGGCTCAGAAATGACGGACATGTGGTTACCTGCGAAAGGCAACTGGCTGTTGGGGTCGATTGGAGGAATCACCACAGCAGATGAACTCGAGGTCTTCCTCTTGGGCGCCATCTCGATTCAACCAGCGAGCGGAGTGGGAGGCGAATAGCAGAGAGGATTCGGAAGCGAGAAAGCAAGAACTAGGGCATGGAAAGCAAAGGCGGCTAAAAGCGCAGCACTTATGGGATATTCTCGAGCCAGATACCGTTTCAAAAAGTGCCCAGTCAGCACCCGGCGGTTATTTCTAAAACCCCAGCGTGCCACGTGGTCACCCGGTAGTTATCTCCAGAACCCCGGTGCGCCACCTCATCACTCGGCTATCATCCTTAAAGTGGCTCGCGCGGCCTGCTATCACTCGGCATTGCCTCCAAAACACCGATTTCGTGTTCAGTCGCTCGGCATTACCTCTAAAAAATGCTGACGTCGCCCTTCAGTCGCTCGGCATTACCTCTAAAATGCTGATGTTGCTTCCCAATCACTCGGCGTTGCCTCTAAAACGTTGATATAGCGTTCAGTTGCTCGGCATTGCCTCCAAAACGCCGATGTCGCCCTCTAGTCGCTCGGCGTTACCTCTAAAACGCTGATACCGTGTTCAGTCGCTCGACATTACCTCTAAAATGCTGACGTCGCTTTCCAATCACTCGGCGTTGCCTCTAAAACGCTGATATAGTGTTCAGTTGCTCGGCGTTGCCTCCAAAACGCCGACGTCGCCCTTCAGTCGCTCGGTGTTACCTATAAAAACGCTGACGTCGCCCTCTGAGATTGTCTCAAGTCGCCCGGCAGTTATCTCTAAAACTCCGATATTGTGTTCGGTCACTCGGCAGTTACCTCTAAAGCGCCGACACCGTCTACAAGTTACTCGGCAGCTATTTCTAAAAGCATCAGTTTGATGCCCGAGTGATGCACTTACTGTCTCAAAGGAATCAGCTTCACAAACGAGCAGGACAATCATAAAGGAGAAGCCAACATCATTTTTTCATTAGAAGGAAGATAACATACTTACAAATCAACTCTTTATGAGTTGATACTTCCCTACTACTACTACATTACATTACTACTACTACTACTACATTACACTATACTACTCTACACTACTACTACATTATTCTAACTACACTATACTAATATCTAAAAGACCAGTGGCATCTAGCCACTGGCCCTGTTGCTGCCGCCGCCGCTGCCGCCCCTGTTGCTGCCGCCGCCGCTGCCGCCCCTGGTGTTGCCCCTGCTGCTGCCGCCCCGGTTGCTGCCCCTGCTGCCGCCGCCGTCGCCGTCCCTGCCGCTGCCGTCACCGTCCTTGCTGTCGCCGCTGTCGCCCCTGCCGCTGCCGTCACCGTCGTCGTCGTCGTCGTCCTCGTCCTCGCCGCCGCCGTCCGAGTCCTCCTCATCCGAGGAGTACTCCGACTCATCCGAGCCCTCGAGCCCGGAGCGCTCGACGGCCCGGATGTACGTCCAGACCTCTGCCGCAAGCCCCTGGAAGTCGTCTGAGTCATCAGACGACTCACGCAGGGGGATGGGAGCCAGAGACCCCTCAGACTCAGAGGAGAACTCCTTCTCTGAGTACTCCGAGTCACCAAACTCCTCCGATGGAGGAGTTGGCTCACGCTTGCGCTTGTTGTTCTTGCCCATGGTGGAAGCAGAAGGGAGAGAAGAAAGGGAAGCAACAGAGAACAATGAGAGATGTGAAAAAGCCAGAGAGACAACGACGTTATTTATAAGAGGAGAAGGCAACCGCTCACCTCCAACCGCGGTCACTGAACAGTCGCAAAGCATTCAATAAGCACTTCAACCCGTCTGAAGACACGTCAGGCGGCTGACGCCGTTTAATGCAACACAACACCCATTGGGACTCCAGTTAACAGCGCGGAGGATATGATTACACTCGCCGTCACATCACATTACTACTCAGAAGCAGCCGGCTAAAACACTCAGCGTACCAAGCCGTCCCTTACCCACACCCATTGGGGGGGGGACGCCCAGGAATTATCAGTATATTTTTCAAAACGGTCACATCTGTGTAGGGCACGCAGTGAATACCTCAAGACAAAAATGAGATATCAGTAAGGATCAGATGAAAGCCAAATATAGCCAGTGAAGTACAAAATATGGCCGACAGAAGCGACGTGAAGACTAGACAGAGAACATCCATCAAACGTCCAATCAGTCGCAGATCAAATAAATTGCACTACCTAGCAAGATATGGATGGATTGCGAACTCGGCTGCTAAAGACAAAATATATGCTGACCTCTGAAGCAAAATATTGATGACATAATGCTGACCTCCAAAGCATAATGCGAATAGCTTCGTGCCAATTTCTACAAACAGAAAGGATAATTTTCAGCAAAGAGACACAAAAGAAAGACCTTCAAATGGATTATCCTCAAAAATCCATTTGAAGGTCGGGGGCTACACCCATTGGGTGCACCTCTGGTGCACCCCATGGATTATCATTCCAAGCCAAGATAAGGCCGACTTCTAAGGCGTGAGATAAGATTAAAAGGCCAGCCCTCAACCAAAACGCAGGAGCACAAATGGAAATAATTTCTGGGGAAGACCTTCGAGTAGATTACTTTCTAAAATCTACTCGAAGCTCGGGGGCTACACCCATTGGGTGCACCTCCGGTGCACCCAATGAAGTTCAGAATCCTACAAATTGAAATGCCGACCTCTAAGGCACAAGCGTGAAACAAGGCTTCGGTCTACGAGTGATCAAAGTAGGAGAAGACAACAAGAAGTCATTTTCTTCAAATCACCTGCAAGCTGGACCTAGGATCTTTGGGCTGATTACCTCTAAATTAACCCAAAGATCGGGGGCTTGTGGGGGATAGATATCCCCCGGGTCCACTAAAAGAGTAAAAGACCTCACGAAAGGCCCAAGGGCCCAATAAATCGTAAGGTCATTCTTTCGTGGGCCTAGGGAGAGACAACCAGCAAAGCAGATCGACATGAAGCCGGATTGGTGCAAACCCGGATGACCCACAACGTCGAGCGAGCGACCACAACAGAGATCCGACTTTCCCACGCTGGAGCCCCCATGCAACGGAGCCATGCGAGGATAAGTCGGCAAAACTACAGGGAGATAAACTCAAACAGTTCACTATCTTTTAGCTACACGTTGTTATCATATCCACATGTATTGCCCCACGGTCGAATATATAAGGCCTAGGGGGCACCCCTTCAGAACGATCGACCCTATTACTTAGCCACCCACATCAACTCTCTGCATTCTCTAGTTCAGAGAGCTCTCTTGTAACCTTGTCCACCAAGCATACTCACCAGGACGTAGGGTGTTACGCATCTCTAAGCGGCCCAAACCTGTAAACCTTGTCCACTGTCCCTCGTGCAATCGACACGAACCATTTTGCTACAGTCGTCGATACCGTCCTACTCCTAAAAAACACCCTGAGGGGCAACCCCGGGTGTGCGGTCGGACCCAAAACACCGACAAACTCTAAACATAAGATTTTGGATACGACTAATGATGATATGCACCTACTTGTCATTTTGTTGACAACATTTGAAACAAATGATTTTGGATACGACCAATTATGCTACACACTTGTTTTTAATGCATATTTCTTTAGTATGTTTTTTTGCACTCACTCTATGATATGATCATTTCTCACCCTTATAGATGGTATGCAGAGACTTTGATATCATGTTTAAAGTTGTTGAATCAGACAAAAAATAAGGAAACATGTTTGATTCCTTATTTTTACACATCTGTCGGTTCTAAGAATATCCACGACACCCACAATTAAAGTCAAGTCAACCATAGATGCAATAATGGACATGGTTAGGGACACTCATTTTCCCTCTCCAACTTTCTTTCTCCCACCCTCCCACACTCTTTATCACTCATATTAATTCCATGCAACTAGAACACACACCATTAACAAGTAATAAGATTAGACATCCTCTTATTTGATCATAAGCATGCTGGTAACTAGTAATAAAATTAGTTGGAGCACATGCCTCATCATTGAAGGAAAAAAATAAATGAAATTAGGAGTTGTTTTTGGTTGGGTGAAGTACTTGAAGAAGAAAGAGGAGACCATAAACGTGGTTATGGGTGGTATTCTTGTCTGATGATGGGTGATGCAAAATGCTTGGGGTCAGAATTGGAGAGGGGCGCGTTGATGTCTTGTTGTACCAAACAATTTTACAAGGCCCATACACCCTCGTTGGTCGTGTACAAAAATGGGGGAGCTCAGGATAGGAACTCATCATTGAAAAACTTTATGCTACGTGTATGTCCTCCTCTTATCACATTGCTATTAGGATGAAAACTAGCATGTAAGCTCTGTCTTGTCAAGACGTTACTACATTAGAGATATACAAAAGCCTCGGCTTGTCGTGTTGCACTTATAACATGGGGGCTAGTAGTGAACTTGACGTTTGGATATGACTAATGATGCTACACACTTGCTTGTCGTGTTGTTGTTGAAACTCAAAACAAATGATTCTAGATATGATTAATGATGTTACGTACATGCTTGTCGTGTTGTTGTTGAAACTCAGAACAGAGGAATTTGGGTATGACGAATGATGCCACACACCTACTTGTCGTGTTCTTGTCATAACTTGAAAGAGGATTTTGGATACAACTAATGATGTTGGACATATTATTATAGTGTTGTTGTCGAAAGTAGAAACCAAAGGTTTTTGGGTATGATTAATGCTACCACGCACTTTCTTGTCGTGTCGTTGTCGAGACTTGACACAAATGATTTCATGTATGACTAATGATGATGTGCACCTGCTTGTCATGTTGTTGTCAAAACTCAAAACAAAGAATTTTAGGTATGACTAATGACGTTACTTATATGCTTGTCGTGTTGTTGTTGAAACTAGGAACAAAGAAATTTGGGTAAGACGAATGATGCTACACACCTACTTGTTATAACTCAAAAGAGAGGATTTTGGATACGGCTGATGATGTTGCATACCTTCCTATAATGTTCTTGTCGAAAGTAGAAACCAAAGGTTTTTGTGTTTGATTAATGATGCCACACACTTGCTTGTCGTGTTGTTGTCGAGACTTGACACAAATGATTTCGAGTATGACTAATGACATCTACGTACATGTTTGTCGTGTTGTTGTCGAAACTAAAAACAGAGGATTTAGGCACGACTAATGACGTTACTTCTATGCTTGTCATGTTGTTGTCGAAGCCAGAAACGGAGAATTTTCCAGTATGACTAATGACATCTACGTACATGTTTGTCGTGTTGTTGTCGAAACTCAAAACGAAGGATTATATGCACGAATAATGACGTTACTCATATGCTTGTCGTGTTGTTGTCGAGACCAGAAATAGAGAATTTCCCGGTATGGCTAATGATATCTAAGTACATGTTTGTCGTGTTGTTGTCGAAACTCAAACCAGAGGACTTTAGGCACGACTAATGATGTTACTTCTATGTTTGTCGTGTTGTTGTCGAGACCAGAAACCGAGAATTTTCCGGTATGACTAATGATATCTACTTATATGTTTGTCGTGTTGTTGTCGAAACTCAAAACAGAGGATTTTAGGCACGACCAATGACATTACTTCTATGCTTGTCATGTTGTTGTCAAAGCCAGAAACGGAGAATTTTATGATATGACTAATGATATCTACGTACACGTTTGTCGTGTTGTTGTCGAAACTCAAACCAGAGGACTTTAGACACGACTAATGATGTAACTTCTATGTTTGTCGTGTTGTTGTCGAGACTAGAAACGGAGAATTTCCGGTATGACTAATGACATCTACGTACATGTTTGTCGTGTTGTCGTCGAAACTCAAAATAGAGAATTTTAGGCACGACTAATGACGTTACTTCTATCCTTGTCGTGTTGTTGTCGAGATAAAAAACGGAGAATTTTCCAGTTTAACTAATGACATCTACGTACATGTTTGTCGTGTTGTTGTCGAGACCAGAAACGGAGAATTTCCGGTATGACTAATGGCATCTACGTACATGTTTGTCGGGTTGTGTCGTCGAAAGTCAAAACAAAGGATTTTAGGCACGACTAATGACGTTACTTCTATGATTGTCGTGTTGTTGTCGAGAACAAAAAACGGAGAATTTTTCGGTATGACTGATGGTATATACGTACATGTTTGTCGCTCGAAACCAGAAATGGAGGCTTAAGGGCACGACTAATGATTCTACTCATCTACTCGAAACCAGAATTTACCGTGCTGTACAGAGTATCTAGTCGGTGACTTTGCCATAGTTAAACCCTCTAGCGATCTATATTCATGCTCGCTCATTTTGGCGACGAAACGAGGAGGAAGCCTGCTCGCGCTACAACAAGCACCGAAGTATCTCTATCTCTAAGATATTATATCTCTAGATAGTATAAATATAATATCTGCCAAAATACCTTCTAATAATCAATGCGATCAAATCTTTTTTGATTCAAAAATAAATGATTTCCATGCTATAAAACGGGGGCACCAGCGGGCCTCAGGGCACCACCACCAAACACAAGAGAAGTAAAACCAAGTGTCAGTCTCTGACTCCCCCTCCCCCCCGGTTCCTCACTTTCTCCTGTGCCGTGGTCTTGACAGTCCGGGCCCACTCTCGAGTCTCCGACCGCATTGAACTCTGTAAGGAATACATAACTCAAATCCCATCGCTTCCATGTCGTTGGTTGCAAGTGGTGGAGCTTTGGGACATGTTTGAAATTTAGGGTTTCTTCATTAGGATTATTAGTTTGTGAATTGTGATCCTTCCTTTTTCGCTGAAGTGGTATCCCCAGTCTTGTTTCAGTTAATGTGCATTTTTTAGAAAAAAAAAGCAGGGGTAAAACTCTATTTTTTTAATAAAAATGATTCACTCCTGGAACCAGTTTCGGACGCTCCTCCCCACCGCTATCGCCGCTGATGGTGGGGCCTGAGAGAACCTCGGCCCTCCTCCGGCGCCGCCAAATTCCGGTGAAGTCTCCATAGGTTCGTGCCGGAGGTTCGATTTTGCTGGACCCCATTTGGATCCTGACCTCCGGCATTGTGCCATTCTCGGAGTAGGGGGAGGCTCGCTCGCTCTTCCTGTTTTTGACTGGTGTCTCGTCCATGGGTGGGGTCCTGCAGGTGTGTACTGTATTAATCATTTAATCGGCGCCAGAGCGACTGGGCGCCGCGCTGCTGCGACTGCGACTACGCGGGCATGGCGGGGAAGGAGGCGGCGGAGAGCAGCAGGGCCAGGAGGCGCATGGATCTGAACCTGTACGTGGGCCTCCCGCCGCTGTCGCCGCCTCGACTCTGGCTCGACACCTCGGCGCCTTCCCGAACGACGTGGGTGTCCCACTCGGGTCCCGGTGCCGCGCTGGACGCTCCAAGGACACGCGAGCCCGAGGAACCGCTCGCCCCGGCGGCGGCGGCGGCGGCGGCCTACTCGCCGTCGAACGCGCTCTTCGCCCCGGACCCGGAGGAGCACCCGGTGTTTGATCCCTTAGTGTACTCCTGGCTCGACGGCAGCGGTGAAGAGTACACCGATGCTCCTGCGCTGTCGGCGCCGGCTCCAACGCCGGTGGATGGTCATGGTGTCTCTGGGCCGCAGTTTCTGATGGCTGCCACTGGGCTGGACGGGGACGATCTTGCGGTACCAAGGCCTGTGCACCCTAGCCGGGTGGCGGCGGCTGCTGCTGCTGCTGGTGGACTGGAGATGGTCGGCACGAGCGTACTTGGGCAGTCCACTCAAGGTGCGACTGCAAGTGAAGCAGGGGAGCTCCGGTTCCTGAGGGCGATACGGATCAGCCAGCAGCACAACATCGTGAGGTCAGGACCAGCGAGCCACACTCAAGTGGCAGCTAGCACGGATGCGGGTAGCCTGGTCATGGCAATGCAACACACACAAAGCGCTTTCGAAGCAGCAGCAGATCCGGATGGCGGCGGCGACAAGGTGCGTGGAAGCGACGCCGCAGAGAAGGACGGGTCCTGTGACTGCAACTGCGACTCCAGCTTCGAGTGCAACATCTGCCTCGAGCGGGCCAAGCAGCCGGTGGTCACGTCCTGCGGCCACCTCTTCTGCTGGCCGTGCCTGTACCGGTGGCTGCACGCGCAGTCGCCCTTCTGCGACTGCCCCGTCTGCAAGGGCGAGGTGTTGCTAACGAGCATCACACCGATCTACGGGAGAGGCGGCGACGAAGAAGGGGACTCCGGCTCCTCCGCCGTCCCCGACCTGCCGCCCAGGCCGCAAGCGAACCGGAGGGACAGCCTGAGGCAGCAGCTGCAGACGGCGACGGACGCCAGAGGGATCGCCGCGGTGCTGAGGGAGATGATCCAGAACCAGGGCATCGTGACCTCGGTTCCCGCAGGCCGGCAACGGGCTGGTAGCGCTCGGAGGCAGCGAAGGCAGGGTAGCAACGCGTCGCGCTCCGCGGTGGTGAACGCGGGCAATGCTGCCCCTGAGGGCAGCGATCCGATCCAGCCGCCACACTCCAATGGCGGCAACGGTGAGCAGGTTGTTCATGCAGCTCCTCAACAACCACCACCGGCTGTTGTGCTGGGCGAGCCTGGGCCAAGTAGGCGGTCGAGGCATTCGGAGTCCGCAGCCATAAGAAGGACAAGGAGGAGGCCACAGCAGTAGGGAGCAGAGTGTTGGCACTCCCTTCAGTAAGAAAAAAAGAGAGCTACAGATCATGCATCAAAATGTTAGTTATCACCATGATTAACATCTCATGGTTAATAATATACTAGGAATGTAGTACATGCCATCGCTCGTTTGCCAGGCAAAACGAGTCGAAATGTCAGTCCCAGTCCCAGCATGTTGGGAATATATTTTCTGATTGAGCCTCTGTTTCTGTTCTGATATGCCATTATAACTTATCTGATGTCGCTATTCCCGAGTTTCCAACATAGTTACATTACTTCATCATTGTAAGCGTGTCCTGTTAGCAAACTATTCTAGCGTAGAAACACTATACTGACTTCTGCTTGGGTCTCTGTTTCTGCTCCAATTGCTAATGTCGCTGTGACTGAGCAGCACAAGAGTAACCATACCAAAAAAAAAACCATGTTGCCTTGTTATGCCACTGGCTATTTATTAGCACATAAAATTGCCACAACCGGTGTCAGGCTCAAAAAAGAGAAAAGGGCTCCTAATTTCAGCAGAACCTTTCATGCAGCACTCACACCTATAATCAGCCCAAAAGAGATTTATATGGCAGATGGAGTTGATCAAATCAGTGGGGCATTTTCCATTCGTATGCCATTTGCCAACCTGAACATTCAGAAACACTGCACCCACCACACAGCCTCATGATAATGCTGATGGCATTCTTTGTGACCCACTAGCTGTTCACATTTTCTTACGGAAAACCATCTCACTACTGGAGAACAAGAACAGCTTGGTGCAGAATTATTTATAAAGCAAGCAGATGTAGAAGGTCCACAAGATCAAACTACAAGCTCTAAAAGAGCAACAGAAGTTCAAAGAAAAAAAACACGATGTTGTACCCGGATGAGCACTTAACCAGTATGTAGACTTCTAACCTGAATCCCAATGTAGTTAAACTAATTGATGAGGTAGAAAAAAAAAAGTTGGAGCCTTCTCCACGGAAATTTCCAGGTTCCTTTATCCTCGCAGCTGAACAGTATCTGCTCAAGAAACAAGCTCAACAGCAAAGGGAATTGTCAAGCTCAACGGCAAATTATTTGGTATGGTTGGCAAGTTCACATCATCGGTGAAATTTGCTTTGTGTTGGTTCCGATTCCATTCACTACCCTTCCGCGTGGATGATTTGAGCATATTTGATTTGTGTATAGGCAAAAGGCAGAATGGAGTTCTGTTCAGTTCTGCAACCAGAGAATAGCACTTGTGTTTATTCAGCTTGGTTCTGGCAAAGCTTGTGTGGAGGATGCTTCTACTGTTTTCTCATAAGTATAGCTAGCAGCCTAGCACCTTAGAAGTGTCGCAGGAGCAAGGATCTGCAAAGACTTACCAGTAGCAACACAATTAAATATTCACCATTTCTATCACCTCTTTGTGGCATGATAAAAGACAATTGGCCTCCTTTATTGTTTGGGTGCCTGTATTCCATCTTTTGTACTTGAAATGAAATGCAGCATTGGAGGACAAATATTATACCAATATTAAATTGAACTAGTTGATATACCTTCTGCATGAGAAAAAGGAACATTTCCAAAATTCGGAATGCACAAGAATTGTATATCTTGCAGTTCTAAAATTGTTTATGATAGAAAAGATAGCTGCATATCTCCAATTGATTAGTGCGGAAGTTGGGATTACTGTGCAAAAAAAATTTGATTGCCAGAATGCAACACGCTGTCCACAGTATCTCTAATGGTTTTTGCATGACAAAATCCAGCAGTGGTTTACTGGTTTTCCTTCAAAGCAACAACACACATAGAGCATTAGATCTTGAATTGTTCAATCAGTCTGAGAAGGCTATATGTCTCAGCGTCAGGCATTGCCCCTCTCAAAATCATTGTCCTCGACAAATCCGGCTCATAAACTTTTGCCTTCACATAAGCTTTCAGGAGGGTGTTATACACAAAGGAATTCAGAGAATATTTGGATTCATTCAGTTCACTGTACAGTCTCTTTGCATTTTCCAAGTCTCCAATTTCTGCAAAGTTCTCAAGCAACAGATGTGTGGTCTCCAACCATGGTGTTGAACTCCTCACCTTTTTAGTGACGACTTCCTTCTTTCCCATATCTATTGTGTTCAAAGCTTCTTTAACAAGACCTGATTTCAAGCAACCCAATGCTAAGTGGCGATAAGTAATAGCATTAGGCTGGCATCCATTTGCTCTCATTTCCTTGAATACAGATGATGCTTTATCGACAACACCGTGCCTGCAGTAAACTGATAACATAGAATTAAACTGTTCTGTAAGGCTTAACTTCTTTGTTGATTTTATATGGATCCATATCTTTTCTGCCTGGTCAATGGAGCCAACCTTTCCAAATGCTTCGATTGCTAGTGTGAAGCTTTTGGATCGAATATGAGGGAGGTCTTGCATGATCTCCCATGTCCTCTTTAGCTCCTTTTCCTTCCCAAGGTATCCATACAGGATAAGAAGAATTTCCAGCGTGGACCAATTAGTACCTGTCATGGAATTCTCAATGGCTTCTACATATGTATGGCAAACAGTATATAGCCTTGCAACAGCATGTGCAATGGCTAGAATGCCATAAGTGATCTCATTGGGCTCAATCTTTGCTCTTTTCATACCATTGAACACCCTGGCTAGCCCATCAATGTTGTGCTCATTGGCTTGTATTTTCAATAGGATGTTGTAGGTTGACGTGTGAGGGACCACACGATCAGCTTTCATCTGGGAAAGGATCTTGGATATAGTTTTCCTGCGACCGGGTGATGAGTGAAGGATGATCAGGCGGTTGTAAACATACGGCGAGATCGGCAGGGACAATTCTCTCATCTTCCTCATGTAAGCGTATGAATGCTTAATGTGATTCAGATCTAAAGCAGCCATGACAAGGTTGTTGTAGAGGAGCTCTTTCCGGCATTCCTGAGGCACGCGAAGGAAGAGGCTTTCGGCTTCAGAAATGCCATGGACTTTAGCTGTGAACTCCAGCAGATACGAGTAATCAAGCTCACTCAGCTTGTAGGGCCTCTCTCTCACGATCCATTCCATGACCTATGGGAAGGAAAAGAAAAAAAATCACATCCGGAGCAAATACTAGAAGGTAGGGAGATCTTATGTATAAATTAGTTACCAACTACTCCCACATTGTTCAAGCACAAATGAAGACTACCTAGTTCCACGGTGATGAGCTAACTAAGAAGTGAATTACCACCATTCAAATAAGCTTTCCACCACATCGTGAACAAGTACAGAAATCAGCAGAACACCTGGAAATTTCATGTCACTGCTCACTCAGCTCGCGCCAATCACCAAAGACAGAGAAAGTCTCGGCTGGGAATGCCATGAACGAGCAGAGGCGAAGTGGGGGGAAAGGGGAACCTGCAGGGCGGTGCGGTGTAGGCGGTGTCGTCGGAGGCGGTTGATGGCGTGGAATACGTGGCCACGGTGCACGGCGCGGCCGTCTGCCATCCAGCCCCGCATGGCCGCGCCGACCGACGCCGCCCGCTCCACCCGCCGCGCCAGGGAGCCCTCCTCCCCCGGCTCGTCGCGGAGCCCCTCCGCTCCAGCAGGAGGAGGCGCAGTGGTGTTGCTTCCGGAGCTGGTGAAGAATCCGGCGGCGTGGACGGGGAACGGCGGCCGCCGGTGCCGGAGCAGCACTCGCCACAACAGCATCGCGGCTTCGCAGATAGGCGGAGGGCGGAGGCCCCAGTACGGCAGGGTGGGGGCACCTGTCTCACTCACCTAACGCTGAGCGCCGGAGTCGTGGCCCAACTTCTATCGGTCGAGCCCATCAGCCCAAGTGCTCAACACAATTATCATGTCTGTGTACTGTCCTTAGATATATCATCACATATATTTATATATTATACATTAACTGATTTGTTCTTTAAAATCTATAGACCTGATAGCTATTTTTAGATAGATCTTGATTACTTGGCGCATTTTGAATCAATTAATTATATTAAGGTGCTCCTGTTTTGATCATCTCGTCACCCTAATTGTTCTCGTTGTCGTGGTGTACTGGTGTTATGATCTTGGCTAGTTTCTACTCGTGGTAAGGTAGAAAAACCCACAATTTCTATTGCTCAATCTACTGTGCTTGCTCTTTAGGATGCTCCTCATCTCTAGATATGTGTTCGTTTAATATATCTCTACTCATAATACAACGATGGTTGTGAGGTTTGATCAGTTGGATAGAGTAAAACCAGAGCCATGCCCACGAGTATGGATTGGGCCAAGCCACACAAGTGACATTTTGTTTGTTTGTGGTCAGTGCCACGGGGAGTAGTGGTATTTAGTGTGCTCTTGTGTTAGTGGTTCTCTCTCATGATGGACCAAGACGTTAGGCCCTCATCCAGGAGTCGATGATGGTGACATGAAGCCTTAGCCTCCTAGACAGGACAAGGGCAAGGTAGTGGAGCAGATGTGTCACAAGAATAAGAGCACCCCGACAGACATACACAATAGGTTATTAAGGTTGTAGCAACAACAAAGGCCTCAAAAGTGTGAAGGCAACAATGGTTATCTTAGGATTAGTGGCTCTAGATGGCACTCTACTCAACCACTTTGTTGGTCTTCTCGTAGGCGCACATTCGTTTACTCGATAGAGCCTCAGCTGCAGCTAGAGCCTGACTTAGGCAACAGTTTGCATCATAGAGCATGGTATGACCTAGAGGAGAGCAGGTCATGTTGTAAAGGCAGAGGAGAGTATGTTGTCCCACCTGCAGAGGCAGAGGAGAGCAAGCCGCACTATAGAGCACAAGATGACCTAGAGGTCCCACCTACAAAGGAGGGGGGGTCTACCACCTCACCATGTCGACCTCCATGGCACTTCAGCTAGCATAGTCAAGCCATATTGTCTTGCCTCATTTGACAAATGGTTCCCCAAGAAGCAGGATGTCAAGGCAGGTGACAACTTTTACACTACTTTTTAGGCCTATTTCTTCAAGACCTTTGAGTCAAAACAGATAGCATTATGTTCTCACAAGTTCTTGAAATTGGGTTTCTTGATAGCTGCATCTAGTTTATAGGAGACACAACAACACATTGAGTACATGCCTGTCTTAGAGGTTCTTGTGACACTAGTAGGGCTTTACTTGGAGGTGTGTGTTAGGGTTTTCTACTCTACCATTTGGATTGATGAAAACTCTCTTGTGGGTTTTGGTGGTTTGAATGACAACCCAAGTAAAGGACTAACATGTGTGCTAAGTGTTGAACAGGTGCTTAATGCAAATCTTATAGGGTTCATCACAAGTGAACAAGTGTGATGGTCCAAAGACTAGAATTTCTATAGATAATAGACATCACAAGTAAGATGGACATTGTTTAAGTGACATTGGGTGTGCATAACTCGGAGACAACTGATCAATCCAAGGATGGAGGCAAGAAGAGCTTCGAGGTACCGAGTGCACGGGAGAAGGTCAAAGAGGTCGAGGAACCCAAAGCCAGGGGTGAAGAAGAAGACTTGAAAAGTCAAGGTTGATCGAGTTGAGAAGAGATATGGTGCATCGAGGATCATGACTTAAGAAAATGACTTGTAACTAATGAGGTAATATTATGGTTATGTGGTGTAAGTCACAAGACTCAAGATGAAGCTCAAGAATTGAACAAGGTCACTAGAAGGAATAGTAGTAACAAAGCCAGTACCCAGAGGAGCCCGATAGAGCTAAGTTCACTTTGATCTTTAGTTTGGGTTGTTCCTATGTTTGGATATATTCTATGTGACCTTTGTAGGGTGTTGGAGCTCATATATGTCAATCTAGAACAAGTCAAGTTGACTTGACGGTTTAGAGTCCAACATCGACCTCAAACAGGCCAAAATGGGTAAAACAATGAAAAAGGTTAAGTATGCAAGGTTTGAGTGTTCGACTATGTTGCATACACCTCTTACTACAAGTGTGGTGCTTTGGTTTGCTCTCTAATTCTTTCTGTAAAGAAAGTGCCATTCTAAGCTCTACTTGAGGAGAAACAGAAAAGTTGGGAGAAGAACAGGAAAGAGGTAAGTTTCTATGACTAAGTCAATTGGATTATACTCTAAATGTGTTTGTTTAAGTCTCAGGAAAATCCTCCCAAAAGTTGAAGTCAAATGGAGAAAGAATGGAGGAAAAAGCACTCATTGTGCTGTTGGCTGGTGCACAACACAGTGAATAGTAAATGTCCGGTGCACAGGACAGTAAATAGTAACTGCCTGGTGCACATGACAGTGAATAGTAACATGTCCGGTGTACAGGTCAGTGAATAGTAACTTGTCTGGTGTACATGTCAGTGAATAGTAACATGTTTGGTGCACATAGGGCAGTGAATAGTAACATGTCCGGTGCACATTCAGTGAATAATAACATGTCCGGTGCACCAACGGCTAGCCCTTTTAGAGAAGGAAACTACCAATCAGATGCACCCGCAGACAGGGAAGGCCGGGAGCTTCCAAATGAAGCTCCAAGAGCTACTAGGCCCCCTGGGACTATAAAAGGGACCCCTATGCGCCTCCAACAAGTATACAAGAGCAGCCAATGTGACACCCCAGGTGTCTATTTCGTGTTATGTCGGGAGATTTATCCTAATCTCGGATGCTCAGTGAAAATTTCTATTTCTCGATCACATCTATCTCCATTTATCAAGTTACTCTTGAATGTTTCACCAAATTTGGAATTATTCGATCTCAAAAACATCCAAATTTGGAGCCTGTTAAAACTTTTATTTCTCGGAGCAAATGCAAATTCGAAAGTCAATATCGTCTCGCAACTCCCGTCCAGACTCATTTATTCAGACTCTCGATAGTTGTTATGTTATCCAATCAGTGTCCGAATCCGCTTTCTCGACAGTCGGTCTACGTCCAAATACTTAATCCGAATCCGCATTCTCCCGCAGCATCTATTTGTGTCAGACTCTAATTAATTTTGATGCAAATCAGCTTGTTATCTTTATATCATAATTCCTCTCTATCTATCAAGCGTATTCTAAAGAATTCTAGAAGTTTAAAGCAAATACTCACATGAAAAGATAAATCCTATACATGCTTGAAACTGCTCGTCTAAACAAATGCAAATTTTGAAATTCAACAAAACCTTGTCATCTTGCTCAAACAACTCTATATCAACTCTACAACAAAAGTTATTAAGGGTTCATATAGAGAAAATGCCAAGAAACTGTTAAGAAAATAGTCCGGTTGCCTTAAAAATATAATTGGGAGCTTTATAATGATACTATCTTGACCAAAGTGAAACTTTTATTTATATTCAAGATATAAGATTTGACCTCTAAATTTTTTTTGTAGAACCTGTGTTATACAACAAATTTTATATTTAAACTAAGCCTTATTCAATCTCTAAGAATCACAAACAGTGCCATCAAGACAGAATAAAAATCTGATTTCAGGATTCGAATTCTTCTAAGTCTGAAATAAGTGTCGTTCGGGTCGACGTCTCGTATTCCCAAATTTTTGTTGAACAACTCAAGTTTCACCAAATATAAAAGTTGTTAATAACTAATAGAGGCACAACATATTAAAAGATGACATTCATCCGATTCCGTTTGACATGCTTTGACATTCAGTTTTCACAAGTTTCCACTGATTTCTGACCCACTGACAAACCAATTTTCGTGGGTCTATAACTCTCTAACCAGTGCCCGAATTGCCTCAAGTGTTGTACAAAAATTGTAGAGTGTAGATCAAGGAAGATATTTTGTGCAGCAACCGAGATCCGAATCCAAGCAGAAGATGCCAAAAACGGGCAGCCAAAGTCGCTCAGAACCACACAAGCAGCGCTCGCCCACACACTATCGTCTGCTTTTGTGCAAACCTGGCCACCGTCGCCCATGGTCAGTAGTTGTCGCCGCCCTCTGGCCAATGCCTGCCTTGTTAAGCTAGCCAGTAGCTGCTCCAGCCGCGGTCTTTAAAATGGACAACGTCCCTCCTGCACGCGCTCGCCCCCTGCTCCATTTGTATCAGGCGGCTCCTCCCATGGCGCCCTTGCAAGCTCCCCTCCAGACCGGTTCCTTGCTTTCCCTCGAATCCCAGCAGCGAGTAGGCGTCGTCCCCATGGCGGGAGCTCCTTTCTCCCCACGCTCCAGTACCTCGCCGTGGGATCCCCCTCTCCTCCCTGCTCTGGCATCGACACGGCCAGGGACACGACCAGCGGCAGCCTCCTACTGTTCACGTGAGAAATCAAGGAAGAAGACTCCCCCTGTCCATGACATGTGGGCCCAAGGCCAAAGTAATGGTGCTTCAAATTCCAGATTTCGTAATATCTTCTAAAATTCATATCTCGAGTTTTAGAGCTCCTAAAATCGTGAAATTTGTTTTGTTGCCTTCCTTATACAATGCTCTAACTATTGGATCTATAAGTTGGCATGTTTTAGAGGTAGAGGAGTAGACTCCTCACACCGGGTAAGTCTAGCTGAGTATTAGTATACACTGGGTAAGTCCACTGATTTCTGACCCACTGACAAACCAATTTTCGTGGGTCTATAACTCTCTAACCAGTGCCTGAATTACCTCAAATGTTGTACAAAAATTGTAGAGTGTAGATCAAGGAAGATATTTTGTGCAGCAACCGAGATCCGAATACATGCTTGAAACTGCTCGCAGCTGATGAGACTACTTGATCTATTGTATTGCATTGAGTAAAAAGTGGAAATGAGATACTGGCAAAAGATGTTGATTGATATAATGTTTGATACCATGTATGAATAGATAGGTTTTCATCTAGTCTAAAATTATTATTCTAGAACTTGAAAAATCTAAAACTTGATTTTAGACTCAGCTAGTGCTTTTGGCAAACCAAACTCCTCAGCCAAATAGCTGCATGTCTAGAGGTAGAGGAGTAGACTCCTCACACCGGGTAAGTCTAGCTGAGTATTAGTATACTCAGCCTTGCTTGTGGCATAATTTTTGCAGGTACCTCCTTGATTTGGTTGATGGTGTGACTTGGCCTTCATCCCTGCCACCGGGATAGACGGTCGAGTGGGTTACTACTTCCGCAGGAGAGGACCAGGAGGAGTAGCGTGGCCAGGCTTCACCATGTTACTCGGTTTTTCTCCATTAGTTATTTCCGCTGCACTAAAAATACTGTTACTGCTTTTGAAACTCCGATAATGTAATCAATATTGATACTTATTAAATTTGTGGTATTATGCTTTATTGTATTTCTCTGTGCCTCACCTTCGAGTGAGCTAGTGGTATTCGATCCTGGATAAGTGGCTTTATCGGACTAGATCCGAGGGACTGACGGGTTATTCCGATTTAAGTGTGTTGATGCCTTTAAGGGTGCGACTTGGGCACTTCAGCTAGAATGATTCGGGCGGTTCCGCCACAGCCAACAAGTCCTTACATCATTTGGATCAATTCTTTCTCTCCCTCTCTTGTGTATCTCTCTAGTTTGTGTAGAGGCAAAGTTATAAGCCTTTAGAGAGAGGGGAAGTGTTGTTGAGAGCTAGAGCAAAATCTTGAGTGCATTGTTACTCTGCCGGAGTGCTGTCGAGAAGATTGTAAGCAACCACGACATCGTTGTAACTGATATCAACATAGTGGAAGGCTCTATCTGTCGCACTGACAGATCTGAGCAAACAAATGAAGGAGTTGAAATAGACTCCAAGCTAAGGTGTGGCTAACTCCAACGAGGACTAGGCCAACATTTTAGGCTTCACCGAACCTCAGGATAAATCCCTATGTCTGTGTACTCTACTCTATGTTGTGTGTTGTTTCTCTGTCTTATTTGCTTTTTATACTTGCACTTCAATACTTATTCATGGTACAAGATGTCTTTGAAGTGTAGGGTATTTTAAGACATGAACATCAATTCCGCTGCAACCTACTCGAAGGGTATTTCATTCCACTGCGATCCAGTCTTCGAGTAGAGTTAGAATTTTCAGCTTTTAAGTGTTAATTTTTATTCACCTATTCACCCCCCTCTAGGAGACATCTAGATCATGTTCCCGGACAAAGGGAACTTTCAATTGACCGTTACCACGAGTTCAAACAAATTATGTTCAAAGGGGAGTTTTTATATGCTTTTGACTCGAGAGATTTTGGATACTTTTAACTTTGTTCAGTTAGAGACTAGGATCCATAGTTTGTGCTATGGTACAATAGACCCCTGAGATAGCCTCATGGAAGAGTGCGTCCTCTAGCAACTCATGTGATAGCTCTGTTCCACCCACTGATCGGATTCGAGTTCCATTGTACTCTAGACGATTTGACTACAGTTGGTCAGGTCTTGAACATGGCGATAAGGAGCACTCTACTTCCTGAGGCCAACTTTGCTAGGGTGTCTACCAACATACAACAGTGGTTGTTTGGTGCTCTTGTACCTCACACTGTCTTTGACATAGCAGACTTTCTACTGTGTGAGATTGAGGATGTGATCTCTGACGGTTTCCATGGTAGATGTTAGCTTCCCTACACTCACACATGTTCATGAAAAAAAATGATTCAACACCAGAGACACAGTTGCACCCGTTAGGTATCCTTTGAGACACATTTGCACCCGTTAGGTATCCTTTGAGCACTTTTGACTTTACAAACCTACTCATGCTGGTGGCGCTCGACGTGGTAGCAGGGTTCTCATAAAGGTTTGTAGAGGCTTATCAGTTGAGGAGAGAGAGAGGAGGAGGAGTAGGATGAGGCTATTCTTCAGGTTGAGCACAAGGACTTAGCACACTTGTTAGGTGAGGACCTTCCTTCTAGTGATAGCTCCGATAAGGACTTCAAAGTTCCTACACCTCCACTGCCTCCTAGAGCACACAACACAGAGGCTGGGGGCTTAGACTAAGGCAATGCATAGGCTGGTAGCTCCGGTTTTGTAGCAGACTCCTCTTGAGATCAGTGGATACAGGAGATGTTTAGGCGCTAGCAATAGCCCAAAGTGATAGCTAGAGGCCTAGGTAGCAGCACATGAGTAGATGATAGCCTTGATCTCTAGACTCAGCTCATCATGGCCAGTTCTAGGCACAACTAGCTTAGGAGAGACAAACTACACAATTCTTACTCCAACGCCTCCTTGGTTCCTTCTATGTAGCAGGCTCCAATTGCTCCACTCCAAACACTTGTAGTTCTAGCGTCCAATGAACTTCTTGGATAGGATGGTTTCATTTAACAACAATTTGTGTCTCCGTTAAAGAAGTCCCCACATGCCTTCACTAGACCAGATTGGGATGTGCCACAGGGTTTAGCTAGCTTGTCTTAGTCTACTCTAGTAGCTTCTCTAGGACAGACAAAGTATGTTTTGGCTTCCATGTCAACAGCTATCGATTCTCATAGTCTCTCGGCTACTTTCAATGAGGTCATAGGATTCCCTACTCCATTTGTGACAACTAAGACACCTCTGATAGCTTCAGGAGCTCTAGAGATTGTACCTTCTTCAGCAGCATCATCCAAGCAGTAGATCCCACCGAGTCTGCATCCTCTAGCTAGTTTATTTTCAATGGGTAGCTACTAAAATTGAGGAGAATAAGATGATAGTAGAGACTAACGATGATAGTTCCACTTGGCTTAGCGTACTTCCTAGCATGTGACTACCTCTCTAGACAACTCTTAGATTTTGTTGTTTGACTCCAAAGGGGAAGAAGAGAATATGCGAGATAGGGGAGAGCTAGTGGGAGGAATTTGGATCTTTTTTGTGCTCTCTCATGCATCACATTAACATTATGCATTGTATTTATGTTTATTTACTTGCTAGCTTGTACCTTATGATACTTTGTGACATTTATGTGCTCTCTTTTACCATGTACCATGTCATGTATGTTGCTCGTTTTTCGTGCTTCCATTACATTCTATGTCAAACGAGTACTTTGTTTTGTAGCATGCTTATTTCATGTACTTTGTGTAGGTGATGTGGGTTTAGCTCGCATGACCTCACCCTAACCCCTGTAAGACAGAGGTGGAAGTTTTCCAATATACTAAAAGCTAACTTGTGTATTTTGGTCAACAAAAATCCAATCCAACATCTAGGTACCCGTATTTTTAATGGAAGAAAACATTTTCGCTCACCTCTAAAAACACAAGAATTCGTGATTTCTGACTAAAATTTCGAACCATGCCTTTTCCTATAGGAACTAGAGTCCTCTATTTTTTACCTGCAAGAACCCTTCAATCCAAACGAGCCCTAGAAATGGTCATAAAAGGTGTAACATCTCACAATAGAACTATAATCATTCATGATACATATGGAAAGTGATAGCATAACCTCTCATGTGGATATGGTAAGAAATGGACCAGATGATACAAGCATATTTACTGGTGCAAAAGATGATACTCAAGTGATATTTTCCTGATGCCCCCTGGGCATACTTTCAAATGATAATGATCAATTTAGGACATACATATTCTTCCTCGGAAAAGCATAGTGATAGATAATAGGGGTCTAAGAGGGCAAGCCTCATGGTTAACATCTTTGCAGGAAATAACATCTTTGGTTGGTATTTTAAGAAAGCTATCTAGTCTTCTTAACCATATAAAGGTGATTCTACTTCATCAATTGTCGTGGGACAATACATTAGGTCGTGCTCAGCAGAGCATGCATATGGTTGTGTAAAACACTATTATGCACTATAGACTGCACTGTTTATAGAGTGAAGTTTGAAATAGGGAGTGGGATAGGGGGTGAGATAGGAAGGCTGCTGGACACAACCTTACATGACTAATGCACCGTCACAAAGTAAATCGTGATAGATATCAACACCTATATGCACAGAGAAATTAACACCAATTGTGAAAAAGGAACGAGGCACTAACTCTATGCATAATACCAATTAACTTAAGGGCTTGTTTGGTTTGTTGACTCACTTGTCACAGTTTGTCATGTCTAAGGTTAGACAGGTTTGACTAAGTTAGGCACGTGTTTGATTTGTAGCCGCGGTTGTGGCAAGATTTTTCTCTTGCTGTGTAGATATCACTTGTCCATGACTTGAAAAAGTGCAACAAGATTCACTTATATGTGGTACACTGTGGCGTAGAATTTGAACGTCTAACCTTAGGCAAGTGTGGTATAAAATATGTGACAATTTTTGGCACCTTACGTATACAACCAAGCAGACTCTAAATGTTGGTTTGCAACCTGCAAACAAGAAGCAATGCACCCTAAACACTCAGCATGATATCAGTTGGAATGCTTCGTCCAACTCTTTAATACCCCCGTCAATTTTGTTCCATTCAACCAAGTGTGAATCACCTTCTCTACTAACTAGTATCATAACAAATATTGTTTTGGGACGGAGGAAGTAATGCACAATGACCATTGATTTTATGGTTTTACTATTTGATTACGCACTTATGTGTTAGTGGTGTAAAATAAAATAAAAAACAAATTAATTAATCGACGAGTGAGCCCAACTTTTTTGCAATTTAGTCCTGAAAGGATCACGATGTCCAAGAGGGGGTGAATTAGGCTTTTCTAAAATTCTTATAAAAGATTAAAACCTAAACATGAGCCCAACTTCACCCAATCCACTAGCAAGAAGTAAAAGCTATGAAATAGAGAACAACCCTAAGTCATTATTGCAAATACTAGCAAAGCAAATACATAAAGTAAAATGCTCAAAGTAAATGTGAAAAGTAAAGTAGGGACAAGAAGACTCCTCCAATTTTTCCCGATGTATCGAAGAGTCGGCACTCTCCACTAATCCTCGTTGGAGCACCCATGGAAGGGTATCACTCCCCCTTGGTCCTTGTAAGAACCAAGTGCTCACTATGAGATGATCCTTTGCGTCGGAGACACAGTGGATCCCTCACGACCGCATACAACCATCGATTCGGGTCACCAACAAATCCTCCAGGGTGATCACCGAACTCTTATCGCCACCGAGCCGTCTAAGTGATGCCGATCACCAAGAGTAATAAGCCATAGACTTTCACATGACCAAGAGAACCCTACTACATGTGGTGTGTGCTCTAGGTGGCTCTCATGCGCACTAATGAGGTCCTGACATGAGAGTATGATTTTTCTAATCACCTCACTTGGCTTTGTAGACTTGCAATGATCTAGCAATGAATACTAGGTGGTTGGGGCAGTAAGATACTTAATATGGCTAGTAGAGGGGGTATAAATACACCCACCAACCAAAACTAGTCGTTGCACAGCTCTGCTGCGCATGGGCACACCGGATAGTCTGGTGCGCCAACTATGCACTCCCAACGACTAGTTTTGACAACTAGCCATTGCTCTGGAGATGCACCGAACAATGCACAGTACCTGCTCGGTGCACACCGGATAGTCCGGTGGCGGCTAAAATCAACTGTTCGCAACTGTTTGCTCTCGGGTTTTCTTGATGTTGGGGTTAGATCTCGGGCGCTCTCAGGCCCGCTGTCTAGAGGACCACCGAACAATGTGGTGCACATTGTACAGTCCGGTGCACATCGGACAGTCTGGTGCACATCGGACAGTCCGGTGCCCCTAGGTCAGCAACCATTTCCTTTTCTTTTGGTTTTTCTAAACCATTTTAGATTCTATCTTGTGAGTGAATTCTAGAGTGACATCTAGCACTAGTTGTGAGTGTGAACATGCACCGACACTACACTAGATTTCTCTTGGTCAAACTACTCATCCACAACCCCTCTTTATAGTATGACTAAAACAAAAATAGAACTCCTTCGACACTAAGGATATGAAGTCCTTCATCTTTTGATTCGTCTTTTTAGATGTCGCTTCAAGTTCTCATATGAGGGATTGTTTTCACCGTTGTAGCGCAACTCCCTGCAATGTGACCTAACTTACCATTTGTTCTGCAAAACACACGTTAGTCACATGTAATCTTATGTTTTCATTAATCACTAAAATCAACCAGGGGTCTAGATGCTTTCAAGTCATTTTTGTTTTTTATTTTCACAAATATGCTCATTTAAAAAATGGACCCTTAGCTCGACACCAATAGTATTGGTGCCTAGCATACACGGGTCGACACCAATACTATTGCCGCCTAGGTATCGGCCACGATAGATGACGTGGCGGTGGCGTGGCACTTACGTGGCATGGGGTCGGCACCTTAGGGTGCGTTTGGTTGCAATGACAGGACGGGATGGGATGGGACGATCCCTCAAATTAGGTTGTTTGGTTCTAGGTCAAGGGTTGAGACAGTACTATCTAGTGTTGTCCCCTGTTGTCCCTCAAAATTGGAGGGACGAGAGAGGACGTCAAGAGACGATCCCGTCCTAGCTGTCCCACAACCAAACACACCCTTAGATCTTGGCGCCGACCCCCTTTATATCATGCCCGTATTGTATACTAGGCATTTCTTGCCCTTGCTGCCCACTCAACCCCGCCCTCTGCCACCACGCCTCCATCCTCGCGGCCGCCGCCACCGTGCCAGGCCACCCTGACACCGCGCCTAGCCACCTCTTAGCCGCCGCTCGCTTGCACCGCCGCGAGCCCAGGCCGCGCCGCTGCTGCTCGGTCCCAGTCCACGACACCACTCCCCCGCAGCTCCTCCGCACCACCATTGCGTCGGTAAGTACAACTCGCTTGTTAGTTAGTATTTTAGTTAGGATTTTAGTCATTTAGTCAGTATTTTTAGGTGTTGAGTTTGAAAACTTGCTATGCCGCTAATTAAATTGCTAGTGACTAATTTGATTATTTAGTTAGTATTTTAGTTAGTTATTTAGTTTCAAACCTTTATATGTATCTAATATAGTTTTGTTGTTATATAATTAGTTGTTGGTTGAATGTGATAAGTGTGAATGTGAAAGTGATAAACATGAATTTGATTGAATGTGATTGAGTTGATGAATGTCGTCGGATGATAAATGTGTTGCATGATGAATGTGACTTGAATTTGTGGGTTTTATTAACCTACCCGTGTAGGGGATGTGCTGTCCAAATTTTATACTTAGTGCTATTTTTTTGCAGAGAGGATACCGTTCGACTCCATGGCCAGCCCTTGCCTTACTCCAACACCACCTTAGATATAACCCTTTTCCTCATTATTTAGTATTTAGTTATTGTTAGTAATTGGTTATTAATTAATAACTAGTTATTTTAAGTAATTCATTATTAGTTACTAGTTGGTTAGTATTTAGTTATTAGTTAGTATTTCATTATTAGTTAGTAAGTAGTTAGGTATTAGTGGGTGGGGGTTAGCCAATAAACATCAATAATGGTCATTGAATGTTTAATTCGTGTTTCAGATAGATGGATAATTTTTTGAGCATATATCATCAAGGCAATGTGGAAGAAGATCGCTATGCAAATGTTGAGTTCATTGACATGCGACATGTGTCCATGTTATTCGTTTGTAGAACATCCTTGAGTGAGGTGTTTACAAATGTTAAACAAAAGCTAGGTTACCGTGAAGATGACGACATTGCAGTTTAAGCCAGCACTGGACAGTGGATGACTACGCCGACATTGATTCTACCGAAGACGAAGACACGACGTATGACCAGTCCACTACACTGGAAACCCAGGTGGAGGTGGCACCCATCTTGGGTCAAGTGGTACTGTTTAAATTTTTTTACTCAATTTGAAATGCATAAAACTTGGCATATATGTAATCTAGATTTGATACATTTTGTGTTGCGGGGCAACGTATTGAGACACTCGGTATAGGACATTGATGCAAAGCTTTTGTCTGTGGGCGACAACAACATACATACCTTCTTGGAGGTAAGCCTCTAATGAGTCTTGTTTTTCAATTTTTTTGAATATGTTGTCAAGTAACATGTTTCTGGCACACAACGTTTATCTAGACGCCTACGCGGAGGTGGCGCTCGTTGTGGTTGCAGGACCATGGTTCCACAGGACGTCCATGTCCCATTGTTGGGTGTCACTAGGCAGCTTTCATCTACCCACACAGCAACGACGTCCACAAGATAGTGGATTGGCTTCGGCGATGATCAAGACGAGATTGGGACTTCATAGCTCTCTGGGGCTCCTTCGACACAACCGTCCCAGCCAGAACAACGTAGGCGGCTAAAAGTCGCCTAGAGGGGGTGAATAGACGAAACCTAAAAATTATAAACTTTGAACACACACTTCACCCGGGGTTAGGGTTAGAAATAAATAAGTGTGAATTCTGAGTGCGGAAGATAGTTCTTCTTGCTATGAGTTGCTCAATCAATGCAGATAAATTTGGAAGCTAACTCAAAATAATGTGAGCAAGGGAACTTTAGAAAGAGAGGAGAGGGAAACAAATCGAGTGATGAAGATCAACACAAATGAATACGTTGATTTGTTTCCCAAGGTTCGGTTCCAATGAACCTACTCCCCGTTGAGGAGGCCACAAAGGCCGGGTCTATTTCAACCCTTTCTATCTCTCAATCGGTCACTTAGACCGGTCGAGTGCTTCTTCTCAATCTTACGGGTCACTAAGACCCCGCAAGGATCACCACACAATTAGGTGTCTCTTGCTTGCTTTACAAATAACTTAGAAAGTTTAGAGAGGGATGAAGAAAGCACAATTAAAAGCCAAGCAACAAGAGTAATAAGAAAAGACACAAAATCACACTCTCTCAAGTCACTAATCACTAATGATCACTAGTCACAATTATGGAACTTGGAGAGATTTGGAAGCTTGAATGTGTCTTTGGTTGAGGTGAATGCTCTTGTATTGAATGAGAGTGAATGAGAGGCTTGGATCATGTGAATTGAGGTGGTTGGGGTTGTATTTATAGCCTTCAACCACTTCCTAGCCATTGCTCCAATTCTGCCGACCACGGACGGTCCGCGCCCCTGGTCCGGATGGTCCACCCCTGCACATCAACGACTAAAATCGCAACGGTCAGCAGTAATGGCTATATCAACGACTATAGTGCATTTAATGTGTCGTCAGATGTCAGATAAAGCAGTCGCAGATGGTCCGGCCGTGCACCCCGGACGGTCTGCGAGGACGCTAAAAATGCATTTTACCGAACCCGTCACCTTCGGGGTTTTCTGGTTTTACAACGGCCGGACGGTCCGCGCCTGAGGCCAGACGGTCCGTGCTTGGTCTCGGATGGTGCTCGCTTCTCCTTAGAACAGTCTGCAGTGTAAACAATGTTTTTTGCAGTGTTCCTTTCCGAGGCTCACCGTGGTGTTGCGGACGGTCTGCCGCAAGGGCTCGGACGGTCCGCGCATAGGTGTTTTTCCAAAAAGCTTCTCCTGTCCGGAATAATCTACAGTATTCCGGACATTCAACTTAGAATAGTTGTAGATGAACTTATGCACTTGAGAAATGATCAACTAGGAAAACTAGTAAGTCCATAAGGTTTGTGATGGTCATCAAACATCAAAATCGATTATAGGAAATGTTGAGACCATTTCCCTTTCAATCTCTCCCTTTTTGGTGATTGATGCCATCACAAACCAAAGCAATACAAAGTGTAGAAATGTAACTAGTTTACATTTTGACAGATGTGCATAAATTACTTTGAAATGAAAACATTTCTAAGCATAAATGTTTGATTTGATATATTTAACATTTCAGGCCACATTTGCACCACTCATCTAGTTTTTGCAAATCTTTTGAAAAAGTCTTTTGAAATTCTATTGCAATTAGCCAATGGTATAAGAATATGATTTCAAAAAGCATTTTCAAGTTTTTGAAAATTCTCCCCCTATTTCAAATGATTTTCCTTTGGCTAAATAAAAGCTCCCCTTGAAGAAATTCTAGCTCCCCTTAGTTGTCAAGAGGGTTTTTGCAAATGCCTATTAATTTCTCCCCCTTTTTTGTTTGAAAAAGTTTTTAGAAAATAGGGTGGTGGTGCGGTCCTTTTTTGCTTTGGCCCAATAATTTCTCCCCTTTGGCATTAAGCGCCAAAAATGAAGAAAGCTAGAGGCCTCTCTTATAAGGAAGATATGGAAGTAAGTTCATGAGTAGGACAAAGGATAAATGATACCTACAGAGTCGTAGTCGAAGCCTTGCCTTTGCCGATTACTCCAATTCCCTTTCAATCTAAGACTAAGCATAAAAATACTCTTGGAAACACATTAGTCTTAGCTTTGGCACAAGAAGAATAAGAGATATGCATTTGTACCAAATGAAAGAAATATGACAAGATCAAAAGTATATAAAAGAGCAATATGTGCAAGATTTCAATCAAAGTTCCGAGAATCTAAGATGTTTAGTTCATTCCTAAGCTTGCTAAAAGTCTTTTCATTCATGGGCTTGGTGAAAATATCGGCTAATTGGTTGTGGGTGCTAACATAAGCAATTTCGATATCCCCCTTTTGTTGGTGATCTCTTAGAAAGTGATACCGGATGTCTATGTGCTTAGTGCGGCTGTG
Source organism: Zea mays (assembly GCF_902167145.1). NCBI lineage: Eukaryota > Viridiplantae > Streptophyta > Magnoliopsida > Poales > Poaceae > Zea > Zea mays. The sequence continues at coordinate 77,762,084 of NC_050105.1, forward strand.
TTCAACGAGGTTATCCGCCATGCGGATTGCACTCTCATTGTCACATAGAAAGGGGACTTTGCTCAACTTGTAGCTATAGTCCCTAAGGGTTTGCCTCATCCAGAGTAATTGTGCACAGCAATGTCCTGCAACAATATACTCAGCTTCGGCGGTTGATAGAGCTACTGAATTTTGTTTTTTAAGCCCAAGACACCAGGGATCTCCCCAGAAACTTACAAGTCCTTGATGTACTCTTTCTATCAATCTTACATTCGACGTAATCGGCATCAGAATATCCAATTAGATCAAAGGTAGATCCCTTGGGGTACCATAGCCCAAACTGAAAGTCGTCTAGAGGGGGGTGAATAGGCGAAACCTGTAATTTATAAACTTAAACACACACTAAGGCCGGGGTTAGCGTTAGAATTAAATTCGAGGCAAAAGATTGTTTCTCTTGCCACGAGTTGCTCAAATGATGCAGATGACGTTTGGGAGCAAACTCAAATCAATATTGTCGGTACCCTGAAACTAGGGTACCCCTCACTACTGTATAAAGACGTAGTACCCACACGGCTATCTTTAGTCGCGTGGTAAAAGAGCTGTATGTGGGACCAGGCCATGACTCGCCTCAGCCTCAGGCGCCTACTTTGGGCCAGCAACAGCGCCTGACCCCACCACATGGGTGGGTCCAGGACTACCACGTCTCCAGAGAAAGTGATATACTCCAAGGCATCAATAGTGAGTCCGAACCCCCATGGGAGAGTGCCGGACCCGTGTCGGACCCATGTATATACGGTCTAGGCCTCCAAGTTTGGCCCAGGACCTCCACGTGTGCAAACCAGACCCCTAGAATGGGATCCAGACCCCCCGTATGGGGTCCGGGCCGCCCACAGTGGGGTCCCAGGGTTCCAGGACAGAACATACCCTGGCCTTAATTAGGACCCAGGCGAGGGTCCGGAGCCGACACGTGTCCAGACCTGGTCTAGTGGTGTCGGGGACCATAATTAGGGGTATCCCCAAGACTCCTAATCTCAGCTGGTAACCCCCATCAGCACAAAGCTGCAAAGGCCTGATGGGCGCGATTCAGGTCAAGGCTCCGTCCACTCAAGGGACACGATCCCGCCTCGCCCGAGCCCAGCCTCGGGTAAAGGCAGCCGACCTAGGAGGATTCACGTCTCGCCCGAGGGTCCCCTCAAGCAACAGACGCACCTTCGGCTCGCCCGAGGCCCAGTCTTCGCGGAGAAGCAACCTTGGCCAGATCACCACGCCAACCGACCGTATTGCAGGAGCATTTAATGCAAGGATCGACTGACACCTTATCCTGACGTGCGCTCCTCAGTCGACAGAGCCAAAGTGACCGCAGTCACTTCGCCGCTCCACTGACCGACCTGACGGGAAAACAGCGCCGCCTTCCCCGCTCCGACAGCTGTGCCACTCGACAGAGTGAGGCTGACAGTAGTCAAGTCCAGCCTCGGGCGCCATAGGAAGCTCCGCCTCGCCCAACCCCAGGGCTCGGACTCAACCTCGACCTCAGAAGACGGACTCCGCCTCGCCCGACCCCAGGGCTCGGACTCAGCCTCGACGCCGGAAGACGGACTCTGCCTCGCCCGACCCCAGGGCTCGGACTCAGCCTCGACTCCGGACGACGGACTCCGCCTCGCCCGACCCCAGGGCTCGGACTCAGCCTCGACGCCGGAAGACGGACTCCGCCTCGCTTGACCCCAGGGCTCGGACTCAGCCTCGACTCCAGACGACGGACTCCGCCTCGCCCGACCCCAGGGCTCGGACTCAACCTCGACCTCGGAGAAGCCTCCGCCTCGCCCGACCTCGGGCTAGGACCGACCACGTCACAGGGGGGCCATCATTACCCTACTCCTAGCTAGCTCAGGCTATGGGGAACAAGACCGACGTCCCATCTGACTTGCCCCGGTAAACAAGTAATGATGGCACCCCGCGTGCTCCATGACGACGGCGGCTCTCAGCCCCTTACGGAAGCAAGGAGACGTCAGCAAGGATCCGACAGCCCCGACAGCTGTACTTCCATAGGGCTCAAGCGCTCCTCCGACGGCCACGACATCACATGAACAGGGTGCCAAAACCTCTCCGACTGCCACGACGGCATGTACTTAGGGCTCTGGCTCCTCTCAGCTAGACACGTTAGCGCATTGCTACACCCCCATTGTACACCTGGGCCCTCTCCTTACGTCTATAAAAGGAAGGACCAGGGCTCTCGTACGAGAAGGTTGGCCGCGCGTGAGAACGGGCTGGCGGACAGTCTCTCTCTCTCCCTCGCGGATGCTTGTAACCCCCTACTGCAAGCGCACCCGACCTGGGCGCAGGACAACACGGAGGCCACGGGTTTCCCCTTTGCTGTTTCTCCCCCCTTCGTGTTCCGTCCCGCGCCGACCCATCTGGGCTAGGACACGCGGCGACAATTTACTCGTCGGTCCAGGGACCCCCCGGGGTCGAAACGCCGACAGTTGGCGCGCCAGGTAGGGGCCTGCTGCGTGTTGACGAACAGCTTCCCGTCAAGCTCTAGATGGGTAGTCTCCAGCAACCTCTCCAACCCGGGACGATGCTTTGTTTCAGGAGTCTTGAGTTCATGTCCCTCGACGGCAGCTACGACATGATACTCCTTCCTCCGCCGCGCGACAACGACAATGGCGGCCGTCAGCCCACCCGCCGGCGGCGGAATCGACGACGTCTTCCCCACGTGGCGGAAGAGCAACATCCGGGTCTGTCCCGTCACCTTCCCCGCCGACGGAGGAGGAGGCGGGGCAGGCATGGCCAAGCAGGAGGCGACACCTCGTCGTCTATCGAGCGAGTCGACAGCACCGGCGCCCCAACGGGGGACACGTCGGGTGTTGACCTCGCATCTGAGACGAAGACGAGCGCTGTTTCCCTGCAACACGCCAACTCCAAGCAGACGAATGACGCCAGCACGCTCGCGAAGGACTTGCTGGGCGTCAGCCTCGTACCTGAGACAACGGTGCAGTCCGTCCCCGACGCGGCTTCGTCACCGCCCGTCGATCGAGAGGTACCGTCCGTTTCCCGTCCCATGCCTTTCAGATTCAGCTGCGACCCACCAAGCGACCCCACTTTGGTGGACGCTTTCGTAAAGGCATGTTCAAACCCTCCGGGGTATCATATGCGGTCACCCTGGGACCAACTGACGGCCGTCTCGACCTACGGGCCCCTGGGTTCCGAGGAAGATGACGAGCCCGACTCTGGTTGGGATTTCTTCGGGCTCGATAACCCCAGTGCCATGCGGGACTTTATGACCGCATGTGACTACTGCCTCTCCGATTGCTCCGATAGCAGCCACAGCCTCGGCGACGAGGACTGTGGCCCAAGTCGTGAATGCTTCCACGTCGATCTAGGGGGTCTCGACGAAGGCAACCATCTTGGTATGCCGGAGGACGGTGATCCCCCTAGGCCTGCGCCTCGCGTTGACATCCTTCGGGAGCTAGCTGTGGTCCCAGTCCCTGCGGGGGGTCAGGACGCACAGCACGAGCAAATCCGCGAGGAACAGGCAAGGCTCGACGAGGAAGCAGGACAACTTGTGCAGCTCGGCAAAATATCGGGCAGGAGTGGGCAGGCCGAGCACCGGCCGGAGAAGCGCGTCATCTGGCCCAGGACGTCCAGCATCGCATCGCCGAAGATGCCAGGGCGAGGCTACCCCCGGCTTCCAGTGGGGTCAGCCAGAACCTGGCCGCAGCAGCAATACCACTCCGAGCTGAAAGGGAAATGTGCCCTTGGGCCATTTCTAAGTATTTTGGTGATTTAGTGTCCAACACAAGTGCCTAAGTGTAAAAAGGTGGACAAAGCACAAATCAAGGATAAAGTTATGTTTCTCAGACTTAGTACATTATTTTATGGACTAATGTATTGTGTCTAAGTGCTGGAAACAGAAAAAATCGAGTTGGAGAAGAGATGGTCAAGTTCAGCCAAAGTCTGCTTAGTCTGGTTTCACCGGACTATCCGGTGGTGCACCGGACAGTGTCCGGTGCGCCAGGCTGGCTCGAGCGAAATGGCCGCTCTCGGGAATTCACCGGCGACGTACGGCTATAATTCACCGGACTGTCCGGTGTGCACCGGACTGTCCGGTGAGCCAACTGTCGGCAGGGCCAACGGTCGGCCGCGCGATCTGCGTGGGACACGTGGCCAAGCCAATGGCTAGAAGGGGCACCGGACATGTCCGGTGCGCCAACGACTCTCAGGCTGCCAACGGTCGACTGCGCCATTTTTTGGAAAGAAATCGGGCACCGGACAGTGTCCGGTGTGCACCGGACTGTCCGGTGCGCCAGTCGACAGAAGGCAAGATCAGCCTTCCTAGATTGCTCTCAACGGCTCCTAGCTGCCTTGGGGCTATAAAAGGGACCCCTAGGCGCATGGAGGAGGACACCAAGCATTCTTACAACATTTCTAAGCACCAAGACATCAATTCCGCGCCTTTGATTCTTTGCGATAGCAATTAGAGCTCTAGTTGAGTAGTGAACTCATTGAGTTGTGTTGTGAGCTCTCGTTGCGACTTGTGTGCGTGGTGTTGCTGTGATTTCTTGTCTTGAGTGTGTTGCTAATCCCTCCCTTGCTCTGTGCTTCTTTGTGAATTTCAAGTGTAAGGGCGAGAGGCTCCAAGTTGTGGAGATTCCTCGCAAACGGGATTGAGAAAAAGCAAGCAAAACACCGTGGTATTCAAGTGGGTCTTTGGACCGCTTGAGAGGGGTTGATTGCAACCCTCGTCCGTTGGGACGCCACAACGTGGAGTAGGCAAGCGTTGGTCTTGGCCGAACCACGGGATAACCACCGTGCCATCTCTGTGATTGATCTTGTTGGTTATTGTGTTTTGTTGAAGATTCCTCTCTAGCCACTTGGCGGTTATTGTGCTAACACTTAACCAAGTTTTTGTGGCCTAAGTTTTAAGTGTTACAGGATCACCTATTCACCCCCCCTCTAGGTGCTCTCAATTGGTATCGGAGCCGTTCTCTTCAAGAAGGGACTAATCGCCCGAAGAGATGGATCCTAAGGGAAAGGGGATGGTGGTCAACAACAACGAGAAGGAGTCTATCTTCAACGAGCCAAAGGATGACAAGCCTACCGACTCGGGCTCGGGCCACAAGCGCAAAGACGGGAAGAAGAAGAAGACAAGGCGCATCAAGGAGATCGTCTACTATGACAGCGACGAATCTTCTTCTTCCCAAAAGGACGACGACGACTACGAGAAAAAGAAAACGGTCAATTCGAACTTTTCTTTTGATTACTCTCGTATTCCTCAAAGTACAAATGCTCATTTATTATATATTCCACTTGGTAAACCTCCTCATTTTGATGGAGAGGACTACGGATTTTGGAGTCACAAAATGCGTAGTCACTTGTTCTCTCTCCATCCTAGTATATGGGAGATTGTAGAGAGTGGAATGCACTTTGATAGTACGGATAGTCCCATGTTCATTAATGAGCAAATTCATAAAAATGCACAAGCTACTACTGTTCTTCTAGCTTCATTGTGCAGGGATGAATACCACAAAGTGAGCGGCTTGGATAACGCCAAGCAAATTTGGGACACCCTCAAGATCTCTCATGAGGGGAATGACGTCACAATGCTCACCAAGATGGAGTTGGTGGAGGGCGAACTTGGGAGATTCGCTATGATAAGGGGAGAAGAGCCAACCCAAACGTACAACCAGCTCAAGACCCTTGTCAACAAGATAAGAAGCTATGGAAGCACGCGATGGACGGACCACGACGTCGTCCGCCTAATGCTAAGGTCTTTTACTGTCCTTGATCCTCATCTTGTAAACAATATTCGTGAGAATCCTAGGTACACCAAGATGACGCCCGAGGAGATACTTGGAAAGTTCGTGAGCGGGCAAATGATGATCAAGGAAGCAAGATACGTGGACGACGCATTGAATGGTCCAATCAATGAGCCTCAACCTCTTGCTCTCAAGGCAACAAGAAGCAAGGAGACGCTACCTAGCAAGGTGGCACAAATTGAGGCGGCCGGACTTAATGATGAAGAGATGGCTCTCATCATCAAGAGATTCAAGACGGCGCTAAAAGGTCGCAAGGGGCAGCCAAGCAAGACCAAAACAAAGGGGAAGCGCTCATGCTTCAAATGTGGTAAGCTTGGTCATTTTATTGCTAACTGTCCCGACAATGATAGTGATCAGGATCAAGGGAACAAGAGGGAGAAAAAGAAGAACTATAAGAAGGCAAAGGGCGAGGCACATCTTGGCAAGGAGTGGGATTCGGATTGCTCCTCGTCCGACTCCGACAATGAAGGACTCGCCGCCACCGCCTTCAACAAGTCATCCCTCTTCCCCAACGAGCGTCACACATGCCTTATGGCAAGGGAGAAGAAGGTATGTACTCGAAACTCTACTTATGCTTCTTCAAGTGAGGACGAATCTAGTGATGAGGATGAAATAGATTATTCATGTTTATTTAAGGGCCTAGATAGAACCAAGGTAGATAAAATTAATGAATTGATTGATGCCTTGAATGATAAGAATAGGCTTTTAGAAAAACAAGAGGACTTATTGTATGAAGAACATGACAAATTTGTAGAAGCACAAAAATCTCATGCCTTAGAAGTTAAGAGAAATGAAATGCTTTCTTGTGAATTATCTTCTTGCTATGAGACGATTTCTAGCTTAAGGAGCATTAATGATGATTTGAATGCTAAGTTAGAAATAGCTGGTAAATCAACAACTTGTGTAGAAAATGTTGTTATTTGCAATAGATGTAAAGATTTTGACATTGATGCTTGTAGTGAACACATAGCTTCTATTGCCAAGTTAAATGATGAAATGGCTAGTCTTAATGCCCAACTTAAGGCTAGCAAAAGTGATTTTGATAAACTAAAATTTGCTAGGGATGCCTACATGATTGGTAGACACCCCTCAATTAAGGATGGGCTTGGCTTCAAGAGGGAAGCCAAGAACTTAACAAGCCATAAGGCTCCCATCTCCGCCAAGGAGAAAGGGAAGGCCCCTATGGCAAGTAGTACTAAAAAGAACCATGCTTTTATGTACAATGATAGAAGACAGTCTCATAGGAGTTGCAATGCTTTTGATTCACATGCCTATGACTCTTATGCTATGTTTGCTCCCAGTTCTTCTTATATGCATGATAGAGATATGCCTAGGAAAAATATTCATCATGTGCCTAGAAAGAATATTGTTCATGTTCCTAGGAAAGTTATGAATGGACCCTCTACAATTTATCATGCTTTAAATGCTTCCTTTGCTATTTGTAGAAAGGATAGGAAGATAGTTGCTAGGAAATTAGGGGCAAAATGCAAGGGTGATAAAACTTGCATTTGGGTCCCTAAGACAATTGTGACTAACCTTGTAGGACCCAACAAGAGTTGGGTACCTAAGACCCAAGCCTAAATTTGCCTTGCAGGTTTATGCATCCGGGGGTTCAAGCTGGATTATCGACAGCGGATGCACGAACCATATGACGGGGGAAAAGAAGGTGTTCACCTCCTACGTCAAGAATAAGGATTCCCAAGATTCAATCATATTCGGTGATGGGAACCAAGGCAAGGTGAAAGGTTTAGGCAAGATTGCAATATCAAATGAGCACTCTATCTCTAATGTGTTTCTAGTTGAGTCTCTTGGATATAATTTACTATCTGTTAGTCAATTATGTAATATGGGATATAATTGTCTATTTACAAATGTAGATGTGTCTGTCTTTAGAAGATGTGATGGTTCACTAGCTTTTAAGGGTGTACTAGACGGCAAACTTTATTTAGTTGATTTTGCAAAAGAGGAGGCCGGTCTAGATGCATGCTTAATTGCTAAGACTAGCATGGGCTGGCTGTGGCATCGCCGCTTAGCACATGTGGGGATGAAGAACCTTCACAAGCTTCTAAAGGGAGAACACGTGATAGGTTTGACTAACGTGCAATTCGAAAAAGATAGACCTTGTGCAGCTTGTCAAGCAGGTAAACAAGTGAGAGGAGCACACCACAGCAAGAATGTGATGACCACTTCAAGACCTTTGGAGCTGCTGCATATGGACCTCTTCGGACCCGTCGCCTATCTGAGCATAGGAGGAAGTAAGTATGGCCTAGTTATTGTTGATGACTTTTCCCGCTTCACTTGGGTGTTCTTTTTGCAGGATAAGTCTGAAACCCAAGGGACCCTCAAGCGCTTCCTCAGAAGAGCTCAAAATGAGTTTGAGCTCAAGGTGAAGAAGATAAGAAGCGACAACGGGTCCGAATTCAAGAATCTTCAAGTGGAGGAGTTCCTTGAGGAGGAAGGGATCAAGCACGAGTTCTTTGCTCCCTACACACCTCAGCAAAATGGTGTGGTAGAGAGGAAGAACAGGACGCTCATTGATATGGCGAGGACTATGCTTGGAGAGTTCAAGACCCCCGAGCGTTTTTGGTCGGAAGCCGTGAACACGGCTTGCCACGCCATCAACAGGGTCTACCTTCACCGCCTCCTCAAAAAGACTTCATATGAGCTGCTAACTGGTAACAAACCCAATGTGTCTTACTTTCGTGTATTTGGGAGCAAGTGTTATATTCTTGTGAAGAAAGGTAGATCTTCTAAATTTGCTCCCAAAGCTGTAGAAGGGTTTTTATTAGGTTATGATTCAAATACAAAGGCGTATAGGGTCTTCAACAAATCATCAGGTTTGGTTGAAGTCTCTAGCGACGTTGTATTTGATGAGACTAATGGCTCTCCAAGAGAGCAAGTTGTTGATCTTGATGATGTAGATGAAGAAGACGTTCCAACTGCCGCGATAAGCACCATGGCGATTGGAGATGTACGGCCTCAGGAACAATTGGAGCAAGATCAACCGCCTTCCTCAACTATGGTGCATCCCCCAACCCAAGATGACAAACAGGTACCTCAAGTAGAGGCGCATGATCAAGGGGGAGCACAGGATGTTCAAGTTGAAGAGGAAGAAGCACCTCAGGCACCTCCAACCCAAGTTCGAGCGACGATCCAAAGGGATCATCCCGTCGACCAAATATTGGGTGATATTAGCAAGGGAGTAACTACTCGTTCGAGATTAGTTATTTTTTTGTGAGCATTACTCTTTTGTCTCTTCTATTGAGCCTTTCAGGGTAGAAGAGGCCTTGCTAGATCCGGACTGGGTGTTGGCCATGCAGGAGGAACTCAACAATTTCAAGCGCAATGAAGTTTGGACACTGGTGCCTCGTCCCAAGCAAAATATTGTGGGAACCAAGTGGGTGTTCCGCAACAAACAGGACGAGCACGGGGTGGTGACGAGGAACAAGGCTCGACTTGTGGCAAAAGGTTATGCCCAAGTCGCAGGTTTGGACTTTGAGGAGACTTTTGCTCCTGTGGCTAGGCTAGAATCAATTCGTATCTTGCTAGCATATGCCGCTCACCATTCTTTCAGGTTGTACCAAATGGATGTGAAGAGCGCTTTCCTCAACAGGCCGATCAAGGAGGAGGTGTACGTGGAGCAACCCCCTGGCTTCGAGGATGAACGGTACCCCGACCACGTGTGTAAGCTCTCTAAGGCGCTCTATGGACTTAAGCAAGCCCCAAGAGCATGGTATGAATGCCTTAGAGACTTCTTAATTGCTAATGCTTTCAAGGTTGGGAAAGCCGATCCAACGCTTTTTACTAAGACTTGCGATGGTGATCTTTTTGTGTGCCAAATTTATGTCGATGACATAATATTTGGTTCTACTAACCAAAAGTCTTGTGAAGAGTTTAGCAGGGTGATGACGCAGAAATTCGAGATGTCGATGATGGGCGAGTTGAACTACTTCCTTGGGTTCCAAGTGAAGCAACTCAAGGACGGCACTTTCATCTCCCAAATGAAGTACACGCAAGACTTGCTAAAGCGGTTTGGGATGAAGGACGCCAAGCCCACAAAGACGCCGATGGGAACTGATGGACACACCGACCTCAACAAAGGAGGTAAGTCCGTTGATCAAAAAGCATACCGGTCCATGATAGGTTCTTTGCTTTATTTATGTGCTAGTAGACCGGATATTATGCTTAGCGTATGCATGTGTGCTAGATTTCAATCTGATCCTAAGGAGTGTCACTTAGTGGCTGTGAAGCGAATTCTTCGATATTTAGTCGCTACGCCTTGCTTCGGGATCTGGTATCCAAAGGGGTCTAACTTTGACTTGATTGGGTACTCAGATTCCGACTATGCTGGATGTAAGGTCGATAGGAAGAGTACATCGGGGACGTGCCAATTCTTAGGAAGGTCCCTGGTGTCATGGAATTCCAAGAAACAAACTTCTGTTGCCCTATCCACCGCTGAGGCCGAGTATGTTGCCGCAGGACAGTGTTGCGCGCAACTACTTTGGATGAGGCAAACCCTTAGGGACTTTGGCTACAATCTGAGCAAAGTCCCACTCCTATGTGATAATGAGAGTGCTATCCGAATAGCGGAAAATCCTGTTGAGCACAGCCGCACAAAGCACATTGACATCCGGCATCACTTTTTGAGAGACCACCAGCAAAAGGGAGATATCGAAGTGTTTCATGTTAGCACCGAGAACCAGCTAGCCGATATCTTCACTAAGCCTTTAGATGAAAAGACCTTTTGCAGGCTGCGTAGTGAGCTAAATGTCTTAGATTCGCGGAACTTGGATTGAATTGATGCATACATGTGTTTATGCCTTTGATCATGTTCATTCTGCATTTTGTTGCTTACTGGTGCTCAAGTTGTACAAACACTCCCTGGACCTCACAAGTCCTTTTTGCAAGTGATGCACATATTTAGGGGGAGCTGTGCTACAACTTGACCCTTTGAGACTAACCATGTACTTGAGTTTGGTTGTTTTAGTCTCCAAGGAGGATTGAAAGGGAAAAGGTGGACTTGGACCGTGCAAGACTTCCACTGCACTCTGATGAAAAGAGTAACTTTTCCAAGTTCACCTTTATACTCTTATTGCCTTTGTGTTCTCATTTGAAGATTTTGGTGAGGCAATGGGGTTAAAGGGCCAAGATTGATCCCGTTTTGGTGCTTGATGCCAAAGGGGGAGAAAATAAAGGCCAAAGCAATAAATGGATCAGCTACCACTTGAGAGATTTTGAAAATAGTAGAATAAGAGCTTTTGGTTTGTCAAAACTCTTTTATTGTCTCTCTTGTCAAAAGTTGGCTTCTTGCGGGGAAAAGTGTTGATTATGGAAAAAAGGGGAGTTTTTGAAATCTTGAATCAATTTCTCTTGGAATGACTCTCTTTATGTCTTAACATGTGTGTTTGACTTAGAGATAGAAAGTTGAGTTTGATTTGCAAAAACAAACCAAGTGGTGGCAAAGGATGATCCATATATGTCAAAATTGAATCAAAACAAGTTTGAGTTCTTATTTGAATTGATTTTGTACTTGTTCTACTTGCTTTATGTTGTGTTGGCATAAATCACCAAAAAGGGGGAGATTGAAAGGGAAATGTGCCCTTGGGCCATTTCTAAGTATTTTGGTGATTTAGTGTCCAACACAAGTGTCTAAGTGTAAAAAGGTGGACAAAGCACAAATCAAGGATAAAGGTATGTTTCTCAGACTTAGTACATTATTTTATGGACTAATGTATTGTGTCTAAGTGCTGGAAACAGAAAAAATCGAGTTGGAGAAGAGATGGTCAAGTTCAGCCAAAGTCTGCTCAGTCTGGTTTCACCGGACTGTCCGGTGGTGCACCGGACAGTGTCCGGTGCGCCAGGCTGGCTCGAGCGAAATGGCCGCTCTCGGGAATTCACCGGCGACGTACGACTATAATTCACCAGACTGTCCGGTGTGCACCGGACTGTCCGGTGAGCCAACTATCGGCAGGGCCAACGGTCGGCCGCGCGATCTGCGCGGGACACGTGGCCGAGCCAACGGCTAGAAGGGGGCACCGGACTGTCTGGTGCGCCAACGGCTCTCAGGCTGCCAACGGTCGACTGCGCCATTTTTGGAAAGAAATCGGGCACCGTACAGTGTCCGGTGTGCACCGGACTGTCCGGTGCGCCAGTCGACAGAAGGCAAGATCAGCCTTCCTAGATTGCTCTCAACGGCTCCTAGCTGCCTTGGGGCTATAAAAGGGACCCCTAGGCGCATGGAGGAGGACACCAAGCATTCTTACAACATTTCTAAGCACCAAGACATCAATTCCGCGCCTTTGATTCTTTGCGATAGCAATTAGAGCTCTAGTTGAGTAGTGAACTCATTGAGTTGTGTTGTGAGCTCTCGTTGCGACTTGTGTGCGTGGTGTTGCTGTGATTTCTTGTCTTGAGTGTGTTGCTAATCCCTCCCTTGCTCTGTGCTTCTTTGTGAATTTCAAGTGTAAGGGCGAGAGGCTCCAAGTTGTGGAGATTCCTCGCAAACGGGATTGAGAAAAAGCAAGCAAAACACCGTGGTATTCAAGTGGGTCTTTGGACCGCTTGAGAGGGGTTGATTGCAACCCTCGTCCGTTGGGACGCCACAACGTGGAGTAGGCAAGCGTTGGTCTTGGCCGAACCACGGGATAACCACCGTGCCATCTCTGTGATTGATCTTGTTGGTTATTGTGTTTTGTTGAAGATTCCTCTCTAGCCACTTGGCGGTTATTGTGCTAACACTTAACCAAGTTTTTGTGGCCTAAGTTTTAAGTGTTACAGGATCACCTATTCACCCCCCCTCTAGGTGCTCTCACGAGCGATGCCGGAACCATCCACCACCGAGGGGCGGCGTATCCAGGGAGAGCTCAAGAATCTCCTGGAAGATGTCGCGGTCCGACGGGCCGAAAGCTCTGCCTCCCGAAGGCAGGGGTACCCCGTGGAGCATCGCGCCGCGACTTCCAGGTTCATGCGGGAAGCCTCGGTCCACACCGGGCGAACGCGGAACTCAGCGCCTGCGGCACCGGGTCGCCTCGGCAACGAGCACCACTGCCGTGATCGTCGAGCCCACCTTGACGAGAAGGTGCGCCGAGGCTACCACCCGAGGCGTGGGGTACGCTACGACAGCGGGGAGGATCGGAGCCCCTCGCCCGAACCACCCGGTCCACGGGCTTTCAGCCGGGCCATACGACGGGCGCCGTTCTCGACCCGGTTCCGAACCCCGACTGCTATCACCAAGTACTCGGGGGAGTCGAAGCCAGAACTGTGGCTCGCGGACTACCGGCTGGCCTGCCAGCTGGGTGGAACGGACGATGACAACCTCATCATCCGCAACCTTCCCCTGTTCCTCTCCGACACCGCTCGAGCCTGGCTGGAGCATCTACCTCCTGCGCAGATCTCCAACTGGGACGACTTGGTCAAAGCCTTCGCCGACAACTTCCAGGGCACATACGTGCGCCCTGGGAACTCCTGGGATCTCCGCAGCTGCCGCCAGCAGCCGGGAGAGTCCCTGAGGGACTACATCCGGCGATTTTCGAAACAGCGCACCGAGCTGCCCAACATCACCGACTCGGATGTCATCGGTGCGTTCCTCGCCGGCACCACTTGCCGCGACCTGGTGAGCAAGCTGGGTCGCAAGACTCCCACCAGGGCGAGCGAGCTGATGGACATCGCCACCAAGTTCGCCTCTGGTCAGGAGGCGGCCGAGGCCATCTTCCGGAAGGACAAGTAGCCTCAGCAGCGCCAGCCAGAAGACGTCCCCGAGGCGTCCGCTCAGCGCGGCGCGAGGAAGAAGGGCAAGAAGAAGTCGCAAGCGAAACGCGCCGCCGCCGACGCGGACCTTGTCGCCGCCGCCGAGCACAGGAACCCTCAGAAGCCTCCCGGAGGCACCAACCTGTTCGACAAGATGCTCAAGGAGTCGTGCCCCTATCATCAGGGTCCCGTCAAGCACACCCTTGAGGAGTGCGTCATGCTTCGGCGCTACTTCCACAGGGCCGGGCCGCCGGCGGAAGGTGGTAGAGCCCACAACAGCGACAAGAAGGAGGATCACAAGGCAGAGGAGTTCCCCGAGGTCCATGACTGCTTCATGATCTACGGTGGGCAAGTGGCGAACGCCTCGGCTCGGCACCGCAAGCAAGAGTGCCGGGAGGTCTGCTCGGTAAAGGTGGCGGCGCCAGTCTACCTAGACTGGTCCGACAAGCCCATCACCTTCGACCAGGGCGACCACCCCGACCGCGTGCCGAGCCCAGGAAAGTACCCGCTTGTTGTCGATCCCGTCATCAGCAACATCAGGCTCACCAAGGTCCTCATGGATGGAGGCAGCAGCCTCAACATCATCTACGTCGAGACCCTCAGGCTCCTGCAGATCGATCTGTCCTCGATCCGGGCCGGTGCGACACCTTTTCACGGGATCATCCCCGGGAAACGCATCCAACCCCTTGGGCAACTCGATCTGCCCGTCTGCTTCGGGACTCCCTCCAACTTCCGAAGGGAAACCCTCATGTTCGAGGTGGTCGAGTTCCGAGGAACCTACCATGCAGTGTTGGGGAGACCATGCTACGCCAAGTTCATAGCCGTCCCCAACTACACCTACCTCAAGCTCAAGATGTCGGGCCCCAACGGGGTCATCACCGTCGGCTCCACGTACCGACACGTGTACGAATGCGACATGTAGTGCGTGGAGTACGCCGAGGCCGTCGCCGAATCCGAGGCCCTCATCGCCGACCTGGAGAGCCTCTCCAAGGAGGCACCAGATGCGAAGCGCCACGCCGGCAACTTTGAGCCAGCTGAGACGGTTAAGTCCGTCCCTCTCGACCCCAGCTACGACGCCTCCAAGCAGATCCGGATCGGCTCCGAGCTCGACCCCAAATAGGAAGCAGTGCTCGTCGACTTTCTCCGCGCGAACGCCGAAATTTTTGCGTGGAGTCCCTCGGACATGCCTGGCATACCGAGGGATGTCGCCGAGCACTCGCTGGATATCCGAGCTGGAGCCCGACCCGTGAAGCAGCCTCTGCGCCGATTCGACGAAGAAAAGCGCAGAGCCATAGGCGAGGAGATCCACAAGCTGATGGCTGCAGGGTTCATCAAAGAGCTATTCCATCCCTAATGGCTTGCCAACCCTGTGCTTGTGAGAAAGAAAGGAGGGAAATGGCGGATGTGTGTAGACTACACTGGTCTAAACAAAGCATGTCCAAAGGTTCCCTATCCTCTGCCTCGCATCGATCAAATCGTGGATTCCACTGCTGGGTGCGAAACCCTGTCTTTCCTCGATGCCTACTCAGGGTATCACCAAATTAGGATGAAAGAGTCCGACCAGCTCGCGACTTCTTTCATCACACCCTTTGGCATGTACTGCTACGTTACTATGCCATTCGGTTTGAGGAATGCGGGTGCGACATACCAAAGGTGCATGAACCACGTGTTCGGAGAACACATTAGTCGAACGGTCGAGGCTTACGTCGATGACATCGTAGTCAAGACGAGGAAAGCCTCCGACCTCCTTTCCGACCTTAAAACGACATTCCGGTGTCTCAAGGTGAAAGGCGTAAAACTCAATCCTGAGAAGTGTGTCTTCGGAATCCCTCGAGGCATGCTCCTGGGGTTTATCGTCTCCGAGCGGGGCATCGAGGCCAACACGGAGAAAATCGCGGCCATCACCAACATGGGCCCCATCAAGGACTTGAAAGGAGTAAAGAGGGTCATGGGATGCCTTGCGGCTCTGAGCCATTTCATCTCATGCCTCGGTAAAAGAGGCCTACCTCTGTACCGCCTCTTGAGGAAGACCGAGCACTTCACTTGGACCCTCGAGGCCAAGGAAGCCCTCGGGAACCTAAAGGCGCTCCTCACAAGCGCGCCCATCCTGGTGCCCCCCGCTGCCGGAGAAGCCCTCTTGATCTACGTCGCCGCTGCCACTCAGGTGGTCAGCGCCACGATCGTGGTCGAGAGACGAGAAGAGGGGCACGCATTGCCCGTCCAGAGGCCGGTCTACTTCATCAGTGAAGTACTGTCCGAGACCAAAATCCACTACCCGCAAATTCAGAAGCTACTGTACGCGGTAATTCTGACGCGGCGAAAGTTGCGACACTACTTCGAGTCTCATCTGGTGACTGTGGTGTCATCCTTCCCCCTGGGGGAGATCATCTAGTGTCGAGAGGCCTCGGGTAGGATTGCAAAGTGGGCGGTGGAGATCATGGGCGAGACTATCTCGTTCGCCCCTCGGAAGGCCATCAAGTCTCAAGTCTTGGCGGACTTTGTGGCTGAATGGGTCGACACCCAGCTTCCAGCAGCTCCGATCCAACCGGAACTCTGGACCATGTTTTCCGACGGGTCTTTGATGAAAACAGGAGCGGGCGCGGGCCTACTCTTCATCTCACCCCTCGGGAAGCACCTCCGCTACGTGCTGCGCCTCCATTTCCCGGCGTCCAACAATGTGGCCGAGTACGAGGCTCTGGTTAACGGGTTGCGCATCGCCATCGAGCTAGGGGTCCGACGCCTTGACGCTCGTGGTGACTCACAGCTTGTCATCGACCAAGTCATGAAGAACTCCCACTGCCGCGACCCGAAGATGGAAGCCTACTGCGATGAGGTTCGGCGCCTGGAGGACAAGTTCTTCGGGCTCGAGCTCAACCACATTGCCCGATGATACAACGAGACTGCGGACGAGCTGGCTAAGATAGCCTCGGGGCGAACAACGGTTCCCCCGAACGTCTTCTCTCGAGACCTACATCAACCCTCAGTCAAGACCGACGACACGCCCGAGCCCGAGAAGGTCTCGGCCCTGCCTGAGGTGCCCTCGGCTCGGCCCGAGGCACCCTCGCCCCCCGAGGGTGAGGCACTGCGCGTCGAGGAAGAGCGGAATGGGGTCCCGCCTAATCGAGACTGGCAGACCCCGTACCTGCAATATCTCCACCGAGGAGAGCTACCCCTCGACCGAGCCGAAGCTCGGCGACGGGAAGGAGCTCTACCACCGTAGCCCCTCAGGCATCCTCCAGCGATGCATATCCATCGTCGAAGGTCAGGAGTTACTACAAGAAGTACACTCGAGGGCTCACGGTCACCACGCAGCACCTCGGGCCCTCGTTGGAAACGCATTCCGGCAGGGTTTCTACTGGCTAACCGCGGTGGCCGACGCCACTAGGATTGTACGCTCCTGCCAAGGGTGTCAATTCTACGCAAAGCAGACCCACCTGCCCGCTCAGGCTCTGCAACAATACCCATCACCTGGCTGTTTGCTGTGTGGGGTCTGGACCTCGTCGGTCCCTTGCAGAAGGCACCCGGGGGCTACACGCACCTGCTGGTCGCTATCGACAAATTCTCCAAGTGGATCGAGGTCCGACCCCTAAACAACATCAGGTCCGAACAGGCGGTGGCGTTCTTCACCAACATCATCCATCACTTTGGGGTCCCAAACTCCATCATCACCGACAACGGCACCCAGTTCACCGGCAGAAAGTTCCTGGACTTCTGCGAGGATCACCACATCCGGGTGTACTGGGCCGCCGTAGCTCACCCCATGACGAATGGGCAAGTGGAGCGTGCCAACGGCATGATTCTGCAAGGACTCAAGCCGCGGATCTACAACAACCTCAACAAGTTCGGCAGGCGATGGATGAAGGAACTCCCCTCGGTGGTCTGGAGTCTGAGGACAACGCCGAGCCGAGCCACAGGCTTCACGCCGTTTTTTCTAGTCTATGGGGCCGAGGCCATCTTGCCCACAGACTTAGAATACGGTTCCCCGAGGACGAGGGCGTACGACGACCGAAGCAACCGGACCAACCGAGAAGACTCACTGGACCAGCTGGAAGAGGCTCGGGACATGGCCTTACTAAACTCGGCGCGGTATCAGTAGTCCCTGCGACGCTACCACGCCCGAGGGGTTCGGTCCCGAGACCTCCAGGTGGGCGACTAGGTCCTTCAGCTACGACAAGACGCCCGAGGGCGCCACAAGCTCACGCCTCCCTGGGAAGGGCCATTCATCATCTCCAAGATTTTGAAGCCCGGAACATACAAGCTGGCAAACAGTCAAGGCGAGGTCTACAACAACGCTTGGAACATCCAACAGCTACGTCGCTTCTACCCTTAAGATGTTTTCAAGTCGTTCATACACCTCGTTTACATATGCCAACAAAGTCTAACCATCAAGGAAGGGTCAGCCTTGCCTCCGCAAAGCCCGACCCTCCCTCGGGGGCTAGAAGGGGCGAACCCCCTCTGCGTCAAAATTTTCCTCGAAAGAAGTCTTCCACCAAAACGACTTTCGTGTCTCCCGGCTATATCAGTAACAGGACCCCGAGAAACGAATAAGAGTGGATGTAAGTGGCAAGGCCGACCGAGCCGAGGGACTCCTATGCCTCCGGGATACGGATACCTCACTCGTCACCTTCCACAAAAAATAACTCTTACTTGGGTAAGCAATCCTGCTACTGACGAACGAGTCCGGATACGCAAAACAGGAGGAAAAGAGACACAGCTTTATATTACGATGACAAAGTGTTCGGGCCTCGGCGGCCTCAAATACACATACGCATTCAAAATAAACTGCTCTGGTAGAATCAGGCGTCGCCCGGAGAAGGAGCTGTGCCCTCGGCTTCATTTCCACCCTCGGCGAGATCCGCCCCGGCCTCGGACGACGGCGCAAACGGAAGGATATCTGCTTCAAAGGTGGTCGCCAGCACTGCGCTTGGGCCTGCGGCGGCCGCGTCAAGCCTCTGGACTTCGGCCAGGGTAGCTTCATCTCTGTCGGGAAGGCAATACCCCTCGCTGACCCGCTCCAGATCCACGTCGTAGTGGGAAGCGAGCACGGCGAAGGCCCGCCTGACGCCGTGATGCAGCGCCTCGCGGAGTCTGCCACGCGCGTGGTCACCCAAGGCCTGCAGGCGACTCTGAGGGGAGCTCCCCGAGGGGACGTCGTCGAGACCAAAGACCCGGCAGAAGGCCGAGATAGCCTCGGACATGGCCACGTGGTTGGCCTCCCTTTGCTCGGCCGCCTGGGCAAGTGCCTTGGTGGACTCATCAAGGGCAGACTCGAGCTCTGCAAACAGCCAAAGCAGAAGTCTTCAAACATGAGTTGAAGAATGAAGCTGAATCAAAATCTTAAAACAGCCAAGACATACCTTCGGCTCGGGCACGCTGCTCCGAGGATGCAGCTTGGGCCACGGCTAGGTCTGCCGCAAGGGCTCCAGCCCGAGCAGACGCCTCGGCTAGCTGGTCTCCAAGGACATCAGCCCGGCTTTCAGCCTCGGCGGCCCGGCCCCGAGATTGGTCCCGCTCGCCGATGACCTGGCCAAGCTCCAACTGCCGCCGCTGCGCCTCTGCGCGCGCCGCCGCTGCCTCCGCTCCCAGATCGACACAGAGCAACTGAAGGTCCGCCACCTCGGCGCTCCGTTGGGAGAGGCGCTCGGTAGCCTCGGCAAGCGTGGTCCTCAGGAACCGCAGCGAACCCCAGACATCGGCCTCGCGGCGGATGAACGACGACTGGGCGGCGCTCAGATCCGTCAGATCCTCAGGAAAGGAAGCGGGGCATCACAAAGAATGCCTTGATCACGTGAAAGGTATGCGTGAAATCCTTACCTGGAGGATCTTGGGAACGTCCCTGCAAAGGACCTCCAAGGTCGACCGAAGCGACCCCACCATTGCCTCGGCACACTCACGAAGCCCGTCCCAAGACTGCTCCTCTCGCTCATCGTCAAGAACGAAGAGGGGATCCGAAGCACCACTGGTCCAGAACCGGAGCGACTAACGCCGCCCGTCGGGACTGCGCCGCGCGAGGACGAGGTTGCCGCTCCCTAGGACGGGTCGCGGTTCTGCGCCCCCCTCCTCCGAAGCATCGAGTAGCGGCACCTCGGCCATCTCAGCGTCGGCGGCGACGGGCGGCTCCATGGCCAGAACGACAACAGCCTCGGTAGAAGCCGGTGCCAGCGCCGGCAACACGTCTGGTGGGCTCAAGGCCACAGCCGCGCCAGCAGTCTCCCTCGGCACGACAGTCGCCTCGACGGAGGGGTCAGCCTCGGGAGCTCGCCCCACGATAACTTGTGCCGCCTGAGCCCCCCGCTTTGGGGCATCTTGTGAGGAAGCCAGCTGGCCGGCAAGGCCCGGCGCGGTAGTGGCTGCAGAAGCCGACGCCGTCTTAAGGACCTTTCGGGGAGCCAGGCCGATCGAATCGTGCCTCCGTTTGCTGGGAAGAAAGGGAAGAGCAGGATCAGGACACACGAAGAAGGAGCTGGGACAAAGGTATCCTCAGATACTTACCCACTCCGGGCCACGACCAATCGTGCCTGCGGGGAGGTCCCTCGAGCCTCGGTCCCCGAGGGTACCACCGAGGTTAGCCCCACTGCCGGCTTCAGCACCATCCTTGCCTCGGGCGCCTGAGGCACCAGAGGGACGGACTGCCCAGGCGCTGCCACGACGACCCGAGGATCACCCTCCTGTGCAGTCGGCACGGGCAATGGCTCTTGGGGAACATGCGGGTCGGCCTGACTCCCCAGGGTCACCTCAACTACCTCGGCCAAGGGGTCAAGTACCCCCTCGGCCTACCCCCGTTCTTCGGACCGGGACCCCGACGTCCCGGCCCAGGATACCGACGGCGCCAGCCCGCTCGGGGGCTGGCTCGACTACCCCTGGCCTAGCCTCAGATCCGGGCTGAGGCCGAGGCGGGCAGCCATGTCGTCGTCTTCATCATCGTCATCGTCGTCGTCGTCGTCATCGTCAGGCGTCTCCGACGACGGCTCCCTCGGGAGCCCATCCCTCTCCTGTCGACGATGAAGCCTCTCCAAGGCCTCCCGAGCCCGCATCCGCTCGTGGGCCCGAGCTTTCTTCGCGTCCTTCTTCTCTTTCCTCTTCTCCGCGGTGACCCTCCGCGCGGCTCGGTCCACCGCGTCCCCCGGGACCGGTGGCAGGGAAGGCTTATGAAACCCCACCTCCTGGAGACGGACGAAAAGTCTCGGCTATGAGAACCAAGGGCAATCCGACACAAGAAGGAAGAAGGAGCGGACACTCACCAGGGACACACACCCGCGATCGGGACGCATCGAGAGCTGGGTAAGGGCGCCGGCGTCTAACCTCCCTACCGTGCAGGCTACCCGCCTGTGGAGGTCATCGGTGGGAAGGGGGACCGAGGACATCTGCAAACCCTCCAAGTCGACCCCCGGCGTCATATCCCAAAGCGGCAGCCGCCGCTCCGTCAAGGGGAACACCCTCCGGCGATGAATGGCGGCAACCACCCCCGCGGTGGTGAGCCCTCCTTCTCGCAGCTCCTCCAAGGCCTTCAAAAGGGGCTGGAGATTCTTCTGTTTCTCACGCGGCGCCCGGTAGTGCCAGTTACCACCGGTGGCGGTCACCACTCGTTGAGAAAACAACAGGAGCCTCCCGTTGTCATTCCGGAGATAGAACCACCGGCGCTGCCACCCCTTGTTCGAAGACACGAGGATGGCAGGGATGTACTGCTGCGCCCGCGCCTGCCTCAACTGGAGGATGCAGCCACCAGCCCGCACCGCCTTGCGAACTCTTCTTTCCCCCGTCGTTGAGGCAAAAAGCTTCGCGGAGAAAAGATGGGTCCACAGGTCCCAGTGGGGGGCAATCCCCAAAAACCCTTCGCAAACCGCCGCGAAGATGGCTGCTTGCGCGATGGAGTTGGGGCTGAGATTGTGCAGCTCCACATTGTAGACGTGCAGAATCGCCCGCATGAAACGACTTGCCAGCACTCCGAACCCCCGCTCGTGAAAAGAGACGAAGCTCAGCACATACCCCGGGGACGGGGACGGGGCGGCTCCGCTCGGAGGGGCCATCCACTCCGGTTGTGGGTCACCGGAGAGAGGACGAAGCAAACCATCGGCAACAAGGGCCTCCAGATCGTCCGCCGTGACGGTGGAGAAAGGCCATGGGTCGCACGGCGAAACAACGGTCACCCGGTCGGCCATCACCAAGCAGAAGAGGTGGCGGTGGAGCGGACAAGATGCACGGTTTTCTTTCTCTGGCTATTCCCTCAGGTTGCGGAAACCTAAGTGGGAGGCGAGCAGCAGAGTAAAGAACTGTCACCGGTCCCTCTCCCGAATATATAAAGGCCCAAGGGAGACCCGTTCAACGCTTCGCCCGAACCCGCCGCGAGATTCAAAACTCAAAGGCGAGACGCCCGTTCCTCGAATGGCTCGCGCACGCACAACGGCTGCCCCGCGAACCACTCGTCCTGTCGCATTAACTCTGTGGCAGGACAGGCGGCACCTTTGGCAGGCGAAGTAGGCGACGCTTCACCTCCGCCATGATGACCGCGTCAAAAAGGTACGCCACGTCGTTCAAATTCATATCCCTTTTTCTCTTCCCCTTTCTCTCTCTTGCTACAGGGACCGGGAAAGGGGATACTCCGAAAGGGATCCTTCTCCGCGAAGGAAGCGGGCCCCGAGCCCCCTACTGATCAGAGGTTCGAAGGCTGGCCCCTCGGAAGGGTTCGACAGCTGCCTCAGAGCACTCGAGACCCGAGCCCTCCTACTGATCAGAGGTTCGAAGGCTGGCCCCTCAGAAGGGTTCGACAGCCGCCTCAGAGCACTCGGGCTCAGCGCCCACCACTGGTCAGAGGTTCGAAGGCTGGCCCCTCGAAGGGGTTCGACAGCCGCCTCAGACCACTCAGGCTCCGCGCCCACTACTGATCAGGGGTTCGTAGGCTAGCCCCCGAAGGGTTCGACAGCCGCCTCAGAGCACGCAGAGCGAGGGATGACTCTAGGTACGTCCGATACATGGCCAAGGCTCGAGCTACGCTCCCGAGGTACCCTAGGACATTTCTGAGACCAGCAGGAGCGATTCTGTAACGGAATCCCATCAGAGGGAGGCATCGAGCCCTCGGACCCTATCAAACGGGACCGGGTCCGGCAAATCACCTACAGGTACTTTTGGAGTGCGCCTTTGGGCCACTAGCCGACCCTTATCGAACGGGGCACGAGCGTCCACTCGGATCACCTGTTAGCAACTCACTAGAGACACCATGTTCGACGCCCTCCGAGGGCAACATGGCGCTTTCCCCCCTCCTCCTTGCGGAAAGGCAACGCAGGGGCGTATGAAAAAAGCCGAGTCTGTCCTTGACCGTCCTCTCGCTCTGTGCGGAGGCTCGGGGGCTGCTCTCGCAAACCCGGCTCTGGCCAAACCGTTGACAGCGTCAACATACCAGCCCGAGAACTTGGAACCTGACTATGCACCCGGGATACGGCCAGTTCGCATGAGGGAACAACCAGACCAGCCGAAGCATCACGAAACGCGCTAAGACCTCGAAGGAGTCAAACCACTCCTCCGAGGCCTCGGGGGCTACACCCGGCGGGTGCACTCGCGCGCACCCACCGGAACGAAACGCAACCGAGAAAGGCCGGTCCCCTTGCAAAAAAGTGCGACAAAAGCTTCCAAGTGAGTATCAACACTCCCTTCGAGGCTCGGGGGCTACTGTCGGGGACCATAATTAGGGATACCCCCAAGACTCCTAATCTCAGCTGGTAACCCCCATCAGCACAAAGCTGCAAAGGCCTGATGGGCGCGATTCAGGTCAAGGCTTCGTCCACTCAAGGGACACGATCCCGCCTCGCCCGAGCCCAGCCTCGGGCAAAGGCAGCCGATGCAGGAGGATTCACGTCTCGCCCGAGGGTCCCCTCAAGCAACGGACGCACCTTCGGCTCGCCCGAGGCCCAGTCTTTGCGGAGAAGCAACCTTGGCCAGATCGCCACGCCAACCGACCGTATCGCAGGAGCATTTAATGCAAGGATCGACTGACACCTTATCCTGACGCGCGCTACTCAGTCGACAGAGCCGAAGTGACCGCAGTCACTTCGCCGCTCCACTAACCGACCTGACGAGAAAACAACACCGCCTGCCCCGCTCCGACTGCTGTGCCACTCGACAGAGTGAGGCTCTTAGCAGTCAAGTCCAGCCTCAGGGGCCATAGGAAGCTCCGCCTCGCCCGACCCTAGGGCTCGGACTCAACCTCGACCTCGGAAGACGGACTCCACCTCGCCCGACCCAAGGGCTCGGACTCAGCCTCGACGCCAGAAGATGGACTCCGCCTCGCCCGACCCCAGGGCTCGAACTCAGCCTCGACTCCAGACGATGGACTCCGCCTCGCCCGACCCCAGGGCTCGGACTCAGCCTCGACGCCGGAAGACGGACTCCGCCTCGCCCGACCCCAGGGCTCGGACTCAGCCTCGACTCCGGACGACGGACTCCGCCTCGCCCGACCCCAGGGCTCGGACTCAGCCTCGACCTCGGAGGAGCCTCTGCCTCGCCCGACCTCGGGCTCGGACCGACCACGTCACAGGGGGGCCATCATTACCCTACTCCTAGCTAGCTCAGGCTACGGGGAACAAGACCGGCGTCCCATCTGACTCGCCCCGGTAAACAAGTAATGATGGCACCCCGCGTGCTCCATGACGACGGCGGCTCTCAGCCCCTTACGGAAGCAAGGAGACGTCAGCAAGGATCCGACAGCCCCGACAGTTGTACTTCCACAGGGCTCAAGCGCTCCTCCGACGGCCACAACATCACATGAATAGGGCGCCAAAACCTCTCCGACTGCCACGACGGCATGTACTTAGGGCTCTAGCTCCTCTCAGCTAGACACGTTAGCGCATTGCTACACCCCCCATTGTACACCTGGGCCCTCTCCTTACGTCTATAAAAGGAAGGTCCAGGGCTCTCGTAGAGAAGGTTGGTCGCGCGGGAGAATGGGCTAGCGGACAGTCTCTCTCTCTCTCCCTCGCGGACGCTTGTAACCCCCTACTGCAAGCGCACCCGACCTGGGCGCAGGACAACACGGAGGCCGCGGGTTTCCCCTTTGCTGTTTCTCCCCCCATTGTGTTCCGTCCCGCGCTGACCCATCTGGACTGGGACACGCGGCGACAATTTACTCGTCGGTCCAGGGACCCCCCAGGGTCGAAACGCCGACAAGTGGGATCCAGACCTATCCACATACACTCCTGCTCCCCGCTCAGGCGGAGACCCGATGCTGCCACGTGGCATACTGCGCGCGGCATAAGCCAACGGGCGGAACCTGGCATGACGCCTCTGAACTACGCGCGCCTTTGCATTCATTACAGATAAGACGTACGCCTGTCCATTCCACAGACAGTCGGCATGCTCAGTCCATGATACGTGGGCCGTGCAGTCAATCACACGTTACCATATCGAGGGCAATGACTCACCATTACTCCCGCGTTACCAGGAAAAGAGTTACTACCTATCAATGTTGCATGGACTACAGCCATCATGACTCCCGCTGATTACTCATGTGTTACTCTGTCAGCATTAGTTATTCACATAATGTATTTCTTCCATTATGCTCCTGGGCCCGCATGTCGGGGCTCATCATCCTTGTATGTGCCTCCCTTAAACTATAAAAGGGAAGGCACGCAGCGTTACAAGGGACACGCTCAATTGCACTCAATACAGTTTACACACAGTGGAGGTAGGGTATTACGCTCCGGCGGCCTGAACCACTATAATCCCTCGAGTCCTCTTGTGTTCATCCTGAATTCACCGAACAGGCAACCGCTTAGGCCCCCTCCTCATCTTAGGATTAGGGCGGGTGCATTCCGCCACCCAGTCGGAGGATTTTCTCTCCGACATTTGGCACGCCAGGTAGGGGGTTTTGGCTTTAGGTTTTTCGCCTGTTTTTCTTGCTCGACACGATGGTTCAGATCATCGAGCACCGCAACTTGTCCCCCGAGGACTTCCTAATGGAGGAAGGGGCATCATCTTACATGCCACGAGGCTCCAACCGCCCTGTGCCTGGTGCTGCTGCTATGCACGCCCGCGCAGCAGCACACGCCCGCTCAGACCTCCAGGACTCCGTCGAGGGCTGCCCATGGTGGGGCATTGTCTGCAGCCAGGGAGTTGCTGCGTAACCCACCAAGTTCGACGGCCTCGCCGGGGGCCATGAGGCAGTGGCGTGAAGATGTTGATCGCTTCCTCGTCATGGCCCATCCTGGCTCGGCCAGATCCAGGCGACGATCATTCCGGCATCAACGCGAGGCGTTAGTGTGTGTGCACTCACCCTTAGTGAGGGGTGCGCAGACTAACGACTTATGGGCAGAGCTCAATCGCAGGCGTGTGGGCGAGGATGCTCAAATCTCTCTAGAGAGGGTGCGTGAGCGCAGGCAAAACTTCGAGGGTCGCAACCTCGACCAAGACTTCGCTGCAAGGGATGCCTGAATAGAGACGGGTGTTCCATTGGTCGGCGTGGGCTACGCCACATTAGCGGATCATCTCCGCGCGGCGACTTGGCCACCCAAGTTCTGGCCACACCTGCCGGAGAAGTACGACAGGACATCGAACCCATCGGAATTCTTATAGGTATATGTCACCGCCATTACGGCAGCTGGTGGAAACACAACCGTAATGGCAAGCTACTTCCATGTAGCCTTGACCGGGCCAGCTCGGACCTGGCTCATGAACCTTACCCCGGGGTCAATCTACTCCTGGAAAGAGCTCTGTGCGCGGTTCACATCAAACTTCGCCAGTGCTTACCAGCAGCATGGCATGGAGGCTCACCTCCATGCAGTGAGGCAGGAACCCGGGGAGACTCTCCAGGGTTTCATCTCCCGTTTCACCAAGGTACGGGGGACTATACCTCGCATCTCCGATGCCTCCATTATCACTGCTTTTTGACAGGGGGTGCGTGATAAGAAGATGTTGGAGAAATTAGCGACGCATGACGTGGAAACCGTCATCACGCTCTTTACTCTGGCCGACAAATGTGCCAGAGCTGCCGAAGGCCGTGCATGGCACTCGGCACCATAGACCGGAGTTACCCAGACGGGCGGCTCAGGTGCCACCGCCCAGGGCGGTGGCAAGAAAAAGAAGAAGAACCGCGGTCACGATAGGCCACAGTCTGGTGCTCCGGTCGCCGCAGCTACGGCTAGGGGCCGGGATGAGCGCAGCAAGCGCCCACGGCGACAAGGAAGTGATAGTGGGTCATGCCCTGTCCACCCCAACAGTCGACATAGCGCCTCAGAATGCCGAGAGATCCTAAAGCTCGCGAAGCGCATCAACGAGCGGCGCGAGCAGGCCTCGAGGGATGGCTCGCCGCATCGGCGCCGGCCTGATAAGGAGAAGGTCGACGAAGGTGACCTAGCTGCGGGAGAACGGGACCTCGGGTATCAGGCCCCCGAGCAAGTCCTCAAGGACATCCTCACTGGAGATTCCGACTCCAGTGATGACAACGACCGCCATAAGAAGTTGTATATTATGTATGGCAGAAGCTGGGAGCTCACCTCCCGTAGGAACGTGAAGTCCCTGCACCGCGAGGTTCTTTCGGCGACCCCAGTGGTCCTAAAGGCAGCCCCACATCAGCGGTGGCAGAGCACCACTATCTCCTTCGGGGCATCCGACTGCCCCGAAAACATGGCAGGGGCTGGTATACTACCACTCATCACCGCCCCTGTCATCGCCAACATGAAGCTACATCATGTGCTGATTGATGGTGGGGCTGGGCTCAACGTCATCAGCCATGCTGCTTTCAAGCAGCTGCAGATCCCGGGATCCCGACTGGGACCTTCTCGCCTGTTCTCCGGAGTGGGTCCTCACCCGGTGTATCCCCTTGGGAGCATCGCACTCCCGGTTACATTCGCACTGAGAACGTCCAGTTCGACGTTGCGGAGGTTAACCTTCCTTTCAATGCCATCATTGGCAGGCCGGCCCTGTACCGGTTCATGGCCATTTCCCATTACGGGTATTTGGTCCTCAAGATGCCATCCCCTGCTGGAGTCCTCACCGTGCGGGGCAACCGCCCCGCTGCGCTTGCAGCTGTCGAGATGTTGCACGCCCTAGCGGCAGAAGCCGCTCGCCCGGATGACGGGGCGAGGGTCCCCTCGACTTCATGTACCAAGGCGCCTGCCAAGGTGCCTAAGGTGCAACCATCTGGTGCAGACGGTGTCCCCGTCAAGACCATCCGGCTCAGCGGGGATTCCTCCCAGACCACTCGCATCGCGGGTGATCTGGAGGAAAAATAGGAAATCATGCTCATCGCCTTCCTCCAGGAAAATGCCGATGTATTCGCATGGGAACCGTCGCATATGCCTGGGATCCCCAGGGAGGTGATTGAGCACCATCTGAAGATCCACCCTGATGCCAAACCGGTGAGTCAGAAGCCTTGGAGACAGTCCATCGAGCCGCAGGATTTCATCCGTAAGGAGGTCCGGAAGCTGCTGGACGCTGGTTTCATCGATGAGGTCCATCACCCAGTATGGCTGGCCAATCCAGTCATCGTTCCCAAGGCTAACGGGAAGCTTCGGATGTGCATCGACTACACCAACCTCAATAAGGCATGTTCCAAGGACCCATATCCACTTCCACGAATAGATCAAATCATGGATTCTACCTCTGGGTGCGACCTCTTATCCTTCCTAGATGCTTACTCTGGTTTCCATCAGATCCAGATGTCTAGGCAAGATAGGAAGCATACCGCTTTTGTAACCGTGGATGGGCTCTACTGTTATGTTGTAATGCCTTATGGTCTAAAAAATGCCTTGCCAACATTTGTACGGGCGATGAGTAAGACTTTTGTTGACCTGATTAGGGACAGGGTGGAGGTATACGTTGATGACATCGTGGTCAAGACTAAGAGAGGGTCGACCCTAGTGGAAGACTTAACCCTGGTCTTTGACAAGCTACGGGCAACCCACACAAAGCTGAACCCAGACAAGTGCGTCTTTGGTGTCTCTGCAGGGAAGTTGCTGGGATTCCTGGTTTCGCACCGGGGCATTGAAGCAAACCTAGAAAAGATCAAGGCAATTGAGACAATGAGGCCTCCGGCGTGCATCAAGGACGTCTAGAAGCTTACGGGGTCACTGGCCGCCCTTAGCCGCTTCATCTCAAGACTGGCTGAGAGGGCGCTACCCTTCTTCAAGGTATTGCGGAAGTCCATGCCATTCTCTTGGACCGAAGAGGCAGAACAAGCCTTTCAAGAGTTGAAGCAGCACCTTGTATCCCTACCAATACTGGTAGCTCCAGAGCTGGGGGAGCCATTGTACTTGTACATTGCAGCGGCTACAGAGGCGATGAGCATGGTGCTGGTCGCCGAAAGGATGGCACAATATCCCTAGGGGAGTCAGAAAGTTCCCCTAGGAGAAGGTGGTGGTCCAACCACCACGATGTTGACGGAAGGCCAGGAGTTTGAGGACTCGGAACCAACCATAGGGGTCCGAACCATCCAGAAGCCAGTCTACTACGTCAACGAAGTCCTCCATGAGGCAAAGGCCAGGTACCTTGAGACGCACAAGCTTATCTATGCTATACTTGTTGCATCCAGGAAGTTGTGCCACTATTTTCAGGCACACAGAGTTGTGGTGGTGACCTCCTTCCCATTAAAGGCCATTCTCCACAACTCTAATGCCACGGGCAATATCGCCAAGTGGGCAGCGGAGCTTGCTAAGTTCCAAATGGACTTCCAGCCTCGCCACGCTGTCAAGAGCCAAGTCCTGGCTGACTTCATTGTGGAATGGATCCCATCCCTGAGCACTCTAGGGGGTCCGGATCCCGATTCGGATCCCACACCTGCGGAGCCCAGGGCTCCGGTCTTCACCGAGCCCCACTGGACGCTCTTCTTCGACGGATCCACCCGCCAGCAGGGTGGCGGTGCTGGAGTGGTCCTCGTCGACCCAAGCGGAGATCAAGTGAAGTACATGGTGCACCTTGAGTTCAAGGCCACCAACAACATGTCAGAGTATGAAGCGCTGATCTTCGGCTTGTCTGCGGCCCTATCCCTAGGGATCCGCCAGCTCCTCGTGAAGGGGGACTCCCAACTGATTATCAAGCAGGTCCGCGGAGAATGTAGCTGCAACGAGCCTAGGCTCGCAACTTATCTCCTCCACGTAAGGAAGCTGGAAAAGGACTTCATTGCCCTGCAACTACAACATGTTCCTCGGGCAAACAATTCAGCGGTAGATGAACTCTCCACGAGGGCATCAACTTGGGCACCCGTGCCCGAGGGCGTCTTCGAAAGACAGCTGCTGAGACATACCGCCCAGCCTGCCGAACCGGGTGAAGGGGGCGAGACTAGCACCTCGAAGCTAGCGGTCCCGGTGGCGTTCCATCTGCAAAACCCACCAAGGATTGTGTGTGCTATAGAGGGTCATACCAACCTCTCAGCGCCACAACTAGTATCTCAGAGTGGTCCTGATGCATGGATCTCCGAGATCCGGGACTACCTGAAAGAAAATATCCTTCCTGAAGATCATGTGTCCGTAGAGCGCATAGTGCGGTTGGCTAAACGATACACGGTGGTAGAAGGGGATCTATACCACCGTGGCGCCAACGGCATTCTCATGCGGTGCATCACCTAGGAGGAGGTCGTGAGCTACTCGTGGAGATCCATGGAGGAGAGTGCGGAAGTCATTCATCATCCCGCACACTGGTTGGTAAGGCCTTCCGGCACGGCTTCTACTGGCCAACTGCTCTCCATGATGCAGCCGAGTTGGTAAAGTCCTCCGAAGCATGTTAGTTCCATGCAAAGCAGATACACACACCGACTCAGGCTCTGCAAATGATTCCACCCTCCTGGCCATTCGCCGTATGGGGGGTGGATATCCTGGGACCATTTCCCAGGGCTATCGGCGGGTACCGTTTTTTCTTCGTCGCTATCGACAAATTTACAAAGTGGCCGGAGGCCACCCCTGTGGTCAGTATCACCCAAGGTGCTGCTGTTGCCTTCCTCAAGTCGATTATCTATAGATTTGGGGTCCCAAGCCGTATCATTATGGACAACGGGACCTAGTTCAAAAGTCGGCTCTTCCAATAGTATTGCGAGGGCATCGGCACCCAGCTCTGCTTTGCGTCTGTGGCTCATCCTAGGAGCAACGGCCAGGCTGAGAGGGCAAACACAGAGATCCTCAGGGGACTCAAGACACGCACCTATGACTGCTTAAAAAAGCATGGTGCAAATTGGGTCAATGAGCTTCCGTCCGTACTATGGGGGAACCGGACCACGCCCAGCCGAGCTACCAGGGAGACCCCGTTCTTCCTGGTCTACGAGGCCGAAGCCTGCCTTCCCCTAGAAATCATTATGGGCTCCCCACGAGTCCAGTCTTTCGATGAGTCTATGCAGGAACAACTACGGCATGAGGACGTGGACTTCATCGACGAACGCAGATGGCAAGCGGCGATCCGAAATACACGGTACAACCAAGCGCTCAGGCGCTACCACCAACGGTTTGTGCATAGTAGGGAGCTCAAGGTCGGGGACCTGGTCCTAAGGCGAGTACTCAATCGAGAAGGGCTCCATAAACTCTCCCCCAGTTGGGAAGGACCCTTCAAGGTGACGGAAATATGCCGACCCGGGTGTGTCCGCCTTGCCACAACAGAAGGAGTACCTCTTCCCAATCCCTTGAATATAGAGCATCTCCATAAGTTCTACCCATAAAAGCAAAACTGGGAGGGTTGAGTTTTCTTCCTTTGTAACTAGGTTGCACATATGTGTACGTCAATCTGGTGAGGTCCGCCCTCGTAAGCCTGGTCTGTTGGTCTACACCCATGTATATCAAGTTATAAGGACATGATTTACCCCCCAGATGTGCTTTTGTGATGGTTTTATTCTACTTCAGTTTACATGCATTATTTTTTATCTAACCCACCCATATAGTTTCCCACCCGTGCTGGTATGATGACATTCGAATTGAGTAGCCAGGCTTGCAGTTCAAGACCCCTTTACTGCTACAAGGGGTCCGGCAACCTGCGGACCAATTCTAGAGAATGGGCACTCGCCTCCTGGAGGGGTCCGGAGTTGTGTAGCCGCTTAGCATGGTTCCGTACCTTAAGCCTGCACACTCCACCACTCTGCAACGGACACCCTAGTATTTGGAACTGTGATCCTGTGGGTCCAGACATACGGCTTGGCTTCCCAAGCTAAAACCTGTAGGTTCTGTTGCATGAATCAAAGGATGTCAGATACCAGACGATGGGTCCTATGGGTGTGCTCCTAACACTTCAAAGCCGAAGCTGTGTGCAGGTCCAGGTCCCAGTCCAGTAGTAGGTAGTCTCAAACTGTAGAGACTACCTCCTAGGGGCCGGACCATCAATTTTATCTTTGGTATACTGGTATCTAGCCTCGACACGTCGAGCCTACCTCCCAGGGGGGCCAAGTACTAAGGGTCATTGATGACGCTACACACAACAAGGACAAATAACATATAGATAAGTTTAAGTTCCAATGCTACCTCATTAGCGGTTCTTAGAATATCTTACAAAATCAAAAGTTATTACAGCCGCTTCCTAGTGGAACCCTTGCTTTGTCTCTACAGGTTGTCAGCAGGATCACGCTGGAAGCGCTCGGCCACCAGCTCCACGAGGTCTTGTACACTCTCCCAGGCGGCGTCTTCTATGGCGGCTACCAGACCAGCAATCACCGGTGCCAAGGATATGGCGGGGTCGTGACTCCGGAAGCACGTCAGGACATATTCAATCACCACCCGACAGAGTTGGCTGCCCTCTGCCTCGAGGCGGGTGCCGAGAATGTGATCCAGGTGTCGGAGGCGATCGGTGGCGGAGTCCAGCACTGGGAGGGCATCGGTGATCGACGCTGGTGGCTCCGACACTAGGATGGGGCTCACCCCTAGCGGCACCACTGTCGTGCTTGCCTCGCCAACCCACGCGGCAATGTGCTGGACCCCGACGCGGTGCTCTGCTTGGAGATCTTCAAGAGCTTTTCTGGTGGCCTCCACCGCCTAGGGGCCCGACGCCGCCTGCGCTGCATTGAACTGGCGGATCTGCTCCTCCAGCTTCTTCTCCCTTTCCTCAGCTTCGAGCTCATGCTCGGCCAGCATCTCGCCTCGCCGGGTGAGCATCTCTTCCCTGAAGCCGAGATCCATCTCTCGCCTGGCGAGGTCCGTCTCCTGCCGGTCCAAGGACTGCTCCTTCGCCTTAAGGTTCTCCTCGGCGAGGGCGGCGTCGCTGGCCTTGCCTTCGAGCTCTTGCTGCCACTTTTGCAGCCTCTCTACAGCCTTGACCTGCTGGGCCCGCTGGGCTTCCAGAGTCTAGTCCAGGGCGCTCAGCTTGGCCTGATACTCTGTTGTGAGGGCCTCCCGCTGAGACACAGCCTCCTCCCTCCTGGCCACCTTCTTTTCCCTCCGGGACACCTCCAGCTCCCTGGCGCACACCTTCTTGAGGTCCCTCTTGTACTCCTTGCGGTCCCGCTCGAGTTGGGACCGCTCGGAGATGAACTGGCAGGACGCCGTCTTGGTGCGCTCCTCCAGTTGGGTGCGCCAGTCGCTGAGGCACTGGGGCTCAGCCTCAAGCGCCTCCCACTCCTGCAAGATTGCTGCCCCAGTGTCACTAAGGACCTGGTGGGCATGGGACAGCATGCGAGGGAGGGGGACTGGCGCCGCTTCTTTCTCGGCACCTGACCGGAGGCGCCGCCCAAACACCACCTCCATCTCCTCCGGAGCAGGTGGGGGGTTGGAGCTGGACACGCCTCCTACGTCACCCCCAGTGTTGGGAGTGGGCGCGGATCCCCCAGCTGGGACCTCCTCCACCGCAGCGACGTCGCCCGACGCTGGTGCTGCTACCGCCGGATCCCCAGCTAGGACCAGCACGAAGAAGTAGCGGAAGAGGGAAGTACAGGGGGGCACACCTATGAACATCTCGCAGAGGTGGACGAAGATGGCTGCCTGGAGGACGGAATGGGGCGTGAGGTGTTAAAGCTGAAGCCCAAACTCCTCCAGCAGCAGCAAAAAGAAGGGCGAGATCGGCAGCGCCAACCCATAGGAGATGTAGGAGGTGAACAACACGAACTCCCCGGCGGCGAGATCGCCAAGGGGGAAGGCACCGGCGAGCCCTGGCGCGCTCCACCCAAGCAAGCCGCGCACCAGGTTGAGCGCCTCCTCAGACTAAAAGCGGTCAGGATGACCAAGCGAAGCCATGGCTTGTGCGGCGGTGCGGGCGTGGAACAGAGGAGCACGAAGGAAAAGGGGCACATGCGATTGGGAGAGAATGCGAAAAGGTAACAGCTGCACATGGAGTGAATCCTTTTTCAAGGAAACATGAGTCCTTGTTCAGGGAAACCCTTCCGCGCGCCCCTGAATCACCGCAGCAAATCCCGCCCAACGCGCACCTAGGACCCAGGCAGCCCACTCTATGACACGGGGGCCCGG
The DNA here is from genome assembly GCF_902167145.1 of Zea mays. NCBI lineage: Eukaryota > Viridiplantae > Streptophyta > Magnoliopsida > Poales > Poaceae > Zea > Zea mays. The sequence continues at coordinate 77,795,976 of NC_050105.1, forward strand.
GTCCACAAGTCATACATGTTGTGTGCCGGATTTCGGGTGCGGAAAGAGCAAACCGCCACGCGAACTGCCGCGCACGATAGCACACCTCCTCGGGGCCGCTGCAGAAGACAAAAGGTTATGCAGTGGCAACGAGGCGTACCGCGCGTGGCCCGACGAAACCACCAAGCGTGGGGTCATGTGTCAGTCAGCCACAGAGACAGATATGGCAGTTGACGTGACTGAAGGCAGATTGATAGCGGGCGCGTCAGCAGACGCGCTAAAACGGCACTCCAATCACCGATCAGATCATGTTGAGGCAAAGTACAAGCTTTGGCCCCACCTGCAGGCTCGCATCCTCCCCTGAGGTGGGCCCCGGGACCACTGTCGGTACCCTGAAACTAGGGTACCTCTCACTACTGTATGAAGATGCGGTACCCACGCGGCTATCTTTAGTCGCGTGGTAAAAGAGTTGTATGTGGGACCAGGCCATGACTCGCCTTAGCCTCGGGCGACTACTCTGGGCTAGCAACAACGCCTGACCCCACCACATGGGCGGGTCCGGGACCGCCACCTATCTAGAGAAAGTGATATACTCAAAGGCATCAATAGTGAGTTCGGACCCCCATGGGAGAGTGCCGGACCCGTGTCAGACCTCTGTATATACGGTCCAGGCCTCCAAGTTTGGCCCAGGACCTCCACGTGTGCGAACCGAACCCCTAGAATGGGATCCGAACCCCCCGTATGGGGTCCGGGCTGCCCACAGTGGGGTCCCAGGGTTCCAGGACAGAACATACCTGGGCCTTAATCAGGACCCAGGCGAGGATCCGGAGCCGACACGTGTCCAGACCTGGTCTAGTGGGATTCGGACCTATCCACATACACTCCTGCTCCCCGCTCAGGCGGAGACCCGATGCTGCCACGTGGCATACTGCGTGCAGCATAAGCCAACAGGCGGAACCTGGCATGACGCCTCTGAACTACGTACGCCTTCGCATTCATTACGGATAAGACGTACGCCTGTCCATTCCACTGACAGGCGGCGTGCTCAGTCCACGATACGTGGGCTGTGCAGTTATTCACACGTTACCATATCGAGGGCAATGACTCACCATTACTCCCGCGTTACCAGGAAAAGAGTTACTACCAATCAATGCTGCATGGACTGCAACCATCATGACTCCCGCTGATTACTCATGTGTTACTCTGTCAGCATTAGTTATTCACATAATGTATTTCTTCCATTATGCTTTTGGGTCCGCATATCGGGGCTCATCATCCTTGTATGTGCCTCCCTTAAACTATAAAAGGGAAGGCACACAGCGTTACAAGGGACACGCTCAATTACACTCAATACAGTTTACACACAGTGGAGGTAGGGTATTACGCTCCGGCAGCCTGAACCACTATAATCCCTCGAGTCCTCTTGTGTTCATCCCGAATTCACCAAACAGGCAACCGCTTAGGCCCCCTCCTCATCTTAGGATTAGGGCGGGTGCATTCCGCCACCCGGCCGGAATATTTTCTCTCCGACAAATATTGGCAAGGAAACTTTAGAGAGAGGAAAGAGGGAAAACAAATCAAATGGAAATCAACACAAGTGAACGCGGTGATTTGTTTTACCGAGGTTCGGTTCTAAAGAACCTAGTCCCCGTTGAGGAGGCCACAAAGGTCGGGTCTATTTCAACCCTTTCCCTCTCTCTCAAATGGTCACTTAGACCGAGTGAGCCTTCTCCTTAATCAAACAGGATACTAAGACCCCGCAAGGACCACCACACACTTAGGTGTCTCTTGCTAGCTTTACAAACACTTAGAAATAAGAATGGGAAGAAGAGAAGGAAATCCAAGAGACAAGAGCAACAAAAGAACACAAATGATCCTCTCACAAGCCCTTAAGCACTAGCGTTGATTTTGGGAACTTAGAGTGGATTGAATGCTTTGATATTGTCTTGGAGTGTTGGACTTTGCTCTTGCAATGAATGAAAATTTCATAATGCTTGGATGACTTTGAATGAGGTGGTTGGGGGTATTTATAGCCCCCAACCACTTCCTAGCCGTTGGCTATTTTTGCTGGCGATGGGCACACCGGACAGTCACTGTTCACTGTACGGTGCACGCCACATCAGCGCGCCCGTTGGGGTTTGGAGTTGTTGACCGCTGGAACCCTTTATCCTTTTGTTGCACTGGATAGTCCGGTGGCACACCGGACATGTTCGGTGACCCCTGACTTCTTCGCTCTGACTTCTGCGAGGGACTGTTCACTATTGTTCCCTTTTTGCAGTCGACCGTTGGCGCGCGGTGACCGTTGCTTCGCTGGCTCACCGGATAGTCCGGTGAATTATAGCGGAGCGTGCCTGGCAAATTCCCGAGAGTGGCCTGTTTATTTGGTCGAGGGCCTGGTGCACCGGACAGTGTTCGGTGCACACCGGTAGTGTCCGATGCGCCATTTGACAGCACACTCTCATGTCTTGTTCCAAATTTTGATTGTGTTCCCAACTAAATTTCTTTCTTGGTTTGTGTTGAACCTTATGCACCTGAGATAAATGATATCTACACAAACTAGTTAGTCCATGTGGTTTGTGTTGGACGTCAACCACCAAAATCGATTATGGGAAATGATTGTCTATTTCCCTTTCAATCTCCCCCTTTTTGGTGATTGATGCCAACACTAACCAAAGCAAATAAGAAGTGTAGAAATGTAACTAGTTTGTAATTGAGATAGATGTGCATAGGTTACTTAGAATTAAACCAATGAAAGACTTTATACATATGGCTAAGAATGAATGGATTGCTTTTCTCTTATTTAACATTTTGGACCACATTTGCACCACTTGTTTGTTTTTTCAAATCTTTTGGAAAAAGCTTTTCAAAATCTTTTTCAAATAGTCAAAGGTATAGGAATATGATTGCAAGAAGCATTTATAAGATTTGAAATTCCTCCCCTTGTTTCAAATGCTTTTCCTTTGACTAATTGAAAGCTCCCCCTGAAGAAATTCTCCCTTTAGCTTTTAAGAGGGTTTTTGAAATGATTTTTCCTTATTGAAGTAGATACCAAATGATATTATACCAATTGAAATTTTTCATACTAACTTGAAATTTTTAAACCAAATAAGATACCAATTGAAAAAGATACCAATTGAAAATTAACTTCAAATACCAATTGAAATAAACATTTGTGAAAATTTTGAAATGATGGTGCGATCCTTTTGCTTTGGGCTTAATACTTTCTCCCCCTTTGGCAGTAATTGCTAAAAACGGAGAACTTGAGAGCCCTTTTGTAATTCTCCTAACATTTTCTCCCAAATGGTAATATAAATATGAGTGAAGGGTCATACCAATTGATAGTTACATGAGTAACAGCAAAGGGTAAATGATACCGTCAGAGTTGGAGTGGAAGCCTTTTTTGCCGAATACTCCATTTCCCTTTCAATTTAAGACTAAACATGGAAGTATACTTGAAAGCACATTAGTCTTAACCTTGGCACAAGAAGAATAAGAAATATGCATTGTACCAAATGAAAGAAACATGATCAAAGGTATATTCATGAGCTATGTGTGCAATGTTTCAATCAAAATTCTGAGAATCAAGTATATTTAGCTCATTCCTAAGTTTGCTAAAAGTCTTCTCATCTAGTGGCTTGGTAAAGATATCGGCTAATTGGTTGTGGGTGCTCACATAAGCAATTTTGATATCCCCTTTTGTTGGTGATCTCTTAGAAAGTGATACCGGATGTCTATGTGCTTAGTGCGGCTGTGTTCAACGGGATTATCCACCATGCAGATTGCACTCTCATTATCACATAGGAGAGGGACTTTGCTCAATTTGTAGCCATAGTTCCTAAGAGTTTGCCTCATCCAAAGTAACTGCGCACAGCAATGGCCTGCAGCAATATACTCGGCTTCGGTGGTGGAAAGAGCTATTGAGTTTTGTTTCTTTTGAAGCCCAAGACACCAGGGATCTTCCCAGAAACTAACAAGTCCCTGATGTGATCTTTATATCAATTTTACATCCGACATAATAAGCATCAGAATATCCAATTAAGTCAAAGGTAGATCCCTTGGGATACCAAAGCCCAAACTTAGGAGTGTAAACTAAATACCTGTTGATTCTTTTCACAGCCCTAAGGTGAATTTCCTTAGGATTTGCCTGGAACCTTGCACACATGCATGCTGAAAGCATAATATTCGGTCGAGATGCACATAAGTAGAGTAAAGAACCTATCATCGACCGGTATACCTTTTGATCTACGGATTTACCTCCCGTATCGAGGTCGAGATGCCCATTGGTTCCCATGGGTGTCTTGATGGGTTTGTCATTCTTCATTCCAAACTTCTTAAGTATGTATTGAATGTACTTAGTTTGGCTGATGAAGGTGCCCTATTGGAGTTGCTTGATTTGAAATTCAAGGAAATACTTCAACTCCCCCATCATAGACATCTCGAATTTCTGTATCATAATCCTACTAAACTCTTCACAAGTTGACTTGTTAATAGATCCAAATATAATATCATCAACGTAAATTTGACATATGAACAAGTCTTTAGAAATAGTTTTGGTGAAGAGAGTAGGATCGACTTTACTAACTTTGAAGCCATTAATGATAAGGAAGTCTCGTAGGAATTCATACCATGCTCTTGGGGCTTGTTTGAGCCCATAAAGCGCCTTTAAGAGCTTATAAACATGGTTAGGATACTCACTATCTTCAAAGCCGGGAGGTTGCTCAACATAGACCTCTTCCTTGATAGGGCCATTGAGGAAGGCACTTTTCACATCCATTTGATAAAGCTTAAAGCCATGGTAAGTAGCATAGGCAAGTAATATACGAATTGACTCAAGCCTAGCTACGGGTGCATAGGTTTCATCAAAGTCCAAACCTTTGACTTGTGAGTAACCTTTTGCAACAAGTCGGGCTTTGTTCCTCGTCACCACACCATGCTCATCTTACTTGTTGAGGAATACCCACTTGGTACCTACAATATTTTGGTTAGGACGTGGAACTAAATGTCATACCTCATTCCTCGTGAAGTTGTTGAGCTCCTCTTGCATTGCCACCACCCAATCCGGATCCCTTAGTGCATCATTTATCCTGTATGGCTCAATAGAGGACACAAAAGAGTAATGTTCATAGAAATGTTCAACTCGAGATATAGTGGTTATCCCCTTGTGAATGTCACCGAGTATGGAGTTGACGGGGTGATCTCTTTGAATTGCTTGGTGGACTCTTGGGTGTGGCGGTCTTTGATCCCGAATCTCTTGATCATGTTCCTTGTCTTGATCATCTTCCTCCCCCCTTGATCAATGTCTTCCTCTTGAGGTGGCTCATCGTCTTGATCTTCATTCTCTTCTTCTTGAGCCTTATCCTCATCTTGAGTTGGTGGAGATGCTTGCATGGAAGATGATGGTTGATCTTGTGTTTGTGTAGGCTCCTCAGATTCCTTTGGACACACATCCCCAATGGACATGTTCCTTAGCGCGATGCATGGAGCCTCTTCATCATCTAGTTCATCAAGATCAACTTGCTCCACTTGGGAGCCATTAGTCTCATCAAACACAATGTCACAAGAAACTTCAACTAATCTAGTGGACTTGTTGAAGACTCTATATGCCCTTGTGTTTGAGTCATAACCTAGTAAAAAGCCTTCTACTGCTTTAGGAGCAAATTTAGAACTTCTACCTCTCTTAATAAGAATAAAGCATTTGCTCCCAAAGACTCTAAAATAAGAAACATTGGAATTTTTACCAGTAAGGAGTTCATATGATGTTTTCTTGAGGATTCGGTGGAGATATAACCGGTTGATGGAGTAGTAGGCGGTGTTAATCGCCTCCGCCCAAACCAATCCAGTGTCTTGTACTCATCAAGCATGGTTCTTGCCATGTCCAATATAGTTCTATTTTTCCTCTCCACTACACCATTTTGTTGAGGTGTGTAGGGAGAAGAGAACTCATGCTTGATGCCCTCCTCCTCAAAAAATCCTTCAATTTGTGAATTCTTGAACTCCGTTTCATTATCACTTCTAATTTTTTTATTCTCAATCCGAACTCATTTTGAGCCCGTCTTAAGAATCTCTTTAGAGTCTCTTGGGTTTGAGATTTTTCCTGCAAAAAGAATACCCAAGTGAAGCGAGAATAATCATCCACAATAACTAGACAGTACTTACTCCCGCCGATGCTTATATAAACGATCGGGCCGAATAGGTCCATGTGGAGTTGCTCGAGCAGCGTGTCAGTCGTCATGATATTTTTGTGTGGATGATGAACTCCAACTTGCTTCCCTGCCTGACATGCGCTACAAATCCTGTCTTTCTCAAAATGAACATTTGTTAGTCCTAAAATATGTTCTCCCTTTAGAAGCATGTGAAGATTCTTCATCTCAACATGGGCAAGTCGGTGATGCCAGAGCCACCCCATATTAGTCTTAGCAATTAAGCAAGTGTCTAGTTTAGCTTTGTTATCATTAAAATCAACTAAATATAGCTGACCATCTAACACTCCCTTAAATGCTATTGAATCATCACTTCTTCTAAAGACAGTAACACCTATATCAATAAACATATAGTTGTAGCCCATTTTGCATAATTGAGAAACAGAAAGCAAATTGTAATCTAAAGAATCTACGAGAAAAACATTAGAAATAGAATGGTCAGGAGATATAGCAATTTTACCCAAAGCTTTGACCAAACCTTGATTTCCATCCCTTAATGTAATAGCTCTTTGGGGATCTTCATTTTTCTCATAAGAGAGGAACATCCTTTTTCTCCCCTGTCATGTGGTTTGTGCACCCGCTATCGATTATTCAACTTGATCCACCGGATGCATAAACCTACAAAACAAATTTAGGCCTTGTTCTTAGGTACCCAAACGGCCTTGGGTCCTTTGACATTAGAAACAAGCACCTTGGGTATCCAAACACAAGTCTTGGGACTCTTGTGTTTGCCCCCAACATATTTGGCAACTACTTTGCCTGATTTGTGAGTTAGCACATAGGAAGCATCAAAAGTTTTAAATCAAATATTGTGCTCATTTGATGCATTAGGAATTTTCTTCTTAGGCGTTCTGATATGAGTGGTATGCCTAGAACTAGAAGCCTCATTTTTATACATAAATGCATGATGAGAGACAAAATGAGGTTTTCTAGCATGAATTTTCCTAATCTTATGCACAAGATAGTTTGCAGGATACAAAATATAGCCCTCTCTATCTTGAACCATGGGATCCTTACCCTTAACAAAATTAGACAATTTCTTGGGGTCATTAAGCTTGACATTGCTTTGGTTCTCTTGTTGGAAGCCAATGCCATCCTTAATGCCAGGACATCTCCCATTATAGAGCATGCTTCTAGCAAATTTAAATTTTTCATTTTCTAGCTCATGCTCGCCAATTTTAGCATTTAATGTAGCTATCTGATCATTTTATTTTTTAATCATGGCAAGGTGATCATCAATAGCTTCAACATTAACATCTCTACATCTAGTACAAATAGAAACATGTTCAACAGTAGATGTAGATGGTTTGCAAATATTCAATTCATCAATCTTAGCATTTAGACTAGCATTTTCATCTCTAAGACATATAATTGAATCATTGCAATTGCTAAGCTCTCTAGACAAATTTTCACATTTTTTCTATTTCTAGAGCATAAGCATTTTTCAACTTAACAAACTTTTTGTTTTCCTTGACAAGCAAGTCCTCTTGGCATTCCAAGAGGTCATCCTTCTCGTTAATGGTCTCTATTAATTCATTTAATTTTTCTTTTGTCCATGTTAAGGTTGGCAAAGAGAGAAATTAAATCATCTTCATTATCGCTAGAGCTACCCTCATCATCGGATGTAGTATATTTAGGGGTGGCTCTAGAGTATACCTTCTTCTTCTTCTTGCCATCCTTAGCCATGAGACATCTGTGGCCAACGTTGGGGAAGAGGAGGCCTTTGTTGATGGCGATGTTGGCGGCGTCCTCGTTGGAGGAGGAGTCGGTGGAGCTCTCTTCGGAGTCCCATTCCCGCCCCATGTGTGCCTCGCCGCCTTTGTTCTTTTAGTACCTCTTCTTTTCAATTTTCTTCTTCTCCTTCTTGTCATCGTCCCTGTCACTTTCACTAGAATATGGACATTTAGCTATAAAGTGACCGGACTTACCACACCGGTAGCACACTCTTTTGGAGCGGAGCTTGTAGTCCTTCCCCCTCCTCTACATGAGGATTCGGCGAAAGCTCTTAATGATGAGAGCCATCTCCTCGTTGTCGAGCTTGGAGGCGTCGATTGGAAGCCTGCTTGGTGTAGAATCCTCCTTTTCTTCTGTTGCCTTGAATGCAACGGGTTGCACCTCAGGTGTAGAGGTGGCGCCTTGCTCCAAGTTGACAATATGTTTGGAGTCTTTTATCATAAGTTCAAAGCTCACAAACTTGCCAATCACCTCCTCGGGAGACATCTGTCTAAAATCCCCACATATTAATTGTACTTGAGTAGGATTACGAAAAACAAGGGATCTTAGAATAACCTTGACCATTTCATGGTCATCCCATTTGGTGCTCCCGAGGTTGCGCACTTGATTGACCACGGTCTTGAGCCGGTTGTACATGGCTTGCGGCTCTTCACCTTTGTTGAGGACGAATCGACCGAGCTCTCCCTCAATCGTTTCCCGCTTGGTGATCTTGGTCACTTCATCCCCTTCGTGCGCTGTTTTGAGGACGTCCCAAATTTCTTTGGCATTCTTTAACCCTTGCACCTTGTTATACTCCTATCGACATAAAGAGGCAAGGAGTATAGAAGTTGCTTGAGAGTTAAAGTGCCTAATTTGGGCGGCCTCGTCTGAGTCATAGTCCTCATCCCCTACCAGTGGTGCTTACGCTCCAAATTCAACAATGTCCCATATTCTTTCATGGAGTGATGTTAGATGATGCCTCATTTTATCACTCCACATATAATAATCTTCACCATCAAAATATGGTGGTTTGCCTAAGGGAACGGAAAGTAGAGGAGCGCGCTTGGAAATACGGGGATAGCGTAGGGGCATCTTACTATACTTCTTGCGCTCATGGCGCTTAGAAGTAGTGGACGACTCAGTGCCGAATGTGGAGGGTTGAAAGGGAAATGTGCCCTTGGGCCATTTCTAAGTATTTTGGTGATTTAGTGTCAACTCAAGTGCTGAAATGAGAATCAATGCCTATGGATGAACAAAGTGCAAATCTACAGCAGAGGTATGTTTCTAAGTCTTAGTACATTGGTTTTGTGTACTAATATATTTGTCTAAGTGTTAGAAACAGATAGAAGAAGAGAAGAGAAGACTTGGCTGTGTAAAGCCAAGGGGCTGTTTCGGTCTGGGGCACCGGACTGTCCGGTGGTGCACCGGACAGTGTCCGGTGCGCCAGGCTCCCTCGGCCGAAGAGCCCGCTCTCGGGAATTGACTGACGGCGTACGGCTAAAATTCACCGGACTGTCCGGTGTGCACCGGACTGTCCGGTGAGCCAACGGTCGGTCGCGCGATCAGCGCAGGACACGTGGCCGAGCCAACGGTCGGAAGGGGACACCGGACTGTCCGGTGTGCACCGGACATGTCCGGTGCGCCAACGGCTCCCGCATCTGCAACGGTCGGCTTCGCCATTTAAGGAAAGGAATCGGGCACCGGACACTGTCCGGTGTGCACCGGACTGTCCGGTGCGCCCGACGACAGAAGGCAAAGATGGCCTTCCAGATTTGTTTTCAACGGCTCCTAGCTGCCTTGGGGCTATAAAAGGGACCCCTAGGCGCATGGAGGAGGACACCAAGCAACTCTTGAGCATCCCTGATCATCCACACTAAGTCTTTGCGCATCCGTTTGTGATTCTAAGTGATTCGAGCTCTGTTCTTGTGAGAAACTGTGAGATAGTCTTTGAGCTCGAATCTTGGCCGTGTGTGTGTGCGCTTCGCTGTGGATTTGTGTGTGTTGCTTCCCTCCCTTACTCCGTGCTTCTTTGTGAATCTTAATTGTAAGGGCGAGAGACTCCAATCTGTGGAGATTCCTCGCGAGTGGGATAAAGATAAGCAAGGCAAAAACACCGTGGTATTCAAGTGGGTCTTTGGACCGCTTGAGAGGGGTTGATTGCAACCCTCGTCCGTTGGGACGCCACAACGTGGAAGTAGGCAAGTTTTGTACTTGGCCGAACCACGGGATAAATCTCTGTGTCTTCTCTGTGATTGTCATATTGTGCAAGATCTCCTCCTTAGCCACTTGGCAATTATTGTGCTAACCCCTAACAAGTTTTTGTGGCTATAAGTTAAGTTTTTACAGGATCACCTATTCACCCCCCCCCTCTAGGTGCTCTCAATTGGTATCGGAGCCGTTCTCTTCACAAAGGGACTTACCGCCCGAAGAGATGGATCCTAAGGGGAAGGGAATAGTGATCAACGACAAGGAAAAGGAATTCTTCGTCAACGACCCAAAAGATGACAAATCCAACGACTCCGGCTCGGGGCATAAACGGAAGGAAGGGAAGAAGAAGAAGACAAGGCGCATCAAGGAGATCATCTACTACGACGATAGTGATGAGTCTACTTCTTCCCAAAAGGATGATGACAACGACTACAAAAAGACGGTCAACTCGAACTTTTCATTTGATTATTCTCGTATTCAACATAGTTCGAATTCGCATTTGCTTTCCATTCCTCTTGGCAAACCTCCACACTTCGATGGGGAGGACTACGGATTTTGGAGTCACAAAATGCGTAGTCACTTATTCTCTCTCCATCCAAGCATATGGGAGATTGTAGAGAATGGAATGAAGTTTGATAGCTCAGATAGCCCTATGCTTATAAATGAACAAATTCATAGAAATGCACAAGCTACTACTGTTCTCTTAGCATCTTTGTGCAGGGAAGAGTACAATAAGGTGAGCGGCTTGGACAATGCCAAGCAGATATGGGACACCCTCAAGATCTCTCACGAGGGGAACGACATCACCATGCTCACCAAGATGGAGTTGGTGGAGGACGAGCTTGGACGATTCGCCATGATAAGGGGAGAGGAGCCAACTCAAACTTACAACCGGCTCAAGACCCTTATCAACAAAATAAGGAGCTACGGAAGCACGCGTTGGACGGATCACGACGTCGTCCGCCTACTGCTCAGGTCATTTACCGTTCTTGATCCTCATCTCGTGAACAATATTCGTGAGAATCCCAGGTACACGAAGATGACGCCCGAGGAGGTACTTGGAAAATTCGTGAGCGGGCGAATGATGATCAAGGAGGCAAGATACGTCGACGACGCATTGAACGGTCCACTCCACGAGCCTCAACCCATTGCTCTAAAGGCAACAAGGAGCAAGGAGTCGCTACCCAGCAAGGTGGCACAAATTGAGGCTGCCGGTCTTAATGATGAAGAGATGGCCCTCATCATTAAAAGATTCAAGACGGCGCTAAAAAATCGAAAGGGACAGCCAAGCAAGGCCAAGACCAAGGGAAAGCGATCATGCTTCAAATGCGGTAAGCTTGGTCATTTTATTGCTAACTGTCCCGAAAATGATAGTGACCAGGAGCAAGGGAAAAATGGGAAGAGAGAGAACAAGAAGGTTTACAAGAAGGCCAAAGGTGAAGCACACCTTGGAAAGGAGTGGGATTCGGATTGCTCTTCGTCCGACTCCGACGACGAAGGGCTTGCTGCTACTGCCTTCAACAAATCGGCTCTCTTCCCCAACGAGCATCACACTTGCCTCATGGCAAGGGAAAAGAAGGTAACCACTCGTAATGCTAATACGTATGATTCTTCTAGTGATGATGAATCTAGTGAGGATGAGATTGATTACTCTAGTTTATTCAAGGGATTGGATAGAACTAAGATAGCTAAAATTAATGAGTTGATTGATGCCTTAAATGAAAAGGATAGAATCTTAGAGAAACAAGAAGACCTTTTATATGAAGAACATGATAAATTTGTTAGTGCACAAAATTCACTTGCTCTAGAAGTTAAAAGAAATGGAATACTTTCTTGTGAACTTTCTACTTGTAATGAAACCATTTCTTCTTTAAAAGATGAAATTAATGTTTTAACTGCTAAACTAGAAGTAGCAAGTAACTCGTGTGTTGAAAATATTACAATTTGCACTAGGTGTAAGGATTTTGATGTTAATGCTTGTAATGAACACTTAGTTTCAATTTCAAAACTAAATGATGAAGTGGCTAGTCTTAATGCTCAACTTAAGACTAGCAAGAGTGAAGTTGATAAAATAAAATTTGCAAGGGATGCCTACACAGTGGGTAGACACCCCTCAATTAAGGATGGTCTTGGCTTCAAGAGAGAGGCCAAGAACTTAACAAGCCATAAAGCTCCCATCTTCGTCAAGGAGAAAGGGAAGGCTCCTATGGCTAGTAGTGCTAAAAGGAACCATGCTTTCTTGTACTATGATAGGAGACATGCTAGAAACGCGTATAATGATTTTGATTCACATGTTTATGATTCTCATGCCATGTTTGCTTCTAGTTCTTCCTATAAACACGATAGAGATATGTGTAGGAGAAATGATGTGCATATGCCTAGGAGAAATTTTGCTAATGTCCTAGAAAAGTTGTGAACAAACCTTCTACCATTTATTATGCTTGCAATGCTCCCTTTGCTATTTGTAGAAAGGGTAAGAAGGTAATTGCTAGGAAATTAGGGGCAAAATGCAAGGGTGACAAAACTTGCATTTGGGTCCCTAAGGAAATTTGTACTAACCTTGTAGGACCCAACAAGAGTTGGGTACCTAAGTCCCAAGCCTAAATTTGCCTTGCAGGTTTATGCATCCGGGGGATCAAGCTGGATTATCGACAGCAGATGCACAAACCATATGACGGGGGAGAAGAAGATGTTCACTTCCTACGTCAAGAAAAGGATTCCCAGGATTCAATTATTTTCGGTGATGGGAATCAAGGCAAGGTAAAAGGGTTAGGTAAAATTGCAATTTCTAATGAGCATTCTATCTCTAATGTATTTTTAGTAGAGAGTCTTGGATATAACTTGCTATCTGTTAGTCAATTATGTCATATGGGGTATAACTGTCTATTTACAAATGTAGATGTGTCTGTCTTTAGAAGAAGCGATGGTTCATTAGCTTTTAAGGGTGTATTAGACGGCAAACTTTATTTAGTTGATTTTGCAAAAGAAGAGGCCGGTCTAGATGCATGCTTAATAGCTAAGACTAGCATGGGCTGGCTGTGGCATCGCCGCTTAGCACATGTGGGGATGAAGAACCTTCACAAGCTTCTAAAGGGAGAACACGTGATAGGTTTGACTAACGTGCATTTCGAAAAAGATAGACCTTGTGCAGCTTGTCAAGCAGGTAAACAAGTGGGAGGAACGCATTACAGCAAGAATGTGATGACCACTTCAAGACCCCTGGAGCTGCTGCATATGGACCTCTTCGGACCCGTCGCCTATCTGAGCATAGGAGGGAGTAAGTATGGTTTAGTTATTGTTGATGATTTTTCCCGCTTCACTTGGGTGTTCTTTTTGCAGGATAAGTCTGAAACCCAAGGGACCCTCAAGCGCTTCCTCAGGAGAGCTCAAAATGAGTTTGAGCTCAAGGTGAAGAAGATAAGGAGCGACAACGGGTCCGAATTCAAGAACCTTCAAGTGGAGGAGTTCCTTGAGGAGGAAGGGATCAAGCACGAGTTTTCCGCTCCCTACACACCACAGCAAAATGGTGTGGTAGAGAGGAAGAACAGGACGCTAATTGATATGGCAAGGACAATGCTTGGAGAATTCAAGACCCCCGAGTGTTTCTGGTCGGAAGCCGTGAACACGGCTTGCCACGCCATCAACAGGGTCTACCTTCATCGCCTCCTCAAGAAGACTTCGTATGAGCTACTAACCGATGAAGAAGATGTTCTGACGGCCGCTATACGGACCATGGCGATTGGAGAAGTACGGCCACAAGAACAAGATGAACGAGATCAACCTTCTTCCTCAACTATGGTGCATCCCCCAATCGAAGATGACAAACAGGTACCTCAAGTGGAGGCGCTTGATCAAGGGGGAGCACAAGATGATCAAGTGATGGAGGAAGAAGCGCAACCGGCACCTCCAACCCAAGTTTGAGCGATAATTCAAAGGGATCATCCCGTCGATCAAATTCTGGGTGACATTAGCAAGGGAGTAACTACTCGATCTCGATTAGTTAATTTTTGTGAGCATTACTCCTTTGTCTCTTCTATTGAGCCTTTCAGGGTAGAGGAGGCCTTGCTAGATCCGGACTGGGTGTTGGCCATGCAGGAGGAGCTTAACAACTTCAAGCGCAATGAAGTTTGGACACTGGTGCCTCGTCCGAAGCAAAATGTTGTGGGAACCAAGTGGGTGTTCCGTAACAAACAGGACGAGCACGGGGTGGTGACGAGGAACAAGGCTAGACTTGTGGCAAAAGGTTATGCCCAAGTCGCAGGTTTGGACTTTGAGGAGACTTTCGCTCCTGTGGCTAGGCTAGAGTCAATTCGTATCTTGCTAGCATATGCCGCTCACCATTCTTTCAGGTTGTACCAAATGGATGTGAAGAGCGCTTTCCTCAACGGGCCAATCAAGGAGGAGGTGTACGTGGAGCAACCCCCTGGCTTCGAGGATGAACGGTACCCCGACCATGTGTGTAAGCTCTCTAAGGCGCTCTATGGACTTAAGCAAGCCCCAAGAGCATGGTATGAATGCCTTAGAGACTTTTTAATTGCTAATGCTTTCAAGGTTGGGAAAGCCGATCCAACTCTTTTTACAAAGACATGTGATGGTGATTTGTTTGTGTGCCAAATTTATGTCGATGACATAATATTTGGTTCTACTAACCAAAAGTCTTGTGAAGAGTTTAGCAGGGTGATGACGCAGAAATTCGAGATGTCGATGATGGGCGAGTTGAACTACTTCCTTGGGTTCCAAGTGAAGCAACTCAAGGACGGCACCTTCATCTCCCAAACGAAATACACGCAAGATCTGCTAAAGCGGTTTGGGATGAAGGACGCCAAGCCCGCAAAGACTCCGATGGGGACCGACGGACACACCGACCTCAACAAAGGAGGTAAGTCCGTTGATCAAAAAGCATACCGGTCAATGATAGGTTCTTTGCTTTACTTATGTGCTAGTAGACCGGATATTATGCTTAGCGTATGCATGTGTGCTAGATTTCAATCCGATCCTAAGGAGTGTCACTTAGTGGCGGTGAAGCGAATTCTTAGATATTTGGTTGCTACGCCTTGCTTCGGGCTCTGGTATCCAAAGGGGTCTACCTTTGACTTAGTTGGATACTCAGACTCCGACTATGCTGGATGTAAGGTCGATAGGAAGAGTACATCGGGGACGTGCCAATTCTTAGGAAGGTCCCTGGTGTCATGGAACTCTAAGAAACAAACCTCCGTTGCCCTATCCACCGCTGAGGCCGAGTACGTTGCCGCAGGTCAGTGTTGTGCGCAACTACTTTGGATGAGGCAAACCCTCCGGGACTTTGGCTACAATCTGAGCAAAGTCCCACTCCTATGTGACAATGAGAGTGCTATCCGCATGGCGGAGAATCCTGTTGAGCACAGCCGCACAAAGCACATAGACATCCGGCATCCCTTTTTGAGAGACCACCAGCAAAAGGGAGATATCGAAGTGTTTCATGTTAGCACCGAGAACCAGCTAGCCGATATCTTCACTAAGCCTCTAGATGAGAAGACCTTTTGCAGGTTGCGTAGTGAGCTAAATGTCATAGATTCGCGGAACCTGGATTGAATTGTAGCATACATGTACTTATGCTTTTGATCATGTTCCTTTTTGCATTTTGCTGCATTATTATGGTGCTCAAGTTGTACAAACACTCCCTGGACCTCACAAGTCCGTTGCAAGTGATGCACATGTTTAGGGGGAGATGTGTTACAACTTGACCCTTTGAGACTAACCATGTGCTTGAGTTTGATGATTTAGTCTCGAAGGAGGATTGAAAGGGAAAAGGTGGACTTGGACCATGAAAGACTTCCACTGCACTCCGATGAGAGGGTAACTAATTCCAAGTTCATCTCCTGCAATCTTATTGCCTTTGTATTCTTATTGAAGATCTTGGTGAAGCAATGGGGTTAGAAGGCCAAGATTGATCCCGTTTTGGTGCTTGATGCCAAAGGGGGAGAAAATAAAGGCCAAAGTGATAAATGGATCAGCTACCACTTGAGAGATTTTGAAAATAGTAGAATAGAGTTTTTGTTTTGTCAAAAGCTTCTATTGTCTCTTATTGTCTCTATTGTCAAAAGTTGGCTTCTTGTGGGGAGAAGTGTGAAATAGGGGGAGTTTTTGAAATCTTTGACAATATCTTTTGGAATGACTCTCTTTATGCTTCAACATGTGTGTTTGACATAGAAATAGAGATTTGAGTTTGATTTGCAAAAACAAACCAAGTGGTGGCAAAGGATGATCCATATATGCCAAAAATGAATCAAAACCAATTGGAGTTTTTATTTGAAGTGATTTTGCACTTGTTCTATCTGCTTTATGTTGTGTTGGCATAAATCACCAAAAAGGGGGAGATTGAAAGGGAAATGTGCCCTTGGGCCATTTCTAAGTATTTTGGTGATTTAGTGTCAACTCAAGTGCTGAAATGAGAATCAATGCCTATGGATGAACAAAGTGCAAATCTACAGCAGAGGTATGTTTCTAAGTCTTAGTACATTGGTTTTGTGTACTAATATATTTGTCTAAGTGTTAGAAACAGATAGAAGAAGAGAAGAGAAGACTTGGCTGTGTAAAGCCAAGGGGCTGTTTCGGTCTGGGGCACCGGACTGTCCGGTGGTGCACCGGACAGTGTCCGGTGGTGCACCGGACAGTGTCCGGTGCGCCAGGCTCCCTCGGCCGAAGAGTCCGCTCTCGGGAATTGACTGACGGCGTACGGCTAAAATTCACCGGACTGTCCGGTGTGCACCGGACTGTCCGGTGAGCCAACGGTTGGCCAGGGCCAACGGTCGGCCGCGCGATCAGCGCAGGACACGTGGCCGAGCCAACGGTCGGAAGGGGGCACCGGACTGTCCGGTGTGCACCAGGCATGTCCGGTGCGCCAACGGCTCCCGCATCTGCAACGGTCGGCTTCGCCATTTAAGGAAAGGAATCAGGCACCGGACACTGTCCGGTGTGCACCGGACTGTCCGGTGCGCCCGACGACAGAAGGCAAAGATGGCCTTCCAGATTTGTTTTCAACGGCTCCTAGCTGCCTTGGGGCTATAAAAGGGACCCCTAGGCGCATGGAGGAGGACACCAAGCAACTCTTGAGCATCCCTGATCATCCACACTAAGTCTTTGCGCATCCGTTTGTGATTCTAAGTGATTCGAGCTCTGTTCTTGTGAGAAACTGTGAGATAGTCTTTGAGCTCGAATCTTGGCCGTGTGTGTGTGCGCTTCGCTGTGGATTTGTGTGTGTTGCTTCCCTCCCTTACTCCGTGCTTCTTTGTGAATCTTAATTGTAAGGGCGAGAGACTCCAATCTGTGGAGATTCCTCGCGAGTGGGATAAAGATAAGCAAGGCAAAAACACCGTGGTATTCAAGTGGGTCTTTGGACCACTTGAGAGGGGTTGATTGCAACCCTCGTCCGTTGGGACGCCACAACGTGGAAGTAGGCAAGTTTTGTACTTGGCCGAACCACGGGATAAATCTCTGTGTCTTCTCTGTAATTGTCATATTGTGCAAGATCTCCTCCTTAGCCACTTGGCAATTATTGTGCTAACCCCTAACAAGTTTTTGTGGCTATAAGTTAAGTTTTTACAGGATCACCTATTCACCCCCCCTCTAGGTGCTCTCAAGGGTGATGAAGAGTTGGTCTCGTAGGAAATCATCTTTTTCATTTTCTTCTTCTTGTTATCACCTCTCCGATGTGACTTGATGGAGGAAGAGGATTCCTCCTTGTACTTGTTGCCAGACTCCCTTGATGGAGTCTTCCCGAAGCCCGTGGGCTTGTCACCGGTCACGATCTCCCTCTTAGCGTGATCTCCATACACCACTTCAAGTTTGTTAGACTCTTAATGAAGCACTAGCTCCGATACCAATTGAAAGTTGCCTAGAGGGGGAGGTGAATAGGCGAAACCTAAAATTTATAAACTTAAACACACACTAAGGCAGGGGTTAGCATTAGAATTAAATTCGAGGTGAAAGATTGTTTCTCTTGCCATGAGTTGCTCAAATGATGCGGATGACGTTTGGGAGCAAACTCAAATCAATATTGGCAAGGAAACTCTAGAGAGAGGAAAGAGGGAAAACAAATCAAATGGAAATCAACACAAGTGAATGCGGTGATTTGTTTTACCGAGGTTCGGTTCCAAAGAACCTAGTCCCCGTTGAGGAGGCCACAAAGGCCGGGTCTATTTCAATCCTTTCCCTCTCTCTCAAACGGTCACTTAGACCGAGTGAGCCTTCTCCTTAATCAAACGGGTCACTAAAACCCCACAAGGACCACCACACACTTAGGTGTCTCTTGCTAGCTTTACAAACACTTAGAAATAAGAATGGGAAGAAGAGAAGTCAATCCAAGCGACAACAGCAACAAAAGAACACAAATGATCCTCTCACAAGCCCTTAAGCACTAGCGTTGATTTTGGGAACTTGGAGTGGATTTATTGCTTTGATTGTGTCTTGGAGTGTTGGACTTTGCTCTTGCAATGAATGAAAATTTCAGAATGCTTGGATGGCTTTGAATGAGGTGGTTGGGGGTATTTATAGCCCCCAACCACTTTTTAGCCATTGGATGTTTTTGCTGGCGATGGGCACACCAGACAGTCCGGTGGTGCACCAGAAAGTCATTGTTCACCGTCCGGTGTGCGCCACATCAGCGCGCCCATTGGGGTTTGGAGCTGTTGACCGTTGGAACCCTTTGTCCTTTTGCTGCACCGGACATGTCCGATGACCTCTGACTTATGCGCTCTGACTTCTGCGAGGCATTGTTCACTACTGTTCCCTTTTTGCAGTCGACCGTTGGCGCGCAGTGACCATTGCTTCGCTGGCTCACCAGACAGTCCGATGAATTATAGTGGAGTGTGCCTGACTAATTCCCGAGATTGGCCTGTTTATTTGGTCGAGGGCCTGGTGCATCGGACACTGTCTGGTGCACCACTTGGCAGCACACTCTCATGTCTTGCTCCAAATTTTGATTGTGTTCCCAACTGAATTTCTTTCTTGGTTTGTGTTGAACCTTATGCACCTGAGATAAATGATATCTAGACAAACTAGTTAGTCCATGTGGTTTGTGTTGGACGTCAACCACCAAAATCGATTATAGGAAATGATTAAGTCCATTTCCCTTTCACAAACTTAGGTGTGTAAACTAAATATCTCATGATTCTTTTCATGGCCCTAAGGTGAACTTCCTTAGAATTTGCCTGGAACTTTGCACACATGCATACTGAAAGCATAATATCCAGTCGTGAAGCACATAAATAGAGTAAAGAACCTATCATCGACCGGTATACCTTTTGATCTATAGATTTACCTCATATGTCGAGGTCGATATGCCCATTTGTTCCCATGGGAGTCTTGATGGGTTTGGCATTCTTCATTCCAAACTTCTTAAGAATATCTTGAATGTACTTAGTTTGGCACATGAAGGTGCCCTCTTGGAGTTGCTTGATTTTGAATCTGAGGAAATACTTCAACTCCCCCATCATGGACATCTCAATTTTTTGTATCTTAGTCCTACTAAACTCTTCACAAAATGACTTGTTAGTAGACCCAAAGATAATATCATCAACATAAATTTGTCATATAAACAAGTATTTATCAATTGTTTTAGTGAAGAGAGTAGGGTCAGCTTTACCGACTTTAAAACCATTAGTGAGAAGAAAGTCTCTTAGGCATTCATACCATGCTCTTGGGGCTTGTTTGAGCCCATAAAGCGCCTTTGAGAGCTTATACACATGTGAAGGATACTCACTATATTCGAAGCCGGAAGGTTGCCCAACATATACCTCTTCCTTGATAGGTCCATTTAGGAAGGCACTTTTCATGTCTATTTGATACAACTTAAAGCCATGGTAAGTAGCATAGGCAAGTAATATTCGAATTGATTCAAACCTAGCTAAGAGTGCATAGGTTTCATCAAAATCCAAACCTTCGACTTATGAATATCCTTTGGCAACAAGTCGGGCTTTGTTCCTAGTCACCACACCATGCTCATCTTGTTTGTTGTGGAATACCCACTTGGTACCTACAACATTTTGGTTAGGACGTGGAACTAAATGCCATACCTCATTTCTTATGAAGTTGTTGAGCTCCTCTTGCATTGCCACCACCCAATCTGGATCTCTTAGTGCATCATCTATCATGTATGGCCCAATAGAAGACATAAAAGAGTAATGTTCACAAAAATGAGCAACTCGAACGAGCGGTTACCCCCTTGTGGATGTCACCAAGAATGGAGTTGATGGGGTGATCTCTTTGAATTGCTTGGTGGACTCTTGGGTCTGGTGGTCTTTGATCCTGAATCTCTTGACCATCTTCCTTATCTTGATCATCCTCTCCCCTTGATCAATGTCCTCCTCTTGAGGTGGCTCATCTTCTTGATCTTGATCCTCTTCCTCTTGAGCCATTTGTTCATATTGAGTTGGTGGAGATGCTTGTATGGAAGATGATGGTTGATCTTGTGCTTGTGAAGACTCTTCGGGTTCTTTTGGACACACGTCTCCAATGGACATGTTCCTTAGCGCGACGCATGGGGCCTCTTCATCATGTAATTCATCAAGATCAACTTGCTCCACTTGGGAGCCATTAGTCTCATCAAACACAATGTCACAAGAAAGTTCAACTAGTCTAGTGGACTTGTTGAAGACTCTATATGCCATTGTGTTTGAGTCATAACAAAGTAAAAAACCTTCTACTGCTTTAGGAGCAAATTTAGAATTTCTACCTTGCTTAATAAGAATAAAGCATTTGCTCCCAAAAACTCTAAAATAAGAAACATTGGACTTTTTACCGGTGAGGAGTTCATATGATGTTTTCTTGAGGATTTGGTGAAGGTAGAGTCGGTTGATGGAGTAGCAAGCGATGTTAATCGCCTCCGCCCAAAACCGATCCGTTGTCTTGTACTCATCAAGCATGGTCCTCGCCATATCTAAGAGAGTTCTATTCTTCCTCTCCACAACACTGTTTTGTTGAGGTGTGTAGGGAGAAGATAACTCATGCTTGATGACCTCCTCCTCAAGAAATCCTTCAATATGAGAGTTCTTGAACTCCGTTCCATTGTCCCTTCTAATCTTCTTAATTCTCAACTCGAACTCATTTTGAGCCCGTCTCAAGAATTTCTTTAACGTCTCTTGGGTTTGTGATTTTTCCCGCAAAAAGAACACCCAAGTGAAGCGAGAATAATCATCCACAGTTACAAGACAATACCCGCCGATGCTTATGTAAGCAATTGGGACAAATAGATCCATGTGGAGTAGCTAAAGCGGCCTCTCGGTCGTCATAATGTTCTTGTGTGAATGATGAGCTTCAACCTGCTTCTCTGCTTGACATGCGCTACAAATCATGTCTTTCTCAAAATGAACATTGGTTAGTCCTAAAATGTGTCCCTCCTTTAGAAGCTTGTGAAGATTCTTCATCCCAACATGAGCAAGTCGGCGATGCCAGAGCCAACCCATGTTAGTTTTAGCAATTAAGCAAGTGTCTAGTTCAACATTGTTATTATTGAAATCAACTAAATATAGCTGACCATCTAACACTCCCTTAAAGGCTATTGAATCATCACTTCTTCTAATGACGGTAACACCAATATCAGTAAATAGACAGTTGTAGCCCATTTTACATAATTGAGAAACAGAAAGCAAGTTGTAATCTAAAGAATCTACAAGGAAAATATTAGAAATGGAATGGTCAGGAGATATAGCAATTTTATCCAAACCTTTGATCAAACCTTGATTTCCATCCCCGAATGTAATTGCTCTTTGGGGATCATCATTTTTCTCATATGAGGAGAATATTCTTTTCTCTCCTGTCATGTGGTTTGTGCACCCGCTATCGATCCGGATGCATAAACCTACAAAACAAATGTAGGCCTTGTTCTTAGGTACCCTAACGGTCTTAGGTCCTTTCACATTAGAAACAAGCACCTTGGGTACCCAAATACAAGTCTTTGGACTCTTGTGTTTGCCCCCAACATATTTGGCAACTACCTTGCCTGATTTGTTAGTAAGCACAAATGATGCATCAAAAGTCTTGACTAAAATGCTATGTTCATTTGATGCATTGTCAATCTTCCTTTTAGGAATTTTGGTATGAGTTGTATGCCTAGAGCTAGAAGCCTCATTACTACACAGAAAAGCATGATGAGAAACAGAATGAGATTTCCTAGCATGAATTCTTTTAATTTTGTGCTAAGGATAGTTCTCAGGATATAAAATGTAACCTTCCCTATCCTGTACCACAGGAGCCTTGCCCTTAACAAAGTTAGAAAGCTTGTTCATAGGGGCATTAAGTTTGACGTTGCTTTGGCTTCCTTGTTGGAAACCAATGTCATCCTTAATGTCAGGGTGTCTCCCATTATAAACATACTACGAGAAAATTTAAATTTTTCATTCTCTAGTTCATGCTCGATAATTTTAGCATTTAGTTTAGCTATGTGATCATTTTGTTCTTTAATCATATCAAGGTGATCATTCATAGCATTAACATTAACATCTCTACATATAGTGCAAATAGTGACATGCTCAACAGTAGATGTAGAGGGTTTGTAACCATTCAATTCTTCAATCTTAGCAATTAAACTAACATTTTAAGTTCTAAGACAAGAAATTGAATCATTACAAATATTAAACTCTTTAGACAAGTTTTCACATTTTTTCTACTTCAAGGGCATAAGCATCTTTTAGCTTAACAAACTTTTTATTTTTCTTAACGAGCAAGTCCTCTTGGCATTCCAAGATATCATCCTTCTCGTTAATGGTTTTTATCAATTCATTGATTTTCTTCTTTTGCTCTTTGGTAAGGTTTGCAAAAAGCGAAGTTAAATCATCATCATTATCACTAGAGCTACCTGCATCATCGGAAGTAGTGTATTTTGGGTTATCTCTAGAATGTACCTTCTTATTTTTACTATCCTTAGCCATAAGACATTTGTGGCCGATGTTGGGGAAGAGAAGGCCTTTGTTGATGGCGATGTTGGCGGCGTCCTTGTCGGAGAAGGACTCGGTGGAGCTCTCGTCGGAGTCCCATTCTCGTCCCATGTGCGCCTCGCCTCACTTCTTCTTGTTGTAGTATCTCTTCTTTTCCATCTTCTTATTCCCTTTCTTGTCGTCGTCCCTGTCACTATCACTTGTATATGGATATTTAGCAATAAAATGACCGGACTTACCACACATGTAGCAAACCCTCTTGGAGCGGGGTTTGTAGTCCTTCCCCTTTCTTTATTTGAGGATTTGTCGGAAGCTCTTGATGATAAGAGCCATCTCCTCGTTATCGAGCTTGGAGGCGTCGATTGGGAGTCTACTTGTTGGTGTAGACTCTTCCTTCTTTTCTTCCGTTGCTTTGAATGCAACAGGTTGCACCTCGGGTGTGGAGGTGGCACCATGCTCCAAGTTGACAATATGTTTGGAGTCTTTGATCATAAGTTCAAAGCTCACAAACTTGCCAATCACTTCCTCGGGAGACATCTGTTTATAACTAGGATCTCCACGGATTAGTTGCATTTGAGTGGGATTACGAAAAATAAGAAATCTTAGAATAACCTTGACCATTTCATGGTCATCCCACTTTGTGCCCCCGAGGTTGCGGACTTGGTTGACCATTGTCTTGAGTCGGTTGTACATTACTTGTGGCTTCTCTCCTTTGTTGAGTATGAATCGACCGAGTTCTCCCTTGATCATTTCGTGCTTGGTGATTTTGGTCACCTCGTCCCCTTCATGCGTCGTCTTGAGGACGTCCCCAATTTCTTTGGCACTCTTCAACCCTTGCACCTTTATAGAGGTGGTTTGGGAGTTGAAGTGTCTTATTTTGGCGGTCTCATTGGAGTCGTAGTCCTCATCGCCCACTTGTGATGCATGCGCTCCAAACTCAACAATATCCCAAATACTTTCGTGGAGTGAGGTTAGATGGTGCCTCATTTTATCACTCCACATACAATAATCTTCACCATCAAAATATGGTGGTTTGCCTAGGGGTACGAAAAGTAAAGGAACACGTTTAGGAATGCGAGGATAGTGAAGAGGCATCTTACTATACTTCTTACGCTATTGGTGCTTCAAAGATGTGGACTCGGCGCCGAAGGTGGAAGGTGAGGAAGAATCGGTGTCGTAGTAGACCACTTTCTTCATCTTCTTTTTCTTCTTGTCACCCTTCCTATGTGACTTGATGGAGCCGGCGGATTCCTCCTTGTGCTCCTTTTGCTTGTCGCCGGCCTCCTTCGATGCAGTCCTTTCTTCGTTCTTCTTTGCCGAATGTCCCGGCTTTTCCCCGGTTACCATCTTTCTTTTGGCGTGTTCTCCTGACATCACTTCGAGTTGTTAAACTCTAATGAAGCACCGGCCTCCGATACCAATTGAAAGTCGCCTAGAGGGGGGTGAATAGGCGAAACCTAAAAATTATAAACTTTGAACATGCACTTCACCCAGGGTTAGGGTTAGAAATAAATAAGTGTGAACTCGGAGTGCGGAAGATAGTTCTTCTTGCTATGAGTTGCTCAATCAATGCGGATAACTTTGGAAGCTAACTCAAAATAATGTGAGCAAGGGAACTTTAGAAAGAGAGGAGAGGGAAGAAACAAATCGAGTGATGTAGATCAACACAAATGAACACAATGATTTGTTTCCCGAGGTTCAGTTCCAATAAACCTACTCCCCGTTGAGGAGGCCACAAAGGCTGGGTCTATTTCAACCATTTCCCTCTCTCAATCGGTCACTTAGATCGGTCGAGTGCTTCTTCTCAATCTTACGGGTCACTAAGACCCCGCAAGGATCACCACACAATTAGGTGTCTCTTGCTTGCTTTACAAATCACTTAGAAAGTTTAGATAGAGATGAAGAAAGCACGATTAAAAGCCAAGCATTAAAAGCCAAGCAACAAGAGTAATAAGAAAAGACCCAAAATCACATTCTCTCAAGTCACTAATCACTAATGATCACTAGTCACAATTATGGAACTTGGAGAGATTTGGAAGCTTGAATGTGTCTTTGGTTGAAATGAATGCTCTTGTATTGAATGAGAGTGAATGAGAGGCTTGGATCATGTGAATGGAGGTGGTTGGGGTTGTATTTATAGCATCTAACCGCTTCCTAGCTGTTGCTCCAATTCTGCCGACTGCGGACGGTCCGCCCCTGCACATCAACAGTTGAAATCGCAACGGTCAGCAGTAACGGGTATATCAATAGATATAGTGCATTTGTGTCGTCAGATGTCAGATAAAGCAGTCGTGGACGGTCCGACCGAGCACCCCGGACGATCCGCGAGGACGCTAAAAATGCATTTTATCGAACCCGTCACCTTCGGGGTTTTCTGGTTTTTCAACGACCGGACGGTACGCACCTGAGGCCGGATGGTCCGTGCTTGGTCTCGGCCGGTACTCGCTTCTCCTTCGGACAGTCCATAGTGTAAACAATGTTTTTTTGCAGTGTTCCTGTCCGAGGCTCACCCTGGTGTCGCGGACGGTCCGCGCATAGGTGTTTGTTTTCCAAAAAAAGCTTCTCCTGTCCGGAATAATCTACGGTATTCCGGACAATCGATTTAGAATAGTTGTAGATGAACTTATGCACCTGATAAATGATCAACTAGGCAAACTAGTTAGTCCATAAGGTTTGTGATGGTTGTCAAACACCAAAATCGATTATAGGAAATGTTGATGTCATTTCCCTTTCAGCGGCACCGCTCCCTACAACGCTACACTCCAGGTACGGACACTTTAGGCAAGGGTAAGACTAGGAGGCACGACACTTTAGGCAAGGGTAAGACTAGGAGGCATTGATGTACTATCTTTTTCTTCCATGGACTCTCTTGTATGGATTGTATCGACTTTTTATAGACTTGTATGACCTCTATAGATTTTTATGATCTTGTATGGAATTGTATGAACTTATATGGACTTATATAAAACAAGCTCTATAGTCTTGTATATGTTGGCGCAGACATTAGTGTTGTTTATCTTGGCGCCGACCTCTATAGTCTAGTATTAAGCACAATTATTATTGGCGTCGATCGCCGTAGTATAGTATAAAACATACATAGGTATCCGCCCATGTTAGACGCCAATACTATTGATGTCGATCTAAAGGTTCATTTTTAAAATGAAACTAGAAATAATATATTTGTAAAAATAAAACACAAAAAAGAACTAAATTGCAAAAAAATTTGGACGAGTGAGCTCGCTGTCTGGGGCTTGCGTCGTCGACGCGGCTGCCAAGGTAGGGCCGTGGCCGGGCGCTCTAGAATTCCCGCACGTTTCTCTCCTGGCGTTTACACGAAGTCACGCAGAGGAGGTCAGGAGGAGACCAGGGGAGCCGTGCGCGTGCGCGTCAGCGTCGTCGGGTGCAATTCGCGCACGTTTCCCTCCTGGTCGTTTACACGGAGTTAATTAGTGCCCGCGTCCGCGTTAGGTGTGGGGCCCTACTTGTAAGGCTCACATGCCGGAGCCTATAAAACAGCTCGAGTGAGAGACCAGTGAGTGAACTCATCACTCCCGCTTCCAGCTTCCCGCAGCGAGCATCAAAAGGAGAAGAGCGAGAGAGAGCAGCAGGCATGGAAATGGGCGACAGCTTCGAGTACTACTGGGAGATGCAGCAGTACCTGGAGTCAGAGGAGCTCAGGTATGCCACGCCGGACGCCACCGCTATCATCGGATTTGGCAGGGAGTCGTCTGATTCGATTGTTCGGAATTTGCCGTCGCTGCAGCCTCTACATGGGCACCCAGGACGATGCCCTGTCCTGCTACGACTCCAGCTCGCCGGATGGCTCCATCTCCAACTCGTCCTGGGCGCCGGCGGGCGTGGCGGCCACGGCGTCCGAGAAGCGGGAGGGCCCCGGCGGCGCGGCGGCCGCGAACAAGAACATCCTCATGGAGCGCGACCGCCGGCGCAAGCTCAACGAGAAGCTCTACGCGCTGCGCAGCGTCGTGCCCAACATCACAAAGGTGAGAGCCCAGGTCCAGTCCGTCCGTCCGTCGGCATTGCATCGCATTGCCAGAGGGATCGACGGCAGGTGAGGTCGTCCAATCCAACCAAATCCAGTGAGAAGCCATCTTGTTCTGATTCTGACGGCGGAGACATCGCAACCGCGTCGCAGATGGACAAGGCGTCGATCATCAAGGACGCGATCGAGTACATCGAGCAGCTACAGGCGGAGGAGCGGCGGGCGCTGCAGGCGCTCGAGGCCGGCGAGGGGGCGCGCTGCGGCGGCCACGGGCACGGCGAGGAGGCGCGCGTGGTCCTGCAGCAGCCCGCCGCCGCCCCGGCGCCCGTGGAGGTCCTGGAGCTGCGCGTGTCGGAGGTGGGCGACCGCGTGCTGGTGGTGAACGTGACGTGCAGCAAGGGCCGCGACGCCATGGCCCGCGTGTGCCGCGCCGTCGAGGAGCTCCGGCTCCGCGTCATCACCGCCAGCGTCACCTCCGTCGCCGGCTGCCTCATGCACACCATCTTCGTCGAGGTACGTCGTCGGCAGGCAAGCACTAGCAGCAGCATATATGTTCGCATTGTGCATTGTTTGCGAAGCAAGCACAGAGTGCTCTGCTTTTTCTTGTCAAGTTTTCGAATGCTTAGGAATTTAGGGGATGTTGGTTTTGACCGTATAGTTTGACATTTTTTCTCCTGTTCTTTTCTTTATTAGGGCTTATTAAGACTAATTTAGAAACTTTAAAAGGGATTTACATATTTCTAAGAGAAATTAGTTTATTTTTTCTGGGTAAGATTAGAATCTACTGGAAGAACAGTGTTCTCAAACTAGACCTTAGATAAAAAAAAAGTGGAGTGAATAAAAGATCCTGTGTTTCATAACGAACGGCACGAATTGAAAAGGGCAGCGACGAGTTTCCTGTACTGCACGACGCCATGGCTGCCCTGCCCCTCACATGTCGATAGCACGTGGAAAACGATGGGCACGTGTTCGAGCCACCCGCAAGTCGCGCCGTGGCTGTTTCCATCATGCATGAATTATTAGTACTAGCACTAGCAGGAACACAACAAATCTATTTTCCACATGCTTGATAGCGACTGGTCCGAGTCCTACGCCGTCGCCGGGCACAAACTGCACGTGCTCGGCTATCTCGCATATGATTAGTGTGTGTGGGTTGGATCGGATGCGAGTGACTGATTGGCATTTTTAGCATCGATAATATTTTACTATTTTTGGATGAAAAAAAAGAGACTTACAATCCTGTGGTTTTCTTTGCCAGGTGGATTCGGACCAGACGAATCGTATCCAGATCAAGCACATGATCGAGGCCGCTCTCGCCCAGCTAGATGATGCCTCCGCGAGCCCGCCGAGCGTGATGAGCTACTATTAGAATCGGACAACCGTCACGCTGACATGCACGAGCCGGCCTAGCTACTGTGGCCGACCGGTACTGTTCCGTGCGCGTATATAGGAACTAGGAAGAAGTGGGTGCTTTGTTTGCTATATATGAGGCACTAGGTCAGGGGGTTTTGTGATGGGGCTTTATGCAACTTTGATGTAATGGACCGAAAACGACAGATTGAGTGTTGGCGGCTAGCTCCCATATGTTTAGAGTCTAGGGAAGGAATAAATAATCGAGACAAGTCTTATCCCTGTATTTTTGTAGAGAGGTATTTGAAACAAGAAGTTCATCAAATACAAGGGAAAAATGTCATGGCGACAAATATGTTAGAAATCTATGGAGTTCTATGTTTAATTTAATCTGAAAATAGCATAATATGTGACGACACACATGTGTATGTATATACTTACTAGTACTTGCAATAGTACCTTATACATACATGCAATTATACTCATCATAACGGAAATTATGCTAGATCTAACAGATTTAAATTTAGGAGGTGAAATATATCGAACAAAGGGACATGTGACTATTCACATGAGTCAAAACCGTATGTTGCTCGAAGTAGTAGATCATAGAAGAGGATCTAAGGCAGCACTGGAAAAAAGACAACGATCAACGAGCAGTCACAAAGACACTTTTAAAACCTGACCAGTCCACACAACCGAGCAGGTGTTACAGATGCGTGCGGTGGTTTCAAATGCCTGCTCTCCTAACACTCTACGCGTGAAGAATTTTGGGATGGAAAGATTAAGGTCCAACTCATGACTTTGTAATGTTTTGTTGTCTCTTTTGCTCGTGCCAAGAGATCAAGATATAATAGTAGGAGTTACAGAAAGATTAAAATGTGGATCAGTCACCATAACATACACTCATTACCTCGTATCTTATAGGTTCATTACACCTCTATCAATATAGTAATTAACTCCTCCATTAACCGTTCCAAGTGGCAAAACAAGGCTACTCATAAAACGGCACAATCACGAACATATAAAAAGTTCTCACTACACAGTCGTTTGATATCCTATTGTTTCAATAAAGACTATTGTCGACGTTTGATAGTCGGGGGTAAAATGGAGATGTAGAGGTTTGACAAAGGGGCTCTTGAAGGGCTACTCTACTAGCCTTCATGGCGAAGGGCATAGCCTAGTTGTCGTAATATGGCAATGGCAACCCTCCCAAAACTGCTAGAGAGCCAGTGGGTTTTTTGGAGGTTTAGGCCATCACGACATAACACCATATGTCCTTTTTTGGATCAGATTCAAGAGAAACGACTGAGTCCTATCATAGTTGGCTAGCCAGATCCTGAGAGTATGAATGCGTGGAGTTGTCTGATTTGGTGAACGTTGTCCCTCGGGTTTCCTGCCTTAGGTCGATTGAGATTGTTTGAGTGGTATTGACTCGGGTTGTCTGCCTCTATAGTGGAGGCCTCCCCTCCCTTTTATAGACCAATGGAGAGAGAGTTACATATGATAGGTGGGGCATGGGGCTAGATTGAATGCCTGTATTGTCCTCCATTTATGGGTGCCCCCATCCCACATTTATGGAAGCCCTGTTGATGTCAGTCTATCGTTCTAGGAGTGTTAGTGGCGCAGTAGGCACTCGCACCACCTGTACCAGATATCCCAGGCATCGTGTGGAGCTAGTGCAAGTTTGTCGAAAGCATAATCGTGGTAGGGAGAGAAGTAGGCTCTCCATGCCTCCACATCGGTCTTAGGAACTTGAATATTACATTATTGATGACTAAGTGTGCTTAGTCACCGTAGAGTATGAAGTGGGTGGCCTAGGACATGATAGTCCATAGAGATAACCAACCATATCGCCATAGTGGTTGTCCCTATAGGTGAGCCCTAGAACACGCACGCTGCCACAGACCATAGTGGCACGCTGGTGCCACCCTAGCTTGCCTAGGCCTGACAACCAGGGAGTAAGAATGATGCTAATA
This sequence comes from Zea mays, assembly GCF_902167145.1. Taxonomy (NCBI): domain Eukaryota; kingdom Viridiplantae; phylum Streptophyta; class Magnoliopsida; order Poales; family Poaceae; genus Zea; species Zea mays. The sequence goes on from NC_050105.1 coordinate 77,826,313, forward strand.
TAGTTGTACGTATCATGTTAAACAAGGCACAATATGTCTTATGACTCTACCAACTCATTGATCGACCATGACATCACTGACATACAACATGGTGAGTCTGGAGCCCTCCTTTTGACCGTGGTCACTGCAGGGGGGCAGAATACGTGGCATGATGGGGCGCACACTAGAGGCCGAGTACGGTGGCCCCCTAGGCCTCACCTGGCAGTTGATAGAGTGCTTTGTATGAAGGTGTTTACCCTATGGTTCTAGGCCCCTAGAGGAGCCCCAAGAACAGATGATGTCAATAAGTGTAGAGAGCCCTCTAGGGGTCTAGAGCCCTATTGATAAGGCCTAGGCCCCCTAGCGGGTACCCAAAACCATGTGGGAGCATCGAACCCCATCATGAGTAGGGAGCCAAGTGGGCCATGTGTCGCTACCGGACCCACTATAGGTTAATGAGGTCTGTTGCGGAAGGAAGCCTTATTAAGCATACGTGCGGGGGACCCCCTTAGGTTGATGCGTGATGGGGGGTCCCGACCATGTATTCTTCTTATCTCTTCAGGGGTCTTGTCAACCTGACCTGCCTTGAAGGTAGGGCCCATAGCCTGCCCTCTATACATAGACATAGTTTGGCTATAGCACCTAGGGTACCCATACCCAAGGGCTCTTATAGTGGCCCTCAGGTCCACTGCAGGCATAGAGGTTGCGAGTGGTGCCAAATACCCAAAACGGTAATTGCACAAGGGGCAACCATCAGGAGTGGAACTGTTATTTTTCCTAACCGTCAAGGATGGCAGCGACACAATCATTTGCCATGGGTCTCTGTGCGCCGCCCTTGGGCTATGTACAGTAGTTTCAACCATGCGTATGGCTCCCTTGGGGACTAAGAAGTGCCCTTGGGGCCTGCACACTGAGTGGGAAATAAATACAACATTAGGGCAAACGAGAGGAGTTTTACCAAGTTAATAGGCCCTTACCACATGCGCTATAGCAGGGCTAGGCTTTCTAGTATCAACCTTCCTATTTTTGGTGCTAGAGTTCTATGGAATATATCCCTACGTCCATCTCTATGAGATGTTCATCGGTGTACACTCAAGTTTGGTGCTTTTCCACAATTTCTTCATCCTTTGACGGACAGGAGGGGGAGACATCCAAGGTGGTTGTTATTTTTAGGGATGCAACAACAACGACCCTAGAGAATTTATTAGCGTGGATGCATCGAGACGCTAGGAGAACTGGAGGTAATCCTAGTTCTATGTTAGGACCAATGTCTAGGACCGCCTCACCTTCACTACTATTGCCCTGGTTTCTTATGCGAGTACATGGGAGGCTCTACTGAGGCTAGCCTTAGAGTTTACCCTAGTGATGGAGAGGATCTGGATGTTCGCTTGTTATTCTTTTGTTAAATTTTATGTAGAACAAGCTCTTAATATTATATTCATGCTTCACAGAAAGCATGCTTCACACCTTTGTTCTTATTGTCACTAGTTTAGGAAGATCAAGGGTTTGAAAATCTCAAATGACTTCTTATATACATACTTGAAATAATGTTCTCATTGAAAGGGAAATAGGGTTTAACCTTTTCCTATAAATGATTTTGGTGGTTGAATGCCCAACACAAATAATTGGACTAACTAGTTTGCTCTAGATTATATATTCTATAGGTGCTAAAGGTTCAAAACAAACCAATAAAAAGATCAAATTAGGGTTAAAAAGAAAGGAGCAAAAGAAACCGAAGAGTACCCTGGTCTGGCGCACCAGACTGTCCGGTGTGCCACCGGACAGTGTCCAGTGCACCAGGGCCGTACGACTCCGAACTCCTCACCTTCGGGTTTCTGAGCTGGCCGCGCTCCGCTATAATTCACCGGACTGTCCGGTGTACCATCGGACTGTCCGGTGCACCAGCGGAGCAACGGCTAGCCAGCGCAACGGTCGTCTGCAACGCTATAGTGCGCGGACAGTTCGCGCAGAAGTCAGAGCAGCCGCAGAAGGCGCACCGGAGAGTGAACAGTGCTTGTCCGATGCGGCACCGGACTGTCCGGTGCCACCAGAAGACAAAGCTCCAATGATCAAAACCGTCAGAACCCTAACGATTGGGTGACGTGGCTTGCGCACCGGACACTATCTAGTGGTGCACCGGACTGTCCGGTGCGCCCATCGACAGTAGCCTGCCCCAACGGTTGAATTGGTGGTTGGGGGCTATAAATACCCCACAACCACCTCCACTCCAACCATCCAAGCATTCACAAGAGTGCATTCAATACAAGAGCAATACACAACACTCCAAGACACAAATCAAAGCCATCGATTCGATCAAAGTCCACAAATCAACTCTAGTGCTTTAGGGCTTGTGAGAGGATCGTTCTTTTGTTTTCTTGTTGCTCTTGTATGCTTGGTTGGCTTTCTTCTTCCTCATTCTTGTTCTCAAGATACTTGTAATCAAAGCAAGAGACACCAAGTGTGTGGTGGTCCTTGTGAGGGTATAAGTGACCTGATTGATTAAGGAGAAAGCTCACTCAGTCTAGGTGACCGTTTGAGAGAGGGAAAGGGTTGAAAGAGACCCGATCTTTGTGACCACCTCAACGGGGAATAGGTTCATTGGAACCGAACCTCGGTAAAACAAATCACCGTGTCATCCGCTTTATTTTTGGTTGATTTGTTTTCCCCTCTCTCCCGAACTTGGATTTTAATCTAACGCTAACCTCGGCTTGTAGTGTGTTTAAAGTTGTAATTTTCAGTTTCCGCCTATCCACCCCTCCTTTAGGCGACTTTCAATTGGTATCAGAACCCGGTACTTAATTTAGAGTATAACCACTCGAAGTGATGTCGGGAGGATCCGCCAAGAGGGAGATGGAAATGGCCACAAGCCACGGGAAGGCTCCATCAAGGGAGTCTGGTGCCAAAGGAATGGAGGAATCACCTCCCCGCGTCAAGTCGCACTGGAGTGGCGACAAGAAGAAGAAAATGAAGAAAGTGGTATACTACGAGACCGATTCTTCATCGCCCTCTACATCCGGCTCTGACGCGCCGTCCATCACTTCTAAGCGCCATGAGCGCAAGAAGTTTAGTAAGATCCCCCTACACTATCCTCGCATTTCTAAACGCACTCCTTTACTTTCCGTCCCATTAGGCAAACCACCGGTTTTTTATGGTGAAGATTATTCTATGTGGAGTGTTAAAATGAAAGGTCATCTAACCTCACTCCACAAAAGCATATGGGATGTTGTTGAGTATGGAGCGCAGGTACCACAGGTGGGGGATAAGGACTATGATTCAGACGAGGCCGACCAAATACGACACTTTAACTCCCAAGCAACTACTATACTCCTCGCCTCTTTAAGTCGAGAGGAGTATAACAAAGTGCACGGGTTAGAGACCGCCAAAGATATTTGGGACGTCCTCAAGACCGCACACGAAGGGGACGAGGTGACCAAGATCACCAAATGGGAGACGATCGAGGGAGAGCTCGGTCGTTTCGTCCTCAACCATGGAGAAGAGCCGCAAGCCATGTACAACTGGCTAAAGACCATGGTGAATCAAGTGCGCAACCTCGGGAGCACAAAATGGGATGACAATGAAATGGTCAAGGTTATTCTTAGATCACTCGTATTTCGTAATCCTACTCAAGTTCAATTAATACATGGTGATCCTAGATATAAGCAAATGTTTCCTGAGGAGGTGATAGGGAAGTTTGTGAGCTTTGAATTGATGACCAAAGGCTCTAAACAAATCATCAACTTGGAGCAAGGCGGCACCTCCACACCCGAGGTGCAACCCGTCGCATTCAAAGCGACGGAGGAAAAGAAAGGAGAGTCTACATCAAGTAGGCTCCCCATCGACGCCTCCAAGCTCGACAACGAGGAAATGGCGCTCATCATCAAGAGCTTTCGCCAAATCCTCAAGCAAAGGAAGGGGAGAGACTACAAGCCCTGTTCCAAAAGGGTGTGCTACAAGTGTGGTAAGCCCGAACATTTTATTGCAAAATGTCCTATGTTAAGTGATAGTGATAGGGGCGATGACAAGAAGGGGAGGAAGAAGGAAAAGAACAAGTACTACAAGAAGAAGGGCGATGATGCCCATGTGTGTCGGGAATGGGACTCCGACATGAGCTCCTCCGACTCCTCCTCCGACGAGGATGCCGCTAACATCGCCGTCAACAAAGGACTTCTCTTCCCCAACGTCGACCACAAATGCCTCATGGCAAAGGACAGAAAGAAAAAGAAGGTACAAGCTAGAACCACTCCCATGTATACTACATCTAGTGATGAGAGTAGTTCTAGTGATAATGAAGATAACTTGCTTAGTCTTTTTGCCAACCTTAACATGCAACAAAAGGAGAAATTGAACGAATTGATAGGTGCTATTCATGAGAAGGATGAACTCTTGGATAGCCAAGAGGAATTCCTTATTAAGGAAAACAAAAAGCATGTTAAAGTTAAAAATGCTTATGCTCAGGAGATAGAAAAATGTGAAAACTTGACTAAAGAGCTTAGCATTTGCTATGACACTATTTCCAACCTTAGAGCTAAGAATGTTAGTTTAATTGCTAAGGTTGAAAAGTTAAATGTTTGTGATGATTCAATTGTCAGTCTTAGAAATGAAAATGCTAGTTTAATTGCTAAGATTGATAAATTGAATGAATCAATTTCTAGCCTTAAAACTGAGAATGATAAGTTAATTTCTAAGGCTAAAGATTTGAATGTTTGCAATGTTTCTATTTCCAATCTTAGAAATGATAATGCTATTTTACATGCTAAGATTGATGAATTAAATACTTGCAAACCCTCTCAATCTACTGTTGGTCATGTCTCTATTTGTACTAGATGTAGAGATGTAAATATTGATGCTATCCATGATCACCTTGCTTTAATTAAACAACAAAATGATCACATAGTTCAACTTACTGCTAAACTTAATGAGCATGAAATTGAAAATGAGAAATTTAAATTTGCTAGAAGCATGCTCTATAATGGGAGACGTCCTGGCATTAAGGATGGCATTGGCTTCCAACAGGGAAGCAATGTCAAGCTTAATGCCCCTAAAAGATTGTCTAATTTTGTAAAGGGCAAGGCTCCCATGGTTCAGGATAACGAGGGTTACATTTTATATCCTACTGGTTATCCTGAACATAAGATTAGGATAATTCTTGCTAGGAAACCTCATAATGTTTCACACCATGCTTTTATATATAAAAATGAGGCTTCTAGCTCTAGGCAATCAACCCATGTTAAATTACCTAAAAAGAAAACTCCTACTGCATCAAATGAACCTAATATTTCATTTAAGACTTTTGATGCTTCTTATGTGCTTACTAACAAATCAGGCAAAATAGTTGCCAAATATGTTGGGGGCAAACACAAGGGCTCCAAGACTTGTGTTTGGGTACCCAAGGTGCTTGTTTCTAATGTGAAAGGACCCAAGACCATTTGGGTACCTAAGAACAAGTCCTAAATTGTTGTTGGAACTTGCTCTCCCGAGCAAGTTGATCCAACGGGGGAGTGAAAGTGATGCAAACAAGGTTTAGCTTGAGAAGGCAATTGCTCTGTTAATCTCGCCTCTCAAGGGCACTGTGCGGGGGTATTTATAGGTGCCTGAGTACCCAGCGTAGTGGATTAAGGACGCATGTGCCCTCAGGCGCCTAGGTCATCATCGGAATATTCCCATAAAGCAGGGTTGCAGACTGTCATTACAGAAAAGCCTTCACAAATCGGGCCCGTAATGCGCTCAGCCGCGCGGGGCCTGTTACAATGGGCCGAATTCTACGTGGGCCTTCGTGTTGGACGAGGCCGCGAGGCGGAGCGACCTCGTCGTAGGCCTTCGTCTTGCAGCATGTTGGACGAAGGGTGGAAACTGCCGATACACCGCCGGCTGGCGCAAAACCCTAGCCTCCTTTTGAAACCGTTTGATCGCTCGCCTGCCCTCCTTGCTCCTGCTCGTCGGAGATCTGGCCCGTGTGAAGCAGACCGCCGCCACCGCCGACGGTATGTAGCCATGCCGTCCTCTTCCTCTTCTGCTGCCGATACACCGCCGGCTGGCGCATCGTCCGAGGATACGCTGAGCAATGTGGCGGCGGAGGAGTTGCATCCTGGTGACACAGTGGAGTTCGTCGCGTCGCGGATGTCCTCGGTCCGCGTGCAAGACATGCAACAGCTTGGATATTTTGGCGGCGGAGTGGCGCGTGTCCCGGGGGCGGAGGAGGTCCCTGAGCCGGAAGGCGAGTTGGTCGTCTTCGAGGCCTTTTTCGCCGCTGGCCTTCGTCTGCCTGCGCATCGATTCATGGCGGAGGTCCTGCGTAGATTCGAGGTCCAGGTCCACCAGCTGACGCCGAATGCCGTGGTGGCCCTGGCAAAGTATGTCTGGGCGACGACTTCGTACGGCGGGCAGCCCTCTGTGGAAGTCTTCGCGAAACATTATTGTCTGCATTGGCAGAAGAGGAAAATTGGACATAAGATTGCACAATTTGGATCTTGCACATTTACGCTGAAGACCGGCAAGACTTCGATGCAAGTCGTGGAGTTGGTTCTCTGCGCCCGCAATAAATGGGGCAACTGGTGGGAATTCTGGTTTTACGTTTTCGAAGGCACAGTCGAAGACCATCCAGGGCTCCCTGTGGCCGACATGTGCTCACATTATTACGTAGCGTACCCGCAGTTTGAGGTAGCGGAGGGTGATGAAGACGAAGGGGCCCTTCGGTGCGCTGTCCGCATGAGTAGCGGACGCGACCTTGTTGAGGAGTTTGTCGGGTATGGGGTATGGCCTTTGGCGCATGGCTGGGCGCTGGGCGAAGTATGCCCTCGCGAGATGCCCTCCCGGGCAGGATGTTGGTGCAAAGTCCTGCCTTCGCGCTGGATTTGCATGGCCGAGATCCCGCCGCATTCGTGTGCGAAGCGGAAGACTGTGCGGCGAGGATCGTGGGGCGCTACGTGCCGAAGACGGAGGGTCTGCGGAGCTGGGATATCCGTGGGTCCAATGACAGGCTGAATCGGGTCTTCAAATTGAACCGCTTGCCGTACGGTGGTTATCCCGGGGAAGACGCCGCCGACCGGCATGGGAAGAAACCGATGGGCGGTACCGAGGAAGGGCCTTCGTAGGAGGCTGCCTCGGCCACTAAGAAGAGAAAATTAGGTACTATAGTGGGGGGAAAAGGGGTGTCTGATAATTTTGCTGTGGAGTTGATGGGGACATGTGCGGCCCCCGGGGGAAGGATGTCTTCGCCCGAGCTCCTGGAGTCCTCGGCGCAAATGCTGGAGGTTACCAGGGGTTAGTGGCCAAAGAATCTTCTGATCCCCTGGACAGAGGGCGAAGACATGTCTACGTCTCGTATAGCTCGTGGCTTGAGGATTTTCCCTTACGGACGGAATATTGTTGCTGTTGTGTCGGCAGTGATGAACAAGGATCGCCAGGATGCTGCGCAGAAGCACCGAGCGGTCATCAGGCTCCCCGATCCTATGCGTGAGGCGAAGAGAGCGCGGGGGAGCGCGAAGGTTGCTGCCCCCGGCGGTAGCCAGCGACGCCGGCTGCGAAACCGGCTGCGCCCGGATCCAGCAAGGTGTCGGAGAGCGCGAAGGCAGTCGTCGCCGGCGGAACCAAGTCTACCACGGGCGAAGCTGCGAAGGTTCGGGAGCTGCCTTCGCCGGGGAAACGCGTTGCCGACTTCTGCACGAATATTAGCGTGGACGACTATTTCGTTGGTAAGTAAGGTTTTTTCTGACCGGTGATACGGTGCAGGGTCGGGCGAGGGGCAAATGGTTGTTGTCCCGCCTGCGGTGGCAACCACGGTGTCAACCGCGGTGGTTGGGGTGAAGGGTGGCGCTTTCTGCGCGAGCGGCGAGATTTCGTCGGCCGCTGTCGTCAAGGACAAGGCGGGCACCATGTCCCGCCGGCTGAGGGAGGTGTCGCAGCAGCTGTCGCAGCAGCTACGTCAAGTAAGTTGAGCTGGACTTCGGTGTTTGTTGTTTCCATGGGGATTGTGGTCTCATGTGTTTCTGTTAGGCGGCCGACTTCGCCGACCGCGTGGCGTGGCTGCCGAAGTCAAGAGACTTCGGGCGCAACATGCGGATGCCGTCCGGGAGAAATCAGCTGCAGAGAGCAAAAACCGCAGGCTGGCGGAGAAGGTGGCCGCCCTGGAGGCCGAGAAGACGGACCTCCGGCGCCAGCTGGTGGAGGAAAGGAGGGAGGCCAACTAGGCCATCGCCGAGGCGCAGGCTGCGCAGGCGGAGGCCAAATTGGCGCGGGTTGAGGGAAGTCTCGCCAGCCAGCGCGCCGAGGAGTGGGAGGTGAGGTTCACCGCTCTGCGCGGCCACGTGGACAAGGTCGAGGCCTCTACGCGCTCGGAGGTTGAGTGGACGCTCGCACAGCTCGTGGAGGCGTACCGCGAGCTGGGTGCGCGGACTGCTGACTTCGAGGTGCCCGACCGAGAGGCGGGCCTTCGCTTCCTCGAGTGGTTGCAAGAGGAATTGCTGGTACTCCCGACCATCGTGGAGGGTTTCATGTCCTATGCCTCCCTCGTCACCTGCGAAGGGGCCATGAATGCGCTGTCTCGCGAGGGCTGCAGACACTATGAGGTCTTCGACCAATCAGACAAGAGCTTTGAACGTGAGATCTTTAAGGCCGAAGACCCTGTTGTGAAGCAGTCAGCGGGGGCACTTTTTGATAGGATGTGGGGGGCGCATGGTCGGGAGGCTATCAGGGAGCGATCCGACCGGGCGAGAGAGAAGGTGACGGTTATTATTTTGCTGTGGTTTGTTGTGCGTGGGTATGTGTAGTTTTTGCTGAATGAATGTGCTGTTGCTGCAGATGGAGCGTGCCGAGGACGTCGAGGACTTCGAAGGTCTAGTCAGCGCGCCGCCCGAGGCTGCGGGGGTCAAACCGGTGCTGCCCTCGGATGCCGGTGAAGGCCCATCGGACGTGCCCGTGCCTGCTGTGGCCGGCGAAGACCCTGTGTCGGCCCCTGTGCCGACGGTCGAAGGCGCCCGGGAGGTGGCGGCAGAGCTGGTAGTCGAAGGCCCTACGGCCGCGGCCGCGCCCTCGCAGGTGGCTAAGTAGTTGAATAGGTGTAGGGGAGTTTGTAAATTTTGTCTACGTGTTACTGAACCTCGGTTGCTGCACAGGTTCAGGGTTTTGGGCCTGCGCACGCAACCGCTACTGACAGTGCTAATTTTGTGGCGGCTTCGACCGTGGTTGCGGAAAATGATTCGGATGATTCTGTGTCTAAGTTTTCTGAGTCTGATGATTCTGGGAGTTCGGTTGTGTGGATGGAAGAGTCTTCAGATGAGGACTTGGATTATTTTGCGGCATTGGATGTGGCTGCGGCAGAGGCTTCTTCGCGTGTGATGGATGCTGAAGTTCTTCCTGGTCCGAGTGCTGGGCATAGGCGGCGAAGGGCGATGGCAAAGCGTAGAGTGAGTGAGGTGGAGGGTGGTCGTCTTCGTGTGGACAGGGCTGGCAAGCGGGAATTGTTGTCCTTGCCGGTTGGGGCGAGTGTGGGTGAGGGGGAGTTGCGAAGTCTTTGAGGGTGAGGAGCTGAGGATAATGCTATTTAACTACAGGGAGATGGGTATCATCCCGAAGGTTGAACCAATGTAAGGTGTGATGCCCTCGTTGTATGTGTGTAACTATAATTTGTATGATGATTTGTATGATGAGGCTGTGTGCCTTTGCTGATCCGGTCGTGCCCGTGGGGGACTTGTGCGCTTGATCTAGTGGGCTTATTATGTCGGTCCGGCTGCACCTGTAGTCGGTTTTTGCACGGATAGTCTTTTGAGGGAGACTTCGATTTTGCGCACTTGTTGTGCTAGTCCGGCTGCACCCTTAGGCGACTTTTGCACGGATAGTCTTGTGGGGAAGACTTCGGTTTAGCGCACTTGTTGTGCTAGTCCGGCTGCACCCTTAGGCGACTTTTGCACGGATAGTCTTGTGGGGAAGACTTCGGTTTAGCGCACTTGTTGTGCTAGTCCGGCTACACCCTTAGGCGACTTTTGCCCGGATAGTCTTGTGGGGAAGACTTCGGTTTAGCGCACTTGTTGTGCTAGTCCGGCTGCACCCTTAGGCAACTTTTGCATGGAGTGTCGCACGCGAGGGTGGCCAGTGCTGCCCCTCGCGGTGACTTCGTTGTGGTCGAATGCCGAAGACCGTTGATGCGGTCTTTTTTCGACGTTGTAATTTTTTGCGGGGGATTTTTTGCGTGTATATTACATGGCTCCGCCTCATTAAAAACCTCACCCCCAGGAGGAAAAGAGTGCGGGCTGGAATAAAGCTGTTTAGTGAATTACAAGGGCGGGCTGGCCCTGAGGAGTCAAACAAAAAATTTGCGGAGATTGTCAATGTTCCAACAATGCTCTAAGTCTTCGCCGGATGGCGTTGTTAGCCTGTACGCGCTGGGGGACGCCTTCGTCTTGACGATGAAGGGGCCCTCCCACTTTGGCTCTAGCTTGCCCCGGGACTCTGTCCGAGCTGTCCGGACGAGTACGAGGTCTCCTTCGTTGAATTCCCTCGGGATGACTGTGTGGTCGCGCCATGCTTTTGTTTGAGCTTGGTATTTGTTTAGGGCCTGTAGGGCAAAGACGCGGTCTCCGTCGATGAGGTCCTTCGAAGTAGGCTCGTCTACGTCGGGGACGACTGAAGTGATTGTCCGTGGTGACCCATGTTTTATTTCTTGCGGGGTCATGGCCTCCGATCCATATAGAAGGCGGAAAGGGGTGAACCCAGTCGCCCTGCACTCAGTCGTGTTCAACGCCCAGATCGCTTCAGGTAACAGGTCGGCCCACTTGCCTTTCTTGTCGTCGAGGAGCATTTTCTTGACGGTTGTGAAAATTTTACCATTGGCGCGTTCCACGACTCCGTTGGATTGCGGGTGGTACACTGAGGCGAAGGCAAGCTTGGTGCCAATGGAGAAGCAGAAATCCCTGAAGTCTTGGCTGTCAAATTGCTTGCCATTGTCAACTGTGAGCTCGGTCAGGACTCCGAAGCGGCAAACAATGTTTTGCCAGAAGAATTTCTGGGCAGTCTTCGATGTTATCGTGGATACATCCCTCGCCTCGATCCACTTGGTAAAATACTCGACGGCGACGAAGGTGAACTTGAGGTTCCCTTGGGCCATGGGCAGGGGCCCAACAATGTCTAGGCCCCAGCGCTGCAGGGGCCACGTGTGGGCGATTAGCTTTGTGAATTGTGAAGGGCTTCTCGAGCGCGGAGAAAACTTCTGGCAGGCTTCGTAGGACCTTGTGACCCGATTTGCGGCGCAGATCATGGCGGGCCAGTAGAAGCCTTGACATATCACCTTTGCGGCTAGGGCCCTAGGCCCTGCGTGAGAGCCGCAAGTCCCGCTGTGGACTTCGCGCAGGATTTGGACGCCTTCGGTCTCGGTGACGCATTTAAGCATGCGTTGGCTGACCCCCTTCTTGTAAAGCTGGCCTTCGATGAGTGTGAAGTCCCGGCTTCGATGTTTGAGGCGCTTGGCCTCGTTGATATCGGTTGGGTGATAGTACCCCTGTAGGAACATGGTTATTGGTGCCCGCCAGTCTTCGGTCATGATGAGGTTGACTATGCGGTGGCCCTCGCTGTCATTGGTTATTTGAAGCCCCTCTAGGCTGCGGACGGCTGGCGTGTCTATGACATGGTAGAATACATCGGAGGACAGGGCCTCGCCTCTAGTGGCTGCCTTGGCCAATGCATCGGCCTCCTCATTCTTGGCTCGGTCCACGTGCTGCAAGGTGAAGCCTTTGAATTGCCTCTCGAGACTGCGGATAGCCGCGAGATACTGCATAAGTGCGGGGTCCTTTGCTGCGTAATCTTTCTCGATTTGGCCAGCGACTACCTTGGAGTCTGTTCTGATGATGCAGGTATTGACACTAAGTGCCCTTAGCTTGCGAAGGCCGAGGATGACGGCTTCGTATTCTGCTATATTATTGGTGCATCTGTCAGACTCCAGAGCAAAGCTGAGGTGTGCTGCATATCTGTGCTTGACCCCTGCGGGTGAGGTAATGACTGCAGCTGCGCCTGCCCCCGCATGGCACCATGCGCCGTCGCAATGGATAGTCCACACCTTATCTGCGGTCGTGTTCGGCTGCGTTACTGGCCCGGTCCAGTCAACGATGAAGTCTGCCAGGACTTGTGATTTGATGGCTGTCCTGGGCTCGAAGGTGATATGGTAGCCAGAAAGCTCGGCTGCCCATTTGGCGATCCGGACAGATGCCTCCGGATTTCTAAACAATTCACCAAGTCCCCTGTCTGAGGTGACCCGTACCTTGAACGCTTCAAAATAATGGCGCAATTTGTGTGAGGCCATAACAACTGCGTACGCGACTTTCTCCAGTTCTGTCATGTTGCATTTTGATGTCGTGAGTACTTCGGAGACGTAATAAACTGGACATTGCCTGATCGTGCCCTGTCTGTCCTGCTCTTGAACCAGTGATGCGCTGACCGCGTGCGGCGAAGCTGCGATGCTTTAGTGAAGCGAAGGCTACCGCTTGCTCTGGTCCCCATGTGAAGTCTTTTGCGCCGCGGAGTGTTTTGAGGAAAGGTAGGCTTCGCTCTGTGGACCTGGAGATGAATCTGTTGAGGGCGACCAATCTACCTGTCAGTCGTTGGACGTCTCTGGCTGACTGCGGGGGCGTCATGTTGATAATGGCCTAGATTTTGGTCGGGTTGGCTTCGATCCCGGGGTGCGACACCAGGTAACCCAGTATTTTCCCCTAGCGAACACCGAAAGACGCACTTTTCGGGGTTGAGGCGAAGGCGTGCATCCCGCATGTTCGCGAATGTTTCAGTGAGGTCAGCCAGATGGTCTTCCTTGCTTCTGCTGGCGACGACGATGTCGTCCACATACGTGAATATGTTTCTGCTGACTTGGCTCTCAAGCACCATTTTGGTGAGTCGAGAGAATGTGGACCCAGCGTTCTTAAGTCCCTCCGGCATTCTGATGAAGCAATACGTTCCGAAGGGTGTTATGAAACTGGTGTTGGCCTTGTCTTCCTCCTTCATATATATTTGGTGGTAGCCGGAAAAACAGTCAAGGAGTGACATGACTTCGCACCCGGCCGCGCTATCGACGATCTTGTCGATCCTAGACAGCGGGAAATTATCCTTGGGGCAGGCCTTATTAAGGCTGGTGAAATCAATGCACATACGCCACTTGCCGCTCTTCTTCTGCACCATTACTACGTTGGCGAGCCACGTAGGGTAGGCGACTGGCTCGATAAAGTTGGCATCAAGCAGGCGGTGTACCTTGGCCTTGGCGGCTTCTGTCTTCTCATCAGACATCTTGCGCAGCCACTATTTCTTCGGCCTCACCGAAGGGTCAATTCCCAAGCTGTGCTCGAGGATGGAGCGACTGACTCCGACCAGGACGAGGGCGGACCAGGCGAAGACGTCTTTATTTTTGGCCAGATAGCAGAGGAGTCTCTCCTCGTCATGCGAAGTGAGGTCTTCGCTGATGATGACCGTTTGCTTTGGTGTTGCCTGGTCGAGGGGAACAGTCTTGGTCCCATCGTTACTCTGCAGTTGTGCCTTTTCATGCTCTTTGGCGTCTGGGGTGGCAGACTCGGGGACCTCGCGCTGCGCCGTGAGGAAGTGTACGTTCCTTTGCCCTGGAACGAAGTCTCTTTCTATATTGCGCGCGGCCTGCTGGTTGCCATAGACTGTGATTGCGCCTTGCGGACCCGGGATCTTCATGCACAGGTAAAGTCCGTGAATGGCTGCCTCAAACTTGTTGATGGAGCCCCGACCCATTAAGGCATTGTACGGGTACACCATGTCGACGATGTCGAACGTGACTTGCTCACTTCGTGCATTGGGTGCTACATCGAAGGAGAGGGGTAGCTCTATTTTACCGACAGGAAAGGTGCCCTTATCGCCGAAGTCATACAGTGGGTTGTCCGAAGGCTTTAGCAAGTTGTGGCTGATGCCCATGCGGTCGAAGACATGGAGGAAAATGATATCCGCCTGGCTGCCATTGTCGACTAAGACCTTGTGCAGGTCCCAGCCTGCCACACTGCAGTTGATAACCATGGCGTCGATGTGGGGTGCGCTGCGCAGGTCGACGTCTCGGGCGTCGAAGGTCAATAGCACATGGGACCACTTTGTCTGCACGACTGGACCAGTGACGGCGACGTGGTTCATGCTGCGGTAGTGGTCCCTCTTCTGTCGCTTTGTGTCGAAGTCGGCGACCCCCCCCTAGTGATCATATGAATGACTCCGCGATACGGCTGATCATGGGACCACTTTGCAGGTTTATGCATCCGGGGGCTCAAGTTGGATTATTGATAGCGGATGCACAAACCACATGACAGGGGAGAAAAGGATGTTCTCCTCCTACGAGAAAAATGAAGATCCCCAAAGAGCTATCACATTCGGGGATGGAAATCAAGGTTTGGTCAAAGGACTTGGTAAAATTGCTATATCACCTGACCATTCCATTTCCAATGTTTTTCTTGTAGATTCTTTAGATTATAACTTGCTTTCAGTTTCTAAATTATGTAAAATGGGTTACAACTGTTTTTTTATGGATATAGGTGTTACTGTCTTTAGAAGAAGTGATGATCCAGTAGCATTTAAGGGAGTATTAGAGGGTCAGCTATACTTAGTTGATTTTAATAGAGCTGAACTCGATACTTGCTTAATTGCTAAGACTAATATGGGTTGGCTCTGGCATCGCCGACTAGCCCATGTTGGGATGAAGAATCTTCACAAACTTCTAAAGGGAGAACACATTTTGGGACTAACAAATGTTCATTTTGATAAAGACAGGGTTTGTAGCGCATGTCAAGCAGGGAAGCAAGTTGGAGTCCACCATCCACACAAAAACATAATAACAATGGATATGCCTCTAGAGTTACTCCACATGGATCTATTCGGCCCGATCGCTTACATAAGCATCGGCGGGAGTAAGTACAGTCTTGTTATCGTGGATGATTATTCTCGCTTCACTTGGGTGTTCTTTTTACAGGAAAAATCACAAACCCAAGAGACCTTAAAGGGATTCTTGAGACGAGCTCAAAATGAGTTCGAATTAAGGATCAAGAAGATAAGAAGCGACAACAGGAAGGAGTTCAAGAACTCTCAAATTGAAGGCTTTCTTAAGGATGAGGGAATCAAGCATGAATTCTCTTCTCCCTACACACCTCAACAAAATGGTGTAGTGGAGAGGAAGAATAGAACTCTACTGGACATGGCAAGAACCATGCTTGATGAGTACAAGAAACCGGACCGGTTTTGGGCGGAAGCAATCAACACTGCTTGCTACTCCATCAACCGGTTATATCTTCACCGAATCCTCAAGAAGACATCATATGAACTCCTCACCGGTAAAAAGCCCAATGTTTCATATTTTAGAGTCTTTGGTAGCAAATGTTTTATTCTTGTTAAAAGAGGTAGAAAATCTAAATTTGCTCCTAAGGCTGTAGAAGGCTTTTTACTTGGCTATGACTCAAACACAAGGGCATATAGAGTCTTCAACAAATCCACTAGATTAGTTGAAGTTTCTTGTGACATTGTGTTTGATGAGACTAATGGCTCTCAAGTAGAGCAAGTTGATCTTGATGAATTAGATGATGAAGAGGCTCCGTGCGTCGCATTAAGGAACATGTCCATTGGGGATGTGTGTCCTAAGGAATCCGAAGAGCCTCCACAAGCACAAGATCAACCATCATCTTCAAATCAAGCATCTCCACCAACTCAAGATGAGGATCAGGCTCAAGACAATGAAGAAGAAGATCAAGAAGATGAGCCACCTCAAGAGGAGGACAATGATCAAGGGGGAGATGACAATGATCAAGACAAGGAAGATGATCAAGAAGTAAAGGGTCAAAGACCGCCACACCCAAGAGTCCACCAAGCGATTCAAAGAGATCACCCTGTGAACTCAATTCCCGGTGACATTCATAAGGGGGTAACCACTCAATCTCGAGTCACTCATTTTTGTGAACATTACTCTTTTATGTCCTCTATTGAGCCATACAGGGTAGAGGATGCTCTAAGAGATTCCGATTGGGTGTTCGCAATGCAAGAGGAGCTCAACAAATTCACGAGGAATGAGGTATGGCATTTAGTTCCACGTCCTAACCAAAATGTTGTAGGAACCAAGTGGGTGTTCCGCAACAAGCAAGATGAGCATGGTGTGGTGACAAGGAACAAAGCCCCACTTGTAGCCAAAGGATATTCACAAGTCGAAGGTTTGGATTTCGGTGAAACTTATGCACCCGTAGCTAGGCTTGAGTCAATTCGTATATTACTTGCCTATGCTACTCACCATGACTTTAGGCTTTACCAAATGGACGTGAAAAGTGTCTTCCTTAATGGACCAATCAAG
Organism: Zea mays; assembly: GCF_902167145.1. NCBI lineage: Eukaryota > Viridiplantae > Streptophyta > Magnoliopsida > Poales > Poaceae > Zea > Zea mays. The sequence goes on from NC_050105.1 coordinate 77,842,598, forward strand.
GAAGAGGTCTATGTTGAGCAACCTCCCGGCTTTGAAGATAGTGAGTACCCTAACCATGTTTATAAACTCTCAAAGGCGCTTTATGGGCTCAAGCAAGCCCCAAGAGCATGGTATGAATGCCTAAGAGATTTTCTTATCACTAATGGCTTCAAAGTCGGTAAAGCCGGTCCTACTCTCTTTACTAAAACTATAGCAAAAGATTTGTTTGTATGCCAAATTTATGTTGATGATATCATATTTGGGTCTACTAACAAATCAATTTGTGAAGAGTTTAGTAGGATCATGATCCAAAAATTCGATATGTCTATGATGGGGGAGTTGAAGTATTTCCTAAGATTTCAAGTCAAGCAACTCCAAGACGGCACCTTCATCAGCCAAACAAAGTATATTAAAGACATACTCAACAAGTTTGGAATGAAGGATGCCAAACCCATCGAGACACCCATGGGAACTAATGGGCATCTCGACCTCGACACGGGAGGTAAATCCGTAGATCAAAAGGTATATCGGTCGATGATAGGATCATTACTCTATTTATGTGCATCTCGACCGGATATTATGCTTTCCGTATGCATGTGTGCAAGGTTCCAAGCCAATCCTAAGGAAGTTCACCTTAGGGCCGTGAAAAGAATCATGAGATATTTAGTTTACACCCCTAAGTTTGGTCTTTGGTACCCCAAGGGATCCACTTTTGATTTAATAGGATATTCAGATGCTGATTGGGCAGGGTGTAAAATTGATAGGAAGAGCACATCAGGGACTTGTCAGTTTCTGGGGAGATCCCTGGTGTCTTGGGCTTCAAAGAAACAAAACTCAGTAGCTCTTTCTACCGCCGAAGCCGAGTATATTGCTGTAGGCCATTGGTGTGCACAATTACTTTAGATGAGGCAAACCCTCAGGGACTATGGCTACAAATTGAGCAAAGTCCCTCTCCTATGTGACAATGAGAGTGCAATCCGCATGGCGGATAATCCCGTTAAACACAGCCGCACTAAGCACATAGACATTCGGTATCACTTTTTGAGGGATCACCAACAAAGGGGGGATATCAAGATAGCCTATGTTAGCACCAAAGAATAATTAGCTGATATATTTACCAAACCATTAGATGAGAAAACCTTTAGCAAACATAGGAATGAGCTAAACATTCTCGATTCTCGGAATTTTGATTGAAACATTGCACACATAGCTCATTTATATACCTTTGATCATATCTCTTTCATTTTGGTATAAATGCATAATTCCTATTATTTATGTACCAAGGCTATGACTAATGCGTTTTCAAGTGTATTTCTACTAAGTCATAGATTGAAAGGGAAATGGAGTCCTCGGCGAAGATAAGGCTTCCACTCCACTCAATCGGTATCATTTACCCTTCATCGTCACTCCACATCACTCTCAATTGGTATAATCTTCACTCTTATTACTCATACCAATGGGGAGAAAGTAAAAGGGCTCTCTACAAACTCCGTTTTTGGCGATTAATGCCAAAGGGGGAGAAATATTAAGCCCAAAGCAAAAGGACCGCACCACCAACCTTCAAAAATTTTCGAAATGATGATTTATGTTTGTCTATTCAATTGATATCTTATGATGAAAACTTTCAAGTTGATATATTTCAAATTAGTATGATGATTTTCAATTGATATATTTTCAAAATTAGTACCTAAGTATAAGTTCCAATTGATATCTATTAAAACCCTCTTGAAAGCTAAGAGGAGAATTTCATTCAGGGGGAGTTTTGTTTAAGTCAAAGGAAAAGCATTTGAAACAGGGGGAGAAAATTTGAAATCTTGAAAATGCTTCTCGAAATCTTATTCATATTCCCTTGACTATTTGCAAAAAGACTTTGAAATGATTTTCCAAAAGAATTTGCAAAAACAAAACAAGTGGTGCAAATGTGGTCCAAAATGTTAAATAAAAGAAACCAACCATGCATATCTAGTAGAAGTTAAATATTGGTTCAATTCCAAGCAACCTATGCACTTACCTTATGCAAACTAGTTCAATTTTGCACTTATACATTTGCTTTGGTTTGTGTTGGAATCAATCACCAAAAAGGGGGAGATTGAAAGGGAAATAGGGTTTAACCTTTTCCTATAAATGGTTTTGGTGGTTGAATGCCCAACACAAATAATTAGACTGACTAGTTTGCTCTAGATTATATATTCTACAGGTGCTAAAGGTTCAAAACAAACCAATAAAAAGATCAAGTTAGGGTTCAAAAGAAAGGAGCAAAAGAAACCGAAGAGTACCCTGGTCTGGTGCACCGGACAGTGTCCGGTGCACCAGGGACGTACGACTCCGAACTCCTCACCTTGGGGTTTCTGAGGCCGCGCTCCGCTATAATTCATTGGACTGTCCGGTATGCCACCGGACTGTCCGGTGCACCAGCGAAGCAACGGCTAGCCAGCGCAATGGTCGGATGCAACGGTCGTCTACAACACTACAGTGCGCGGACAGTTCGCTCAGAAGTCAGAGTAGCCACAGAAGGCGCACCGGACAGTGAATAGTTCTTGTCTGGTGCGGCACCAGACTGTCCGGTGCCACCAGAAGACAAAGCTCCAACGATTGAAACCGTTAGAACCCTAACAGTTGGGTGACGTGGCTGGCGCACCGGACACTGTCTGGTGCGCCCATCGACAGCAGCCTGCCCCAACGGTTGAATTGGTGGTTAGGGGCTATAAATACCCCACAACCACCTCCACTCCAACCATCCAAGAATTCACAACAGTGCATTCGATACAAGAGCAATACACAACACTCCAAGACACAAATCAAAGCCATCGATCCAATCAAAGTCCACAATTCAACTCTAGTGCTTTAGGGCTTGTGAGAGGATCGTTCTTGTGTTTTCTTGTTGCTCTTGTTTGCTTGGTTGGCTTTCTTCTTCCTCATTCTTGTTCTCAAGATACTTGTAATCAAAGCAAGAGACACCAAGTGTGTGGTGGTCCCTGTGAGGGTCTAAGTGACTCGATTGATTAAGGAGAAAGCTCACTCGGTCTAGGTGACCGTTTGAGAGAGGGAAAGGTGTTGGGGATTTGTCCTTAATTGCTATGAATTAAGAACAAGGCAACACCGAAATTGTTAGACGTTAAAGTCCTTCATCATTCGAAGCATTATTTCCCTTAGGATATAATGAGTTTTGGACGAAGGTTATAAAGGACATACCTTCATTAGCACAACAAATAATGAAGAAAGATTCACATAAATTATGAGAAATAACATAAACACTTAAATATTATTATTAGCTCATTTCTATTTTATTATTATGGAAAAATAGAAATGATAACAAATTACAAATGTACCTTCGGCTTGAAAGAAAGCAAAAGTACAAGCGTGACGCAAAAGCAAATGCCAAGTCAGCGTGAACAGTACGGGAGTACTGTTCACCTATTTATAGGCATGGGTCGCAGCCCATGTAAAATTACATCTAGGCCCTTTGCGTTTGATAATGACTCTATAGTAATTTATCGGGGTCTAGATAGTCTTTTTCTCTTTAAGTCGGTTTCCTCTTTTCTGCCATCATGCCGAAGCTTCCTTGTGCACAGCTTCGGCTCTGTTCTATCATTCGTTCTCCTTGTGTTTCTTCATACAGCGATTTTGACATGTCCGAAGGGTCCATGTCTGAAGGTACCTGTTCACGTATTACACTCCAGAAATATTGTCAAATCACGTTTTTGAGGACCTTCGAAAGCCGAAGGCCCCCAACAGTAGCCCCTCGCAATATTAATTTGTTAGGATAATAAATTCAGATTGCAATATGGATGAAGGCACTAAGCCGAAGGTCCAAAAAACACCTTCCTCTTGCTAGAATAGCAACAGTCAATGGCAAGCGGGACCCTCCCACTTGCAATGCCCTGGGTGTATAAATATGTTACTACCGCGGGTTCATATGGCACGCCTTCTTGCCATTTGCTTTGCCTGCTCAAACAGCTCCTTGCCCACAAACACTTGACCAACTTTCTAGATTTTTAGCTTCGGCCCTAAGAGCACATTTTCAGCATTTTCGAAGGGATGTCTCAGGAAAAGAAAGTTGTTGCCGAAATGAAACATAGCCTTTCTGAGGAGAAGAATCTGGGCTTTATTGAATCGATAGCAAAGACAAATACAGAAAAGATTACTAGGGAGATTTTAGAAGGTTTATCTGAAGACACTGGTGATAGTGACAGTTATGATGTGGAAAGTGGTGGAGAAGACTCCGAAGATCGACCCTGGCGACCAAGTCATGCAGTTTTTGGAAAATCAACTATTAAACAGAGTCATCTCGATAATATGAGGGGAAGATATTTTCGGGACATGTCTATTGTAAGGGCTGATGACGGAGAGAGGACTGTGCCTACTCCCAAAGAGAATGAAGTTGTGATCTTCTGAAGCTTTTTTAAAGCTGGGCTTCGGTTTCCATTAAGTAAATTTGTGGTTGAGGTTTTAAAGATTTATCAAGTCTACCTTCATCAAATTACGCCCGAAGCAATCATAAGAATGGGAATCTTCGTCTGGGCCGTGAGGAGCCAGGGCTTGGAGCCAAATGCAGAAAGCTTTTGCAATATACATGAGCTAGTATATGAGACAAAACCCTAGGGTAAAGAGCAATATCATAACAATTTTGGCTGTTATAGCTTCGGTGCTCGCTCTGGATCAAGCTGTCCCGTGCCGACTTTTTGGAAGAGATGGCCCGGGGACTGGATGAAGGAATGGTTCTATGTAAAAAATGATTTGAAGGCACGAGAAGATATTAAAGATATCATCATGCGCCCTATCTGGCAGCGCTTCGGACTCCGGAAACCGAAGGTGAATGTTGACGAGGCAGTCGAAGAGTGCCAGAGGGCCTTCGGTGTAGTCTGCTCTTTCATCGGAACAAGGGATTTAGTCCAAGAGCACATAGCCTTCAGAGTTTGGCCACTTGTAGAAAAGTGGGAAATGTCAAAAGAAACTATCACCAAGCCTGACGAAGGTGGGCTGGTTAGGATGAAGTTCACCTTCAGATACGAGGGTAAATTTGTCGAGCCAGATGATGATTGGCTGAAATGTATTGAAGCTACAAGCGATGAATTGCTTGGGCCATACTCAAAGGCAGAAGATATTGTGTTATCTGCGGCCTTCGGAGGCCGAAAGAAGAAAAGATTCAACCGAGTTTTTGATGCTATTGGATTTGTGTACCTTTACTACCGCTACCCTCTTCGGGGGCGAAAGAGAAAAGAAGCAACTTCCGGGAAAGGCGATGCTTCAGCTGCTCCAAGCGAGCCTGTGCCGAAGAGGAAAAGGGTAAAAGTCCTTACTCACCGACCGCGCTTTATTGAACCAGCCATAGTGCCCGAGTTTGTCGGTGAGGCTTCTTCGGCTACTGAAGCCAAAAAACCTATACCTGCGCAGAAAACTGAAGAGCTGACTGCAACATCGAAGACTGAAAGAATTGAAGAGCCGAAAGCTGAAGGGACAAAAATATCAGAAATTTTAAGCCCTTCGGCAGAAGTTGGAGTGCCACAAACTCAGAAAGGTCCAGCGGTGACCCCCAAAATAAAAAGAATGGTTAACGTTCTGGATGTACTGGAGACAATAAAGTCTTCAAGCACTACTCCGAAGAAAATTGCCGAAACTCCCGAAGTGCAAACTGAAGCCTTTGGTGCCGAAGATACAAAGCACCAAGCTGAGACTGAAGCTGGGCCTTCAGAGCCCGCCAAGGTGAAATCCTTGGAAACCAAAGAAACAGAAGTAGCAGAACAAATTTTGGCTGAAGAAACTGGCACTGCCGCCCCCGAAGCATTTTCCGAAGCTTTCAATTATATTTTACGACATGCTTCGGGGAAAAAGTTGACTGAAAAAGAAAAGCAAGAGGCTCAGTTCTATGCCCAAAAATTGAAATATCCAAAGGGGGCGTTGATTTTCAACGGCAGTGGAGAAAAAAACTTCTTGTATTGTCTCCCAGACAGCAAGGAGATCTCTGTCTGCCGGGAGATGGCAAGAAGCTTCGGATTCCCAACACTAGAAGACGGGCTCTCAGTGTTGTCAAAAGATGAATTGGCCGACAGCTTGGCATACAACAGCTTAAAGGTGAGAAAATAAACTTTTTGTATGCTTAAGAATTCGTGTGCTTATTTTTTAATACCACATTCCTTTTACAGGGCCTTATTCTTAGCAATGCCCTCAGAACGCAGAAAAGCGCTGAAGACGAGGGATGTACCATGGCGTTGAATAACCTTCGTTCCGAAGTGATTGAGCTAAGGAACGAAGGTCTTGAGAAAGATAAAATATTAAACTCATTGCTTAATAAAATAAAAGAAGAAGAAGCTACTTCCAAGGCCCAAGCTGAAGCCCAGAAGTGCGAAATTGAAGATCTTCAGAAACAGCTGGCTGAAGCGAAACTAAAGTGTGCAATTGCCGAAGCTGACCGAGACTCCAGCGATTATTGGAAGAATCATTGGGAGAAAACAACTGTAGAACTTCGGTCTTCAAAAGAAAGATGTTATGAAAAATCCATGAAATGTGTGGAAACAATTAAGACCAGTTTCGCCAGCGTCGGCGCATATTCGAATGAAGGCAACTTCGTACTGGGAGATCCCGAAGGTCCAATTGACTAGATCAACGGTGAGGCCGAAGCTTTTGAAGAAATTTTGAGTGGCCGTGGGGACGTATGCGCCTTCTCGGGTGATAGGGGGATAGCCGCTATCTTGGAGAGGAGAGGCTGTGAACATGTGAAATCCTTGGCGCAGACCGAGGATGCCTTATGCATTGAAGGTATAAAAGACCCCTCAGCCGAAGCAAGCTTGGTTGGTGGAAAATTTTTCACCGACATCTGGGAAAATGGCGGTCGGGAGATGGCTCAAGAAATTATAAGGAAAAGTGAAAAAGGTATTCACGATGCTAGAAAAGTAGCAGAGGCCGCTGAGAAAAGTGCGGATCTTGAGAGGCGAATAGGTATTAATTAATAGCTTTTGACTTTATGTTCTAATTTTATGACGTCGAACTTATTTACGGTTTGCATTACAGCCGCACTATCTCCTCCCCCAGAGCCCGCCGAGCCATTGGCGGACCCCAAAGCAAAGGAGGATGATGAAATTATAAAAATGGCCGAAGCTATTATGGATAAAGTTGTTGATCAACTATTAAACGAAGCTGCCGAAGTAGTTTTAAAAGAAGATTAGCTGTTATTGCGAAGACATTTGAAATGTAATATTTTGCTCGACAATGTGTGTAATATTTTATAATTTTGAATGTAATATATAAGTTATTTATAATTCAACTCTTTACGATGCATGAAACTTTACGTACATACCGTTTTTGAGCCTTCGGCGAAAAAACACCTTCCCTTCTTTTCATGCTTCGTGAAGAATATCCATATTCCGTAAAAATATACGGTTTCCAAAAAAACATTATGCTTTGTGAACAATGGATCTCCTTTTCATATCAAAGTGACGAAGCTGTATTTCTTGAAAACTTATTTTGTGCCTTGGCACTTCTTCGAAACGATCTCCGAAGCTCAATATTGTAGGTCAACATTGTCTATCTTTCCGAAGGTCAACATTGCATCCCCTCCTTGTGCCATTGATGCAATATGATGTATGATGCTATGCTATGCACATAATGTAATGATGTAATGACATGCAAAATGATATTTGCGCCGAAGGCCCACACACATTCCCTAGTGGAGCACACAATCTTTTTGCCGTTTATTTTTCGGTGGTATCAGTGTTGACTTTTCGCTGTAAGCCTCCCTTACGAGCTTCTTCGCCTTTTATTTCGGCGGTATCAGCGTTTATTTTTCGCTGTAAGCCTCCCTTAGGAGCTTCTTCGCTTTTTATTTCGGCGGTATCAGCGTTTATTTTTCGCTGTAAGCTCTGCATTCCCTTTGGAACGACTTTTGAGCAGAAAACTTACGCTGCGTCCCCTTAAGAATGACTTTTGTTGCTTCGACAAAAACTTGTAGTGCATTCCTTCTTCAAGACCTTTAGAGCTTCGTCGATGTTTGAAGAAGGTATATTCATTATGATAATGACGAAGCGATTACAAGAAATTGAAAACAACAAAAGAACTAAGTTTTCAATGATTGCTCTTTATTGAAAAGGTAAATGATAACAAATGTAAAAGTTGTTTCGGAGGTAGGATACATCTTAGTAGATGTGCTTTGATTCTGGCACAGTACTGTTGACTGTGCGAGCTTCGGACTGCTCCCTAAAGTCTCTCTGCTGGTGATTATGCTGGCTCCCTTCTGGCTGCTAGCCTTGGGAATAAGCGGGTTGCATTGGTGGTGGAGGTGGGGGCTGTTGCCAAGATGCCTGAGGTTGGCTTGCCGAAGCAACAGAAACTGCAGGATGGTTACCCACATACTCTGGGATGTATGGTGAGTGGTACGAAGCAGTATGCATAACCTGCTTTGGCTGGCTCCGTTGGGCTGCAGCTTCTGCTATCTCTTTCTGTTTTTGAATAGTGACATGGCACATCCTGGTAGTATGTCCCTTGTCCTCACCGCAGAATAGGCAGTAAATTTTCCTGGGCTGATTCCCAAACCTTCCTCCGAAGCCCTTGGTGCCTCTGCCCCTTGGAGCTAGGGGCCAGGATAGTTTTGTTGCTGCCCCAAAGCTTGAGAGGAATACTGTGGCCTTTGTTGCTGACTTCCCCTATCGTCAGTCTGAGTAGAATGGATAGATCTGACGTGCCTAGGGTGGATTCTCCCTCCGAAGCCCCTGGTCATTTCAGAGAACCTGTAAGCTTCCTCCCTCCTTTGCCGAAAGTCATTATCTGCTCGGATATATTCAACCATCTTCTGAAGCAATTCTCCAGGGTCTGAGGGGGTTTCCTGGCGAAGTATTGGGCTATAGGTCCTAGCCGAAGCCCCTTAATCATGGCCTCGATAACAATTTCATTAAGCACTGTTGGCACCTGCGCCCTCAGTCGTAAGAACCTTCGGACATACGCCTGAAGGTATTCTTCATGATCTTGAGTGCACTGGAACAAAGCTTGAGGTGTGACCGGCTTCGTCTGAAACCCTTGAAAGCTGGTGATGAGCATGTCCTTCAGCTTTTGCCACGATGTGATTGTTCCTGGACGAAGAGAAGAGTACCAGGTCTGTGCAACATTTTTGACTGCCATGACGAAGGACTTCGCCATGACTGCAGTATTGCCACCATATGAAGATATGGTTGCTTCGTAGCTCATTAAAAATAGCTTCGGATCTGAATGTCCGTCATACATTGGGAGCTGAGGTGGCTTGTAAGACGGGGGCCAAGGTGTAGCCTGCAGTTCTGCTGACAGAGGAGAAGCATCATCAAAAGCAAAATTTCCATGATGGAAATCCTCATACCAGTCATCCTCGTTGACGAAGCCCTCTTGGTGAAGCTCTCTGTACTGGGGCCTCCAGTTCTGCTCATCTTGCGTAAGATGACGAACTTCTTCAAAGGCTTCGTCTATCTGCCTTTGTAGGTCGGCTAGCCGGGCCACCTTTTCTTTCTTCCTTTGCACTTGTTGATGCAGCATTTCCATGTTCCTGATTTCTTGGTCCAAATCGTCCTCTTGAGGCGTTGGACTGGTGGCCTTCCTCTTTTGGCTTCGGGCTTCTCGAAGAGAAAGGGTCTCCTGGTTCGGGTCCAGCGGCTGCAGAGCAGCAGCCCCTGTTGCTGAAGCTTTCTTTGGCGGCATGACGAAGGTCGATGCTTGCCGAAGGTGGTCAAAAAGGGTTCACCGAAGGTGGGCGCCAATGTTGGGGATTTGTCCTTAATTGCTATGAATTAAGAACAAGGCAACATAGAAATTGTTAGACGTTAAATTCCTTCATCCTTCGAAGCATTATTTCCCTTAGGATATGAGTTTCGGACGAATGTTATAAAGGACATACCTTCATTAGCACAACAAATAATGAAGAAAGATTCACATAAAGTATTAGAAATAACATAAACACTTAAATATTATTATTAGCTCATTTCTATTTTATTATTATGGAAAAATAGAAATGATAACAAATTACAAATGTACCTTCGGCTTGAAAGAAAGCAAAAGTACAAGCGTGACGCAAAAGCAAATGCCAAGTCAGCGTGAACAGTACGGGAGTACTGTTCACCTATTTATAGGCATGGGTCGCAGCCCATGTAAAATTACATCCAGGCCCTTTGCGTTTGATAATAACTCTATAGTAATTTATCGGGGTCTAGATAGTCTTTTCCTCTTTAAGTCGGTTTCCTCTTTTCTGCCATCATGCCGAAGCTTCCTTGCGCACAGCTTCGGCTCTGTTCCATCATTCGTTCTCCTTGTGTTTCTTCATACAGCGATTTTGACATGTCCGAAGGGTCCATGTCCGAAGGTACCTGTTCATGTATTACACTCCAGAAATATTGTCAAATCACGTTTTTGAGGACCTTCGGAAGCCGAAGGCCCCCAACAAAAGGGTTGAAAGAGACCTGGTCTTTGTGACCACCTCAACGGGACTAGGTTCAATGGAACCGAACCTCGGTAAAACAAATCACCGTGTCATCCGCTTTATTTTTGGTTGATTTGTTTTCCCCTCTCTCCCGGACTTGGATTTTAATCTAACGCTAACCCCGGCTTGTAGTGTGTTTAAAGTTGTAATTTTCAGTTTCCGCCTATCCACCCCCCTCTAGGCGACTTTCACTCATCTATTACCAAAATGGGGATATTAAAAGCATATAGGACCTAGTTGGGTTTTGGCGATTAATGACTACACTAGATTATTGTGAGTTGGGTTAGGGAAGAATCCAGGCCTGAGTACATGAAGTGTTTTTTAAATGAAATCCCCATATAAATTAATTCAACTTAAATGGATCATTGGAGATATTTTTTATTTACACTCCAAATTGAAAATTTGGGTGTTGCAATAATGGTGATTATATGGACATCTATGGTTTGCGTGCCCTACTAATGGTATTCAATTTGGATTTTCAAAGGACAAGCAAAAAGATTAAGGATTGACTAGTTATAAGTGTCAATGGAGTTTAGGGACACATAGATTAGTGATGTGATCTTTATTTTTCCTTTGGTCATACTTTAAGCGGGGCATGAATTGGTAGCTTGACCTACTCGAGTCTATTCAACGAATGTGGTGCACACTTGTGAAAACTAGCTCTATGTAGCTCTATGGAAGCTCAATATAAGATTGAAAACAAATCAAATTAAACGATTCCATGAATTTGATGAGTTGGTGCTGCTATAAGTGGACCAGACATATTCAGTAGATGTGGACAATATACTAGATTTAAGTTAAAGAAATCAGCACAACACCTTGGCATCCAATGTGTACTAGACGTGGTGCACCAGACATGAGCTATTTAGAGATAATAACTCAACTAGGATGTCAGTGCACTCACTAGGTGTGTCTAGTGGTGCATTAAAAATGAGCTATCTGTTGACAGAGACTCTCGACATGTTAGCTCTAGACTGACCAGACGAATCTGGTGAGCACTAGACCTCAATCACCAAACATCTTGTACTGTTAATGGCTAGTTTTGAAACTAGTAGTTGCAGCCTCACCGAATATGTCTGGTGTTGATAACAGGGTTGCACTAAACATGTCTTATGAACCCATGAATGCTAAGTAGAGGGCAACGACTAGCTCCTTGCCTTAGGGCTATATATACCTAGTCATCTCATCCTTGGAGTCTCTCTTACTCATTTGTTCAGATAAAGAAACACATTGGAGATCAAGGTGAAGTTGTTTCCTAGTGAGGAGATTAAGATTTTATAATTGCAAGATTAAGGACCTCTTTAGTGCATAGAGAGTACGTAGCAAGTGTCCATCCACCTTCCTTATTAGGATTCTTTAGGTCAAGTGAGAGTTTGTGCTTATTACTCTTGGTGATCGATATCATCTAGACGACTTGGTAGTATTTGGGAGCTTGATGATCACTCAGTGGAGCTTATGGGTGACCCAACTCATGGTGTGAGAAGTTGTGAGCAAAGAATCAACCTATAGTGACAAAGAAATAGTTTGTAGTGAGGGCTTGGGCCCTTGTATAGATCGAGAGAGAGCAACACCCTTGTGTGTGTGCTCCAACATGGACTAGTGAGAAGTGTTGCTCTCTGATACCTCATGAAAATATCAACTTATTCATATCTCTATCTTTACTTTATACATTTACATTTATGCAATTATGTTGATGTCTTTACATTCCTAGAACTATTATGCTAGAGTAGGATTGGAACTTAGGGTGCAAAATGTTGTGCATAGGATAGAAATCACTATTACACACAAGGGTTAAACATGTCTAAATTATTGGCTTTAATTGTTGCAATAAATTTTAGGTTAGACCAATTCATCCCCCTATTGGGCATCATGATCCTTTCATATGTCATACTATCATGGGAAACCCAACATGAATCATAGACATATTTCAAGTGCTCAAACTAATCAAATCGAAGTGCTAACATGAGATAAACACAATGGAACAAACTTGTACTTGTTGATCTTCGAGCTTGTTCTTGGTGTTGGAAGTCCCTCAAAACAAGCTTTTAGAAACATCTAAGATCACTAAAAATGAAGTTTGGAGTAAAAAATTATTACATTTTTCATGAGGCGACCTATGCTCTTTTTTAGGTTGTAGAAGTGCATAAATGTTCATAGTAGTGGCGCACTCTGTAGGTGATAACAACTAGTTTTTTTAGCTCCAACAACTAGTTTTCGGAGTAGAGTATATATATGCATCCTACATCTGCTTGTGCCTAGATCATTCCTAAGCCATTCCAAAACCTTGTTTGAGCTCTCTCTCCAACCCTTCTTTTATGAGCGTGAGTGATTAAGTGTTGGACGGAGAGATTAACTACTAGAGAGCAAAAAAGAGAAGGCAAACTCTAAGCATTTGTCAGGCTTCGACAATTTTTGTTATACATTTATTACTCTTGGAGGTGAAATCTCCTAGATAACTAGGCATTATCCATTGAGCTCCTATGCTTACGGTGAGCACACGAAGGTTTGTATTGTCCAAAAGATCTTAGTTAAACCCTCAAGTTCAACATCAGTGTTGAACTTGACCAGGATAGGGTTTGGGAGTGAAGTTTTTTCACAGTTTTGGAAGAATACTGCAGTATTCTCAAATACTGCAGTATTATATACAGAATGGTGTTTGGCAAGCTAGCTAAAATCTCTGTTTTCAAAACTGAAGTATTGCAAATACTATAGTTGTTTTAAGGTATTCTAAACTTAGGTCTGGACCTCAGTTTCCAAAATTGTGGTATTGTAAACTGCGGTATTGTCATGACTAAAGTATACTGTAGTATTTTAAAAACTGTGGTTTTCAAAAACTTTGTTCCCAAACAGGGCCTAAGCCTTTTGCATCTTCGACACCGTGGACATAGGCAGCCCATGGTGGCTAGCTAGAACCACATGATAAATTGGGTGCCTTGTCTCTTAAGCTTTGAATTGCAATATTTGCACTCGATTTACTTGGTTGTACATTTTTGTGATTGCAAGTGTTTTTGCCATTAGATATCTACAAGCACATGTACAAGCTTGGTTTGAGTCTTGTTTTTTTTTCTAAGGGGTAGTTTGGCAACCCTATTTTTCAAAGAATTTCTATTTTTCCAAGGGAAATTAGTTCGTTTTTCTTTGGAAAAAATTAAATCCTTTAGGGCTAGTTTGTAAACCTCAATTTCCCAAGTGATTTCTATTTTCCCATGGGAAAATGAACTAATTTCCCTTGGGAAAATAGTAAATTAGACCTTAAAAAATAAAGTTGCCAAACTAACCCTAAGTATCGTTGTTGTTATGTTGTTTATGTTACGCCAAAGTTTTGTGACATCGTGCAAAATAAAACAGGACTCATGCATCCCATGCCGTGTCATAGTCGGTGTACGTAAACTTCGGGGCTGTGGAAACATCTGAGAGCCAGGTCTCTACGTACCGTCTCGATCGATCCGCGACCATTCATATCTCAATCACACCACGAGCGCTGATAGAGAGAGGAGATATCATTACATGTACTGCAAGCAACGTGTGCGGTGCAGTGGCTCCGACGCGCAGAACAAAACAAAGACGTCGTCGTCCCCCGGCCCCGTAGCTTTTTTTGTCAAGTCTCTAGTAGTGGCGTTGCACGTCACACCTGCACATAGTACACGGCAAAATAGCTTTTATTCCACATGCTAAATTGTGCTCTATCTCTCGCTTCCCTTCTTTTTTATCTCATCGTGGAGCCATACTGGTTGCACATGGACCTGCTGTCCTGTCTTGTGCTTTTAGGTGAAAGAAGATATGTTATTTTATATTTTAGAATGAAATAAACGCTAATTTTGTTTTTCTTTAGGGGCTAGTCTAGGAAATAAATTTTTTCGAGGGATTTCTATTTTTTCTAAGAAAAAATAAACTAATTTCCCTTAGAAAATGTAAATCTCTTGGAAAAAAGTGGTTCCAAACTAGCCCTAGTAATATAAACCTCATCAGACATTTCTCTTCTCTATATTGGTCCTGTTTGTTTCAGCTTTTTTTTAATTATGTCAGCCAAAAACTGTTACGGGCTGCCAAATATCTAGTTTTTTCAGCTCGCTTTTGTAAGAAGTGCTTTGATGAAAACCGTCATAAACTAACGTGAACGCATAATCGGTCGAGTCGCCGCGATAATAGAAATCCACCACTTTTTAGATCTTAAACCCTATAGACTTCTTCATCTTCCTTCACATGTAATCTCCATGATGTTCAGATCCTCTCTACAGCTAAATTCTCAAAAAAAATCATCAGAAAAAAGTCAAAACAAACAGACCCATTATTTATATTGTGCACGCAGATTAGACACTAGGTACAACATAAAACCTGCACGACGCTGTAGGGCTTATTTGTTTCTGATCCCGATAAGTGGGAGTTTGGTTTGAGAGACTAAAGTTTAGTCTATGTCACATCGGATGTTTGGATGTCTATTACCCGTATTAAGTATAGTATAATTATAAAATTAATTACACAACAGACTAAACAAAGAGATAAATTTATTAAGTCTAATTAATCTATAATTAGTAAATGTTTATTGTAGCATCACATGATTGAATCATGAACTAATTAGATTTAATAGGTTCGTCTTATCATTTAATTATTTGTATAATTAGTTTTATAATTAAACTATATTTAATACTTCTAACTATCATCTAAATATCTCATGTGATAGTGACTAAAATTTAGTCTGAAGAACCAACACTGTACAAAGCTACCTAGACCAGGCAGCTCTTCGGGCCGTTGATTTTGAGCGCCTCACTGTACAAAGCACTTCCAATCTCGAACCAAACATGTCCTTTATTGCATGTTTTAAATAATTTATAAGACAGGATAAAAAATATGAATTGCATAGGTCCACAAGCTTAGGCTAGGTCAGTTAATTATGTTTTCCATGGTGGGTTCTATCCATTATGATTTTAATCCTAGATTCGACACATTATGCTTTTAGATTTATTAAAATATATAATGTTGTTTTTTTAGTCGTAGACACTATGTCTTGTCATGAACCTCACAGATGCAAACATTTTATGATCCCCTTATTCAGGGCCGGCCCTGACATTTCAGGGACCCGGGGCGAAACCAAAAATTGGGGCCTTTAAAGCTTCATCTGTATTTTTTTACTTTTTTCTAAGTACATCGACAAATTTTTTATATGATAAAAAACTCAAATATATCAAAATAAATTCAAATATGTTTACATATTACTTAAAAAAATTCTTCTAACATTTCTTGATGCGAAGTCGTTGATAATAGTGTTGCTATCAACCTTGTCCAATAATTTTTTCTCAATACATAAAGTGGCCAATCCGTTGAGCCGTTCTTGAGACATTGTTGACCTTAAATAGTTCTTCAACAATTTTAACTTTGAAAAGCTTCTCTCAGCTGATGCAACAGTTACAAGCACATTAAATAATATCCGGTAAGCGGTTGAAATATTTGGATACGAATCCATTTGCCGAACATACTCAAAGATCTCCATAGAAGACATTGGACTTTCAGGTAAACTTAGCTTCAAGCAGTTGAAGCCGTGACCTGTGTTGTGATTCCGTGAACAGGCAGCACAACAGGCCTAGGGACTGGCAAGAAGATGGTAGAACTGCAATGTGAGGTGATCAGATGGCAAGGGCAGCAAGCGCAGGGCACAATCGCGCAAGGGCAAGGCTTTAGCGTGCGTTTGCGGTGGCCGGCGGTGATTAGGGATTTTTTTATTCCAATTACCGTGGTGTCCAGGCAGTTGAATCGACATGGGCCTAATTAGATTAGTTTTACCTGGACCTGACCATAATACGTATATACTCCCTCCGGTTTCCTATTAGTTGTCGTTTTGGATAAGGTTCGAGTCAAACCTATAAAATTTTGACTACAAATAACTATTTTGTTATTTAGTTTTGGAACCTAATATTTATATGCATCAATTTATCATAAAAAGTACTTTTATAAAAGTATAAATGTATTAAGAGTTCATTTATATTTTAACAAAAAACATTGGTCAAAGTTATATATTGGAGACCGTGTCGTTGTCCTAAACGACAACTAATAGGAAACCGGAGGGAGTACACTGTATGTATATCTGGAGTGGGGCCCCTGGAATTTTGGGGCCCTGTGCGACCGCTCCGGTTGCCCACCCTCAGGACCGGCCCTGCCCTTATTACAATATTATTTACTTCAAATTAGGCAATGGTGTTGTTCAACAATCTCTATCAGTGCCTGACAATAGAAAAGTTGCAGTGATGAGCTCTCTTATTAGACGTTTTCAGAAACTCAAAATCGAGTCAAAACTCCACCGGCTTTTGCGCATTTATCCCCTAACCACTACATCCATTAGACATCCGAATCTATTTCTGATATTTGTCCTAGCCATTTTATGTTCATAAAGTTTAAAATTAGTATTTAGGACCCAAAACAAATTCAAATAAAAAATGTAAACTACAAGGGTTTTCAATTTTTTGAGGCCTACAACTGTTGTTTTGGTCATTTCTTCATCTGAGGTCATTTGAAGAATTTGAATTTCGAAGTAAATCAAATGTGAGAAAAAAATTACACATAACTTTCCTTTGGCAGATGATTTCAAATGAAAACTTTAAACTATAAAGCTGCATAATTTTTTGAGACCTATAGCTTTTGTTTTGGTTGTTTCTCCATCTATGGTCCTTTGAAAATTTTGATTTTAATGGCGAGCAATTTAAACGTAATTTCGTTGGAAACAGAATTTCAAATAAAAAAAGTTGCCAATTGCATAGTTGCATAACTTTTTGAGGTATATAGCTTTTATTTTGTCCGTTTCTACTTTTGAAATCGTTTTCTATCACTACACACTCACTTGTGTACTCACCGGTGACTAGAGAATATGGATTTCTTTGGTATTAATTATATAAAATCATGTCAATTAAACATTTTGAAATCAAAATGATTTTAAATAAAAAGTTGTAAACTACAAAGTTGTATAAATTTTCAAGATATACAAATTTTAGAGTAATCAACAATGATACCCCATATGAGCATCTCCTTGGCACTCAACCAAATTACATGTTCCTACTCACCTTTGAATGTGCCTACTAGCCTAATCATAGGCCCTATAATACCAAAAAATGCAAATCAGATCCAAACACCATGTGTTCCTTGGTTACAACAACTTTCATAAGGGATTCAAGGTTCTAGATCCTTTAGAATAGCGCATGTATATCTCTTAGGATGTTATCTTTGATAAGCATGTTTCCCTTTGCCTTGCTCCATCTCAATGTCGATGCACGATTGCAGATTGAACTGACCCTTCTTCCTAATGTTTTGCTAAATCCATATCCTAGTTTTGGGACACAGTTTTTCATGATCGATCATTGGCTAATTCTGTCCCTACTAATGTCGTGTTAGGTTCTACTAGTGTTATGGATGCAACATGAACAAACATGGAAAATTCTAGTGGAGATTTGGAAATGTAGTTGAAAGGACATAGATAATTAGATGGGGGTGAATAGCCACTAAAAATTATTCTACGAAACTTACAGTTATAATTAGAACCAATGAATATGTCGAAGCGAATATTTTCTCTAGTTTTATTCTAGAAAAAACTCTAAGGGCTAGATTGGTGACCCCATTTTCTTAAGGGGTTTTCATTTTCCAAAGGGAAATTAGTTCATTTTCCCTTGGGAAAATAGAAATCCCTTGAGAAAATGGAGTTACCAAACTAGCCCTAAACACACTAATAGTTTGTGGAAGAAATTTATGAATATGACAAGCTATTTGATAAGCAAGATAAACAATAGATACACAATACATAGATGAACTAGTAGCAAGTATATGTAATTGCAAGGATAATTTGGAGTGCAAACGATATGGGGCAAGAGATGACAAGATATTTTTTTCCTAAGGTTTGGTTGCTTGATGGTGACCTATGTCGTCATTGTGTCACATTCAAACTAGATGATCCATGTGTTAATTGCCGTTACAAGCCAAATTCCACAATGAAGACATCGTAAGAATCACACTAGGGCGATGCTTCAACAAACCACTATTCTAATATAGTTGTTCTTCATGAATCTCCTATGTGGATGAGCATAAGATCCTCTTACAAGAAGATCAAAACTGGCAACAATCACCAAAGCCGCTCAACGATCCCACAATCATTGGATCGTCTTGGTGAGGGTAATACCAAGGGTAATGGTTGTAGAACCATCTCAACTCACTCTGCTAGTGCCACAAGGTGCATGAACACTAGCAATGCCCTAAAGTGCTCCAATCTCATACAAGTGATGAACTAATATGTGTTCCAATTGATGGAGTGTGTTTCTCAATCCTTAAGATGTGTATACAATTGTTAGAGGTCACGGATTTCTAGCCAAGCCCATGCAAAAGGTGTATTTATAGCCCCTCAAAGAAATCTAAGCATTACAATTGAATATATGACAAGCCTAGGCAAGGGTTGTATTAATAGCCCCTTACAGGAATCTAACCATTACAATTTAATACATAGAAATTAGGAGGTTTGATGCCCGGCTAGGTGCTACACCAAATACTCTGATGCCCTTCCAATGACTATAAACTAGCCATTAACATTGTCAGACATCCGATGTAACCATCGAACAAGTCATCAAACATGTTTAGTGAGATATAGACCGAACGATGCAATTCTAAAAGCTCTTTGAGTTCCAATCACATGTGTTATCCAGTGCCACATCGAACACATCCAGTGAATTATATAGCCAAAATACACATTTTACATGCTCTCTGAATTCCAGTCCGGTGGGGAAACCAGTGCCTCTCTAACAGATTGTCAAGAAACACAATGTGTGACTAAAAACTAAATGTTCTAGCTGATTATGAGACAAATCCTCATCGTGTTCAGGATTTTGTCACATGTAGTGTAGTTGTTTATAACAACAAACTGAATTTCTTGTGTTCCTATTGGTGTTTGCAAGAAATTGATTTGGCATAGCAAAAAATGTTATGAACATATAGTTTTTCAGGACCAAAGACAGTATAATATACCAAGCGATAGATAGGATAGCTTCAGAACCAATGCACTTTCATGGCAAGAGTGTATAAGCTTCTAGAACTGACAGTATGGTTTGCTTGCATCATATCCTTGTCATAGTATAGAAAAGAATTACAATCTACTTATTGTGTTTCGTGCCCTTAGAAACCAGGAACATTCCTGTTGACGCTTTTTCGAAGCACCAAATACTCAAGAAGAACCGGCGGCGGTACTCTCTGGTCAGGCGCGGACGGTCCGTGGCACAGGGCCGGACGGTCCGCGACCTGGCGTGAGGCGGCGGTGCTCTCTGGTCAGGCGCGGACGGTCCACGGCACAAGGCCGGACGCTCCACGACCTGGTGCAGGAGCTCGGGTTCCCTGCCTGACAACCGGACGGTCCGCGCCCTAGGGTCGAACGGTCCGCGCGTGCGCAGGGGCGGCGGAAGATCGTCGGCGGCGCCTGGATCTCGCTCCCGGGAGGGACCCCGTCAGGGAGGAGAGATCCTAGGAGTTGTCTAGGCTCGGGCAGGCCGACCTAGACTCCTCTAATCGACGTAGAGTTGAGGAGAGGCGGAGAATTTGGGGATCGAGAGGCTAAACCTAAACTAGACTATAACTACTCCTAGGATAAAATGCGAAATAGAAGTTGTATTGATTCGATTGATTGTTCCAAATCGGTCGTAGACCTCTCTTTTTATAGAGGAGGGGGGCTGGACCCTTTACACGACTGGATTCCGAGCTAATTCCGCAAATCTAGCCAACAAACATAGCACAAAACTCGGAACCCTAAACTGCACTGCGCATGCGCGGACTGTCCGGACCGCGGACCGTCCGGCCTCAAGGCCGGACCATCCGCCAGACTCAAAATGGTGCTCAACATATGCCCCCCTACCTTTTGGTGGAGCTGAGCAAACCAAAAGCAACTAACTCGATGTGATTACATCGGTTCTCTTAGGCATCTTGCCACATACTAGGATGGTACTGTTTGAGGAAACACCCATTCAAAGCCTTAGGCAAATCCTTGCCTTGTAATGTTTGTAGCAAATAGGTGTTGCCAGACATCACTTGTTTTACTTTATAAGGACCCTCCCAGCTTGGCGACCATTTCCCGAACTTCCGGTCTTTATTCCTTAGAGGCAGAATAGTCTTCGACACCAGGTCCCCTACTTGAAATGATTTTGCTTTGACCTTCTTGTTGTAGGCCTTGGCTACCATGATCTTGTCCTTTTCTATTGCTCCCAAAGCTATCATCCTCTTGTCGGTCACCTCATCAATATTATCCATCATTGAATTATAATAATCAGTAGCAGTTAGATCATTTTGTCTCGCGAACCTGACAGCATTCAAACTTATTTCCACAGGCAACACTGCTTCCTGCCCATAGACAAGCTCAAAAGGAGACACTTTAGTAGCCCTATGTTTAGATATCCTATGAGCCCATAAAGCTTCAGACAAAATCTTATGCCAATGTTTAGGATTATCAGATATTTTCTTTTTTATCAAATTAATCAATGTCCTATTACTAGACTCGGCCTGTCCATTGGCCTGAGCATAATATGGAGATGAATTAAGCAGCTTAATTCTGTATAATTCAGCAAATTCACGTACCTCCTTTGACATAAAAGAAGTACCTTGATCTGTAGTAAGGTCTGGGGAATGTCGAATCTATGAATAATATGCTCAGTTATGAACTCAATTACCTCCTTGTGCGTCATGTTCTTTAGAGCAACGGCTTCAGTCCATTTGGTGAAATAGTCAGTGGCAACTAACACAAACCGATGCCCCTTTGATGATGAAGGATGAATTTCTCCAATAAAGTCTAATCCCCATCCTCTGAACGGCCAAGGCTTGATGATAGGATGTAATTCGGCTGCAGGGACCAACTGTAGGTCGCCAAATTTTTGACACACTTGGCAACCCTTGTAGTACTTGAAACAATCAGCTATCATACTAGGCCAATAAAAACCAGACCTTCGCAACAACCACTTCATCTTTGGAGTTGATTGATGAGTACCACAAATTCCTTCATGTACTTCGGCCATGGCTAATATAGCATCATCTGGGCCCAAGCACTTAAGCAGGACGTCATTGACTGTTCGGCGGTAAAGTTCATCACTCATCAAAACATACTTGAAAGTTGTTCGTCGAACGTTCTTATCTGTCCTGATATTGGGATTTCGTAAATAATTAAGTATAGGTGTCCTCCAATCACTTGCATCGGCTTCATTGTCAGCTGAATCGACTAAGAGAACATTTCTGGTAACCCTGGACGGTCCGGCGTCATCACGCGGACGGTCCGCGACCTGGGAATTCGGCTCTGCACTGGTTATCAGATTTTCAGTTTTGTGAAATTTCCCTCTCTTTATCCGATAACCTGATGCATCTTGTGCCAAATCGTTAGCTCTATGATTCTCAACTCTAGAGATATGCCGAATACTGAATTCGTCAAAAGAATGGATTATGCTCCAACATTTCTCAAGGTAACTATTTAGAGTACCATCAAAACATTGATATTCTTCTAACACTTGTTGGACAACCAGCTGAGAATCACCAAATACCTTCACATGTTTTACTCCCATACCATTTACAAGTTCTAAGCCGAATAGGAGGGCCTCATATTCAGCTTGATTATTAGTGCAATAAGTTTTCAATTGGCTAGAGAAGTCAAAGGAGACGTTACTTGGTGAAACAAGCACAATGCCAATTCCTTGCCCTTCATTGCAAACCGATCCATCAAAATATAAAGTCCAAGGAGTAATAGTGAGGTATGACATGTCTAGTTCATGAATATCATTAACCCGATGTTCTACAATGAAATCCGCTATGACTTGGCCTTTCATAGATTTCAATGGTTCATAGGCCAAGTCATATTCTATGAGTGCATAAGCCCACTTACCAATTCTACCACTCATAATTAGGTTATGCAACATGTATTTGATCACATTGGTTTGACCAGAAACAGTGCAATGACTAGATAGTAAATAACATCTACATTTGGTGCATGCATAAAACAAGCATAAGCATAACTTTTCAATAAAAGTGTACCTTGTTTCAGCATCCACCAACCTTCGGCTTAGATATGTCACCACATGCTCCTTCCCCTCAGTTTCTTGTGTCAGAACAGCCCCAATGACCTTATCCTCAGCTGCAATGTGTAATCGGAATGGTACTCCTGCTTGTGGTGCTTTTAATACGGGAGCCGAAGATAAGTATTTTTTGATGAGATCAAATGCTTCCTGCTGCTCTGCCCCCCAAGCGAATTCGACATCATTCTTAAGCCGAAGAATAGGGGTGAACGCATCAATCTTCCCAGCTAGGTTAGAAATAAACCTTTGTAAATAATTCATCTTGCCGAGAAACCTCTGTACCTCGACCTTACAGGTCGGAGGTCCCACATTCCGAATAGACTTGATTCGGTCAGGGTCTATCTCTATACCATGTTCATGTATGACAAATCCTAAAAACTTACCAGCCGACACTCCAAAAGCACATTTACGTGGGTTCATTTTCAAACCATACTGACGCATTTTATCAAAGGCTTTGCGCAAATCAGCTATATGAGAACTAAACTCAGCCGATTTGACTACAATATCATCAATGTAAACTTCCACAGTGTTTCCTAACAATTCATGGAAGATCAAATTCATAGCCCTCTGATAAGTAGCACCAGCATTTTTCAGACCAAATGTCATGACAACTCACTCAAATAAACCAGTGAAGCCTGGACATATAAAGGTTGTTTTAGATGCATCTTCTTCGGCCATGAAAATCTGATTATATCCAGCATTACCATCAAGGAAGCTAATAATTCTATTTCCTGATGCATTATTGATTAATGTGTCGGCTATGGGCATGGGATATTCGTCTTTAGGAGTTGCTCTATTTAAATTGCGAAAATCAATGCATACTCTAAGTTTACCTGACTCCTTCTTCTCCACCAGCACAATATTGGAGACCCACTCTGCGTATCTGCAAGGTCTGATAAAATCAGCTTCTAGCAGCCGGTGGATTTCGTCCTTGATGCGTGGGAGAAGATCTGGACGAAATGTTCTAGCTTTTTGCTTGAAAGGTCTGAAACCAGATTTAATAGTCAGCCGATGCTCTACGATCTCTCGACTTAATCCAGGCATCTCAGTGTAATTCCAAGCAAAGCAATCTGAATATTCCTTCAATAGACTGATCATCTCATCTCTAGGATCGGTCTCCAGGGTCTTGTTTACAAAAGTCGGCCTTGGAGTTTTACCATCTCCTATGTCAATCTCCTCCAAAGGATCGGCCGATGTAAACCCCTGTCCTAGTTTATCAAGATCTCTGAATTCCTCTATCATGTTCCCCACAGAGGAATTAGAAGATCTTTGTGTGACGGCGGAATTTCCGGTCTCGGGGACCGGATCATCCGTAATACTGTCCTTTTGCTGTGATATATGTTCGGTCTTAAAGTCCGAACCCTTTTGTGAAAGACCAGACCATCCGGCCTTGGAAGCCGAACTGTCCGTGACCAGAGACTCATGAACTTTGTGTGTATTCATCATTTAAACTTTATTTAGGATTTAGCCGATTATCCATCGGCTCTAGCATTACAGGAATGAAACCTTTCTTATCTATACTTATGAATTGATAATCAGAAAAATCTACTCCTGTGAGACATGTAGCAGTCTCATAAGTCCAGAGTACAGGGGCATCGGACACAGCGATGCAGGCCGATACATCAGCATGTACTTGTTCTATGTCATCGCCTACCCATTGTATTAGCATTTGATGTAATGTAGAAGGTATACATTGATTGGCGTGAATCCAATCTCTGCCTAGGATTAAACTGTAATTTCCTTCTACATCAGCGACGAAGAATGCAGCAGCAAGGGTCTTAGTCCCGATGGTTAATTCAACGGACGTGACTCCCCTGGCTTTGATCGAACTATCAGTTCCAACACCGCTGAGGGTCATGTTGGTCTTGACAAGTTCGTCATCTTGTTTACCTAATTTTCTGTACAATGAATAAGGCATTAGATTTACAGCCGCCCCTCCATCTACCAACATCTTAGCAATCGGTATCCCATCAATGTGACCGCGCACGAAGAGCGACTTTAAATGATTTACCGATTCCTTTGGTTTAGTAAAGGCGGCTTCTTTAGGACCAAAATCAAACTAGGCAAGAACAGGTTCATCGTTGCCGATAATAGTACAATCGGCGAAAAATGTAATAATATTTACATCCATACCTGGGCGTTCTGGAGAAGCCTCGTAGTCGACCAGGTCTTCTCCCAGCAGGTCGTCCTCCTCCATTGATGTTGTCGTGTCGTTGGAGGCTTCCTGGTGAACGGCGGATGGTCCGCGTGCAGGGGCCAGACGGTCCGCTCCTGGTGCAGGTTGTCCAGAGGCTTCCTGGTGAACGGCGGATGGTCCGTGCGCGGGGGCCGGACGGTCCGCGCCTGGTGCGGGTTGACTTTCTATTTTTGTGGCCGTTTGTTTTTTCTCAACGGCCTTCGGTCTCCATTTCTTTTGCGGTGGCGGGTATAGTGGATGTGTGTCATTAAATGTCTTTTCCACCTCCTTCTCCTGGCTCTCCTTTGCTCTTAGGCGCTGTAATTTTCTCTTTTGGGATCGTGTCAATCCCGCTGGGCACCATCGAGGCATGGAGTATTTTGGATCGGCTGTTTTGATGGTAGCCGTATCCTTTTCAGTTGTGTTGGCCAATTCGCCGAAAATCATCGGCCCTTTATTGTCTCCCTGTATGACAACATCTGCAGTGCCTATTTCGATAATGTCCTTTTTTGTTGTTCTTTGAGTTGCTACAGGCATATGCCCCCTGCCGGATTGGTCGGCCTAGGAGGCCGAGTAGTCCGGCAATCTTGTTGGGCTTGTGCCCGGTGACCGGATTCAGCAGCGCTCAATCGGTCTTGCACTGGCGGCGCCAGCCTATCAAAAACGGATGTTTGGGGTGCCCCCCAGGCGGGGTACTGTGGCATCCCAAATGGATATGGTGGCATGCCCCACATTTGATTTGAGACATATGGTGGAGGTAAGTATGTGTATGGATATGGCATAGATGGATAAGGGGGTAGAGGTGTCCATGTCGGCATGTTAGGTCTCAATTGTACAATAGGACCTTTCATTTCTTCCGATTGGTGAGGTGGTCCAATCGGCCTGACCTGACGTTGCTCATAAATGGGTGCGGGGTCGCTTTGGTGGCCGGTCACTGGGGATGGCCTTCTTTTTCACATATTTAGACAACAATTGATCGAAAGTCGGGCCAGGCTTGATCAGCCGACCAACTGCTTTAAATGTATTTGTTTTCCACGTACCTATCTCTGGTCGTCGTGGTTTGAAGGTACGTGGTCGCTGCGAGTCCTAAGCATGGCCGGACCGTCCGGAGAAGCGCCGGATCGTCCGCGTCTGGACGGCGGACTATCAGTGATGCGCAGCACGGGTTCCCGCAACTGTCTCCCTGTCTGCGCTTGCCCCCCAGTGCTAGAGGCTGTGATGGTCACCTTCAGGGTCTCCCCTCCATCGGGAGTCTTCTCAGCCACCACTTTCCTGCAAGAAACTTTACAATCCCCATCGGCCTTTTTAGCATTGCCGATGATTGTTTCCTTGCCTTTGCCTTTATCGGTTGTATTTGGTTGAACCAGGACTTTCTTGCCCTCGAAGTCAATCATGTTCATCGGAAAGGGCTCTGTATCCACCTGCATTTCCTGAAATTTCAATCGTCCTTCGTTAATGGCCGATTGAATCTGTCGTCGGAATACATTACAATCATTAGTGGCATGAGAAAATGAGTTATGCCACTTGCAGTACGCACGACGTTTTAGCTCGTCGGCGGATGGAACAGTGTGATTTATTTTAATATTGCCATTTTTGAGTAATTCGTCAAATATTCTATCACACTTACCAACATTAAACGTAAACTTAACCTCTTCTTGTCGTTTCTTTTGAACCGGCTGCAAAGAGGAACAAGCCGAAGATTTGGCCTGTTTTGGCCAAACCATTTCAGCAGCGTACACTTCTGCTGATTCGTCATCTGAGCTACTTTGGTCGCACTCTACTATGTGTACGTTGTGACGCATTGTTTTAGCAGTTTCCTTGCTCCGGCTTTCGCAAGCCAAAGCTCTCTGGTGTAACTGTGCTAGTGTAAAAAATTGGATGTCTTCTAATCTTTCTTTTAAATAATATCGCAGACCATTAAAGGCTAATCCTACTAGCTGTTTTTCTGCTAAATGAATTTGAAAGCATCGGTTTCTTGTATCTCGGAATCTCCGGATGTAATCATTAACCGATTCATCTTTTGTCTGTCGCAATGATACTAAATCTACCAAATCCAACTCATAGTCACCGGAGAAAAAATGATCATGAAATTTTTGTTCTAGATCCCCCCATGATGAAATGGAATTAGGAGGTAAAGTGACATACCATGCGAACGCAGTTCCTGTTAGAGATAATGAAAATAAACGCACGCGAAATGCCTCTGTGTCGGCCAATTCTCCTAATTGCGCTAAGAACTGGCCTATATGTTCGTGCGTGTTTTTTCCCTTGATCACCCGAAAATTTTGCGAATTCGGGTATTCTAGTTCCCTGTGGGTACGGGTGGTGATCAAATCGGCTGTCATAAGGTTTCCGATATGATTGCCCCCCAGGGACCATGCTTACTTCGAGCTTCTCGGAACGCCCCGGCTATTTCTTCCCTCACTATATCAATGGCAGCCGGTGCAAGACCACTGGCTCTTTGGTCAAACATAGGTGGGGTTGGTTGTATGTTAGTATGTTGTCTTTCCCCCCATTGGTTTGAGCTGCGTGGTGCATTCCCATTTGCCCTATATGGCTCATAGGTTTGATCGTTTCTTTCCGGCCTTCTAGGTGGGGCCGGAAAGCTTTCCTGGACTCTGGATCCTGAATTAATGGGCTGGTGCATTGCATAGTGTGATGGGAAGTGTTGCTGGGACGGGCTAGGATTCAGGTAATAATCCTCCTCAAAAGACTCATGCGCGGACTGTCCGGATACGTACCCGGACCATCTGTAGTTATATGCGGACCGTCCGTTGTTGTATGCGGACCGTCCGACTGGGTAGTTTGGGTTCTGTGACGTATGTGGTGGCTCGGGTGCATGTCTGGGTACTTCATTAAAAACGGGCTCGGTCGTGGCTGGCCCGGACGGTCCGCGATCACGCGCGGACGGTCTGGACATGTGCAGATCGGCTGTTTTGCTGCCGATTTGCGGTTGCTCAGGGTATGTGTCCATCGGTATCCCATAAAGGGGTTGTGACTGGTCGTGACAACCTACAGCCGATGTATTACGCGTATTACCCCCTAATTCTACCTCCTGTGATAGGAAATTTGCAATGCTAGATTTGTCAAATGCACGTGCTAATCTCCTATAGTCGTTTTGCATATCCCCTATGATATTTTGCATTTGCTCACGCTGTTCATCTACATAATTCTTAAGAGATTGCAGCTCGTTTGTATTACTTACATTGGGGATGTCTGGCGTGGGTCGCAGTGAAGCCGGATCCGTCGCCCGATGTCGGACGACTTTGTTGTTCCTGTCCACTTTGAAGTTGGCCAAGAACCTCGCTTTTGCCTCCTGGATCATCTGCTCCTTATGCTCCTCAAACTGGAGCTGTTCGTCAGCCGGCAATGTGTCCCAAGTCGGCTCTATGATGTTGCTTGGAGATACTTCAGAACTATCCCTTGAACCGGCCATTGGGGGCCGATTTGATAGGTCGAAATATGTCTTCCCCAGCAGAGTCACCAAAAAGTATGTTGGCGCTTTTTCGGAACGCCAAATACTCAAGAAGAACTGGCGGCGGTACTCTCTGGTCAGGCGCGGACGGTCCGCGGCACAGGGCCGGACGGTCCGCGACCTGGCGTGAGGCGGCGGTGCTCTCTGGTCAGGCGCGGACAGTCCGCGGCACAAGGCCGGACGGTCCGCGACCTGGTGCAGGAGCTCGGGTTCCCTGCCTGACGACCGGACGGTCCGCGCCCTAGGGTCGGACGGTCCGCGCGTGCGCAGGGGCGGCGGAAGATCGCCGGCGGCGCCTGGATCTCGCTCCCGGGAGGGACCCCGTCAGGGAGGAGAGATCCTAGGAGTTGTCTAGGCTCGGGCAGGCCGACCTAGACTCCTCTAATCGACGTAGAGTCGAGGAGAGGCGGAGAATTTGGGGATCGAGAGGCTAAACCTAAACTAGACTATAACTACTCCTAGGATAAAATGTGAAATAGAAGTTGTATTGATTCGATTGATTGTTCCAAATCGGCCGTAGACCTCTCTTTTTATAGAGGAGGGGGGCTGGACCCTTTACACAACTGGATTCCGAGCTAATTCCGCAAATCTAGCCAACAAACATAGCACAAAACTCGGAACCCTAAACTGCTCTGCGCATGCGCGGACCGTCCGGCCCACAAGCGCGGACTGTCCGGACCGTGGACCGTCCGGCCTTAGGGCCGGACCATCCGCCAGGCTCAAAATGGTGCTCAACAATTCCGAAAACGTTCGTTCCGTTCTCGTGAAAACAAAAAAAATAAGTACCATACCATGTACTATATTCTCGTTCCTCGATCCTACTTATCCGAGAACCTGGTTACTAACTTAGTGCCAACATGGACAAGCAGAGTGTTTGTCATTTGCTTTCTGACTACTGAATAAAGGGATGCGCTGCTGCTTATCTAAACAGAATACATGTATGATGTATCTTGATCTTGGTCGCATGTTTTATGTATTCATGTAGCAGGATGTTCCTGTGGCTACCAACATATGTTAATATAGACAGAATCATGCAGAAACCATTGCAGTAGTGTGCCAGCATAGATCGGGTTTTTGTGTTTGCTTTTTCATATTTTTCTATTTTTCTATGTATTTATAATTCTTTCTCATTCTTATGAGTTAGGATCAACTATATTGTTTTTAGTAGAGCACACTTATTCTAGATAAGGTAGTGTATTCCTCAAATTTAGTGGGATGACTGCATTCCTCGTATAAGTGTTAATTATTAGTTTGTGAGAAATGAGGTGATCATAAATTAATTCATTCTATTCCACAAACCAAACACACACAAAAAACTAGAGAGTGAGATGAGATGGACGGTATTAGTCCACCAACCAAACACCCCAATAGTTAACTGCTTAACACAATAACACAGTGTAGTTGTGCCACATAAAAGAAGTTGCACTTTTAAGTACTATAAAAGTTGGACGAATTGAAATGTGCAGTTTCTCTATCAATGAACCCAGGTTTCTATTGTTGCGTTGTTTCCTTCAGAAATGTTTTTGCCTTCATGTTTACGTAATTTCTAAAACGGTTTCCCTACAGAGTGTTCATTAGAGATCATCAATTATCAATCCCCCTAAACCCAAATCTCTTTGCACATTTGACGAACCAACAGTTTACAGGAGGAGACGAAGTCAACGCATGACAACAACAAAACGAACAGGTCAATACCTTTTTCTTTGAGAGATCTTCTTGCCCTATCACCTTCTATCTGGTTGGAATCGATTTGCTTAACCGTACGTCGTCTTTTTTGTGTGTAATTCACTGATTTTCGCCCTTCGCTTGTGACGTGATCTTGACCTATTTCTTTTTTTGCTGGAGGGCGTATTTATGCTCGTATTTTGGAAGAGAGTTATTAGGTCGGGATGGCCGGCCATGGTCCGAAGTACAAAGACACCGACAAACTCACATCCAGAAACAGCTCACCAGCAAATCTCATCAACTCACACCGCGTCCACGGTCTACAATTGCAAATGGCACGAAGAAAAAAAAAATTCGAGCCATGATCAGTAAACATCCATCAAATAGCCCCAAACATGGTGGAATTCGTCATGACAGGCCACGCACGCATAAATAACACCATCCAGCACGCCACCATATTTTTACACTACAAATAGCTGCCCGGAGAACAGGGCAGAAATGGACGACAATCTAAGGTACCACTAAACTCAGCAGGAAAAGCTTTACAAAAGAGGAAGCAAGATGATGCCAGCAGATCCATCTCCATTCGAATGTGGCGGCGCCAGGTGATGATTTCCGGGGGCCAGGGAAGAACCAAAACCTAACTTAGAGCGAGCGATGTCACTGTCAATCACCCCACCTGTGTCGCGGGCCACCACAAGAGAGGCGCTGCGGACTTGATAAATATAGCATCATCCTCTCGTCATCTAATCGTTTACCCTTTCTCCCTATCTCCTACAGGTCCTACCAGTCTCTGCGCTAACGAATCTCCTCCAGTGCTGCAGGCCAGAGTCACCTTGTTGGCTGATCAGATGCCTGGTTGGTGGCGGTCGACGGTGCCGCTGATATCGCTGGATGCGGGTGCGGGTGCGCTCCATTGTCCTGTGGAGGTGCCGATCCCCACTTCGGGTCCCCGTCTAATGGCTCCACCACATGGACCTTGCCGTCGCTCATGCCGATCGCGATCTGGTTAGGCTCCATGGGGTGCGCAGCGACTACCAACGGGTAGACCCGTCCAGCACTGTTGGATAACATGGACCAGGTCAGAAACGGCAGCTAGACATCTATCACTTGCAAAATGGATGGTACAGGCACAGCCAAGACTGAAAGCAAGTAGTTTAATTTAGGCGGAGATCCATTCATACCAGGCTAGTATTGAAGGTGGAATGTAAGCGGAAGGAGCAATCCGGCAGCGCAGCCTAAGAGATTCTGCTTCGAAGACTCCGATAGCACCATCGCAGAACCCAGCGTAAACCAAGAGACCGTCGCACGAGTATATCGCACTCGATATCGGAGCTGGGAGTGCATCTCTTGGAGACCACTGCATATGTTCAAATTTATTAAGAGAATTAATAGTAGGATGAGAACACCCAATGTAACAACTCTAGGCGCAATTGAAGGTAATGATATCATCATTCCGATAAAAAAACAGATCCATGACAAGTGGTACCATAGCATTACTAAGGCATAAACTGTGCAACCTACGATTTATTAATGTTGGTATATGATTATACATCATGAATCTGGTAATAAAGCTCGGTTTTTAAATCAAGTTGATAATATCAGTCACATATCATGGAGAATGTGAATGTACAGTGGTACAAAAAAAGAAGTGTGCCGATTAGAAATGAGAAATTAGTAGTCAAATCTTATTCACCGTAGGAGAATTGGCAAAGCCAAAACATTACTAGA
This sequence comes from Zea mays, assembly GCF_902167145.1. Lineage (NCBI taxonomy): Eukaryota > Viridiplantae > Streptophyta > Magnoliopsida > Poales > Poaceae > Zea > Zea mays. The sequence continues at coordinate 77,874,112 of NC_050105.1, forward strand.
TCACGAACTTACCAAGCGCAAACAGTCAAGATTCCCATCATAGATTCCCAACTGGCTCTCATGGACGACCAAAAGATGTGTTTGGTCATTGTGAAACTGCACCCTTGTGTCACCAACCAAAGTGCCAGGTCGGTTTGCTGGGGGTTGGATATATCTTGATTTCTTTTTTTCCCAGCCATCAATACTCCACACACATAGCTACAGAATTTGCACAAGAAATCAATTACCCAGAGAAAGACAGATACATTCTTGTCAGAGTGACTGCAATCAAAATTTTGTATATTAATGGAACTAACATAAGCAAGTAGTTTTCTCGCACCTTATTTGATATTCACACAAAAAATGATAGAACAAAACCTACCTGAGCATCAGCACCTGATGATACTAGCACATTCATTGATTGAGAAAAGGCCAGCCCCGTAATCTTCTTCTGATGTCCCTTGAGCTTACTTTTGACCTGATGTAAGATTAAAGGCAGATCAATAAAAAGACTGCAAATATGCGAAGGAAAACAGATGTATTGAAGTGTGTAGGATTTGGGATTACAGCAGTTAATGATACAACAAACTCCCAAATGGCCAAATCTATAACTCTTGAAGGTTAACTAATTGGGTACTACTGTGTAATCACATATTATTTCTTTGCAATACAAGTATGAAAAACAACATTGCAAGGTCTACCAAGCTATATTCCAAAATACAAAATTACTTCCATTATTTAAATATAAAAATATTTAACTCGCCAAACAATCTCCAATAGATAGTTGAGAAAAACTTCTCTATGTTAGTCAAATTATTTCGACTACAAATTCTCTATGTTAATTAAATTATTTTGAATATCAAGTCCCTATGCTAGTTAAATTATAAATGATCATAATTCATAACAAATATTATAGTGCCATTTTGACAATTCAAATGATGAAGCAAGTTTTGAAAGTCTTGTAAGTCAAATATAAAGTTCAGTTGCTAAATTAAAAAAACATAATTTGCATAATGGGCACTTTGTTTCGTATTAAGGAAAAAAGCGACGATAGCATACATCATCAATGCGGACATTGTAGATTTGGATGGTAGAGTCCTCCATTCCAATGGCGATGATATTATTATCTTGTGGGTGGAATGCAAGGAAAGTTGCAGCAGGTGGAGGTGCCATGAAAGTAGTCATGACCTGTCAGAGATCCCAGATCCAAGCTTTAGGGTAAGAAATTGGCAATGATGCGATCATGGTATAACAATTTTTATCTGAAGCTATCAGCAGCAAACTACAACTACCATTGACTCATGGACATCTATGAGACGAACAAAATTATGGTGAGGCGCTGAAAAGGACATCTACCTTAAATGTCATCATATTGAACAACGAGACTTTGCCACCAGATGCAGACATAACATAGGAGTCATTTTTGGACAATGCAATGCAGGCGGTTGCTTCTTCTGGGTTGCCATCATTCGTGTCATTTGTCATCAGAATCCCATTTGCAGGTTGCCACAGGTGAGGTGCAACAGATGCAGTAGACTAACAGGATACAAAAATAACAAATTTCAGAAAGCAAGCACACAAGATTGCCATTAAAAATGAGGTAGAATTCTCTAGTCTAACCTTGCCGCTAGGATTTCTGTCGCTCCGTTGCCATTTCCACAACTTATGAACAGCATTGGAGCCAAGAGCCAAGAGTGCAACCCCATTATTTGTATATAACAAACGGACAATCTGCGGAACAAAGAAATAAACGTAACCTACATCAGAGATTTTCATAACCTAGAACATCAATATAAAGACCAACTCATGTGTCAGTTTGATTCTGCATGCATGATTAAACAACTTAATCACAATTCATCATACTTTGCTTGGATTAGTGTCTGTGTCTGTCAAATGCAGAGCTCGAAGATGTCCATTATCAACAATGTCAGCCAACTTCCAGGTTTTGACCTTTTCGGATTCATCTGTTATTCTTGGCTTAACATCTGGAGTTCTGCTAGCATCCATAGGTGCCTGCGAATTTTTTACCTTTAGCAAACCTACATAATGAATAGCAAGAGACGATGGGAAAGGCAGAAGGAACTCACCAAGCCACTTGTCGACACTGCAGGCAAGATCCGATCAGGTCGCTCGGCATTTACTGCTATAGGACTGCTGACATTTGAAACAGGACCAAGGGCGACAATTGGAGGCTGCAATAAAAAAACCAAACGTGATAGTAAGCTAACAACAAACCTTGTCAATATCCACTAAAATTCCAACATGAATTGAAAGCAAAAGAAGGCATGTAAGTGGTGAAGTACAGTCAGATGAATCTTCATTAACTACAGTCAGATGACTGCTTAACACCCATTCTGGTGTATTTTCCCAATGCACCAGAAGGAGATAGAAACAATTAGCTTTTCCTTCACCACAAATATACAACAGTTGTCGAGTAATTATGCCTATGACAGCAGCTAACAACAATTCCAGATGCAGAAAATAAGATACTCATAAGTGACTTTTTGAGGTTGTCTGAAGCCAACTGTTCTAAATTGACAACGGAATACTTATTTCAAGTAATATGAGTATTTGCTATATTCTACAGGCGTTATAATAAAAAAAGTCAAAATTTACAGAGATCCCACTTATTGTTGACTGGAGCGAGAACTTGTCCAGGTTAGACATTCTGCCTGGGTTTTGTGGCAAATTGCAGCTCTGAACAAATAGGCTTGTAGGGTCTAACAAAATTTCCATTGTGACAGAAGAATAAATGTAAATAGAACCAAGTTATGTGGAACAAAATAATATATATCACTACCTTGGTGTTTATTTGTTGAGGAGGTCCTCTAGAGCCCTCAAATGCTCTACTCTCAAGCATCCTAAGCAAGCGTTGTCCATCAGTGTTGGCAAGTATTTTTATTCCATTATCACTTGTGGTAACTGCAAGTAATGAACCTTCTCTATTGAATCTCAAACGAGGGCTTGCCTGCAAAATATCAGTAAAAAGCTTCAGCATGGTAACAGAAAAAAGAACTCAACCAGAGCGGGAAGACGTCCCCTAGGCATTGCGATAAGAAACTGTACCAGGATTTGAACGCAGACAGGCAAGGGGAGACCCCCAAGCACACTGCCCTAACTGGTATAAGAAAAAGGAAGATACTTACTGGCAGTCCACCGTCACAGTCTGTTGTTGTTAGTATGTTATTGTTATCCATATCCCAGAATTTAACAAGAAATTCATCTCCAGCAGCCAAGAAGCGATTCCTAGTTGTGTCAAACTGAACAACACCGAGTGAACGTTTCCTGAAGCCATTGTATGTCCTCTTAATTGCCCCTTCAGTTTCATTCCACTCAACCAAGTGTGAATCACCTTCTTTACTAGTACCACAAGAGAATAATCTGCAAGAAAAAATGGATCAAGAACTTATATAGTTTGTTACTCATCAGCAGATATTAAACTTTATATTAACATTTGCTATGTTTCACCTTGTCCCATCAGCACTGTAAGCCATGGTAGTACACCAATGTCCAGGAGCATCATAGTCAACTCTTGAGCCCAAGCAATCATACAACCATGCCTTGATTTTTCCATCAATGGCAGTAGAGAAGATAAACTACAGTACAAGACAGCTAAAGTTAAGAAATATATGACAAATGACAAATAGTAAGGACAAAACAAAACATATCAGAACCTTTACGTATCAAACATTATAGCAATAAACATGGTGTTAATACTAAATGGGACCATTACAGCAATAGACATGACATAGTTGGATGCTAAAAGGGAACACAAAGGTCTTTCTCAAAAAATAGCATCAGTCGGAACATTGCCAGAATACTAACACAAAAGGTCTGCAACATAATGCCAGTGCAAAATAAATAGATGAGTTTCAAGAAAATCAGCGTTGAAGTCATGCCAAGGGTACCTGAATGGACTCCTTGTAGTGAGGGCATACAGAATACACAGGAGCTTCATGTCCTTCAAATGTGTACTGCTTCTGTCCTGTTTGAGCATCCCACACCTGCCAAATCAAGAGTCCGGATATATTCCAGGTGTTCTTGTTTGTTTTGAGAGAAAAAACAAGAGACCACACAATATCCTCACCTTGATGAGTTTATCATCACCACATGTGATGATAGATAGAGTTTTATTAGGGTGAGAGAAGGCTATATCATTAACCCCACCGATGTGTGCGTCAATCTGTAATTCCAAGAGTTAGGGACCTTAAAGCAGTTAGTATTTACAATCAGTATTAGAATATATGTGCACACACCTCTGCTTGCTGCCGTAAATCTCCATTAGGTACAAAAGTATATGTCTGAACAATATGCTTCGAGAAAGCAACACCTGGAAAAAGCAGCTGGTGGAATTAAATATCTCCATTTAAGATCCAAACAAAATAGAACACCACAATTATGAAACAACATCAATATCGAGATTAAAAAATAGAACACTCCCAAGTATACCATAATGGATAGCGTCTTATTTTAACAAGAGCACAACCAAATGCAAATAATAGCATTGAAAGAAACACTACCATACCTAGAATAGTTCCATCAGGGCTCCACAGACATCTATTGACAGATACTGCAGCATCTTTCATCAGCGAAGCCTGCAGAACAACAAATTGTCGATAAAAAACTACCATTCAAGGCACCAAGCTGCTTCCAGCTGCACAAAGCTCATACACAATAACTGAAGTAGTCACCTGCAAAGGCAAGGTACAGGAACCAATATCCCAAACTTTGAAAGTCTTGTGAGCTATCCTTTCCCGTGAACCAACTTCCCACACCGCAATGTCACCAACATTTGTTCCAACTGTTTAGGTCAGGAAACTGTAAATATAATGGACAGTTACCAAAGTAACAGTTCAATAATCAAGGGACATGTTTGCAGCGAGTACCTAAAAGAATGGTTTGTTGAACGGGGTGGAAATCCAGGCTCATAACATTAGAACCCTGATTAAGGGTACGAGAAACTTGTTTGGGAAGGTCTTCTTGTGTGTACATATTGGCAGGATGGCTTGCACCAGAGAAAGATACCTGTCATAGTTTCAATGAATCATAGCTTGTTTGATTATGTAAATTACAGAAAAAAAATGAGGTCAAACACAAATCAGTCTTGAGTTCGTCTAATACCTCATCTGGTTGTCCAACCCGCATTCTTTTCATGAGATGTTCTGAATCTGCAGATTGGTAATCAATACCAGGTGCACTTGTAGGGGTTCTAGGATGCTTTAGAAATGCCGCTGAGAGCAAACAGCCAGTTCAGAAAGGACCAAACACTGCAACCAGCAACAACCACCATTTATCAGAATTACTTTCAACATACCTGTGTTTGGAGCCTGAACGAGACCAGGTGGCCCTTGTGCAACAGCAGCATGAGGCAAAGAGGGGTTGGCATTTGTCATCCAACCTGCAATTGCGTTTGGAGATGGCGACACCACAGGTTGAAATGGCTGCAAGATCGATGCCATATAAGCAATCGATAGTCAGGATAAGTTAAATGGCCTAATTGTGACAATACTTACAGCATGAGCACCCATTGGTGGAAATCCAGCTGACTTAGGGATGGATCCAAGTGGACCATTGGCAGGTGGAGGTGCTCTTGCTCCATTGGTAGGAGCAGCACAAGAGTGATCAGTGAAGAGTGTCTTGATGTCAGGGTTTGGTCTGGGGTTCTTGCAAAGCTGATGTTGCCAGTTCAGACTGAAAGGCATTAGAAAGAAAACCCAGTTAGCCTCATCTTTTACATGCACGAAATGTGCTTCTGAAAGCATTGTTAGATTTGTAGGCATAACAAGTAGAGAAATCCCAATTGTGGCATTTATGGACATGACCTTACAATAAGAAAAGGGATGGTATCTGCTATAGCATAAGCATCTAAAGCTAGGGCCACTATAAAGAGACCATTTCTTTGCACATTGTCGATAAAAGCTGGTTACTTGGGATAAACAGGTAGAGATGTGCAAATCACATGAAACAATCCGAAAAGGAAGAACCATATCAAGAAGATTCTGTAGTGATGAACAACCAGAAGCAATAAAACTTCAACAAGACAAAAGAACAAAGGAAGCATTGACTACATTTAACTGACACCTTATCCATCATAATTACTAAGGGAACTCAAAGAAAGACATTATTTGGCACCAGAATAACCAGAAAGAAGATTTAAAAAATAGTAAACCTACACAAGTAGCAGTTACATAATTGAACTATTTGATTTATACCAATTGTGCACATAGAAAATTAAATGCTACCATACAATCTAATTAAATTTAGACCAAAGAACATCATAGAATTTATATTCACAAATCGTAACCTGATATTTTAAGGAAGTCTATATGTGTGACTAAACATATCAAAATCAAACAATCAACACCTTTGATTGATCAATGTGCGAAGTCTGGAAGCTTTGAATGGTGGGAAATTCAGCTTGTCCCGGAACAGAGGGTTTGCTTCAATGAGCTTTTTGAGCTCCAAAAGCATGATATTCCGGGCTGACTTTGTGTCCCCATACTTGGACAGCTGCTCATTTTGCCTGTTGATCATTAATACACAATCACATCCGCCCCGGCCCAATGCACTAAACATTTTTCTTCTGAACAGAAAGTTACCGAACCTGAAATTCTCCAAGGTCAGCAGCTGCGTTATCTCCTTGAACAGCTCCTCATTGAAGGAGGCGAATACCTTAAGATCCTTCACGAGAATCTCCACAGCCTTGGCTCTGTCATGCCTGTGACACCGACAGCAAATTCAGCAAAAAAAACAACCTTGACAACGACAAGGGACCAAGAGTAGCTTAGCGATGGGTCAGTCACCTATCAAGGGCCTCGAGGTACTTTTGCTTGCGGATCTCAAAGAAGATCTTCATGGAGTAGCGGTTGTCCTCCACCTTGGTGAAGCCGCTGAGGTACTTCTCCACCTCGTCCCACTCGCCGCCCTGCACGAGGTCCTCGAAGTGCTTCATGTTGAAGTAGAAGCCCGACTCCTGCTCCAACCTGCAGAGGCAACCGCAAAAGGGATCAGAAATCCAGCAAAGCAAGGCCTCGAAAAAAAGCCATTCATGGTCATGGCCTGCACTCACTTGTGGACCGTCTCTTTGAACTTCTCCTCGTCGAGGAACTGCAGGATGAGGAAAACCAGCTCCCTGCTAAGAGACGACATGGCTCCCCCGATCCCGGCCGGAGCCTCCAGCTCTCAAAAACCGGCCTAAACCTCGGGCCTTCCCGGCAGATCCCTCCCAAACCCCCCGCAAAAACCCGCTTCAAACCGCCCAAAAAGCGACAGCAGCAACTCAGCAAGCAAGCGGCTACACCGAGCTCAAAACCTTGCTCGGGAGCCCAGAGCCAGAACCCACGAACCAAGCAAACTCACGACCAGAGCACGGGCCTCGCCGCGCCCATCCCGCCGGGATCCCCGCCGATTCCGTCGGCGCGACCGCCGATCTGAAGCTGCCGACGCCGGCAGCTCGAATCCGGCCGCCAGGCGTCGCCTGCAGAGGGTCCCGCCTCAAACGCGCCGCCGTCGGCTAGGGTTCGGCCGCGCCGCCGCCTCCGTCTCCACGCCTCAGCAACAGCTGCCCGCGTTTCGCTTCTTTTATCTCGCTCGCTTAGTTTCTCTCTCCGAGAACTTCTCTCGCTCTCTGTTTTCTCCTCACCCGTTTCGGGGTTTTTCGGACCGCGTTTTATAGCCCCCTCGAGCAGTCTCTGCATATATAGCAACCCAGACAACCCGAGCAATTACGGTGACGCCCTCCTAGCAGCCACTATATTTACGCGTCTACCACTGTCGCATCAGGTCTCCAAGGGCAACCTCGTGATTTTTCTCGGGGAGGGCAGAAGCGGGAAAGCGGCGGTCGCGCGGTCGCTTGCCAGCCAGGGAGGGTTGTTTCCGTCATTCGGCGCATGGGAAGCGGAGCATCTGGGGGTGGCTGCGGGGCCCACGATGATCGTGGGGACGGTGAGGGGTAGAACGGTCATTTTGGGAGCCGGATACTGTAAGTTTTCCCTGCTGCCACGTCACCCTTCCTCGTACCCATTAAAATAACTCCTTTCTCTTGCCCGGTTTTCCTCCCTCTCTCCATCGCTTTCTGGCGCATCACCGGTTTCAATTTTTGAACGAGGCGGGTTTGTGGTAGGCGCACCCAGCACACCTACCCAGCTTTTCAGGCGTGTACTAAGTTTGATCATGACACGATATAGAATATGTTCTCTTTCTTAGATACTATAGCTTGCTGTTCCAGAAAAAATTGTATATATAGAAGATATACTTGGCTGAAAGATGTTGTGCTATGGATTAAATAGGTATCCAAATTGTTAAGATAAATTTCATATTTTAAAATAGATCATTTCTTATATTATCAAACACACTTATTATAAATAAGAATAAATTTTTGCATAAATTAATTTATACGATATTTGCTCTTGCAACAAAAAATGAAAAAATATATGTAATTGTATCCAAATTATATCCGAATTTTATATCTATTGTTTGAAAAAAATATGATAAATTTGATATTTATTTTTATGAATCTTCATAAGCTCAATGTTAAAAATAAAAATATAAATTTGCATAGCAGATTATATATCCTATTTATTCACAGTAAAAGAGAAAATACCAAAAAATGATGTTTGAATAAATATTTATTTTCATCCCAACTTGTGCATCTGCATACCATATTTCATCGGCTCAACGGTGAAATAATATCTTTTTGGCTACAAAAGTGTTTATTTATGTTAATGTACAGATCATCATATTGCAGATATATTTGTATCCGACACATGTATTTTCTCTAGTTGGCAATTGGTACTCTTTGAGAAGATTGCTTGAACACATGATGTTTTCATCATTAAAGCTAATGTTTTCAACCTCTATTATTTTTTTATCTTTGAGTATGTTGAGAGATGAGTAGCCAATTTAGGGCATGTACAACCCCATTAATTGAGGTGTCTCTTAAGGGGTTTCTAGAAAGTTAAGTGAAAAAACTCAAGATAAGAGCATGTCTCGTCATGACTTTCTATATTTATTGTCTCTTTACTATATTATGGTCTAGAGGCTTAGGGTTGTATTATGTAGTCTCTTACCTGTCTCTTTGATTTAGAAAACCGTTCTAGAGTCTCTAGGTTGTACATGGAAATGGGTGTCTACCATGAAAACCATGTATGTATATTGAGACTGATCTAAAATAGGAAGTACGAGAACATGGCATTCATATATGGTATAGCAATGCATTGAGGCTACCTTCTAAATCTGATTCTCATAAAAAATACTTGTTCTCTAATCGATGTTCGTAGCAGCCCTAACAAGACTTTGGTTGTTGACCATGCAGATAGTCATGGTATGGATACAAACTAGCTATTGTTTCATCCACAAGCTAACGCTAACGCCTAGTTTATTTCGGTGCCAGCATTACCACACACAAGAAAGCCAGCAGCGGCCAATTGGTTTGCACACACGTGCCAAATAAAACCACGGCGACATGTTGGTTCACACTACAATAACAGAAGCCATTTTCGGTGGCCATAAACCGCCAAAATGAGCCTTTCGGTAGCAGGTGCGACATCAGGAGAGAGGAGGGAGTGAGAAGGGAAGAGAGGAAAGAGAGAAGAAAGGGTGTTGTGTCACGTTAAAATTCATTATTTTTGGCAGCCGGAACGCATGCCGTCGAAAATAAGGTTATTTTGGGCGGCCATAGAACTTAGCCGCTAAAAATAACCTTATTTTTTGCGGCCAGTCGACCACTCACAACCTCCAAAAGTTACTTACTATTTTCGGCGACCAGGGTTCGGCCGCCAAAAATGGTGTGCAGTTTTTTGTGTCACGAGAGTTTTTGCCAAATAGCAGCTGAGAATGCTTTAGGGAGTATTCGAACGAGTCATAAACACTTCATAATTGCTATCTCGTAATGTTTTAGGTATAGAAAAATAGTTGGTGCATGATCATAAGTAGTAAGCTTGGCCATATCCTTGAACGGTCCTGTTAGAATGCTTTGATGCTACTAGACATGTAGGAAATAACTTATGGTAGCATCCCTAATGAATCATCAAGAGCTGACCATACATACAATCTGCGTCTAGATAGAACAATCTATTAGCTCACCCATAAGCTAAGGCTATAGTGGCGACTAACTAGTATATATATGCCCGCGTGTAGACTGTGGGCAAAACCATAACGCTCGGTTGGTTCCGTAGATTTTTTTAAACTAGCATTTTTCTAGAGTTGCTTTAGAGAGCATCCAACTAAGCCATAAACTTTGTTTTTTACCATAATAGGTTATATATTAGAAACTTCAATAATATGCACATAATCATAAAGGGAGAAATAAAAAAGTGCAAAACATGATTCTTTTCTATGTTCCATGCTTCCTCACAAACTTCATCCACTAGTGATGGGTGATATCTCATGTCTCATCCTTGATAGAAAGATGCATGTGGTAATTTTGTTAGTACCAGCATGTGCTAGATTAGGGGGTGTTTGATGTCCTTGCTAAAGTTTAGTTCGTGTCACATCGAATGTTAGAGTGATAATTACATGTATTAAATATAGTCTAATTACAAAACTAGTTACATAGATAAAAACTAAACGATAAGACGAATTTATTAAGCCTATTTAATACATGGTTATGAATTTATTGCAGCATCACATGTGTCTATTCAAAAGGGTGTGCATGTGTCTAAACTTCTTCTGATCTTATTTGAATTGCATGCGCAGTTTAGAAAACCCAACGGGAAAGTAAAATACACTATGCATGCAATTCAAATAAACTTTCTTTAAAAAATGATGTACTTTGTTGGGTGACAATAAGTACTCTTAGACTATGTCCACCAGTTTACTCGTATGGTCACCCAAGACACTTATTTGCATTATTTAGCATTATAGATTGCATTGTTCACATAGTAAAGTTCAAATATAGATATGAGTATGAGTAAGCTGCCGAAGATTACTTGGTTTCTAAAGAAATAAAGATAGGGACATAAACGCTAGGTTAGGTGCAGTCATTAAAAAAGGCTAACCGGGGACATGAAAAGGACGCGTGAGATGTCCGAGTATATGTAGCGTGTCGGGGTTGGGTCTTAATTCTCGATTTCCAGACTTGTCGCTTTCTAGCTGCGCGCTAGTGCGCGAGTAGCCGTCGATAAGGATGAAAGTGATAATCTGAACTGTCAGGACAAAATTAATATTTTAATATATATATATATATATATATATATATATATATATATAATTTGATGTTGATCTTTTTTATGTTACTAAACGCATTATTACAAATAAAAATAAAGTATTGTATAAGTTGTTTTATTTATCATTTGTCCGTACAATAAAAAGTTGAAAATTTATGGAATTTTTTTCAGATCCATATCGAATTTATATCTATCGTTTGAGAAAATATAGGCTGAATTTAAGGTTTTAGTTTTTTTAATAGTTACAAGCTTAATATTAAAAATAAGAATATAAATTTTATAATATATTTTATATCATATTTATCCACAACAAAAAACGACAAAAACTAATTATCAAATAAATATCGTTCCTGGCGTTTTCATTCATAGTCGTCAAACAGAACCACCATATTGCGAGCTGTAGCAGCACCTATCCCATCTGCCTATATAAGCGCCTGCGCGTATCGCCCAACTGGCAGTGCGGCTGGACCCGAATTTATTTCGCACTCTCACTTTTCGGGCAGCGAGGAGGAGAAAAGAAAAGCGGCAAAAAACCAAGGTCCTCCCTCTCCACGTCGCACGTGCCACTAGCTGGCCGACACGTAGCGCGTATTTGACCGCTCTGGTTCACGTGCCGGTGCCGCCTGCCCCTTGCTTTGACGCGACTGCCAGGAGGGGTCCGGAGTGGGGTGATGGGCCGGCCGGACGGGTCGCTTGGAGAAACGGCACGGGGTTTGCGGACAACTACGGCGGACTGCCACTGCATGCGCCTGCGCGGGACGGCGTAGGGACAGGGGCAGCGTGGGGAACAGAGACCCCACGTCCGGGTCCGGCCTGTGCTTCGGGCTCCGCCCGATCGCGGCCGTCCGTATCGCGGCTGCAGTGGCCATCACATGCAGCGGGGCCACAGGATCGTCTGCGCGTGTGTGGGCATGTGGCCGTGTTAAGACATCGTGTGAATGGAAAGGCACTAAGCGTCGAGAAAAACTTCTCACGATTCACGAGTACTTCGATTCTGTTAAAAAATACTACCCCGTTCTCAAATATTTGTCGCCAGCTAGTGTATATTTAAACTAAAACACAATAAATAAAAAAGAACATAGAGAGTATATTAAAAGCTAGATGTGGCTTATTCGATTCATATATAACATCGATTCAAACGTAACTTTCTTTTTAGGGCATATACAACCCATTGAATATATGATCTCTTGAGATGCTTTTAAGTAGACTAAAAGCTAATTTGGAAACTTAAATCCTCTCCAGGGTTACTGAAAGGGAAATGAGTTTAATCATTTCCTATAATCGATTTTGGTGGTTGACGTCCATCACAAACCACGTGGACTAACTAGTTTGTTTAGATGTCATTTATCACAGGTGCATAAAGTTCAACACAAACCACGAAATAAATTAAGTTGAAGACTCAAATTTATTTGGAGCATGACTTGAGAGTGTGCTGAAAAATGGCGCACCGGACAGTGTCCGGTGCACCAGGCAGAGCAGCACTCCAACCAGCCACTCTCGGGTTTCTCTAGGGCACGCTCCGCTATAATTCACTAGACTGTCCGGTGTGCACCGGACATGTCCGGTGAGCCAGCGGAGCAACGGCTAACTGGCGTCAACGGTCGTCTGCCAAAAGTGAACAGTACGCGGCAGAGTTCAGAGCAGAGAAGTCACAGCGCACCGGACATATTCGGTGCAACTACAGGACAAGGGTTCCAACGTTCAACTCGCTCCAAACCCCAACGGGCGCTCTGACATGGCGCGCACCGGACAATGAACAATACATGTACGGTGCGTCACCGAACTGTCCGGTGTGTCCATCGCCAGCAAAAACAGCCAACGGCTAGGAAGTGGTTGGAGGCTATAAATACCCCAACCACCTCCTTCAATGGCATCCAAGTTTTCTGAACTCCATATTCATTGCAAGAGCAAACTCAAACACTCCAAGACACATTCAAAGCATTCAGTCCACTCAAAGCTCCCAAAATCATCTCAGTGCTTAGAGACTTGTGAGGGGATTATTTGTGTTCTTTTGTTGCTCTTGTTGCTTGGATTGCTTTCTCATTCCCCATTCTTATTCTCATAAGTGCTTTGTAAAGCTAGCAAGAGATACCTAAGTGTGTGGTGATCCTTGCGGGGCCTTAGTGATCCAAGTGATTAAGGAGAAAGCTCATCCGGTCTAAGTGACCGTTTGAGAGAGGGAAAGGGTTGAAATAGACCCGGCCTTTGTGGCCTCCTCAACGGGGACTAGGTTCTTTGGAGCCGAACCTCAGTAAAACAAATCACCGTGTTCATTTGCATTGATCTTCGCTCGATTTGTTTGCCCTCTTTCCTCTCTCTAAAGTTCTCGTGGTCACATCAATTTTAGTTTGCTCCCAAATGTTATCCGCATTGATTGAGCAACTCTAAGCAAGGAGAACTATCTTTCGAACTCCGATTTAATTCTAACAGTAACCCCGGCCTTAGTGCAAGTTTAAGTTTATAAATTTCAACTTTCGCCTATTCACCCCCCTCTAGGCGACTATCAGTTACCGGGGACTGAGAGAAAAACTAAGCTAATTTTTTCCTCAATCTTCGAAAATCCTAGAGAGGATTTAAATTTCCAAACTAGCCTTAAATAAAAAATGTAATGTTTTCCTTTTCGCGAATAGCTCGTCTCTACACGACTCTTTATATATTGTCTCTTAACAACATTTATAATCTAGAAGCTCAATGTTGTATCATATAGTTTCTTAGTTGTCTTTCGCACATAGAAAATCGACTCAGTGGATCCGGATTGTACATGTCACAACAGGAATCGTGAAAATCCCCGTCGGCTAAATTAATCCCTAACCAACGCCGATTAGGTCATCAGAGTCGACCCCTTCCTTAGCCGACGACAGTTAAGGAATTCAACTATCCCGTGTGTAGATCTCTCTTTCCCCACTCACGACTGCTTTTCTCTGGCCCGCTCTCTCTCCTCGTTCATAGCCACCACCGTCGCACTCGTCCGTTGCCGCCACAGCCCTCCTCTTCCTAGTCTCCGCCCTACTCTGCCTCAACTGTCAGGCCACCACCTCGCCTACGCATTGCCGCCCTCAACAACCGTCGACCAGATTTGTCACCGGGCTCATGGTCTCCACTGCGCCGGCGGTGGGCTCACGACCTCCACTGCGTCGCCGCCAACCCACCGTCGACTGCCCTGCAGGAGTTCGCCCACGCCCGGACTACGTCGACTCCTCCCGTTGTCGTTTCGGCCCACCGCCTCGGCCGCGCCTCCTCACGACCGGCTCGTACCATCGCTGCATTATTGAGCTTGGCCTTATCGCCGTTGTCGTCGACTGCCGCACACGCAGTGCTCCCTATGCCCCAACCAACGACACCGTGTCGTCCCCGACAACCGCGACTTACACATTCCCGACAAGGATAGGTGCCCCTCTTTCATCCTTTATGCAAATACATGTAATTAGAGTATGATTAGGAGTATGTTTAAGGTAGTTACATTTGTTTATTTCCACCGGTTTTTTGGCTGACAGGAGTTAAATATCATACGATTCAAAATAGTTTAATATTGTTAGTCAATATTATGCTTTGGCTTAATATCAATTTGTACAAGATACTAGTTATTATTACAATGATTTACGACCACCTAGAGTCAAATTTGCTTAAGTTTAATCAAATTTTATAGTATATTATAAAATTGATTTAGTAATATTTACTATGTATCTTGCTTTTTATACAATCACAGTTAATGTTTAATTAATTTGAGTACTCGAAAAGTGACAATTACATTTTGTCACCTGGAGATAGTATACTTTTGAAATTGTTGTTGATGCATACATTATTAAGTTTGGATATATAGTTTTACTACTTACTTTAATCAGACCATTAAACGGTTATGGTTTCAAAAACTATGTGTCACCTATTTCAGACTGCTATGCATCATATGTATTTACCATACATGTTATGTGTGGCGGTCTAGAATTGTCTCTTTTCTAGACAACCTCAGGATGACCGATGGACTGTGGTATTTGTGACCACCATGATGTGCTCGTACGGAATTTTGGCTACGTAACCTTGTTGTTCTTTGCTGCACCAAACTGGGCGTGCAGTGGAGAGCAACAAGGTTATGCTATGAAATTTCGTACGAGCACATCATGGTGGTCACGAATACCACATTCCATTCGTCATACTTGGGCGTGTATAGGACCTATCAATTACCTATAGATGTAAGTCATGATGTGTAGAAACGTGAATGTATCATGCACACTTCTTACTTGTACACAACTATAATAATCGGTGATAGTCATGATTAGATGCATGAAGGCTTCAAGAAGGGTGGGTGCCACACAAGGGAATGGTTTGCCCAAACTCATGAGTTTATGGACCGTGCATCTGCTTTCTCACAAATAGATAATATTAGGTATCCACACAACAAATGCAGAAATATGACAAGCCACAATAAGAGGCAGGTCACACTACACATGTGCTTGCACAATTTCGCGTCAGGCTATAAGGTCTGATATCTCCACGGGCAGTCACACCTTGAACGAGCGGTGCAGGTAAAAGCTAATGGCGATGAATATGTTCATTGGATAGACCAGATGCTTAAGAATCTGCAGCCTGAATTGTCCCCAGATCATCATGATTCAGCTACACCGGAGGTTCAGAAGTTCTTTGGTCTCCTCAAAGCATCATAAGAGCCTCTTCACGGGCACACCGATGTGATCGTTCTCTAATTCATGACATGACTGATATCAATGAAGTCCAAGTTTGCATTCTCAATCAATTGTTACAAGGAGCTCATTGATTTGATTAACGAGGTTCTTCCTATGGGTCACAAGATGCTCAAGACATGTACCAGTCCAACAAAATGCTTGAAGGTCTAGGTATGGAGTATGAAAATATTAATGTTTGACAGGATAACTGCATGCTATTTTTGGAGGAACATGGCAGAAAGCAGAAATGCTTAAAATGTGGCAAGTCGAGGTACGTGGAACTTATATATGAATATGGGGAGAAGGTGGTGATGAAGGTTGCATATAAACAGCTTCGGTACATGCCTCTCACTCCTAAACTGAAATGTTTGTTTCTCTCGAGGAAGACCGCTGTGCATATGAGGTGACACAAAGATCGTATGGACAGACAAGATGGGTTAATGGTGCACCCTTCATATGGTGATGCATGGAAGGCTCTTAACAATTTTGATCTAGAATTTGTTGTTGATGCAAGGAATGTTTGTATCGTCTTAACAACTGATGGTTTCACGCCTTTCAATATGATTGTTGTGTCATACTCATGTTGGCTTGTCATTGCCATCACGTACAACCTTCCACCTGCTCTTTGCCTAAAATGTGAGCTTATGTTCTTATGTCTTGTTATCCCTGGGCCTGAGCATCCTGACGTATGCCTCAATGTGATGCTTCAACCACTAATTAAAGAGTTAAAGAACTTATGGGAAGGAGTGGAAGCCTATGACTGCTTCAAGAAGCAAAAATTCAATCTACGAGTTACGTATCTGTTCTCGATTCATGATTTTATGGCGCATGGTATTTTCTCTGGATGTAGCATGCATGGTAGATTGACATGTCCTTATTGTGGTCAAGATACAAATTGTTTTTGTCTTAGTGCTAGTGGGAAGATATATTACTTTGATTGTCATAGATGTTTTCTACCCTTAAATCACCCCTTCAGAAGGTAGAGAAAGGAGTTTAGGAAGGGCACCATCGTCATGAAGGGACTGCCCAAGCGACGTAGTGGGATAGAAATTACATAAGAGCATAGGAAACTTGTCCTAGACGAGAGTGGGAAAGGGTTTCAAGGTTTTGATGAGGAGCATAACTGGACTCACACATGTGGCTTGTGGGAGCTTCCTTATGCTAAGTCATTGATTCCTATGCACAACATCGACGTCATGCATCAAGAGAATTTTTTTTGCCAAGCCCTCATAAATACATGCATGGATTTTCCAGATAAAATGAAAGACAATGACAAGGCACGTATGGACTTAGTTGTGATATGTGATCGTCCAACCCAAGTGCTTAGAGAAAACGGAGGCAAACCAAAAGTTGATTATTGTATGAAACCTAAGAAATGAAAAGAAGTGATGAGCTGGATGGAGAATCTAAAATTCCCTGATGATTATGCTGTTGGTTTTAGAAGATCTATGAATTTGAAGATAATGAATATGAAGGGATTGAAGAGCCATAACTTCCACATAATTATGGAAAGGTCTGTGCTTGTAATGTTTCGTGGGTATGTTTCTGATGCTATGTAGAAAACGTTAGTTGAAGTTAGTTATTTCTACAAACAGTTATGTGCTAAAGAAATCAGAAGAGATACAATGGAACAGCTGGAGAAAGAGGCACCAGTGCTTTTGTGCAAATTGGAAAAAATATTCTCATCGAGTTTCTTCAATCCTATGCAGCATCTCCTTATACATCTTCCATATGAAGCTAAGGTTGGTGGTCCTGATCAGTATAGGTGGATGTTTCATATTGAAAGAGCATTAAAGAAGCTTAGAGCAATGATGCACAATAAGGCAAGTGTTGAAGGATGTATTGTGGAACAATTTAAACTGAAGGAGGTAGCACACTTCACAAGTTGTTACTTTGCAGAAGAACATAATGTATTTGCTCGAAAGAAGAGGTATCATGACCATGAACAAGAGATGCCTCCGAGTAGTGACCTTTCGATTTTTCAAACAAACTACAAAGTCGTTGGTCCATCCAAGGCATATCACCTCACTATGGAAGAACGAAAGTCTGCTTTACTCTACATGTTCACGAATATGCCCGAGGTGGAGAAATACTTTGTGTAAGAGTTTATTTCCTTAAATTGTTCGTATGTGAATTAGTTTATGTCCTCAAATATCTCATGTCCTGCAATAATATTTGACAACGAGTTTGCTGAACAAAACATGAGGTATCTCGATAGGCAAACATTGAGAGACCTAGGCAAATTGTGATGTGATGGAATGAATGGGCGACCTAATTTCATTATGTGGCTCTGGGACCGTGTAAGTCTTAATTATGTGTCTTGGAGACCTAATTTCATTATTTTAGCTAACTGCATTACACACTTTGCTAATGCTTTATGGCATAATTGACAACTTGGGGAGGAAATGAATATGATTGATCACTTATATCGGCTATCTATTAGAAGCGTAACTAACAAAATCTATGGACGTTATGACGTCAATGGATACTGCTTTCGTTCAAGCATATTTGAATTTAGTCATCCTATGGCTGCCACTCAAAATAGCAGAGTCGTTACTAGGGCAACCGACATGGAAGGACACGAAGTCTGTTATTACAGGACGATCAAAAATATAATTGAGATTACATTTGCTGGAAATAAGCCTTCAGCGTTAGTTTTCTTCGAGTGTAAATGGTATGCCCCAAAGTATTATAGGACCACATTTGGGATGACACGTGTCCAATCTGGAAAATTTCTTCAAGGGCACAACACATATATCCTTGCCCATCAAGCAGACCAGGTTTATTACTTGACACATCCACGCAAAAAGTTGTGTGCATG
This sequence comes from Zea mays, assembly GCF_902167145.1. Classification (NCBI taxonomy): domain Eukaryota; kingdom Viridiplantae; phylum Streptophyta; class Magnoliopsida; order Poales; family Poaceae; genus Zea; species Zea mays. Next base: position 77,892,753 of record NC_050105.1, read on the forward strand.
GAGGGTTGTGTATAATGTAAATCCCCATGAATGCCTATACATCTCTGCTGAGGATGAATATCAATTTGAGCACCTTGAGCAGGCTGATGAGGTGTTTCAAGAAAAAGATTTGTGAACTAGTTTTCATATTGATCCCGCTCCAGCATTAGATTCACTAGTTGTAGTTGTAGACATTAATGACTTAACTTTTCTCGAGAGAAGGAGAAGAGAACCTGTTAGGAGAAAAGTTACATGGAGACCTTTGCATAGAAGAGGAGAAATAGATCCTGATTTTGATGATATTTGACAAGTAAAGTATTTTGTTCCTTCATTTGTTTTTATTTTTAAGGCTTACGTCATTTATATTTCATTTATTCATTTGTTGTTATCTAAACATTGCACTAATGAAAAAATTCTTATTTCAATGCAGGATGCCACCAAAGTCCATATGAGATGGCAGTAACGGGTGTGGGACCAGTGGGCCCAACAAGCCCATCCGACTGACAACTCGATGGATGATGCTTCAGGAAGCTCTTTAGCGACATGCACACGTCGCTCTAAGAAGATCCACTCAGTAAAGCCTCGTCTCGCGATAGAGCGAGAGGTCGATAGGATCTTAATCATGGCTCATGAAGATTGATGAGTGTAATATATTAACTTGTCTCATATAATTATTATGTGTATTGTTAATGTTTTTTTGTGTAATGCAGGAATTGGTGGATCTATCTTTTGACGGCAAGGGACACCACACTTAGGTTAACTTACGTTGGGTTCTCTTTGCCGCCTTCACTAGCCTTGTTTAATGAAGATGCCAGATAGAGCTAACATGGAGGAGGTGCTCGTCAGTAACTGCAACGAGTAGAAGTAAAAAAAGGAACAACCACACCGACAGACAGGGACCAGTGCGACATGACTTTTGGGTATGAATTCTCTATTGTTTTTGTTCATTTTTTTAATATTTTGATTCTATGACTTATAACCTTGTATTTGTATTCTTTATCTTGTAGCTTCGTTATCGGTTGCTTGACGACGAGGATTACAAGGGGCATGCTAAACGTGTGTTCCAAAACAATGCAAAGAAGTTGGTGGAGGATTCAATATACTATGTGAGAATTCATGATACAAATCTGTATTTTCAAAAGAATCCAGAAGAAGCAGGCCCTCCTCAAAGAAATATTTGACTAAGGATCAATATCATGAGGTTAGTATTCAATTTGTTTCTCTTTTTGTTAATTGTTATGATTGATATAATATGTAACTTTGTGTGCATAGGTGATGGTTCCATGGATGACGCATGTGTCTGATGTGTATTATGCTTGATGCCGACACTACACTTTTGAAGGCGTCCAGAAAGCGTCGGAAAATCACAGGGTACGTCGAGGAACCAATACTAACCACAAATTTGGTGGTGACGACATGCTCCAAAAACTTAAAAGAATGTTAAGTTCGTTCTAGCTATGTTAATTACCAAATAGTATGATTGGTCATGAAGTTTTTTGTGTATATAGGAAGATACGCGTGGCCAAAAGCCTAGTGATATCGAGGTCTACTAGGAGGGCCACAAAGGACCAGACACTAATAACCCTGACCAGCTCTACAGCCACATTGCCATGGATCGGCTGGCGAGTTTTGGATTAAAGTTATAAACATTCAAAGTATAAAATTTATGTATTTGTTAGTTTATGAATGATGTACATGCGTCATAAGGGGAGGAGATGGTTCGGCATCATGGCTCTAACTTTGACTAGAGACATGAACCGGTGGATCCCTCGGTGGTGTACGCAAGTGGTGGAAGAAAAGCGCATGGACGGTTAGCTCTAACTTATCAAATTAAACGGTTGATACTAAATTGATCATGCACTAAACACAATTTTCAAATCACTTGTAGATACACACTCTTCGACCGATTCATTGACTCGTTGTTGGTGAGATTTCAGAGGATGGATTCATCTTCCCATACCTCGTGCTCTCATCGAACAAATGAGCAGGAGTTGGAGATTATGAGGTTGCGTGAGATGAGACAACAACGAGAATTTATGTAGGCTTGTATGCAACATAACCAAGCAATGTATCAAGTAAGTATAGATGATGCAAACTCTAAATTCTTATATTTCAATACAACATCTTCAATAGTAACACATATATTCAACATGCAATGCAACAACAGGGCATGACACCAAATGTTCCTCCACCAAAATTGAGCCAGTTTGCATCCACACCGGTTCTGGTACGTTAATCTTAGTGAAAGGAAAATAGGGTCAAACCTTTTCCTAAATGATTTTGGTGGTTGAAATGCCCAACACAAATAATTGGACTAACTAGTTTGCTCTAGATTATATATTCTACAGGTGCTAAAGGTTCAACACAAACCAATAAAAAGATCCAAGTTAGGGTTCAAAAGAAATGAGCAAAAGAAATCGAAGAGAACCCTGGTCTAGCGCACCGGACAGTGTCCGGTGCCAGGGCTGATCGACTTCAAACTCTTCACCTTTGGGTTTTTGGAGAGCCGCTCCGCTACAATTCACCGGACTGTCCGGTGTGCCAACAGAGCAATGGCTAGCGAGCACAACGGTCGACTCCAATGGTCGCCTGCAACGTGAACAGTGCGTGGACAGTTCGCGTAGAGTCAGAGCAGCGCCAGAAGGTGCACCGGACAGTGAACAGTGACTGTCCGGTGCCCCAAGATGTCAGAGCTCCAACGGTCGAAATCGTAAGAACCCTAACGGTTGGGTGACGTGGCTGGCGCACCAGACACTGTCCGGTGCGCCCATCAACAGACAGCCTCCCCAACAGTTGGTTTGGTGGTTGGGACTATAAATACCCCCGAACCACCACCACTCCAAGCATCCAAGTTTTTCAGACTTCACATTCAATACAAGAGCTAGTGCAATCAATACAAGACACAAATTCAATAGAATCAAAGCCTCTCGAAGTCCCAAATCCACTCTAAACAAATAGTGACTAGAGAGAGTTTTGCTCGTGTTCTTTGAGCTCTTATTCTTGGATCGCTTTCTTCTTCCCATTCTTGTTCTTCAAGCACTTGTAATCAAAGCAAGAGACACCAATTGTGTGGTGGTCCTTGTAGGGGTCTGAGTGACCCGTTTGATTAAGGAGAAAGCTCACTCGGTCTAAGTGACCGTTTGAGAGAGGGAAAGGGTTGAAAGAGACCCGGTGGTCATCAACGGGTAGTAGGTTTTCAAGAATTGAATCTCGGTAAAACAAATCACCGTGTCATCCGCTATATTTCTTTGGTTGATTTTCCCCTCTCTTTCGGACTCGGATTTATTTGTAACGCTAACCCCGGCTTGTAGTTGTGCTTTAAGTTTGTAAATTTCAGTTTCCGCCTATCCACCCCCTCTCTAGACGACTTTCAATTGGTATCAGAGCCCGATACTTGATTTAGAGTCTAACCACTCGAAGTGATGTCGGGAGGATCCACCAAGAGGGAGATGGAAACAGACACAAGCCACGGGAAGGCTCTATCAAAGGAGTCTGGCGCCAAAGGAAGGGAGGACTCACCTCCCCGCGTCAAGTCGCACCGGAGTGGCGACAAGAAGAAGAAAATGAAGAAAGTGGTCTACTACGAGACCGATTCTTCGTTGACCTCCACCTCTGGCTCCGACGCACCGTCCGTCACTTCTAAGTGCCATGAGCGCAAGAAGTTTAGTAAGATCCCCTTACGCTATCCTCGCATTTCCAAACACACTCCTTTACTTTTCGTCCCATTAAGCAAACCACCGATTTTTGACGGTGAAGATTATTGTATGTGGAGTGATAAAATGAGGCATCATCTAACCTCACTCCACGCTAGCATTTGGGACATTGTTGAGTTTGGAGCGCATGTACCATCCATAGGGGATGAAGGCTACGACTCGGACGAGGTCGCCCAAATCCGGTATTTCAACTCCCAAGCCACTACTATACTCCTCGCCTCTCTATGTCGGGAGGAGTATAATAAGGTGCAAGGGTTGAAAAGTGCCAAGGAGATTTGGGACGTGCTCAAGACCGCGCACGAGGGAGATGAGGTGACCAAGATCACCAAGCGGGAGACGATCGAGGGGGAGCTCGATCGATTCATCCTCAACCAAGGAGAGGAGCCACAAGCTATGTACAACCGAATCAAGACCTTGGTGAACCAAGTGCGCAACCTCGGGAGCACAAAATGGGATGACCATGAAATGGTCAAGGTTATTATAAGATCACTTGTTTTTCATAATCCTACACAAGTTCAATTAATTCGTGGTGATCCTAGATATAAGCTAATGTCTCCCGAGGAGGTGATAGGAAAGTTTGTGAGCTTTGAATTGATGATCAAAGGCTCCAAACAAATCGTCGAACAAGGCGGCACCTCCACACCCGAGGTGCAACCCATCGCATTCAAAGCGATGGAAGAAAAGAAAGAAGAGTCTACATCAAGTAGGCTCCCCATTGACGCCTCCAAGCTCGACAACGAGGAAATGACGCTCATTATCAAGAGCTTCCGCCAAATCCTCAAGCAAAGGAGGGGGAAGGATTACAAGCCCCACTCCAAGAAAGTATGCTACAAATGTGGTAAGCCCGGTCACTTTATTGCTAAATGTCCATTATCTAGTGATAGTGACAGGGGCGACGACAAGAAGGGAAAGAGGAAGGAAAAGAAAATATATTACAAGAAGAAGGGCGGCGATGCCCATGTGTGCCGGGAATGGGACTCCGATGAGAGCTCCACCGACTCCTCCTCCGACGAGGACGCCGCCAACATCGCCGTCAACAAAGGGCTTCTCTTCCCCAACGTCGGCCACAAGTGCCTCATGGCAAAGGACGGTAAAAATAAGAAGGTAAAATCTAGAGCCTCCACTAAATATACTACATCTAGTGATGAGGGTAGCTCTAGTGATGATGAAGATGATTTGCCTGTTCTTTTTGCCAACTTAAATATGCAACAAAAAGAAAAATTAAATGAATTGATAAGTGCCATTCATGAGAAGGATGAACTCTTGGATAGCCAAGAGGAATTCCTTATTAAGGAAAACAAGAAGCATGTTAAGGTGAAAAATGCTTATGCTTAGGAAATAAACAAATGTGTAAATTTGACTAGTGAGCTTAGCATTTGCCATTACACTATCTCCAACCTTAGAATTGAGAATGCTAATTTGATTGCAAAGGTTGAAAAGAGAAATGTCTATGATGATTCAATTATCAATCTTAAAAATGATAATGCTAGTTTGATTGCTAAGATTGATAAATTGAATGAATCAATTTCTAGCCTTAAAATTGAAAATGCTAGTTTAATTTCAAAGGCTAAGGATTTAAATGTTTACAATGTTTCTATTTCCAATCTTAGAGACGAGAATGTCATGTTACATGCTAAGATTGATGAATTAAATGCTTGCAAACCATCTACATCTAGTGTTGATCATGTCACCATTTGTACTAGATGTAGAGACATTAATGTTTATGTTTATGTTATCCATGACCACCTAGCTTTTATTAAACAACAAAATGATCATATAACACAACTAACTAGTAAAATTAATGAGAATGAAATTGAAAATGAGAAATTCAAATTTGCTAGAAGCATGCTCTATAATGGGAGACGCCCTGGCATTAAGGATGGCATTGGTTTCCAAAAGGGAAGCAATGTCAATCTTAATGCCCCTAAGAAATTATCTAGCTTTGTTAAGGGCAAGACTCCCATGGCTTAGGATAACGAGGGTTACATTTTATATCCTGCTGGTTATCCTGAGCACAAGATTAGGAGAATTCATGCTAGGAAGTCTCATTCAGTTTCCCATCACGCTTTTATGTACAAGAATGAGGCATCTAGCTCTAGGCATTCTACCAATGTTAAAATGCCTAAAAAGAAAACTCCTATTGCACCAAATGAACCTAATGTTTCATTTAAGACTTTTGATGCATCTTATGTGCTAACTAACAAATCAGGCAAAGTAGTTGCCAAATATGTTGGGGGCAAACACAAGGGCTCCAAGACTTATGTTTGGGTACCCAAGGTGCTTGTTTCTAATGTGAAAGGATCCAAGACCGTTTGGGTACCTAAGAACAAGGCCTAAACTTGTTTTGTAGGTTTATGCATCCGGGGGCTCAAGTTGGATTATTGATAGCGAATGCACAAACCACATGACTGGGGAGAAAAGGATGTTCTCCTCCTACGAGAAAACGATGATCCCCAACGAGCTATCACATTCGGGGATGGAAATCAAGGTTTGGTCAAAGGACTTGGTAAAATTGCTATATCACCTGACCATTCCATTTCCAATGTTCTTCTTATAGATTCTTAGATTATAACTTGCTTTCAGTTTCTCAATTGGCAAAATGGGTTCAACTGTCTTTTTACGGATATAGGTGTTACCATCTATAGAAGAAGTGATGATTCAGTAGCATTTAAGGGAGTATTAGAGGGTCAGCTATACTTAGTTGATTTTAATAGAGCTGAACTCGACACTTGCTTAATTGCTAAGACTAATATGGGTTGGCTCTGGCATCGCCGACTAGCCCATGTTGGGATGAAGAATCTTCACGAGCTTCTAAAGGGAGAACACATTTTGGGACTAACCAATGTTCATTTTAAGAAAGACAGGGTTTGTAGCGCATGTCAAGCAGGGAAGCAAGTTGGTGCCCACCATCCACACAAGAACATCATGATGACCGACAAGCCGCTTGAGCTACTCCACATGGATTTATTCAGCCCGATCGCTTACATAAGCATCGGCGGGAGTAAGTATTGTCTTGTAATTGTGGATGATTATTCTCGCTTCACTTGGGTATTCTTTTTGCAGGAAAAATCACAAACCCAAGAGACATTAAAAGGATTCTTGAGACGGGCTCAAAATAAGTTCGGATTAAGGATCAAGAAAATAAGAAGCGACAACGGGACGGAGTTCAAGAACTCTCAAATTGAAGGCTTTCTTGAGGATGAGGGCATCAAGCATGAGTTCTCTTCTCCCTACACACCTCAACAAAATTGTGTAGTGGATAGGAAGAATAGAACTCTACTTGATATGGCGAGGACCATGCTTGATGAGTACAAGACTCCGGACCGGTTTTGGGCTGAGGCGATTAACACCGCCTGCTACTCCATCAACCGGCTCTACCTTCACCGAATCCTCAAGAAGACATCATATGAACTCCTCACCAGTAAAAAGCCCAATGTTTCATATTTTAGAGTCTTTGGTAGCAAATGCTTTATTCTTGTTAAAAGAGGTAGAAAATCTAAATTTGCTCCTAAGGTTGTAGAAGGCTTTTTACTTGGTTATGACTCAGGGCATATAGAGTCTTCAACAAATCCACTGTATTAGTTGAGGTTTCTTGTGACATTGTGTTTGATGAGACTAATGGCTCCCAAGTGGAGCAAGTTGATCTTGATGAGCTAGATGATGAAGAGGCTCCATGCGTCGCGCTAAGGAACATGTCCATTGGGGATGTGTGTCCTAAGGAATCCGAAGAGCCTCCACAAGCACAAGATCAACCGTCACCTTCCAATCAAGCATCTCCACCAACTCAAGATGAGGATCAGGCTCAAGACAATGAAGATGAAGATCAAGAGAATGAGCCACCTCAAGAGGAGGGCAATGATCAAGGGGGAGATGAAGTTGATCAAGACAAGGAAGATGATCAGGGTCAAAGACCGCCACACCCAAGAGTCCACCAAGCGATTCAAAAAGATCACCATGTGAACTCCATCCTCGGCGATATTCATAAGGGGGTAACAACTCAATCTCGAGTTGCTCATTTTTGTGAACATTACTCTTTTGTGTCCTCTATTGAGCCATACAGGGTGGAGGATGCACTAAGAGACTCGGATTGGGTGTTGGCAATGCAAGAGGAGCTCAACAACTTCACGAGGAATGAGGTATGACATTTAGTTCCACGTCCTAACCAAAATGTTGTAGGAACCAAGTGGGTTTTCCGCAACAAGCAAGATGAGCATGGTGTGGTGACAAGGAACAAATCCCAACTTGTGGCCAAGGGCTATTCACAAGGCGAAGGTTTGAATTTCGGTGAAACCTATGCACCCGTAGCTAGGCTTGAATCAATTCGTATATTACTTGCCTATGCTACTTACCATGGCTTCAAGCTTTACCAAATGGACGTGAAGAGTGTCTTCCTCAATGGACCAATCAATGAAGAAGTCTATGTTGAGCAACCTCCCGACTTTGAAGATAGTGAGTACCCTAATCATGTCTATAAACTCTCAAAGGCGCTTTATGGGCTCAAGCAAGCCCCAAGAGCATGGTATGAATGCCTAAGAGATTTCCTTATCACTAATGGCTTCAAAGTCGGAAAAGCGGATCCTACCCTCTTTACTAAAACTATTGCAAATGATTTGTTTGTATGCCAAATTTATGTTGATGATATCATATTTGGGTCTACTAACAAATCTACATGTGAAGAGTTTAGTAGGATCATGATTCAAAAATTCGAGATGTCTATGATGGGGAAGTTGAAGTATTTTCTAGGATTTCAAGTTAAGCAACTCCAAGAGGGCACCTTCATCAGCCAAACAAAGTACATTCAAGACATACTCACCAAGTTTGGAATGAAGGATGCCAAGCCCATCAAGACACCCATGAGAACCAATGGGCATCTCAACCTCGACACGGGAGGTAAATCCGTAGATCAAAAGGTATACCGGTCGATGATAGGATCTTTACTCTATTTATGTGCATCTCGACCGGATATTATGCTTACCGTATGCATGTGTGCAAGGTTCCAAGTTGATCCTAAGGAAGTTCACCTTAGGGCCGTGAAGAGAATCATGAGATATTTAGTTTACACACCTAAGGTTGGACTTTTGTATCCCAAGGGATCCACTTTTGATTTAATAGGATATTCATATGCTGATTGGGTAGGGTGTAAAATTGATAGGAAGAGCACATCAGGGACTTGTCAGTTTCTGGGGAGATCCCTGGTGTCTTGGGCTTCAAAGAAACAAAATTCAGTAGCTCTTTCTACCGCCGAAGCCGAGTATATTGTCGCAGGTCATTGCTGTGCGCAATTACTTTGGATGAGGCAAACCCTTAGTGACTATGGCTACAAATTGAGCAAAGTCCCTCTCCTATGTGACAATGAGAGTGCAATCCTTATGGCGAAAAATCCCATTGAATAAAGCCGCACTAAGCACATAGCCATTCGGTATCACTTTTTGAGGGATCACCAACAAAGGGGGGATATCGAGATTGCTTATGTTAGCACCAAAGAACAATTAGCCGATATCTTTACCAAACCATTAGATGAGAAAACCTTTACCAAACTTAGGAATGAGCTAATCATTCTTGATTCTAGGAACTTTGATTGAAACTTTGCACACATAGCTCATTTATATACCTTTGATCACTTCTCTTTTATGTCTATAACTAATGTGTTTTCAAGTGAATTTCTACTAAGTCATAGATTGAAAGAGAAATGGAGTCTTCGGCGAAGACAAGGCTTCCACTCCACTCTATCGGTATTATTTACCCTTCGCTGTCACTCCGCATCGCTCTCCACTTTGGTATAATCTTCACTCATATTCATTTGTACCATTGGGGAGAAAGTAAAAGGGCTCTCAAAAGACTCTGTTTTTGGCGATTAATGCCAAAGGGGGAGAAAATATTAGCCCATAGCAAAAGGACCGCACCACCACCAATTTTGAAGTTTTTAAAAGAAGTTTTCAATTAGTTAGTATTTTTCAAATTGGTATCCAAAAATTATTTAATCTTCTTTCAATTGGTAAAACCCTCTTGAACACTAAGAGGAGAATTTCATTTAAGGGGAGTTTTGTTTTAAGTCAAAGGAAAATCATTTGAAACAGGGGGAGAAAAATTTCAAATCTTGAAAATGCTTCTCGAAATCTTATTCATGTACCTTTGACTATTTGCAAAAAGACTTTGAAAAGATTTTCCAAAAGAATTTGCAAAAAACAAAACAAGTGGTGCAAATGTGGTCCAAAATGTTAAAAGAAAGAAAGCAGTTCATGCATATCTAATGAAAGTAAATTGGTTTAATTCCAAGCAACCTTTGCACTTGCCTTATGCAAACTAGTTCAATTCTGCACTCATATAATTGCTTTGGTTTGTGTTGGCATCAATCACCAAAAAGGGGGAGATTGAAAGGGAAATAGGGTCAAACCTTTTCCTAAATGATTTTGGTGGTTGAAATGCCCAACACAAATAATTGGACTAACTAGTTTGCTCTAGATTATATATTCTACAGGCGCTAAAGGTTCAACACAAACCAATAAAAAGATCCAAGTTAGGGTTCAAAAGAAAGGAGCAAAAGAAACCGAAGAGAACCCTGGTCTGGCGCACCGGACAGTTTCCGGTGCCCAGGGCTGATCGACTTCAAACTCTTCACCTTCGGGTTTGTGGAGAGCCACTCCACTATAATTCACCGGACTGTCCGGTGTGCCACCGGACTGTCCGGTGTGCCAGCAGAGCAACGGCTAGCGAGCGCAATTGTCGACTCCAACGGTCGCCTGCAACATGAACAGTGCGTGGACAGTTCGCGCAGAGTCAGAGCAGCGCCAGAAGGCGCACCGAACAGTGATCAGTGACTGTCCGGTGCCCCAAGATGTCAGAGCTCCAACGGTCGAAACCGTCAGAACCCTAACGGTTGGGTGACGTGGCTGGCGCACCGGACAGTGTCCGGTGCACCCATCGACAGACAGCCTCCCAACGGTTGGTTTGGTGGTTGGGGCTATAAATACCCCCCAACCACCACCACTATAGGCATCCAAGTTTTTCAGACTTCACATTCAATACAAGAGCTAGTGCAATCAATACAAGACACAAATTCAATAGAATCAAAGCCTCTCCAAGTCCCAAATCTACTCCAAACAAATAATGACTAGAGAGAGAGTTTTGCTCGTGTTCTTTGAGCTCTTGTTCTTGGATCGCTTTCTTCTTCCCATTATTGTTCTTCAAGCACTTGTAATCAAAGCAAGAGACACCAATTGTGTGGTGGTCCTTGTAGGGGTCTGAGTGACCCGTTTGATTAAGGAGAAAGTTCACTCGGTCTAAGTGACCGTTTGAGAGAGGGAAAGGGTTGAAAGAGACCCGGTCTTTGTGACCACCTAACCGGGGAGTAGGTTTCCAAGAACCGAACCTCATTAAAACAAATCACCGTGTCATCCGCTATATTTCTTTGGTTGATTTGTTTTCCCCTCTCCTTCGGACTCGGATTTATTTCTAACGCTAACCCCGACTTGTAGTTGTGCTTTAAGTTTGTAAATTTTAGTTTCCGCCTATCCACCCCCTCTAGGCGGCTTTCACTTAGCAAATTTTCTTATAATATTTTCTAAACTAGAATTTCATCTAGTTAATGTAGTACGAAAACATGAATCGTATCTAAACATAGTCAAATATCCATTAAACAGGGACCGATGACTCAATAGTTCAACACCCCCATACAAATACCTGCACCTAGAGATAGGGTACATTTGATAACTCACAATAATTTTGTACATTTGTAAACTTAACTTGTTGATATTTCCATTTAACGTAGTAATATTTGCATTCTTGCATAGGTTGCGCCTGAAGCGGGTGGGACTGGATTTGTGGAGTCCCTCTTTGCGTACCCACCTCCTGGTGGCGGCAGTGGCCAAAGATCAAACCATCCAAGTGGTGGTTATCCCTGAGTAGTACTTTTGGTCATATTAGTTTCTTTGCTATTGGACGACGAGGTCTATGGAGCAGCTTGTTTCAAACTTTGAATGATATGTGTGTTGGTAACTTATTTCTTAACTGTTTCTGAACTTGTGGTTTGAAATGGTTATGTGAGTAGTGTTGAACATGTGAGAAGTTTGTGAGGTGTGGACTGGTTATGTCTTTGTAATGTGAAGTTTGTGAATTATGTGTGATGTTTTTATTATGAAGTTTGTGAGCTATATGTGACGTTTGTGAGCTGTGATGGTGATATATATTGTATATTTGTTGTTGTGTAAAAATTGGATGAAAATTCGATGTTAAATAGTGTTGTTTTGCAGCACGAATCGTTAATCTCGTCGGTTTGACCATAGCCGACAGGAGTTACTAGAGGTGGGGGTCCAACCATAATTCCTTTTGGTCATGCGGGCGAGCCGACAGGGTTAACATCGGTAATTCCCATGGGCCAGCCGACGAGGATTACATGGCCGACGGGGATAAGGCCAGTAAGTCCCATGGGCCAGCCGACGGGGATTACACGACCGAAGGGGATAAGACCAGTAATTCCCATGGGCCAGCCGACAGAATTATGTGACCGACAGGAATTAGTTAATTCTCGTGGGCTACAGTAAGGCCACAGGAATTAAGCCGACGGAAATTAACCGTCGGCAGGCCCATATTTAAATATTCATTGGGGAGTCCCTCTTCGGCCATCATGTGCCTACTTGTACTCATTTGGGTGCGCACTGCAGGGGCCATCATGGTCGGAACTGCTATGCCCACACCTAAATGGAAACGCAAAGGTGTCCACGCGCACGACAATATTTAATTATCCATGCTAGTTCGATGTAATAAACTAAGGCTATTCTCAGCAAGAGTTTCATCATAGTTTCATTCTCATTAAATAAGATGACACGTCACCATATTTGATGCCATGACACGATATTTATGATGAGAGAGATGGAGAGAGTTTCATGGGAGGAGAGGGGGTTTCATCCAGACGAAACTCAGGATACACGGTTTCATAGACAAAAACTGATGTGTCACTTTTGGAAACTGTGTAATGAAACTTCCAATTGGAATGGCCTAACGGTACTTTAGGTTGGCTAAACTTTTAATAAAGTTTAGGACATTTATTCAAAGCCTCAAGAGTTAAAATTTATTGGTTAAACTTAAGAGTAGTCGTGAGATCTAAACATGATCTATATAGTGCTATATCAAGGACTGCGACATCACCAAGATATTAAATAATCATTTGGTTTGCTTGGACTAGCTAGCATATGTCTAAACTTGTCAATATTCATCTTTGGTGTTTGTTTATTCGTAAAGAATTTTAGACCGCCTCCAGTAGCTTACCCATATGGTCGTACAAAAAATCGTTTTGTACTGTAGAATGCACTGTTTGAAAGAATGAAGTTTGAATATGGGATAGAGATGAGAAAACTGATGGAGATAGTCTTATGTAGGTATGTACGAGGTTTAAAGCAAGCCCCATCCAACACTAGTTAGACCGTATTTGGATACGTCTACTAGAGTTAAACTCTGGCGCATGATACTAGTTAGAAGTATATAAATACATGGCTGAGCCCGGGGTGCGGAGGCAGCGGCCACACTTCCCCCTAAAGAAATGGGCCCCACCCCCAAAAAAACAGCGCCCCCACTGCTCATCAACCCCTAAAAGCCATCAGACGACTGCCTAGCAAATGTGAACCCTGCGTCTCCTAGAAGTTGGAACATCACGCCGTCAACTGCTTAGCACCTCCCCGCCCTCGCCTTGGCGATCGACGATCACTCCTGGGTCCTGCTCGGTCCTATGATACTGCCGCCACCTCAATTCTATGCATTGAGAAGAAGCTATTGGATGAGATTGATCTTAATGGTATAGACGACTTTGTATCACAAAATGTTAGAAGAAATTTTTAGCATGATATCATGTGACAAGTATGTGTTATGTCTCTAATTTATATTTGTCATCTCATAAACTTTAAATCATGGAATAGAAGTTGTTTATATTGAATGTTCAATAATATGTGTTTATAATTATATACACACACAAACACACACACATATTATATATATATATATATATATATATATATATAGAGAGAGAGAGAGAGAGAGAGAGAGATGGGTGGATGGGGTTTCATATTGGATTTTGCCCCAGCCTCCCCCAAACAGTGAGGAGCAACCCAGCATAAATATAGTACAATTATAAAACTAATTAAATAGATGAGGACTAGACAACAAAATGAACCTATTAAGTCTAATTAGTCCATAATTTCCCATGTGATGGTACAATACATATTTATTAATTTTGGATATCATCAAAGGCTATATTCTTGGATATCATCAAAATGCATCCAAGAATCTTGATATAGAAAGCTATCCCTAAACCTAGCTACTGGGGCCACCATTCTTGGAGCTTGATGATTCAGGAAATCTCCCGACCCTGACTAGGACACGAACTTCACCCTCCAGACAACTTGATATCAGAGTACTCCGAAGGAATGATATATGCACCTCCAAGTGCAGTTAAGAACCATCAAAGGTCCCAAGGTCCTCGACACCTTAGAGCACTCTTAAATTTAGGGCCCTCACGCACTTGCTTGAGCTGAGATGCAATGATGATTTAAGACTTAGTCTAAGCCCTAGGGCCCTAGGGTGCTCCAACTAAAATAAAATTGTCAAGGGGATGCCCTGAAGTTAGGCCACAAGGATGGTCTAAGTGCTGAGGTTCCTTGTGCCCTGTGATGTTTAAGAATGATTCGTCCCTGACCCTCGTGCCTTAGGGCGACCATTAAGGATTTAAGAGCCCGAGACCCTTCATACCCTAGGGCACTATCACACCCGGCTTTAAGAACAAAACCGAATGGACATGTATGTGTGACCAGGATGTTTACTCACACATACATTGACTTCATTCACTACCGGAATGGACATGTATGTGTCACAAACACTCGACAAAGCCTTTGCTAAGTGTTACACTCGACAAATATTTTATTGTCAAATGGTTCTTTGCCGAGTATTTTTTAGGCAACCCTCCAACCAGCACCAATGTCGTATCCATCATCCTATCATTTTCACCATTTTTGAATGGAATTCACATGTTTTGTGATCGGTAAGATTCGAACTCGCAAACTCTCTCTTGCGCGTAACCTCCTCTACCACTACACCACTGTATCACTTGTATTTTATGAATGGAATTCGCGTATTTTTTGAATGGAATTTATGTGTTTTCCTTCCTCATGTATTATAACAAATCGAGAGTAAATTGATTATTTCAGACACTAAATTAATTTAAATGAAAATGTTGTCAACTATAAAGTGCATAACTTTTCAAGATCTACAACTTTCATATTGACAGCTTCTTGATCCGAGGTCGTTTACAAAATTTGAATTTCAAATTTGAAAACTTCAAACATATTTTTATATGACAAGATTATTTCAAATAAAAAATTGTCAATTATAAAGTTTCATAAAATTTCAAGACCTGCAACTTTTATTTTGGTGGTTTTCCATCCGAGATTGTTTGAAAATTTTGAATTTTAAAATTCAAACAATGTTTTGCATACAAGCTGATTTCAAACCAAAATGTTGTCAACTACAAAGTTTTATGACGTTTTAAGACCTACAACTTTTATTTTGGTGGTTTTTCCATTTGATGTCGTTTTGAAAATTCAAAATTTAATTTTTTAAAATTGAGACGTAGTTTTCGTTGACAAGCTGACTTCAGAGCAAAAAGTTGCCAGCTACAAAATTATATAACTTCTCAAGATCTACAAAGTTTATTTTGATTGTTTGGTCATTTATTCATCCCACATGTTGGTTCTAACATTATTCACAGATCTTATACATCTCTTTTGTAGTTTCATAAACTACGAGAGAGATACAGTTTTTATGAAGAAATGACCAAAATATAAATTATACATCTTTATGAGTTATACAAATTTGTAGTTGAAAACTTTTCCATTTGAATTAACTTACTACTTAAAAATACGATTTTTAAATTGGCTTTGCCTAGTGTTTAAAAAAACACTCGGCAAAGAAGCTTTTTGTCGAGTGTCAAAAATAGAACACTCATCAAAAAACTCTTTGTTGTGTGTAAAAAAACACTCGAGTGTAAAAAATAAAACACTCGACAATAAACCCTTTGTTGAGTGTATTTTATCGAGTGTTTTTTGTTTGGCACTTAGTAAAGAACTTCTTTGCCGAGTGCCCGAAAAAACACACTCAGCAAAATCATTTGGCACTCGGCTAAGAGCCGAATTCTGATAGTGATTAGTGATAACAATTGTTTGTATCCAATATAAAACAATATTATTAACTTACATAAGACCCGTGAAACAAATGGGAGATTACATCAGATACATAAAACACCAAAGTTCCAGCAGTTCTAGTGGCCTCCACAGGATCGACAAGAAGACCCCAAGCCTAGACTTTATCTCCATCTTCGTCAACGTAAACCCAAACATTTCCTTCATCTGAGCAACATTATTAAACCAAGGGTGACTACTTTTGGTACTCCGAAGTGTGGAAATTTTGTTATAAATGGTGTTGGGGGGCTTCATATTCTAAAGGTCCTCAAAAACATGATTTAACAATGTTTCTGGAAGTATAATACATGAACAGGTACCTTCGGACTCAAATCAGAACCACAGTGTGAGAAGCACAAAGAATACGAAGGTTGACGCAGAGCCGAAGCTATGCGCAAGGGAGCTTCGGCATGATAGCAGAAAAGGGAACCGACTTAAAAGGAAAAAGGCTATTTAGACCTCGATGGATCACTATAGAGTCATTAGCAAATGTAAAGGGCATGGGTGTAATTTTACATGGGCTGTGTCCCGTGCCTACAAATAGATGAACAGTGCTCCCGTACTGTTCACGCTGACTTGTATTTGCTGGTGCGTCACACTTGTACTTTTACCTTCCATCAAGCCGAAGGTACACTTGTAATTTGATATCATTTCTATTTGTCCATGATAATAAAATAGAAATAAGCTGATAATATTACATGGTTATCCGTGTTATCTCTTGCATTTTATATAATCCTCCTTTCATTATCGTATACTGCAACCATGAAGGTATGACCTTCATGACCTTCGTCTGAAGATCATTATATCCTAAGGGAAATAATGTCTCGAAGGACGAAGGGCGTTAACGTTTAACATTTTTTGTGTTGCCTTGTTCTTAATTCATAGCATTTGAGAACAAGTCCCCAACATTGGCGCCCTCCTCCGGTGAACTCTTTTCGACCACCTTCGGCAAGCATTGACCTTCATCATGCCACCGAAGAAAGTTTCAGCGCTAGGGGCTGCCGCTCTGCATCCACTGGACCCAAATCAAGAGACCCTTTCTCTTCGAGAGGCCCGAAGCCAAAAGAGGAAGGCCACTAGTCCAACACCCCACGAGGATGAGTTGGACCAAGAAATCAGAAACATGGAGATGCTTTATTAGCAAGTGCAAAAGAAGAAGGAGAAGATGGCCCGACTAGCTGACCTTCAAAGGCAGATTGATGAAGCCACTGAAGAAGTACGTCACCTTGCTCAAGACGAGCAAGATAGAAGGCCCCAACATAGGGAGCTTCATCAAGAGGGCTTGTTCAACGACGATGGATAGTATTATGATTTTAATCATGATACCTTTACTTTTGATGATGCTTCTCCCTTGGCAGCAAAACTGCAGGCTATCTCGTGGCCCCCATCATACAAGCCACCTTAGCTTCCAATGTATGATGGGCATTCAGACCCAAAGCAGTTTTTAATGAGTTATGAATCAACTATATCTTCATACAGAGGCAATGGAGCTGTCATGGCCAAGTCCTTCGTCATGGCAGTTAAGAATGTGGCTCAAACGTGGTAATCTTCTCTTCGGCCAGGGACTATCACTTCATGGCAGAAGCTTAAGGACATGCTGGTGACAAGTTTCCAGGGCTTTCAGACGAAGCCAGTCACAGCTCAGGCTCTGTTTCAATGCACGCAAGATCATGAGGAGTATCTCCAGGCATACGTCCGAAGGTTCTTGCGTCTGAGAGCACAAACGCCTATAGTGCCCAATCAAATTGTCATTGAGGCCATGATCAAGGGGCTTCGTCCACGACCTACTGCTCAATATTTTGCTAGAAAGCCTCCACAGACTTTGGAGAAGCTACTTCAAAAGATGGATGAATACATCCGGACTGACAATGAATTTCGCCAAAGAAGGGAGGGAGCCTACAGGTTCTCTGAAATGACCAGGGGCTTCGGAGGGAGAATCCACCCAAGGCATGTCAGGTCAATCCATTCCACCCAGAGTGACGACAGAGGAAGTCAACAACAGAGGCCACAATATTCCTCGCAAGCTTCGGGGCAGCAACAAAGCTATTTTCGGCCGCCAGCTCCAAGAGACAGAGGCGCCAGGGCTTCGGAGGAAGGTTTGGGGATCAACCTAGGAAAATTTATTGTTTATTCTATGGTGAGGACAAGGGCCATACTACAAGGATGTGCCATGTCACCATTCAGAAACAAAAGGAAATAGCAGAAGCCGCAGCTCAGCAGAACCAGCCGAAGCAAGTCATGCACACTGCTTCGTATCACTCACCCTACATACCAGAGTATGTGGGTAACCATCCTGCAGCTTCTGTTGCTTCGGCTAGCCAGCCACATGCATCTTGGCCACAGCCTCCACCTCCGCCACCACTACAACCTGCATATCCACGAGGCTAGCAGCCAGAAGGGAGCCAACAGACCCATCAGCAGCGAGATTTTAGGGAGAAGTCCGAAGCTCAGACAGTCAACAGTACTGTGCCAGAATCGAAGCATATCTACTAAGAGATATCCTACCCCTGA
Organism: Zea mays; assembly: GCF_902167145.1. Taxonomy (NCBI): domain Eukaryota; kingdom Viridiplantae; phylum Streptophyta; class Magnoliopsida; order Poales; family Poaceae; genus Zea; species Zea mays. The sequence continues at coordinate 77,911,177 of NC_050105.1, forward strand.
AACAGTTTTTACATTCATTGTCATTTTCTTTTTTAATAAGGAACAATTATTGAAAACCTAGTTCTTTTGTCATAGCTTCGTTCTTGCCATAGTAAAGTATATCTTCTCTACAGACTCACGAAGTCCAAAAAGTTACTGAAGCACAAAAATCGTTTCTAAGGGAACGCGGGGCTAAAAATCACATTACAAGTATCGCCGAAGCTACAAAAAGCCGTTCTAAAGAATGCAGCGTAAGTTTGCCGAAGCTACAAAAAGTCGTTCCAAAGGGAATGCAGAGCCAAATACCGTCGAAATAAAAGGTGAAGCACGAAAAGTCAACGCGAATACCGCCGAAATAGAAGGCGAAGAAGTTCAAAAGACGTTCCTAAGGGAATGCAGAACTTACAGCAAAAATTCAGCGCTGATACACCGAAAAATAAGCGGTGAAGTCGAAAAATAAACGATAAAGAGATTGTGTATTCCACTATGGGGATGTGAGTGTGTGTCTTCGGCACAAATATCATTTTGCATAGCATAACATTATCACATCATTTCGCATAACATAACATCATACATCATATTGCATCAATGGCACAAGAAGGGGATACAATGTTGACCTTCGGAGAATGCTTCGAAAAAGTGAAATTGTGCTAAGGCACAAAATAAGTTTTGAAGAAATACAACTTCATCAGCTCTGATGTGGAGGAAAAAATCTATTGTTGACGAAGCATTAATGTTTTTGCCACGATTGGAGGATTTCTTACGAAGCGTAAAAGCTCTTCTTTACGAAGCATGAAAAGAAGGGAAGGTGTTTTTTCGCCGAAGGCTAAAAACGGTATATACATAAAAGTTTCATGCATCGCAAAGAAATGAGTTACAAAACCATTCATATATTACATTCAAAACCTAGGAGCACCAAATATTACAAGCATAGTCCAGCAAATGTTACATTAATATTCTAGCAATGTTTTTACAATAGCTACTCTTTTTCCTTCAAAACTTTATCTGCAGCTTCGGTCAGCAGTTGGGTAACGACTTCGTCTACAATAGTTTCGGCCATGTTAATAATTTCTGTTGATTCCTTTGCCTCTGGGTCGGCCAATGATTCGAAGGGCTCTAGGGGAGGAGATAGTACGGCTGCGGTAGAAAACGTAAATCAGTTCGAAGTCACAAAAATAAACAATAAAGTTAAAAGCCATTAAGTAATACCTATCCGCCTTTCGAGTTCCGCAGCTTTTTCAGCTGTTTTTTGTTGCTTCCCTAGCGTCATGAGTATCTTTTTCGCTCTTCTTTATTATTTCATGGGCCATCCCTCGGCCGCCATTTTCCCAGATGTCAGTGAAAAATTTTCCAGCTATTAAGCTTGCTTCGGCCGAGGGGTCCTTCGTATCGTCAACAGATAAAGCAGCTTTGACTTGGGCCAAAATTTTCACATGTTTGCACCCTGCTTTCTACAAAATACCTGCAACTCCTCTCGCACCAGAGAAGGCACAAACGTCCCCGCGGTCGCTCAAAATTTATTCAAAAGCTTCGACTTCGCTGCTGATCCACTCAATTGGGCCTTCGGGGTCGCCCCGTATGAAGTTATCTTCGCTTGAATATGCGCCAACGTTGGCGAAGCTAGTTTTGATCTTTTTCACGCATTCCACAGATTTTTCAAAACATCTTTCTTTTGATGAGCGAAGTTCTGCAACTGTTTTTTCCCAATAATTTTTTCAGTAATCACTGGCATCTCATTCAGCTTCGGCAACAGCGCATTTTAATTTTGCTTCAGCCAGCTGTTTCTGAAGGTCTTCAATTTCACATTTCTGGGCTTCAGCTTGGGCTTTGGAAGTAGCTTCATCTTCTTTTATTTTGCTCACCAATGAAATTAGTATTTTATATTTTTCAAGACCTTCGTTCCTTAGTTCAATTACTTCTGAACGAAGGTTGTTCAAAGCTATAGTGCATCCTTTGTCTTCGACATTTTTCTGTGCCCTGAGGGCATTGCTAAGGATCAGGCCCTGCAAAAGAAGTACGGTATTGAGTATAAGCAAATGAAAAAATTCGTTTTTAAGTACAAAAAATTGATTTTCACACCTTTATACTATTATATGCTAAACTGTCGGCCAATTCATCTTTTGACAGCACTGAAAGCCCGTCTTCTAATGTCGGGAATCCGAAGCTTCTGCTTATCTCCCGGCAGACATAAATCTCCTTGCTGTCTGGGAGACAATACAAGAAATCCTCTTCTTGCTGCCATTGAATACTAATGCCCCCTTTGGATATTTTAGTTTCTGGGCATAGTGTTGAGCTTCTCGTTCTTCTTCTTTAGAGAGCTTTTTTCCCGAAGCATGACGGATAATATATTCAATATTTTCTTTCAAAGCTTCGGGAGTAGGAGCAACAGCTTTTTCAGGCAAAATCTGTTCTATAGCTTCTTCCTCCGCTGCCTTTTCTCCAATTTCTGAGGATTTCTCCTTGGTGGGCTCTGAAGGCCCAGCTTTGGCGTCGGCCCGGCTCATTGTAGCTTCGGCTTCGGTCAGCTTTGTCTCGGTTTCAATCTGCGTTTTCGAAGCCTTGGCAACTTTCCCTGGAGTAGAGCTTGAAGTTTTTATTGTCTCCAGCACATCTAGTACATTAGCCATCCTTTTTCTCTTGGGGGTCGCTGCTAGACCTTTTTGTGTCTTCGGCACCTCCACTCCTGCCGAAGGGCTTAGAACTTCTAATGTTTTCATCCCTTCGATTCTCAGTTCTTCAATTTTGTCAGTCTTCGGCATTGCAGCCGGCTCTTCAATCCTCTGTGTAAGAGCAGGTCCTTTGGCTTCAGTAGCCGAAGAGGTCTCACCGTCAAATTCAGGCACTATGGCCGGTTCAATGTAGCACGGTCGGTGGGTAAGGACCTTCAGTTTTTTCCTCTTCGGCGCAGACTCGCTTGGAGCAGCTGAAGCAGCAGCCTTATCAGAAGTTGCACCCTTTCTTTTCTACCCCCGCGGCGGGTACCGATAGTCAGGGTACACAAACCCAATAGCATCAAAAACTCTATTTAGCCTTTTCTTTTTTTGGCTCCCGAAGTCCGCAGATAGTGCATTATCTTCAGACTTGGAGTAAGCTCCAAGTAGTTCATCACTAGTATTTTCAACACACTTCAACCAATCATCGTCTGGTACGATAAATTGGTCTCCAAACCTGGAGGTATATTTCAATCGAACCAAACCACCTTCGCTGGGGTTAGTGATGGTTTCCTTTGGCATTTCCCAGCTGTCTATCAGTGGCCATATCCTGTAGGCTACATGTTCTTGAACTAAATCTCTTGTTCCGATGAAAGAGCAAACTATGCTGAAGGCCCTTCGGCACGCTTCGGCTGCTTCATCAATTTCTACCTTCCGAAGGCCGAAGCGGGACCAAATGGGGCGCATGATGATCTCTGTAATATCTTCTCTCGCCTTTAAATCATTCTTCACATAGAACCATTCTTTCATCCAGTCTCCGGGCCATCTTTTTCAAAATGTCGGCACCAGGTAGCTTGCGCCAGAGCGAGCAACGAAGCTATAGCACCCAAAATTGTTATGATATTGTTCCTTGCCCCAGGGCTTCGTCTCGTACGAAAGCTCGTGCATACTGCAAAAACATCTTGCGCTTGGTTCTAAACCTTGACTCCTCACGGCCCAGACGAAGATCCCCATTCTAATAATTGCTTCGAGAGTAATATGGTGAAGGAAAATCGCATATAACTTTAAAACTTCAACCACAAATCTGCTTAGGTGGAACCGAAGTCCAGCTTTGAAGAAGCTTCGGTAGATTACGACTTCATTTTCTTCAGGAACAGGAACAGTCATGTCACCGTTGTCAGCCCTCACAATAGACATATCTCGAAAATACCTTCGTCTCATATTATCAAGATGACTCTGTTTGATAGCCGATTTCCCAAAGACTGCATGACTTGGTCGCTAGGGCCGATCCTCAGAGTCTTCGCCTCCACTTTCTGCATCATAACTGTCGCTGTCATCAGTATCTTCAGATAAGCCTTCTAGAATCGCCTTAGTAATCTTTTCTGTATTTGTCTTTGCTATTGATTCAACAAATCCAGCAGTCTTCTCCTCAAGGAGCTTCTCCTCTTCGCTCAGCTTCGTCTCAGCAACAACTTTTTTGTCTTGAGACATCTTCTCTTCGGAAATGGCGAAAAAGTGTTCTTAAAGCCGAAGCTTAGAAAGTCTAAAAAACCAAGCAAGCGATTGTAGGCAAGAGCTAAAAAATTGAGCAAACAAAACAGGCGGCAAGTAGCATACCAAATGTGCTCGGGGTGAGTTCTTATTTATACGCCCAGTGCGCTACAAATTGGAGGGCCCTGTCTATCATTGATTGTTGCTATTCTAGCAAAGGGAAGGTGTTTTTTAGACCTTCGGCTTAGGGCCTTCGTCCATATCGTAATCTGAATTCGTCATTTTAACAAATTAATATTGCGAGGGGCTACTGTTGGGGGCCTTCGTATTCCGAAGGTCCTCAAAAACATGATTTAACAATGTTTCTGGAAGTATAATACATGAACAGGTACCTTCGGACTCGGATCAGAACCACAGTGTGAGAAGCACAAAGAATACGAAGGTTGATGCAGAGCCGAAGCTATGCGCAAGGGAGCTTCGGCACGATAGCAGAAAAGGGAACCGACTTAAAAGGGAAAAGGCTATTTAGACCTCGATGGATCACTATAGAGTCATTAGCAAATGTAAAGGGAATGTGTGTAATTTTACATGGGCTGCGTCCCGTGCCTATAAATAGATGAACAATGCTCCCATACTGTTCATGCTGACTTGTATTTGCTGGTGTGTCACACTTGTACTTTTACCTTCCATCAAGCCTGAAAGTCGCCTAGAGGGGGGTGAATAGGGCGAATCTGAAATTTACAAACTTAATCACAACTACAAGCCGGGTTAGCGTTAGAAATATAATCGAGTCCTCGAGAGAGGGTGCAAAACAAATCGCAAGCGAATAAAGAGTGTGACACGCAGATTTGTTTTACCGAGGTTCGGTTCTCGCAAACCTACTCCCCGTTGAGGTGGTCACAAAGACCGGGTCTCTTTCAACCCTTTCCCTCTCTCAAACGGTCCCTTGGACCGAGTGAGCTTCTCTTCTCAAATCACTTTGGGAACCAAACTTCCCGCAAGGACCACCACACAATTGGTGTCTCTTGCCTTGTTTACAATTGAGATGATCACAAGAACGAATGAGAAAAAGAAGCAATCCAAGCGCAAGAGCTCAAAAGAACACAAGAAATCTCTCTCACTTAACACTAAAGCTTTTGTGGAATTGGGAGAGAATTTGATCACTTGGGTGTGTCTAGAATTGAATGCTAGAGCTCTTGTAAGTAGTTGGAAGGTGGAAAACTTGGATGACTTGAATGTGGGGTGGTTGGGGGTATTTATAGCCCCAACCACCAAACTAGCCGTTTGGTGGAGCCTGCTGTCGCATGGCGCACCAGACAGTCCGGTGCACCACCGGACACTGTCCGGTGCGCCAGCCACGTCACCAGACCGTTGGGTTCCGACCGTTGGAGCTCTGACTTGTGGGCCCGTCTGGCTGTCCGGTGGTGCACCGGACAAGTCCTGTAGACTGTCCGGTGTGCCACCCGCGCGTGCTCTGACTTCTGCGCGCGCTGGCGCGCATTCAATGCGCCTGCAGTCGACCGTTGGCGCGAGGTAGCCGTTGCTCCGCTGGCTCACCGGACAGTCCGGTGTGCACCAGACATGGCCGGTGAATTATAGCGGAGCGGATTCGCGAAGCTGGCGAGTTCAGAGTCGCTCTCCTCTGGAGCACCGGACACTGTCCGGTGGTGCACCGGACAGTCCGATGAATTATAGCGAAGCGTCTCTGAGATTTCCCGAAGGTGAAGAGTTTGGCTTGGAGTTCCCTGGTGCACCGGACACTGTCCGGTGGCACACCGGACAGTCCGGTGCGCCAGACCAGGGTAGCCTTCGGTTATCCCTTCCTCTCTTTGTTGAACCCATTTCTTGGTCTTTTTATTGGCTAAGTGTGAACCTTTGGCACATGTATAACTTTTAGGCTAGAGCAAACTAGTTAGTCCAATTATTTCTATTGGGCAATTCAACCACCAAAATCAATTAGGAAATAGGTGTAAGCCTAATTCCCTTTCAATCTCCCCCTTTTTGGTGATTTATGCCAACACAAACCAAAGCAAGTATAGAAGTGCATAATTGAACTAGCTTGCATAATGTAAGTGCAAAGGTTGCTTGGAATTGAGCCAATATAAATACTTATAAGATATGCATGGATTGTTTCTTTAACATTTTGGACCACGCTTGCACCACATGTTTTGTTTTTGCAAATTCTTTTTGTAAATCCTTTTCAAAGTTCTTTTGCAAATAGTCAAAGATAAATGAATGAGATTTTGCGAAGCATTTTCAAGATTTGAAATTTTCTCCCCTTGTTTCAAATGCTTTTCCTTTGACTAAACAAAACTCCCCCTTAAAGAAATCCTCCTCTTAGTGTTCAAGAGGGTTTTAAGATATCGATTTTGAAAATACTACTTTCTCCCCCTTTTGAACACAATGAGATACCAATTTGAAATTTACCAATTGAAAATCATTAGTTTTTAAAATTAGGTGGTGGTGCGGTGCGGTCCTTTTGCTTTGGGCTCATGCTCTCTCCCCCTTTGGCATAAGTCGCCAAAAACGGAATCATTAGAGCCCTTTTAACTACTTTCTCCCCTTTGGCAAATAAAATATGAGTGAAGATTATACCAAAGACGGAGAGTTGCTCGGAGCGACGGCGAAGGATGAGTTACGGAGTGGAAGCCTTTGTCTTCGCCGAAGACTCCAATTCCCTTTCAATACACCTATGACTTGGTTTGAAATAGACTTGAAAACACATTAGTCATAGCATATAGAAGAGACATGATCAATGGTATACTTATGAGCTATGTGAGCAAAATATCAAAAGAAGTTCCTAGAATCAAGAATATTTAGCTCATGCCTTAGTTTGTTAAAAGTTTGTTCATCAAGTGGCTTGGTAAAGATATCGGCTAATTGTTCCTTGGTGTTAATATAAGCAATCTCGATATCTCCCTTTTGTTGGTGATCCCTTAGAAAGTGATACCGAATGGCTATGTGCTTAGTGCGACTATGTTCAACGGGATTATCCGCCATGCGGATTGCACTTTCATTATCACATAGAAGAGAGACTTTGGTTAATTTGTAACCGTAGTCCCTAAGGGTTTGCCTCATCCAAAGTAGTTGCACGCAACAATGGCCTGCAGCAATATACTTGGCTTCGGCGGTAGAAAGAGCTACAAAATTTTGCTTCTTTGAAGCCCAAGACACCAAGGATCTTCCCAAGAACTGGCAAGTCCCCGATGTGCTCTTTCTATTAATCTTACACCCCGCCCAATCGGCATCCGAATAACCAATTAAATCAAAAGTGGATCCCCTAGGATACCAAAGCCCAAACTTAGGAGTATAAACTAAATATCTCAAGATTTGTTTTACGGCCGTAAGGTGAGCTTCCTTAGGGTCGGCTTGGAATCTTGCACGCATGCATACGGAAAGCATAATATCCGGTCGAGATGCACATAGATAGAGTAAAGAGCCTATCATCGACTGGTATACCTTTTGATCTACGGATTTACCTTCCGTGTCGAGGTCGAGATGCCCATTGGTTCCCATGGGTGTCTTGATGGGTTTGGCATCCTTCATCCCAAACTTGCTTAGAATATCTTGAGTATACTTCGTTTGGCTAGGAAGGTGCCCTCTTGGAGTTGCTTTACTTGAAATCCTAAGAAATACTTCAACTCCCCCATCATTGACATCTCGAATTTTTGTGTCATGATCCTACTAAACTCTTCACATGTAGATTCGTTAGTAGACCCAAATATAATATCATCAACATAAATTTGGCATACAAACAAATCATTTTTAAGTGTTTTGGTAAAGAGTGTAGGATCAGCCTTTCCGACTTTGAATCCATCAGTGATAAGGAAATCTCTAAGGCATTCATACCATGCTCTTGGGGCTTGCTTGAGCCCATAAAGCGCCTTAGAGAGTTTATAAACATGGTTAGGGTACTCACTATCTTCAAAGTCGGGAGGTTGCTCAACATAGACCTCTTCCTTGATTGGTCCATTGAGGAAGGCACTCTTCACGTCCATTTGATAAAGCTTGAAGCCATGGTAAGTAGCATAGGCCAATATTATACGAATTGACTCAAGCCTAGCTACGGGTGCATAGGTTTCACCGAAATCCAAACCTTCGACTTGTGAATATCCTTTGGCCACAAGTTGAGCTTTGTTCCTTGTCACCACACCATGCTCATCTTGCTTGTTGTGGAAAACCCACTTGGTTCCTACAACATTTTGATTAGGACGTGGAACTAAATGCCATACCTCATTCCTAGTGAAGTTGTTGATCTCCTCTTGCATCGCCACCACCCAATTCGAATCTTGAAGTGCTTCTTGTATCCTGTGTGTCTCAATAGAGGAAACAAAAGAGTAATGCTCACAAAAATGTGCAACACGAGATCTAGTAGTTACACCCTTATGAATGTCGCCGAGGATGGTGTCGACGGGGTGATCTCGTTGGATTGCTTGGTGGACTCTTGGGTGTGGCGGTCTTGGTTCTTCATCCTCCTTGTCTTGATCCTTTGCATCTCCCCCTTGATCATTGTCGTCATCTTGAGGTGGCTCATCTTCTTGATCTTGTCCTTCATCAACTTGAGTCTCATCCTCATTTTGAGTTGGTGGAGATGCTTGCGTGGAGGAGGATGGTTGATCTTGTGCATTTGGAGGCTCTTTGGATTCCTTAGGACACACATCCCCAATGGACATGTTCCTTAGCGCGATGCACAGAGACTCTTCATTACCTATCTCATCAAGATCAACATGCTCTACTTGAGAGCCGTTAGTCTCATCAAACACAACGTCACAAGAAACTTCAACTTGTCCAGAGGACTTGTTAAAGACTCTATATGCCCTTGTGTTTGAATCATATCCTAGTAAAAAGCCTTCTACAGTCTTAGAAGCAAATTTAGATTTTCTACCTCTTTTAACAAGAATAAAGCATTTGCTTCCAAAGACTCTAAAATATGAAATATTGGGCTTTTTACCGGTTAGGAGTTCATATGATGTCTTCTTGAGGATTCGGTGTAGATATAACCGGTTGATGGCGTAGCAGGCGGTGTTGACCACCTCGGCCCAAAACCGATCCGAAGTCTTGTACTCATCAAGCATGGTTCTTGCCATATCCAATAGAGTTCGATTCTTCCTCTCCACTACACCATTTTGTTGTGGCGTGTAGGGAGAGGAGAACTCATGCTTGATGCCCTCCTCCTCAAGGAAGCCTTCAATTTGAGAGTTCTTGAACTCAGTCCCGTTGTCGCTTCTAATTTTCTTGATCCTCAAGCTGAACTCATTTTGAGCCCGTCTCAAGAATCCATTTAAGGTCTCTTGGGTGTGGGATTTTTCCTGCAAAAAGAACACCCAAGTGAAGCGAGAATAATCATCCACAATGACTAGACAGTACTTACTCCTGCCGATGCTTATGTAAGCAATCAGGCCGAATAGATCCATGTGTAGGAGTGCCAGTGGCCTGTCGGTCGTCATGATGTTCTTGTGTGGATGATGGGTTCCAACTTGCTTCCCTGCTTGTCATGCGCTACAAATCCTGTCTTTCTTAAAATGAACATTTGTTAATCCTAAAATGTGTTCTCCCTTTAGAAGCTTATGAAGATTCTTCATCCCAACATGGGCTAGTCGGCGGTGCCAGAGCCAACCCATGTTAGTCTTAGCAATTAAGCAAGTGTCGAGTTCAGCTCTATCAAAATCTACCAAGTATAGCTGACCCTCTAACACTCCCTTAAATGCTATTGAATCATCACTTCTTCTAAAGACAGTGACACCTACATCAGTAAATAGATAGCTGTAGCCCATTTGACATAATTGAGATACAGAAAGCAAATTGTAATCTAATGAATCAACAAGAAAAACATTAGAAATGGAATGGTCAGGAGATATAGCTATTTTACCCAAACCTTTGACCAAACCTTGGTTTCCATCCCCGAATGTGATAGCTCGTTGGGGATCTTGGTTTTTCTCGTAGGAGGAGAACATCTTCTTCTCCCCTGTCATGTGGTTTGTGCATCCGCTATCGATGATCCAACTTGAGCCCCCGGATGCATAGACCTACAAAACAATTTTAGTCCTTGACTTTAGGTACCCAAATGGTTTTGGGTCCTTTGGCATTAGACACAAGAACTTTGGGTACCCAAACACAAGTCTTTGATCCCTTGTGTTTGCCCCCAACATACTTGGCAACTACCTTGCCGGATTTGTTAGTTATAACATATGAAGCATCAAAAGTCTTAAATGAAATATTATGGTCATTTGATGCACTAGGAGTTTTCTTCTTAGGCAACTTAGCACGGGTTTGTTGCCTAGAACTAGATGTCTCACCCTTATACATAAAAGCATGGTTAGGGCCAGAGTGGGACTTCCTAGAATGAATTCTCCTAATTTTGCTCTCGGGATAACCGGCAGGGTATAAAATGTGACCCTCGTTATCCTGAGGCATGGGAGCCTTGCCCTTAACAAAGTTGGACAATTTCTTAGGAGGGGCATTAAGCTTGACATTGCCTCCCTGTTGGAAGCCAATGCCATCCTTAATGCCAGGGCGTCTCCCATTATAAAGCATGTTTCTAACAAATTTAAATTTCTCATTTTCTAAGTCATGCTCGGCAATTTTAGCATCTAATTTTGCTATATGATCATTTTGTTGTTTAATTAAAGCCATGTGATCATGAATAGCATCAATGTTAACATCTCTACATCTAGTGCAAATAGTAGTATGTTCAACGATAGATGTAGAGGGTTTGCAAGAATTAAGTTCAACAATCTTAGCACGCAATATATCATTTTTATCTCTAAGATCGGAAATTGTAACATTGCAAACATCTAATTCTTTAGCCTTAGCAAGCAATTTTTCATTTTCATTCCTAAGGCTAGCAAGAGAAATTTTTAATTCTTCAATCTTAGCAAGCAAATCAACATTATTATCTCTAAGATTGGGAATTGAAACATTACAAGCATTTGAATCAACCTTAGCAATTAAACTAGCATTTTCATTTCTAAGGTTGTCAATAGTCTCATGGCATGTGCTTAGCTCACTAGTTAATTTCTCACATTTTTCAACTTCTAGAGCATAAGCATTTTTAACCTTAACATGCTTTTTGTTTTCCTTGATTAGGAAGTCCCCTTGGGTATCCAAGAGGTCATCCTTTTCATGGATGTCACTAATTAATTCATTTAACTTTTCCTTTTGTTGCATGTTTAGGTTGGCAAAAAGGGTACGCAAATTATCTTCCTCATCACTAGCATTATCATCGCTAGAGGACTCATATCTAGTGGAGGATTTGGATTTAACCTTCTTCTTTTTGCCGTCCTTTGCCATGAGGCACTTGTGGCCGACGTTGGGGAAGAGAAGTCCCTTGGTGACGTCGATGTTTGCGGCGTCCTCGTCGGAGGAGGAGTCGGTGGAGCTCTCGTCGGAGTCCCACTCCCGGCAAACATGGGCTTCACCGCCCTTCTTCTTGTAGTACTTCTTCTTCTCCTTTCTTCTCCGCTTCTTGTCGTCGCCCCTGTCACTGTAGCAAACTTTTTTGGAGCGGGGCTTGTAGTCTTTCCCCCTCCTTTGCTTGAGGATTTGGCGGAAGCTCTTGATGACGAGCGTCATTTCCTCGTTGTCGAGCTTTGAGGCGTCGATTGGTTGTCTACTCGGTGTAGACTCCTCCTTCTTCTCCTCCGTCGCCTTTAAATGCGACCGGTTGTGCTTTGGACGTGGAGGGTCCATCAAGCTCGTTGATCTTCCTTGAGCCTTTGATCATGAACTCAAAGCTCACAAAATTCCCGATCACTTCCTCGGGAGTCATTAGTGTATATCTAGGATTGCCACGAATCAATTGAACTTGAGCAGGGTTAAGGAAAATAAGTGATCTTAGAATAACCTTAACCATTTCGTGGTCATCCCATTTTTTGCTCCTGAGGTTGCGCACTTGATTCACCAAGGTTTTGAGCCGGTTGTACATGTCTTGTGGCTCCTCCCCTTGGCGAAGACGGAAGCGACCGAGCTCCCCCTCGATCGTCTCCCGCTTGGTGATCTTGGTTAGCTCATCTCCTTCGTGCGTGGTCTTGAGCACGTCCCAAACTTCCTTGGTGCTCTTTAATCCTTGCACCTTGTTATACTCCTCTCGACTTAGAGAGGCGAGGAGTATAGTTGTGGCTTGGGAGTTGAAGTGCTCGATTTGGGCCACCTCGTCCTCATCATAATCCTCATCCCCTACGGATGGTACATGTGCTCCAAACTCAACAACATTCCATATACTTTTGTGGAGTGAGGTTAGGTGAAATTTCATCAAATCACTCCACCTAGCATAATCTTCACCGTCAAAGGTTGGCGGTGTTGGGGGTCTTCGGCTTCCGAAGGTCCTCAAAAACATGATTTGACAATGTTTTCCAAGTATAATATGTGAACAGGTATCTTTGGACATCAGGTTACGGGTATACAAGTGTCTGGTCAAGACGAAGCTTAAGTGGGACGGAAGGCGATCATAACGAAGGATAAGATGATCACGAAGCTATGCGCAGAAAAGCTTCGGCATGACGGCAGAAAAGAGGAACCGACTTAAAGATGAAAAGACAAATTAGACCTCGAAGAATTATTATAGAGTTATTGATAAATGTAAAGGGCATTAATGTAATTCTACACGGGCTGTGTCCCGCGCCTATAAATAGATGAACAGTACTCCCGTACTGTTCACGCTGACTTGGCATTCGCCTTTCGCATCACGCCTGTACCTTTACTTTTCGCTAGTCCGAAGGTACATTTATAATTTGTTATTATGAATTTGATAATAGCAAATAAAAATAAGTTGATGATAATATCTGTATTATTATTCGTATTTCATATACGTATTCTTCTTCATCATTTATCGAGCTTACGAAGGTCTTTTCCTTCATAACCTTCGTCCGGAATTCGTTATACCCGAAAGGATATAATGTCTTGAAGGACGAAGGACTTTAATATTTAACATTTTCTATGTTGCCTTGTTCTTAATCCGAAGCATTTGAGAATAAGTCCCCAACATTGGCGCCCACCTCCGGTGAACTCATGTCCATTTGTTGAGTTTTGAACATCTTCGGCAAGCATCACCTTCGTCATGCCGCCGAAGAAAGCTTCAGCCATAGGGGATGCCACTCTGCAGCCGCTGGATCCCAATCAGGATGTCCTTTCTCTTAGGGAGGCCCGAAGCCAGAAGAGGAAGGCCACCAGTCCAACGCCTCCGGAGGACGACTTGGATCAAGAAATCCAAAACTTGGAGATGCTCCGTCAACAGGTTCAACGAAAGAAGGAAAAGATGGCTCGTCTAGCTGACCTACAGAGGCAGATAGATGAAGCTTCGGAAGAAGTTCGTCATCTTGCTCAAGATGACCAGAACCGAAGGCCTCCGCGCAGAGAGCTTCATCAGGAGGGTTTCTACAATGAGGACGACTGGTATGAAGATTTCCATCATGAAAATTTTGCTTTTGATGATGCTTCTCCTCTGTCAACAGAACTGCAGGCTACACCATGGCCCCAATCTTACAAGCCACCCCAGCTCCCCATGTACGACGGTCATTCAGACCCGAAACAATTTTTGATGAGCTATGAAGCAACCATATCTTCGTATGGTGGCAATACTGCAGTCATGGCAAAGTCTTTCGTCATGGCCGTCAAGAGTGTTGCACAAACCTGGTACTCCTCTCTTCGGCCAGGAACAATCACCTCATGGCAAAAGCTGAAGGACATGTTGATAACCAGCTTCCAAGGGTTTCAGACGAAGCCGGTCACTGCTCAAGCTTTATTCCAGTGCACCCAGAACCACGAAGAATACCTTCACGCGTATGTCCGAAGGTTCCTGCGTCTGAGGGCACAAGAACCAACAGTGCCCAATGAAATTGTCATTGAGGCCATGATTAAGGGACTTTGGTCGGGACCTTCAGCGCAATACTTTGCCAGGAAGCCTCCTCAAACTTTGGAGAAGCTGCTCCAGAAGATGGACGAGTATATTCGAGCTGACAATGACTTTCGCCAAAGAAGGGAGGAAGCATTCAGGTTCTCTGAAATGACCAGGGGCTTCGGAGGAAGATTCCATCCGAGGCACGTCAGGTCAATTCACAACTCTACTCAAAGTGATGATAGAGAGAGTCAACAGCAAAGGCCACAGTACTCCTTGCAAGCTTCGGGGCAGCAACAAAGCTCTTTCCGGCTGCCAGCGCCAAGGGGCAGAGGCGCCAGGGGCTTCGGGGGAAGATTTGGGGATCAGCCAAGAAAAATTTACTTCCTATTCTGTGGTGAAGACAAGGGCCATACCACCAGGATGTGCCATGTTACCATCCAGAAGCAAAAGGAGATAACAGAAGCTGCAGCGCAACAGAGTCAGCCGAAGCAAGTCATGCATACTGCTCCGTACCATTCGCCTTACATTCCAGAATATGTAGGCAATCACCCTGCAGCTTCTGTTGCTTCGGCAAGTCAACCCCAAGCATCTTGGCAACAGCCTCCACCGCCATCACCAACACAACGAGGTCAGCAGTCAGAAGGAAGTCAGCACACTCACCTTCAGCGGGACTTCAGAGAGGAGTCTGAAGCTCGCACAGTCAATAGCACTGTGCCAGAGTCGAAGCATATTTACTGACAAATATCCTACCTCGACAGCAGCTTTTCGTATTTTCGCATTCAGTAGTACTTTCTTTTTAATAAGGAACAATTATGGGAAGTTTAAGTGCTTTTTATCGTTTTTCAATCTCTTGTAACAGTTTCGCTTTTTACCATAATGAAAACATATCTTCTCCATAGGCTTAAGTTGCCGAAGCATAAGAATTTATGGTGGCAAGGAGGACCTTCGAATTATCAAAAAATTGTTCTAAGGAACGTAGTGCAATTTCTTCGAAGCAGCAAAAAGTCGTTCCTAAGGGAGCGCAGAGTAAGTTTTCTGCTCAAAAGTCGTTCCAAAGGGAATGCAGAGCCTACAGCGAAAAATAAACGCTGATTCCGCTGAAAGTAAAAGGCGAAGAAGCTCCTAAGGGAGGCTTACAGCAAAAAATAAACGCTGATACCGCTGAAGTAAAAGGCGAAGAAGCTCATAAGGGAGGCTTACAGCGAAAAATAAACGCTGATTCCGCTAAAGTAAAAGGCGAAGAAGCTCCTAAGGGAGGCTTACAGTGAAAAATAAATGTCAACCTTCAGCAAATATCATTTTGCATAACATCACATCATTACATCATTTGCATAGCATAACATCATACATCATAATGCATCAATAACGCAAGAAGGAGGGTATCGATATTGGTATTCGAAGATTGTTTTGAAGAAATAGTGACACGGCACAAAAAATAGCCACTAAAGAATTATATCTTCGTCAAACTCTGAAATGGAAAGATCTATTGATTATTGATTTTACGAGGATTGGTTACTGATTTTATGAGAAGACGGATATTATTTACGAAGCATGAAAAGAAGGGAAGGTGTTTTTTCGCCGAAGGCTCAAAAATGGTATGTATATGATGTTTCATGCATCGTAAAGAATAGAACTATAAACAACTAATATACTACATCCAAAGTTACACAATATTACACATGATTCTCAACAAACATTACATTCTAAATGTTTTTACATCAGCATCTAATCTTCCCTTATGACTACTTCTGTAGCTTCGTTTAATAGCTGATCAACAACTTTGTCCATGATGGCTTCATCCATTTGTCTAATTTCGTCATCCCCCTTCGTGTGGGGGCCCGGAGATGCCTCAGCAGGTTCTGAGGGAAGAGAAGATACGGCTATATTACCATTACAAACCGTGTACAAGTTCGAAATCAAAAAGTTACAACAAAGAGTAAAAAACCACTAGTTAATACCTATTTGCCCTTCGGGCTCTGCGCTTTTCTCAGCGGCCTCTGCTACTTTTCTAGCATCATGGATGCCTTTTTCACTTTTTTGAATAATTTCTTGGGCCATTTCCCGGCCACCATTGTCCCATATGTCGGTGAAAAATTTTCCACCGACCAGGCTTGCTTCGGTCGAGGGGTCTTTTATATCTTCGGAGGATAAGGCAGTTTCGGATTGTGCCAAAGATTTCACATGCTCACAGCCTTTCCTCTCCAAAATAGTAGCAATCCCTCTGGCACCCGAAAAGGCACATATGTCTCCGCGGCTATTCAAAATTTCCTCAAAGGCCTCAGCTTCGTGACTGATCCATTCAATCGGGCCTTCGGGATTACCCCTTGTGAAGTTTTCTTCGCTCGAGAATGCGCCAACGCTGGCGAAGCTGGATTTTATTTTCTTAGCACATTCTATAGATTTGTCATAGCATCTTTTCTTGGATGCACGAAGCTCTTCAACGTTTCTTTCTAAATGATTTGCCCACTGATCACTAAGTTCTCGTTTCGTCTCTTCAAGTGTGCGTTCTTCTTTAGCTCTAGTTAGCTGTTTCCGAAGATCTTCAATTTCGCGCTTTTGAGCCTCAGCTTGAGCTTTAGAAATAGCTTCGTCTTCCTTTATATTATCCACCAATGTAAGCAGAATTTTATCTTTTTCCAAAGCTTCGTTCCTCAGCTTAATAACCTCTGTTTGTAGGTTGTTGAAAGCGATACTATAGCTCTCGTCTTCGGCATTCTTTTGCGCTCTCAAAGCGTTGCTAAGTATTAAACCCTATATGAAAAGAATTAGCATAAGAATAAAAGAATAATTCAAAATTCATAGGCTTCCAAATATACAATTTTCATACCTTCAGACTATTATATGCGAGGCTATCTGCAAGATCGTCCTTCGTCATAGCGCAGAGGCTAGCTTCAAGCTTTGGGAACCCCATACTTCTAGCCATCTCCCAGCAGACAGATAATTCTTTGTTGTCTGGGAGGCAGTATAAGAAGTCATCTTCGTCTATGCCATTGAATACTAAGGCCCCCTTTGGATACTTCAGTTCTCGGGCATAGTGATTAGCCTCAAAAATCTCTTCTTCAGATAATCTTTTTCCCGAAGCATGTCGTACAATATAATCGAGGGCTTTGGACGATGCTTCGGGGGCAGCAGTACCAGTTTCTTCAACCAAAATTGGCTCTACTATTTCTGTTTCTTCGGTTTCCAAGGATTTCACCTTGGCAGGCTCTGAAGGCCCAGCTTTAGTTTCTGCCTGGTTCTTTGAAGCTTCGGCAACAAAGGCTTCAGTGTGCACTTCGGAAGTTTCAGAAATTTTCTTCGGAGTCATGCTTGAAGACTTAATTGTCTCCAAAACATCCAGCACATTAACCATCCTTTTTCTTTTGGGGGTCACTGCTGGACCCTTTTGGCTTTTTGCTGCCTCAATTTTTGCTGAAGGACTTAGAATTTCATGCGTCCTTGTTTCCGTAGCCTCCGGTTCTTCTATTTTCTTCATTTCCGGTATTATAATTGGCTCTTCAACATTCGGTAGGAGAGTAGGCTCCTTGGCTTCGGTGGCCGCAGAGGTTTCACCGACATATTCAGGCACTGTGGCCAGTTCAATATAGCGTGGCCGGTGTGTGAGAATCTTGACCCTTTTCCTCTTCGGCGCCGGCTCGCTAGGAGCGGCTGAAGCAACTTCTTTCGCAGATGATGTATTCTTTCTTTTTTGACCCCGCGTTGGATAGTGATAGTCGGGGTACACAAACCCAATCGCATCAAATACTCGATTGAGTCTCTTCTTTCGGCCTCTGAAGGCTGCTGATAGTGCAGTGTCTTCGGCTTTTGAGTATGATCCAAGCAATTCATCGCTTATGGCCTCAATACTTTTCAACCAGTCATCATCTGGCTCAACGAACTTATCTCCGTACTTGAATGTGTATTTTAGCCTGACTAGTCCACCTTCGTCAGGCTCCTTAACGGTTTCCTTCGGCATTTCCCAGTTATCCGCAAGTGGCCATACTCTGAAGGCAATGTGTTCTTGCATTAAATCCCTTGTCCCAATAAAAGAGCACACTGCGCCGAAGGCTCTCTGGCATTCTTCGGTTGTTTCATCCATCTCCACCTTTGGCCTTCGAAGGCCGAAGTGTTGCCAAATAGGGCGCATAACGATACCTTTAATATCTTCCCGAGTTTTTAATTCATTCTTCACATAAAACCATTCTGTCATCCAGTTGCCAGGCCATCTTTTCCGAAAGGTTGGCACGGGACAGCTTGACCCAGATCGGGCACCGAAGCTGTAGCAACCAAAATTGTTGTTATACTGCTCTTTACCCCAAGGTTTCGTCTCGTACAATAACTCATGTATATTGCAGAAACTTTTTGCATTTGGTTCTAAACCTTGGCTCCTCACGGCCCAGACGAAAATGCCCATTCTTATGATTGATTCGGGAGTAAGTTGATGAAGCTAGACTTCAAATATCTTCAGTACTTCCACGACAAAATTGCTCAAGGGAAATCGCAGTCCAGCTTTCAAGAAGCTTCGGAAGATTACGACTTCATTCTCTTTGGGAGTAGGCACAGTCTTCTCCCCGTCATCTGCCCTCACAATAGACATGTCTCGAAAATACCTTCCCCTCATGGTATCAAGATGACTCTATTTAGTGCTCGATTTTCCGAAGGCTGTGTGACTTGGTCGCCACGGTCGATCTTCGGAGTCTTCACCCCCACTTTCTACATCATAACTGTCACTGTCACCAGTATCTTCAGATAAACCCTCCAAGGTCTCCCTAGTGATCTTCTCTGTATTGGTCTTTGCCATTGATTGAAGAAAGCCAAGATGCATCTCCTCATAAAGGCTCAGCTTTGATTCGGCAACAGCTTTCTTATCTTCAGACATCTTCGCAAACGCTGAGAAAATGCTCCCAGAACCGAAGCTTAAAATTTGTTGCGCACAGGCTAAAAGTCGGGTGAGCAAGAGCAGATGGCAAGAGAGCGTGCCAAATAAAATCGGGATGAGCTCTTATTTATACACTTAGTGCGTCGAAAACTGGAGGGTCCCGCTTGTCAAAGACTGTTGCTATTCTAGCAAAGGGAAGGTGTTTTTTCGGACCTTCGGCTTAAAGCCTTCGTCCATGTCGCAATATGAATTTATCATTCCAGCAAATTAATATTGCGAGGGGCTACTGTTGGGGGCCTTCGGCTTCCGAAGGTCCTCAAAAACATGATTTGACAATATTTTCCAAGTGTAATATGTGAACAGGTATCTTCGGACATCAGGTTACGGGTATACAAGTGTCTGGTCAAGACGAAGCTTAAGTGGGACGGAAGGCGATCATAACGAAGGATAAGATGATCACGAAGCTATACGCAGAAAAGCTTCGGCATGACGGCAAAAAGAGGAACCGACTTAAAGATGAAAAGACAAATTAGACCTCGAAGAATTATTATAGAGTTATTGATAAATGTAAAGGGCATTAATGTAATTCTACACGGGCTGCGTCCAGCGCCTATAAATAGATGAACAGTACTCCCGTACTGTTCACGCTGACTTGGCATTCGCCTTTCGCATCACGCCTGTACCTTTACTTTTCGCTAGTCCGAAGGTACATTTATAATTTGTTATTATGAATTTGATAATGGCAAATAAAAATAAGTTGATGATAATATCTGTATTATTATTCGTATTTCATATACGTATTCTTCTTCATCATTTATCGAGCTTACGAAGGTCTTTTCCTTCATAACCTTCGTCTGGAATTCGTTATATCCGAAAGGATATAATGTCTTGAAGGACGAAGGACTTTAATATTTAACATTTTCTATGTTGCCTTGTTCTTAATCCGAAGCATTTGAGAACAAGTCCCCAACAGGCGGTTTGCCTAATGGAACGGAAAGTAATGGAGTATGTCTAGGAATGCGAGGGAAGCGTAGGGGGATCTTACTAAACTTCTTGCACTCATGGCGCTTAGAAGTAATGGATGGTGCGTCGGAGCCGGAGGTGGAAGGTGATGAAGTATCGGTCTCGTAGTAGACCATCTTCCTCATCTTCTTTTTCTTGTCCCCACTCCGATGGCGCGTCGGAGCCAGAGAGGGTTTCTTCTCCTTCCCCTTCCCTTTGTTGCGGGACTCTTCTGATGAAGCCTTCTCGTGGCTTGTAGTGGGCTTGTCGCCGGTCTCCATCTCTTTTTTGGCGTGATCTCCCGACATCACTTCGAGTGGTTAAGCTCTAATGAAGCACCGGGCTCTGATACCAATTGAAAGTCGCCTAGAGGGGGGGTGAATAGGGCGAATCTGAAATTTACAAACTTAATCACAACTACAAGCCGGGTTAGCGTTAGAAATATAATCGAGTCCTTGAGAGAGGGTGCAAAACAAATCGCAAGCGAATAAAGAGTGTGACACGCGGATTTGTTTTACTGAGGTTCGGTTCTCGCAAACCTACTCCCCGTTGAGGTGGTCACAAAGACCGGGTCTCTTTCAACCATTTCCCTCTCTCAAACGGTCCCTCGGACCGAGTGAGCTTCTCTTCTCAAATCACTTTGGGAACCAAACTTCCCGCAAGGACCACCACACAATTGGTGTCTCTTGCCTTGTTTACAATTGAGATGATCGCAAGAACAAATGAGAAAAAGAAGCAATCCAAGCGCAAGAGCTCAAAAGAACACAACAAATCTCTCTCACTTAACACTAAAGCTTTTGTGGAATTGGGAGAGAATTTGATCACTTGGGTGTGTCTAGAATTGAATGCTAGAGCTCTTGTAAGTAGTTGGAAGGTGGAAAACTTGGATGACTTGAATGTGGGGTGGTTGGGGTATTTATAGCCCCAACCACCAAACTAGCCGTTTGGTGGAGGCTGCTGTCGCATGGCGCACCGGACAGTCCGGTGCGCCACCGGACACTGTCCGGTGCGCTAGCCACGTCACCAGGCCATTGGGTTCCGACCGTTGGAGCTCTGACTTGTGGGCCCGCCTGGCTGTCCGGTGGTGCACCGGACAAGTCCTGTAGATAGGGATGTAATATGGTTCGGAAAATATCCGTCCGAATCCGGATTCGAAGATGGTGAACACTGGTTCGGATGGAATTTTCGGATATCCGGACTTTTTTCGGATAACGGATACGAATACGGATATTTTGTTCGGATATCGAATTCGAATACAATATGTCTGATATCCGTCGGATATCGAATATCCGGATACTTTTTCGGATAAATCTTCTCGGATATCCGGATATCTTATCCGGATAGCTCTGTGCATTTTGTTGATTTTTTTTAGAAATAAATTAATAATACACAAATGCCCTCAAAAATTCATGAAAATTTATGGAGGCATACCATATGTCCGCATATAATCGTCCAAAATATTTGGACCATAAAATTCACAATATGATAATGTTTCTTTCATTTCACTTGTTGTGTGAATTACACGTGAAATCACTCTAATTATCCAAGTTCACTTTATCATTTTCATGTGGAGACTTGATGTTATATTCTTATAGAATGTTTATTAGTTTTGGATTGGTAACTTATTTGCATTTTGATGATTTTATACAAAATTAATTAATAACACGCACATAGGCTAAAAATTCATGATTTTTACAAAAACGTGACATATGTACACATAATACTAAAAAATGTTTGGACTGAAGGAGTGGATACATGATTACAACCATGATATGTGTGGAATGATGTCTTACACGACATCCGACAAAAAATTCGTTACCGACAATATCCGTGTCCGACTAGTTCCGTATTCGACACACACCTATCCGTATTTGTATTCGAGAACATCCGTATTCGTATTCGTATCCGAAGCTATCCGTATTCGAATCCGAATCCGAATAAAAATACGAAAACAAATATGATTTTAGTAATATCCGTCCGTATTCGATCCGATTACATCCCTACCTGTAGACTGTCCGGTGTGCCACCCGCGCGTGCTCTGACTTCTGCGCGCGCTAGCGCGCATTCAATGCGCCTGCAGTCGACCGTTGGCGCGAGGTAGTCGTTGCTCCGCTGGCTCACCGGACAGTCTGGTGTGCACCGGACATGTCCGGTGAATTATAGCGGAGCGGATTCCCGAAGCTGGCGAGTTCAGAGTCTGAAAGGGAAATGTGCCCTTGGGCCATTTCTAAGTATTTTGGTGATTTAGTGTCCAACACAAGTGCCTAAGTGTAAAAAGGTGGACAAAGTACAAATCAAGAATTAAGGTATGTTTCTCAGACTTAGTACATTGTTTTATGGACTAATGTATTGTGTCTAAGTGCTGAAAACAGGAAAAATCAAATTGGAAATGTCTTGGCTCGAGCAGCCAAGAATCTGCTGAGTCTGGGAGCACCGGACAGTGTCCGGTGCACCAGGTTGGCTCGAGTGAAGTGGCCGCTCTCGGGAATTCACCGGCGACGTACGGCTAAAATTCACCGGACTGTCCGGTGTGCACCGGACTGTCCAGTGAGCCAACGGTCGGCCGGGCCAACGGTCGGCCGCGCAATCTGCGCGGGACACGTGGCTGAGCCAACGGCTAGAAGACGGCACCGGACTGTCCGGTGTGCACCGGACATGTCCGGTGCGCCAACGGCTCTCAGGCTGCCTACGGTCGGCTTCGCTATTTAAGGAAGAAAATCGGGCACCGGACAGTGTCCGGTGTGCACCGGACTGTCCTGTGCCCCCGACGACAGAAGGCAAGAATGGCTTTCCAGATTTGTGCTCAACGGCTCCTAGCTGCCTTGGGGCTATAAAAGGGACCCCTAGGCGCATGGAGGAACAAACCAAGCATCCTTTGAGCATCATTGATCACTCACACTTCATTCTTGCGCACTTGTTCGACATTCTAGTGATTTGAGCTCCGTTCTAGTGTGCTAGTCTCTTGAGCTCAAGTCTGGGTTTTGCGTGTGCGTATTCGCTGTGATCTTTGTGTCGTGTGTGAGTTGCTAATCCCTCCCTTGCTCTGTGATTCTTCGTGAACATCTTGTGTAAGGGCGAGAGGCTCCAAGCTGTGGAGATTCCTCGCAAACGGGATTAAGAGAAGCAAAGCAACACCGTGGTATTCAGGTTGGTCTTTGGACCGCTTGAGAGGGGTTGATTGCAACCCTCGTCCGTTGGGACGCCACAACGTGGAGTAGGCAAGCGTTGGTCTTGGCCGAACCACGGGATAACCACTGTGCCATCTCTGTGATTGATATCTCTTGGTTATTGTGTTGTGTTGAGATCCTTCTCTAGCCTCTTGGCAAATTACTGTGCTAACAAGTAACCAAGTTTTGTGGCTTAAGTTTTTGAAGTGTTACAGGATCACCTATTCACCCCCCCTCTAGGTGCTCTCAATTGGTATCAGAGCCATTCTCTTCAAGAAAGGGACTAACCGCCCGAAGAGATGGATCCTAAAGGCAAGGGGATGGTGATCAACGACAAGGAGAAGGAGTCCTTCGTCAACGAGCCCAATGATGACAGGCCCATCGACTCAGGCTCGGGCCACAAAAGAAAAGACGGGAGGAAGAAGAAGACAAGGCGCATCAAGGAAATTGTCTACTACGACAGCGACGAATCTTCCTCCTCCCAAAAGGACGACGACGACTACGATAGACGAAAGACAGTTAACTCAAACTTTTCTTTCGATTATTCGCGCATCCCGCATAGTTCAAATGCTCAATTGCTCCCCATTCCACTTGGCAAGCCCCTCACTTTGATGGAGAGGATTACGGATTTTGGAGCCACAAAATGCGTACCCACCTGTTTTCTCTCCATCCAAGCATTTGGGAGATTGTGGAAAGTGGAATGAAATTTGATAGCTCGGATAGCCCTGTGTTTATTAATGAACAGATTCATAAAAATGCACAAGCTACTACTGTGTTGCTAGCCTCTTTGTGCAGGGACGAGTATCACAAGGTGAGCGGCTTGGACAATGCCAAGCAGATCTGGGACACCCTCAAGATCTCTCATGAGGGAAACGACGTCACCTTGCTCACCAAAATGGAGTTGGTGGAGGGCGAGCTTGGACGGTTCACGATGATAAGGGGCGAGGAGCCGACACAAACATACAACCGGCTCAAGACCCTTATCAACAAAATAAGGAGCTACGGGAGCACGCGATGGACGGACCACGACGTCGTCCGCCTAATGCTAAGGTCATTTACCGTTCTTGATCCTCATTTGGTGAACAATATACGTGAAAATCCCAGGTACACCAAGATGTCGCCCGAAGAAGTTCTTGGGAAATTCGTTAGCGGGCGAATGATGATCAAGGAGGCGAGGTACGTGGACGACGCCTTGAATGGTCCGATCAACGAGCCGCAACCCCTTGCTCTCAAGGCAACACGAAGCAAGGAGGCGCTACCTAGCAAGGTGGCACAGATTGAGGCGGCCGGACTTAATGATGAAGAGATGGCTCTCATCATCAAAAGATTCAAGATGGTGCTTAAAGGTCGCAAGGGACAGCCAAGCAAGACCAAAGCCAAGGGGAAGCGCTCATGCTTCAAATGCGGTAAGCTTGGTCATTTTATTGCTAACTGTCCCGACAATGATAGTGATCAGGATCAAGGGAACAAGAGGGAGAAAAAGAAGAACTATAAGAAGGCAAAGGGCGAGGCTCATCTTGGCAAGGAGTGGGATTCGGACTGCTCTTCGTCCGACTCCGACAATGAAGGACTCGCCGCCACCGCCTTCAACAAGTCATCCCTCTTCCCCAATGAGCGTCACACTTGTCTCATGGCAAGGGAGAAGAAAGTAAGCACTCATAATACTAGTACTTATGCTTCTTCAAGTGAGGATGAGTCTAGTGATGATGATGAGATAGATTACTCATGCTTATTCAAGGGATTAGATAGAACCAAGGTAGACAAAATTAATGAATTGATTGATGCCTTGAATGATAGGAATATACTTTTAGAAAAGCAAGAGGATTTGTTGTATGAAGAACATGATAAATTTGTAGAAGCTCAGAAATCTCTTGCTCTAGAAATTAAGAGGAATGAAATGCTCTCTAGTGAATTATCTTCTTGTCATGAAACTATTGCTAAATTAAAAAGTTTTAATGATGATTTAAATGCTAAACTAGAAGTAGCTAGTAAATCTAATTCTTGTGTAGAAATTGTTGAAACTTGTAATAGGTGTAAGGATTTTGACATTGATGCTTGTAGTGATTATTTAGTTTCAATTTCCAAATTAAATGATGAATTAGCTAGTCTTAATGCCCAACTTAAGACTAGCAAGAATGAATTTGACAAGCTAAAATTTGCAAGGGATGCCTACACGATTGGTAGACACCCCTCAATTAAGGATGGACTTGGCTACAAGAGAGAAGCCAAGAACTTGACAAGCCATAAGGCTCCCATCTCCGCCAAGGAGAAAGGGAAGGCCCCTATGGCTAGTAGTGTGCAAAAGAACCATGCCTTTATGTACGATGATAGAAGACAACCTAGAAATGCTTATAGGAGTTGTAATGTATATAATGCCTTTGATTCTCATGCCATGTTTGCTTCTAGTTCTTCTTATGTGCATGATAGAAATGTTGGTAGGAGAAATGTTATTCATAATATGCCTAGGAGAAATATCGTTAATGTTCCTAGGAAAGTTAATGAACCTTCTACAATATATCATGCTTTAAATGCTTCTTTTGATATTTGTAGAAAGGATAGGAAGATAGTTGCTAGAAAATTAGGGGCAAGATGCAAGGGAGACAAAACTTGCATTTGGGTCCCTAAGGATATTTGTGCTAACCTTGCAGGACCCAACATGAGTTGGGTACCTAAGACCCAAGCCTAAATTTGCCTTGCAGGTTTATGCATCCGGGGGTTCAAGCTGGATTATTGCCAGCGGATGCACAAACCATATGACGGGGGAGAAGAAGATGTTCACCTCCTACGTCAAAAACAAAGATTCCCAAGATTCAATAATATTCGATGATGGGAATCAAGGCAAGGTAAAAGGGTTAGGTAAAATTGCAATCTCAAATGAGCACTCTATCTCTAATGTGTTTTTAGTAGAGTCTCTTGGATATAATTTGCTATCTGTTAGTCAATTATGCAATATGGGATATAACTGTTTGTTTACAAATGTAGATGTGTCTGTCTTTAGAAGATGTGATAGTTCACTAGCTTTTAAGGGTGTACTAGACGGCAAGCTTTACTTAGTTGATTTTGCAAAAGAAGAAGCCGTTCTAGATGCATGCTTAGTGGCTAAGACTTGCATGGGCTGGTTGTGGAATCGCCGCTTAGCACATGTGGGGATGAAGAACCTCCACAAGCTTCTAAAGGGAGAACACGTGATAGGTCTAACCAATGTTCATTTCGAAAAAGATAGACCTTGTGCAGCTTGTCAAGCAGGGAAACAGGTGGGAGGCTCTCATCACACCAAAAATGTGATGACAACATCAAGACCCCTGGAGCTGCTACATATGGACCTCTTCGGACCCGTCGCCTATCTGAGCATAGGAGGAAGTAAGTATGGTCTAGTTATCGTTGATGACTTTTCCCGCTTCACTTGGGTGTTCTTTTTGCAGGATAAGTCTGAAACCCAAGGGACCCTCAAGCGCTTCCTAAGGAGAGCTCAAAATGAGTTTGAGCTCAAGGTGAAGAAGATAAGGAGCGACAACGGATGAAGAAGACGTTCCAACGGCCGCGATACGCACCATGGCGATTGGAGATGTACGGCCTCAAGAACATTTGGAGCAAGATCAACCGTCTTCCTCAACTATGGTGCATCCCCCAACCCAAGGTGACGAACAGGTACCTCAAGTGGAGGCGCATGATCAAGGGGGAGCACAGGATGTTCAAGTTGAAGAGGAAGAAGCACCTCAGGCACCTCTAACCCAAGTTCGAGCGACGATTCAAAGGGATCATCCCGTCGACCAGATATTGGGTGATATTAGCAAGGGAGTAACTACTCGCTCGAGATTAGTTAATTTTTGTGAGCATTACTCTTTTGTCTCTTCTATTGAGCCTTTCAGGGTAGAAGAGGCCTTGCTAGATCCGGACTGGGTGTTGGCCATGCAGGAGGAACTCAACAACTTCAAGCGCAATGAAGTTTGGACACTGGTGCCTCGTCCCAAGCAAAATGTTGTGGGAACCAAGTGGGTCTTCCGCAACAAACAGGATGAGCACGGGGTGGTGACGAGGAACAAGGCTCGACTTGTGGCAAAAGGTTATGCCCAAGTCGCAGGTTTGGACTTTGAGGAGACTTTTGCTCCTGTGGCTAGGCTAGAGTCAATTCGCATCTTGCTAGCATATGCCGCTCACCATTCTTTCAGGTTGTACCAAATGGATGTGAAGAGCGCTTTCCTCAACGGGCCGATCAAGGAGGAGGTGTACGTGGAGCAACCCCCTGGCTTCGAGGATGAACGGTATCCCAACCACGTGTGTAAGCTCTCTAAGGCGCTCTATGGACTTAAGCAAGCCCCAAGAGCATGGTATGAATGCCTTAGAGACTTTTTAATTGCTAATGCTTTCAAGGTTGGGAAAGCCGATCCAACTCTTTTTACTAAGACTTGCGATGGTGATCTTTTTGTGTGCCAAATTTATGTCGATGACATAATATTTGGTTCTACTAACCAAAAGTCTTGTGAAGAGTTTAGCAGGGTGATGACGCAGAAATTCGAGATGTCGATGATGGGCGAGTTGACCTACTTCCTTGGGTTTCAAGTGAAGCAACTCAAGGACGGCACCTTCATCTCCCAAACGAAGTACACACAAGATTTTCTAAAGAGGTTTGGGATGAAGGACGCCAAGCCCGCAAAGACCCCGATGGGAACCGACGGACACACCGACCTCAACAAAGGAGGTAAGTCCGTTGATCAAAAAGCATACCGGTCCATGATAGGTTCTTTGCTTTATTTATGTGCTAGTAGACCGGATATTATGCTTAGCGTATGCATGTGTGCTAAATTTCAATCCGATCCGAAGGAGTGTCACTTAGTGGCTGTGAAGCGAATTCTTAGATATTTAGTCGCTACGCCTTGCTTCGGGATCTGGTATCCAAAGGGGTCTAACTTTGACTTAATTGGGTACTCGGATTCCGACTATGCTGGATGTAAGGTCGATAGGAAGAGTACATCGGGGACGTGCCAATTCTTAGGAAGGTCCCTGGTGTCATGGAATTCTAAGAAACAAACCTCCGTTGCCCTATCCACCGCTGAGGCCGAGTACGTTGCCGTAGGACAGTGTTGTGCGCAACTACTTTGGATGAGGCAAACCCTCAGGGACTTTGGCTACAATCTGAGCAAAGTCCCACTCCTATGTGATAATGAGAGTGCTATCCGAATAGCGGAAAATCCTGTTGAGCACAGCCGCACAAAGCACATTGACATCCGGCATCACTTTTTGAGAGACCACCAGCAAAAGGGGGAGATCGAAGTGTTTCATGTTAGCACCGAGAACCAGCTAGCCGATATCTTTACCAAGCCTCTAGATGAGAAGACCTTTTGCAGGCTGCATAGTGAACTCAATATCTTAGATTCGCGGAACTTGGATTGAATTATAGCATACATGTGTTTATGCCTTTGATCATGTTCATTCTGCATTTTGTTGCTTATTGTGGTGCTCAAGTTGTACAAACACTCCCTGGACCTCACAAGTCCTGTTTGCAAGTGATGCACATATTTAGGGGGAGCTGTGCTACGACTTGACCCTTTGAGACTAACCATGTACTTGAGTTTGGTTGTTTTAGTCTCCAAGGAGAATTGAAAGGAAAATGGTGGACTTGGACCATGCAAGACTTCCACTGCACTCCGATGAAAAGAATAACTTTTCCAAGTTCATCTTTATACTCTTATTGCCTTTGTGTTCTTATTTGAAGATTTTTGTAAGGCAATGGGGTTAAAGGGCCAAGATTGATCCCGTTTTGGTGCTTGATGCCAAAGGGGGAGAAAATAAAGGCCAAAGCGATAAATGGATCAGCTACCACTTGAGAGATTTTGAAAACAGTAGAATAGAGCTTTTGGTTTGTCAAAACTCTTTTGTTGTCTCTCTTGTCAAAAGTTGGCTTCTTGTGAGGAGAAGTATTAATTATGGGAAAAAGGGGGAGTTTTTGAAATCTTGAATCAATTTCTCTTGGAATGACTCTCTTTATGTCTTAACATGTGTGTTTGACTTAGAGATAGAAATTTGAGTTGGATTTGCAAAAACAAACCAAGTGGTGGCATAGAGTGATCCATATATGTCAAAATTGAATCAAAACAATTTTGAGTTCTTATTTGATTTGATTATGTACTTGTTCTACTTGTTGTATGTTGTGTTGGCATAAACCACCAAAAAGGGGGAGATTGAAAGGGAAATGTGCCCTTGGGCCATTTCTAAGTATTTTGGTGATTTAGTGTCCAACACAAGTGCCTAAGTGTAAAAAGGTGGACAAAGTACAAATCAAGAATTAAGGTATGTTTCTCAGACTTAGTACATTGTTTTATGGACTAATGTATTGTGTCTAAGTGCTGGAAACAGGAAAAATCAAATTGGAAATGTCTTGGCTCGAGCAGCCAAGAATCTGCTGAGTCTGGGAGCACCGGACAGTGTCCGGTGGTGCACCGGACAGTGTCCGGTGCACCAGGTTGGCTCGAGTGAAGTGGCCGCTCTCGGGAATTCACCGGCGACGTACGGCTAAAATTCACCGGACTGTCCGGTGTGCACCGGACTGTCCGGTGAGCCAACGGTCGGCCGCGCAATCTGCGCGGGACACGTGGCTGAGCCAACGGCTAGAAGACGACACCGGACTGTCCGGTGTGCACCGGACATGTCCGGTGCGCCAACGGCTCTCAGGCTGCCAACGGTCGGCTTCGCTATTTAAGGAAGAAAATCGGGCACCGGACAGTGTCCGGTGTGCACCGGACTGTCCGGTGCCCCCGACGACAGAAGGCAAGAATGGCTTTCCAGATTTGTGCTCAACGGCTCCTAGCTGCCTTGGGGCTATAAAAGGGACCCCTAGGCGCGTGGAGGAACAAACCAAGCATCCTTTGAGCATCATTGATCACTCACACTTCATTCTTGCGCACTTGTTCGACATTCTAGTGATTTGAGCTCCGTTCTAGTGTGCTAGTCTCTTGAGCTCAAGTCTGGGTTTTGCGTGTGCGTATTCGCTGTGATCTTTGTGTCGTGTGTGAGTTGCTAATCCCTCCCTTGCTCTGTGATTCTTCGTGAACATCTTGTGTAAGGGCGAGAGGCTCCAAGCTGTGGAGATTCCTCGCAAACGGGATTAAGAGAAGCAAAGCAACACCGTGGTATTCAGGTTGGTCTTTGGACCGCTTGAGAGGGGTTGATTGCAACCCTCGTCCGTTGGGACGCCACAACGTGGAGTAGGCAAGCGTTGGTCTTGGCCGAACCACGGGATAACCACTGTGCCATCTCTGTGATTGATATCTCTTGGTTATTGTGTTGTGTTGAGATCCTTCTCTAGCCTCTTGGCAAATTACTGTGCTAACAAGTAACCAAGTTTTGTGGCTTAAGTTTTTGAAGTGTTACAGGATCACCTATTCACCCCCCCTCTAGGTGCTCTCAGAGTCGCTCTCCTCTGGAGCACCGGACACTGTCTGGTGGTGCACTGGACAGTCCGGTGGTGCACCGGACAGTCCGGTGAATTATAGCGAAGCGTCTCTGAGATTTCCCGAAGGTGAAGAGTTTGGCTTGGAGTTCCCTGGTGCACCAGACACAGTCTGGTGGCACACCGGACAGTCCGGTGCGCCAGACCAGGGCAGCCTTCAGTTATCCCTTGCTCTCTTTGTTGAACCCATTTCTTGGTCTTTTTATTGGCTAAGTGTGAACCTTTGGCACCTGTATAACTTTTAGGCTAGAGCAAACTAGTTAGTCCAATTATTTGTGTTGGGAAATTCAACCACCAAAATCAATTAGGAAATAGGTGTAAGCCTAATTCCCTTTCAAAGCCGAAGGTACACTTGTAATTTGATATCATTTCTATTTGTCCATGATAATAAAATAGAAATAAGCTGATAATATTACATGGTTATTCGTGTTATCTCTTGCATTTTATATAATCCTCCTTTCATTATCGTATACTGCAACCATGAAGGTATGACCTTCATGACCTTCGTCTGAAGATTATTATATCATAAGGGAAATAATGTCTCGAAGGACCAATGGCGTTAACGTTTAACATTTTTTGTGTTGCCTTGTTCTTAATTCATAGCATTTGAGAACAAGTCCCCAACAAATGGTAATATCAAGAAAAGGCTAATTGATTCTTTTGCATAAATGCTTTTAGTTCAAATTCATTTATAAAAGCAAGTAATTATTATTTGTATCTCATCTCATCATCTTATTGTAACAATGATCAACATCCAATCCAGAACCAGCCAAAACATAAAACTTGTAATCGTGTGAGGGTTCATGACGCTATTAACCATGAGCACAACTATCATGACTGTTTTCTTTCTGCATAGATTGTACACTTTTCCCACGATACGTGACTTCATTCCCCCATCCTCGAGAGTTCGAATATCTTTGTTTGGTCTATGGTTGCAAGCCACTTACAAACGTCATTGGTGTATGACCAGGAGAGCACTACAAGGTTTTTCGCTAACTTCCTCCAGGTTGCACACGTCCACTGAGGTTTTAACCAACAGGAAAGTACCCATTTCCTAGAAGGCACCCCTCTTGTGTCAAATGGATAGTAGGAGTACCCCTCCTACCCGCCCATCACTTTTTTGGCGGCTTTGGCGTACCCCGCCATCCCCGTACCACCGTTTGATATGCACAAATATGGATTTCATTAATCTGACTTATTTATCTTAGAAGTAGGCATTGGATATGATAAGAGAAAGGGGTAGAAGAGAGCCCTAGAGTCATCTATCTTTGTTTGAAGGGAGACAAAGTGTGTGATTCAGGTTTGGTGGTACTAGGATCTACGGTTCGAGCAACTTATAGGGCATGTTTGGCAGAGCTTCTAGAGTCGTTTGTTCATCGTCTACATAGAGTTTTGTAGGAAAACATTTCTAGTCGTAGAATCAGCTCCCACAGAGAATCTAGAGCAGAAAAGGCTCTACTAAACAGAGCCATGGATAGGGATATATATAAGGGAGTTTCTAACCATCTTTCTAGTGCTAGTTCCTCCATTTAAATTTGTCAGATATTTTAATTTTTCATATATATTGGTTTTATTGTACATCTTGTATATCTAAATATACAACAAAACTTACTCTCTCTCTCTCTCTCTCTCTCTCTATATATATATATATATATATATATATATATATATATATATATATATATATATATATATATATATATATAAAGTTATTAGATCATTCTATAATTTAGAACAGAGGGTGTAATTTAAATTATCTCCTATCTGAAGCTAATTATCGTGGCATATGCCGTTTTAGTCTATTTAATTAGGATTTGGGTCAACCCAAATAACTTTAAAAAGTCGAGATTGTATCCCTAGGTAAGATCATCGTTGGTGAGTGGATATAACTTCAACCAACATATTTTAAGTCGAAAGTAAGGTTAACTACGCATCAGTATACTACTACCTTCGTTCTTGGATATTTATCAATCGCTAATTCATTTTTAAATTAAACCGCGACAAATAAAAAAGAACGGAGCGCTAACGTGGAAGAAAGAGGTTATCGAGGGATCTGAAACATTAGTTTTGATGATGTGTTAAATATAGGTGTAATTTGTTTAGTGGATTTAGTGGAGTTTATGATTATGAGGTAATTTAGTTGTGTGAGTTTTATAAAATTTAAACCGATGAATTATATAATCTGATATATAACGCATACACCGACACCGATCACCGATGCATGGAGCTGCTGAGCTGCAGCCGGCGGAGGCGTCCCTGACTTCGCATGATGTCGTACACGAGGTAGTGGAGTACGCGGTGCACAAAGACCCTTCTCTCCTCATCTCACTCTCGAGTCTCGATCAGAGAGTGTGTATGTGTATATATAATAATAACAATTCATAGAATGATAGAATAGAAAACATAGCAGTCTGAATAAGGAAAGCATAAAAGATTGGACGAGCTCGTAGCAGTGTGCAAAGGGCCCGCAGGCGTCCACGTGGACCCCCAGGTCACCACCACGCTTGGATCCCAGGAGTCCCAGTCGTGGGCAGTAGGGGGGAATAGGGATGGGCACGGCTCCATCAGATGGTCACACGATGGGGACACCTAGCGTACGTCCGTGGAATTGGAAAGGGATAGCTGATGGTAACGTGTACGGAGAAGGGATTTATTATTCGGGGCTGGATGTGTCGAGATCGTGCTCGTGCGTTTGGTTGGCTAAAACTCTTCCCGTTCGGTAGGTCCATATCCAAGCCGTAACCAAGTCAGCATAGGATCGAGTGGAACCTTGTTACTTATTTCTAGTCACCAGTCTATTTTCAGATCAGAAACTAATCCAGAAGACAGACCACCTAGACTCATTCCAGACCAAGAATTGAAGGAGGGAAGTTGAAATCAGATGAGATTGTTTTCGGCCCAGCTTAAAAAGAACACTGCTAACATACTGGACCGGTTCTAACCTAGGCTGATTTATTCCAACTGGAAGTAGGCCCGGAATGGGCCAAACCGAATGCAGCCTTAGTTTTTTTTTGCACCATGAGTGTAGTTTAAAATAGAAGTTGTGATTAAGAAGTAGATGAGAGAATAATTGGAGATAGTCGTAGGCTGGATTCAGTGCAATAGACCCTTAGGTTACGGTTAGGAGACCGTGTATATGATCGTACAATATGTTTATAAGGTGAAGTTTGAAATAAGAGATGAGATATGAGAGCTAATGAAGATAGCTTTGTAGATCGTTACATCACCCTATGGATCACGCTGTCGGTCATCTTCGGCCCTTACCTACTGCGACGCTTCAATATACACTCTTTATTGTCAGCCATCTAACTCATCGCCACATTAGCTTTCTTTTTGCAGACGTTTGTTTCGAAGAAAACACTGTTTTTATTGAAATAAAAAAATCATCCGAATAAATAATAAGCAAACAAAAATGACATAATTTATAATAAAAAATAAAATTATACAGTTTATAAACCACAGATAAAAATTACATAATTTATATAACATAAATAAAAAATTACATAGTTTCTAAAGCTCACAAATTACATTTTTTTAATTTTATTTTTTCTCATAGATTTTTTGGACTTCAAACTATATAAAAATGTAGCTGACATGACACAAGCGTTACACCACAAAAATATTGTCTGTACCGATTCGACTCCAACACAGGGTGTTTGGAATGACTCTAGGTTCTAGCTCCAACGTGGAATTGTATTTTATAAAATCAATTTAAATAGTTTTAAAAATATTTTTAGTCTAAATAATAAACGGAATAACTTATCTAAATGTCTTTTAAAGATTTACAGCTCTAACTTTATAATTTTCTAGAGCAGCGAATGATAGGCAGCTCCACCAACCGGCTGGCCGAACCGACCTCTCGTTGGGATGAGATCAATCGAACCACATCAACTTCAATGGTTTCTCTTTCCGATTCAATATGGATAGGGTAGAGAAAATTAACTCTTTGCTCTATTAGTTAGTAGTGCTGCTACAATAGTTTTGCTGGTGAAGTTGAAGACATGAAGCAACCTTTAAACTAGAAAACGATGAAGTTTCTGGCTTTACTAGTTCTGACTCATCTAACCTATTGTAGTAAGAATCTAAAACTAGAGAAAGCCATACTAAATAGGCCCTTGGCTCGTTGGATAGACTATAATGCTTTTCTTCTACTTACTACGTGTTCAGATGCGTCGTGTATGTATATATTCATTTTAATCTATGTATGTTAGAGTGGTTTGACATGGATTTTAAACTAAATTTCACATCAGCCCAGTATCATTTATATAAATTAAGGCAAATATATGTGCATTTAAACAAAGTCTTAGGCTATCTCCAACAACCTTACTCATCACATCTCCTATTTCAAACTTGAAACTCCACTCCTTAAATAGTGTGGTATACAGTGCAAAAACAGTACAAAATTAGTGTTTTGCACGACCATATACACGGTCTACTGCCTATAGCCTCAGGCATCTTAAGGTGCGTATTATATATTCAATCAATATTTTTTTTTCAAATGGATCAAGATATAATTTAAATTAATTTCAATGTCAACCTACTCCAACACATATGTAACAAGAAAGCTACATGTGTATCCAAATAAGACATAGAGAGTACTAGTATCATGCTTGTGCGTTACGACGACACACAATCATATTTGTTGGTATTGGTTGGGGCAAGCCAAACCCTACCAGCAATGCAACAGTTGTACGACATGCGAGAGCCAGGTAAGCTAGTGTGGTGGACCCTCCACACAAAAAATACCCATAAAAATAAATTTAATACTTCCTCCATTCTTGAATATTTGTCGCCCGCTAGTTCATTTTTGAACTAAACGACGACAAATAAAAAGAATGGAGGGAGTATGAAAGTGAACATATAGTCCACATACCAGATATTAAATTGATAAGAACAAATATTACACTTTATTTTAGCCAAAAGACTGAAAAAGGTACGAGTTAAAAAGGAGCATGATCCCTTTTTTATAACTCGCTCGGTCATTTGTTCTCATTTAGCTACCAGGATGGTACTAAGTGGTAGTGTTACACAGCATGCGACTTCCTGTTGTATTAGGCTTGGGTAGTTTCTCACGACTCACTGGTGGGCGAAAAGCGGAGGAGAGGGACAGACCTACACCCTATCGTGTTGGACTTATGTTGATTTCTCACGACACATGTGTGGGTTAACAACCAACTTGTAGGCGAGTGTTCGAACCGGTTTTGAGCCGGCGGACAGTCCGGCCCTGAGGCCGGACGGTCCGCTGTCCGGACGGTCCGCGCCTGTGGGCCGGACGGTCCGCGCGTGCGCAGAACAGATTAGGGTTCCGAGTTTTGTGCTACGGTTGTTAGCTATATTCGCGGGATTAGCTCGGAATCAGTTGTGTAAAGGGTCCAACCCCCCTCCTCTATAAATAGAGAGGTCTACGGCCGATTTGTAATCATCAACAATCGAATCAATACAACTTCTATTTCGCATTTTATCCTAGGAGTAGTTCTAGTCTAGTTTAGGTTTAGCTATCCAATCCCCAAATTCTTCGTCTCTCTTCGGCTCTACGTCGATTAGAGGAGTCTAGGTCGGCCGGCCCGAGCCTAGACACCACCTAGGATCTCTCCTCCCCGACGGGGTCCCTCCCGGGAGCGAGATCCAGGCGCCGTCGGCGGTCTTCCGCCGCCCCTACGCACGCGCGGACCGTCCGGCCCTAGGGCGCGGACCGTCCGGCCATCAGGCAGGGAACTCGGGCTCCTGCACCAGGTCGCGGACCGTCCGGCCCTGTGCCGCGGACCGTCCGCGCCTGACTAGAAAGCACCGCCGCCTCGCACCAGGCCGCGGACCGTCCGGCCCCAGCGCGCGGACCGTCCGCCCCTGTGCAGAGAGCACCGCCGCTGGTTCTCTTGAGTAATTGGCGCCTCCGAAAAGGTGTCAACATACTTTTTGGCGACTCCGCTGGGGACGACATATCTAAGCTCATCAAATCGGCCCTCAATGGCCGGTTCAAGGGATAGCTCTGATATTTCTCCAAGCAACATCATAGAGCCGACTTGGGAAACCTTGCCGGCTGACGAGCAGCTCCAGTTCGAGGAGCACAAGGAGCGGATGATCCAGGAGGCGAAAGCAAAGTTCCTGGCCAACTTCAAAGTGGACAGGAACAACAAGGTCGTCCGACATCGGGCGACGGATCCGGCTTCGCTCCAACCCACGCCAGATATCCCCAATGTAAGTAATACCAACGAGCTACAATCTCTTAGAAATTATGTAGAAGAGCAGCGTGAACAAATGCAGAGCATCATAGGGGGTATGCAAAGCGATGTTAAGAGACTAGTACGTGCATTCGATAAGTCTAACATCGCAAATTTTCCTTCACACGAGGTTGGGTTAGGAGATAACGCGTGTAACACATCGGCTACAGGTTGTCACGACCAGTCACAACCCCTTTATGGGATGCCGATGGACACATACCCTAAGCAACCGCAAATCGGCAGCAAACCAGCCGATCTGCACATGCCCGGACCGTCCGCACGTGAGCGCGGACCGTCCGGGCCAGCAACAGTCGGGCCTATTTTTAATGAGTTACCTAGATATGCGCCCGAGCCACCACACACGGCACATAACCCAAACTACCCAGTCGGACGGTCCGCATACAACGACGGACGGTCCGCATATAACCACGGACGGTCCGGGTACGTATCCGGACAGTCCGCGCATGAGTATTTTGAGGAGGATTATTACATGAATCCTCGCCCGTCCCAGCAACACTTCCCATCACACTATGCGATGCACCAGCCCATTAATTCAGGATCCAAAGCCCAGGAAAGCTTTCCGGCCCCACCTAGAAGGCCGGAAAGAAACGATCAAACCTATGACCCATATAGGGCAAATGAAAATGCACCACATAACTCAAACCAATGGGGGGAAAGACAACATGCTAATATCCAGCCAACCCCACCTATGTTTGACCAGAGAGCTGGTAGTCTCGCACCGGCTGCCATTGATATGGTAAGGGAAGAAATAGCCGGGGCGTTCCGAGATAAGCTCGGAGTAAGCATGGTCCCTGGGGGGCAATCATATCGGAAACCTTATGACAGCCGATTTGATCACCACCCATACCCACAGGGAACCAGGATACCCGAATTCGCAAAATTTTCGGGTGATCAAGGGAAAAACACACGCGAACATATAGGCCAGTTCTTAGCACAATTGGGAGAATTGGCCGACACAGAGGCATTTCGCGTACGTTTATTTTCATTATCACTAACAGGAACCGCGTTTGCATGGTATGCCACTTTGCCTCCTAATTCCATTTCATCATGGGGGGATCTAGAACAAAAATTTCATGATCATTTTTTCTCCGGTGATTATGAATTGGATTTGGTAGATTTAGTGTCATTGCGACAGACAAAAGACGAATCGGTTAATGATTACATCCGGAGATTCCGCGATACAAGAAACCGATGCTTTCAAATTCATTTAGCAGAAAAACAGCTAGTAGGATTAGCCTTTAATGGTCTACGATATTATTTAAAAGAGAGATTAGAAGGCATCCAATTTTTTACACTAGCACAGTTACACCAGAGGGCTTTGGCTTGCGAAAGCCGGAGCAAAGAAACTGCTAAAACAATGCGTCACAACGTACATATAGTAGAATGCGACCAAAGTAGCTCAGATGACGAATCAGCCGAAGTATATGCTGCTGAAATGGTTTGGCCAAAACAGGCCAAATCTTCGGCTTGTTCCTCCTTGCAGCCGGTTCAAAAGAAACGGCAAGAGGAGGTTAAGTTTACGTTTAATGTTGGTAAGTGTGATAAAATATTTGACGAATTACTCAAAAATGGCAATATTAAAATAAATCACACTGTTCCATCCGCCGACGAGCTAAAACGTCGTGCATACTGCAAGTGGCATAACTCATTTTCTCATGCCACTAATGATTGTAATGTATTCCGACGACAGATTCAATCGGCCATTAATGAGGGACGATTGAAATTTCAGGAAATGCAGGTGGATACAGAGCCCTTTCCAATGAACGTGATCGACTTTGAGGGCAAGAAAGTCCTGGTTCGGCCAAACACGGCCGATAAAAGCAAAGGCAAAGAGGCAATCATCGGCAATTCTAAAAAGGCCGATGAGGATCATAAAGTTTCTTGCAGAAAAGTGGTAGCCGAGAAGACTCCCGATGGAGGGGAGACCCTAAAGGTGACCATCACAGCCTCCAGCACTGGGGGGCAAGCGCAGACAGGGAGACAGATGCAGGAACCCGTGCTGCGTATCCCGGACGGTCCGACACGTAGGCGCGGACGGTCCGGGACCCCACCGGACGGTCCGGAGAGCTCCGGCGGACGGTCCGGCCGTACTCAGGACTCGCAGCGACCACGTACTTTCAAACCACGACGACCAGAGATAGGTACGTGGAAAACAAATACATTTAAAGCAGCTGGTCGGCTGATCAAGCCTGGCCCAACTTTCGATCAATTGTTGTCTAAATATGTGAAAAAGAAGGCCGGCCCCAGTGACCGGCCACCGAAGCGATCCCGCTCACCCATTCATGAGCAACGTCAGGTCAGGCCGATTGGACCACCTCACCAATCGGAAGAAATGAAAGGTCCTATTGTACAATTGAGACCTAACATGCCGACATGGACCCCTCCACCTCCTTATCCATCTATGCCATATCCATACACATACTTACCTCCACCATATGTCCCAAATCAAATGTGGGGCATGCCACCATATCCATTTGGGATGCCACAGTACCCTGCCTGGGGGGCACCCCAAACGTCCGTTTTTGATAGGTTGGCGCCGCCAGTGCAAGACCGATTGAGCGCTGCTGAATCAGGTCACCAGGCACAGGCCCAACAAGATTACCGAACTACTCGGCCTCCTAGGCCGACCAATCCGGTAGGGGGGCATATGCCTGTAGCAACTCAAAGAACAACAAAAAAGGACATCATCAAAATAGGCACCGCAGATGTTGTCATACAGGGAGACAATAAAGGACCGATGATTTTCGGTGAATCGGCCAACACAACCGAAAAGGATACGGCTACCATCAAAACAGCTGATCCAAAATACTCCATGCCTCGATGGTGCCCAGCGGGATTGACACGATCCCAAAAGAGAAAATTACAGCGCCTAAGAGCAAAGGAGAGCCAGGAGAAGGAGGCGGAAAAGACATTTAATGACACACATCCATTTTACCCGCCACCGCAAAAGAAATGGAGACCGAAGGTCGTTGAGAAAAAACAAACGACCACAGAAATAGAAAGTCAATCTGCACCAAGCGCGGACCGTCCGGCCCCTACGCGCGGACCGTCCGCCGTTCACCAGGAAGTCTCTGGACAACCTGCACCAGGCGCGGACCGTCCGGCCACCGCACGCGGACCGTCCGCCGTTCACCAGGAAGCCTCAACCGACACGACAACATCAATGGAAGAGGACGACCTGCTGGGAGAAGACCTGGTCGACTACGAGGCTTCTCCAGAACACCCAGGTATGGATGTAAATATTATTACATTTTCTGCCGATTGTACTATTATCGGCGACGATGAACCTGTTGTTTCCCAGTTTGATTTTGGTCCTAAAGAAGCCGCCTTTACTAAACCAAAAGAATCGGTAAATCATTTAAAGCCGCTCTTCGTGCGCGGCCACATTGATGGGATACCGATTGCTAAGATGTTGGTAGATGGAGGGGCGGCTGTAAATCTAATGCCTTATTCATTATACAGAAAATTAGGTAAACAAGATGACGAACTTGTCAAGACCAACATGACCCTCAGCGGTGTTGGGACTGATAGTTCGATCAAAGCCAGGGGAGTCACGTCCGTTGAATTAACCATCGGGACTAAGACCCTTGCTGCTGCATTCTTCGTCGCTGATGTAGAAGGAAATTACAGTTTAATCCTAGGCAGAGATTGGATTCACGCCAATCAATGTATACCTTCTACATTACATCAAATACTGATACAATGGGTAGGCGATGACATAGAACAAGTACATGCTGATGTATCGGCCTGCATCGCTGTGGCCGATGCCCCTGTACTCTGGACTTATGAGACTGCTACATGTCTCACAGGAGTAGACTTTTCTGATTATCAATTCATAAGTATAGATAAGAAAGGTTTCATTCCTGTAATGCTAGAGCCGATGGAGAATCGGCTAAATCCTAAATAAAGTTAAATGATGAATACACACAAAGTTCATGAGTCTTTGGTCACGGACAGTTCGGCCGCCAAGGCCGGATGGTCTGGTCTTTCACAAAAGAGTTCGGACTTTAAGACCGAACATCTACCACAGCGAAAAGACAGTATTACGGATGATCCGGTCCACGAGACCGGAAAGTCCGCAATCACACAAAGATCATCTGATTCCTCTGTGGGGGACATGATAGAGGAATTCAGAGATCTTGATAAACTAGGACAGGGGTTTACATCGGCCGATCCTTTGGAGGAGATTGACATAGGAGATGGTAAAACTCCAAGGCCGACTTTTGTAAACAAGACCCTGGAGACCGATTCTAGAAATGAGATGATCGGTCTATTGAAGGAATATTCAGATTGTTTTGCTTGGAATTACACTGAAATGCCTGGACTAAGCCGAGAAATTGTCGAACATCGGCTGCCTATTAAGCCTGGTTTCAGACCTTTCAAGCAGAAAGCTAGAACATTTCGTCCAGATCTTCTCCCACGAATCAAGGACGAAATCCACCGGCTGCTAGAAGCTAATTTTATTAGACCTTGCAGATACGCAGAGTGGGTCTCCAATATTGTGCCGGTGGAGAAGAAGGAGTCAGGTAAGCTTAGAGTATGCATTGATTTTCGTAATTTAAATAAAGCAACTCCTAAAGATGAATATCCCATGCCCATAGCCGACACATTAATCAATAATGCATCAGGAAATAGAATTATTAGCTTCCTTGATGGTAATGCCGGATATAATCAGATTTTCATGGCCGAAGAAGATGCGTCTAAAACGGCCTTTATATGTCCAGGCTTCATTGGTTTATTTGAATGGGTTGTCATGACATTCGGTCTTAAAAATGCTGGTGCTACTTATCAGAGGGCTATGAATCTGATCTTCCATGAGTTGTTAGGAAACACTGTGGAAGTCTACATTGATGATATTGTAGTCAAATCGGCTGAGTTTAGTTCTCATATAGCTGATTTGCGCAAAGCCTTTGATAAAATGCGTTGGTATGGTTTAAAAATGAACCCACGTAAATGTGCTTTTGGAGTGTCGGCTGGTAAGTTTTTAGGATTTGTCATCCATGAACATGGTATAGAAATAGACCCTGACCGAATCAAGTCTATTCGGAATGTGGGGCCTCCGACGTGTAAGGTCGAAGTGCAGAGGTTTCTCGGCAAGGTGAATTATTTACGAAGGTTTATTTCTAACTTAGCCGGGAAGATTGATGCCTTCACCCCTATCCTTCGGCTTAAAAATGATGCTGAATTCACTTGGGGGGCAGAGCAGCAGGAAGCATTTGATCTCATTAAAAAATACTTGTCTTCGGCTCCCGTGTTAAAAGCACCACAAGTAGGAGCACCATTCAGATTATACATTGCAGCTGAAGACAAGGTTATTGGGGCTGTTCTGACACAAGAAATTGAGGGGAAGGAGCATGTGGTGACATATCTAAGCCGAAGGTTGGTGGATGCTGAAACAAGGTACACTTTTATTGAAAAGTTATGCTTATGCTTGTTTTATGCATGCACCAAATGTAGATGTTATTTACTGTCTAGTCATTGCACTGTTTCTGGTCAAGCCGATGTAATCAAGTACATGTTGCATAACCCAATTATGAGTGGTAGAATTGGTAAGTGGGCTTATGCACTCATAGAATATGACTTGGCTTATGAACCATTGAAATCTATGAAAGGCCAAGTCGTAGCGGATTTTATTGTAGAACATCGGGTTAATGATATTCATGAACTAGACATATCATACCTCACTATTACTCCTTGGACTTTATATTTTGATGGATCGGTTTGCAATGAAGGGCAAGGAATTGGCATTGTGCTTGTTTCACCAAGTAATGTCTCCTTTGACTTCTCTAGCCGATTGAAAACGTATTGCACTAATAATCAAGCCGAATATGAGGCCCTCCTATTCGGTTTAGAACTTTTAAATGGTATGGGAGTAAAACATGTGAAGGTATTTGGTGATTCTCAGCTGGTTGTCCAACAAGTGTTAGAAGAATATCAATGTCTTGATGGTACTCTAAATAGCTATCTTGAGAAATGTTGGAGCATAATCCATTCTTTTGACGAATTCAGTATTCGGCATATCTCTAGAGTTGAGAATCATAGAGCTAACGACTTGGCACAAGATGCATCGGGTTATCGGATAAAGAGAGGGAAATTTCACAAAACTGAAAATCTGATAACCAGTGCAGAGCCAAATTCCCAGGTCGCGGACCGTCCGCGTGTTGACGCCGGACCG
Organism: Zea mays; assembly: GCF_902167145.1. Lineage (NCBI taxonomy): Eukaryota > Viridiplantae > Streptophyta > Magnoliopsida > Poales > Poaceae > Zea > Zea mays. The sequence continues at coordinate 77,954,021 of NC_050105.1, forward strand.
TCCGAGGTTACCAGAAGGGTTCTCTTAATCGATTCGGCTGACAATGAAGCCGATACAAGTGATTGGAGGACACCTATACTTAATTATTTGCAAAATCCCAATATCAGGACAGATAAGAACATTCGGCGAACAGCTTTCAAGTATGTGTTGATGAGTGATGAACTTTACCGCCGAACGGTTAATGATATCCTGCTTAAGTGCTTGGGCCCAGACGATGCTATATTAGCCATGGCCGAAGTACATGAAGGAATTTGTGGTACCCATCAATCAGCTCCAAAGATGAAGTGGTTGTTGCGAAGGTCTGGTTTTTATTGGCCTAGTATGACAGCTGATTGTTTCAAGTACTACAAGGGGTGCCAAGTGTGTCAAAAATTCGGCGACCTACAGTTGGTCCCTGCAGCCGAATTATATCCTATCATCAAGCCTTGGCCATTCAGAGGATGGGGATTAGACTTTATTGGAGAAATTCATCCTTCGTCATCAAAGGGGCATCAGTTTGTGTTAGTTGCCACTGACTATTTCACCAAATGGACTGAAGCCGTTGCTCTAAAGAACATGACGCACAAGGAGGTAATTGAGTTCATAACTGAGCATATTATTCATAGATTCGGCATTCCCCAGACCTTGACTACAGATCAAGGTACTTCTTTTATGTCAAAAGAGGTACGTGAATTTGCTGAATTATACAGAATTAAGCTGCTTAATTCGTCTCCATATTATGCTCAGGCCAATGGACAGGCCGAGTCTAGTAATAGGACGTTGATTAATTTGATAAAGAAAAAGGTATCTGATAATCCTAGACATTGGCATAAGATTTTGTCTGAAGCTTTATGGGCTCATAGAATATCTAAGCATAGTGCTACTAAAGTATCTCCTTTTGAGCTTGTCTATGGGCAGGAAGCAATGTTACCTGTGGAAATAAGTTTGAATGCTGTCAGGTTTGCCAGACAAAATGATCTAACTGCTACTGATTATTATAATTCAATGATGGATAATATTGATGAGGTGACCGACAAGAGGATGATAGCTTTAGGAGCAATAGAAAAGGACAAAATCATGGTAGCCAGGGTCTACAACAAGAAGGTCAAAGCAAAATCATTCCAAGTAGGAGACTTGGTGTGGAAGACCATTCTACCTCTAAGGAATAAAGACCGAAAGTTCGGGAAATGGTCGCCAAGCTGGGAGGGTCCTTATAAAGTGAAACAGGTGATGTCTGGTAATGCTTATTTACTACAAACATTACAAGGCAAGGATTTACCTAAGGCTTTGAATGGGCGTTTCCTCAAACAGTACCATCCTAGTATGTGGCAAGATGCCTAAGAAAACCGATGTGATCACATCGAGTTAGTTGCTTTTGGTTCGCCCAGCTCCACCAAAAGGCAGGGGGGCATATGTTCGAACCGGTTTTGAGCCGGCGGACAGTCCGGCCCTGAGGCCGGACGGTCCGCGGTCCGGACGGTCCGCGCCTGTGGGCCGGACGGTCCGCGCGTGCGCAGAACAGATTAGGGTTCCGAGTTTTGTGCTACGGTTGTTAGCTATATTCGCGGGATTAGCTCGGAATCGGTTGTGTAAAGGGTCCAGCCCCCCTCCTCTATAAATAGAGAGGTCTACGGCCGATTTGTAATCATCAACAATCGAATCAATACAACTTCTATTTCGCATTTTATCCTAGGAGTAGTTCTAGTCTAGTTTAGGTTTAGCTATCCAATCCCCAAATTCTTCGTCTCTCTTCGGCTCTACGTCGATTAGAGGAGTCTAGGTCGGCCGGCCCGAGCCTAGACACCACCTAGGATCTCTCCTCCCCGACGGGGTCCCTCCCGGGAGCGAGATCCAGGCGCCGTCGGCGGTCTTCCGCCGCCCCTGCGCACGCGCGGACCGTCCGGCCCTAGGGCGCGGACCGTCCGGCCATCAGGCAGGGAACTCAGGCTCCTGCACCAGGTCGCGGACCGTCCGGCCCTGTGCCGCAGACCGTCCGCGCCTGACCAGAAAGCACCGCCGCCTCGCACCAGGCCGCGGACCGTCCGGCCCCAGCGCGCGGACCGTCCGCCCCTGTGCAGAGAGCACCGCCGCTGGTTCTCTTGAGTAATTGGCGCCTCCGAAAAGGTGTCAACAGCGAGCAACTGAACGAAAGGAACATATGAACACGAGAAACTAGTGCTTTAAATGTGTAGAGATGCAAGGACTATCTAACTAGGCGGGAGAAGCCGTGTGGGAGACACTTAGGATTTGTTTGGTACTTTTAGAACTAATAGTTGGCTACTAAAAATTACTTGTCGGGTTCAAAACACTCAGCTATACTGCAGCTAATTGTTAGCCACCTCACAGCTACAATTAGTTTATTAGCTGTCTTAACCTAGCTAATAATTTATTAACTAGCTAACTATTAGCTCTAGTGTTTCTAAACAGGGCCTTAAAAGGACTGGAGATTTGTTTAGTTTTTTGTTTGGGCGTGGATCTTGTCGGGGATAATCAAATAACGTACGAGAAAAAAATAATGATCAAAGAGCCAATCACTTACGAAACATAAAGCTTTCTATGTTAATTGTGGATCCAAGAAAGAGACTTGTCCAACTATTCTACTAGCCGTACTACTACTAATCATTTAATAGGTGAAAAAATCCATCAATTGTTCACCAATTATTGGAAGCGATAGAGTGGATGAGAGTGAATTATTATTGGCAGTACAGATCCCATCCTATCATGCACAAAATACTCCTAAATTCCACAGTTTCCCACAAAGAAAACAATAATACGCAAGGTGACAACCGTATACAATACACAAAAAAATACTTCTAGCATACACGTACTCAATCACTCTGTGTCTCTGTCAGAAAAAATAATAAAATTGCTACCGATTAATTAGGCTATGAAACCGGTAAAATGCTAGATTGTTTGATATAAGCTTATCTTGTCACTTGAGTCGATAAATTGGGGAGTCAATATAATGGCCAAAGTAATGAGCTTGTTTCAATCTTCCTATAATTTTTGCTATTATATGTAGCTCTCGTGGCACGAGCAAAAGAGAGAACACAACAACACAAAGTCACATCTTACCCGAATCTCCATGTTCCATAACCGTCGTATGCAGTGCTCAAGTATGTGGACGATCAAGTTTTTGGAGAGCATCTTCGTCTTTTTTTGGTGTTGCCTCACATCGTCTTCTTGCTCCTCATCTTGGTGGATGTCCAGGAGAAAGTACTCCGAGCGTCTACCTACATCAATTGTGATATGCTACTTTGAGCAACAAATGTGCCGACTCGTGTGAATGAAGCCACCAGTATCTTGAGCACGGATCTCTCCATTGGTTTCAATCCGCTATATGAATTTGTTAAATCTAATATAATTTTAGTTATGATCAATATGATATATGTATGTATCAGCTACTGTTGCGAGTAGTAGTATTATATATGTACACATACATGTCGTCATAAACTTGCTATATTATTTTAAATTAAATATAAATAAAAATTGTCTAAATTTCTAATAGAGAGTATTTAATTTACGGGGGCACCAACCATTCTTTCAATACATTTAATAATTGCTTGAAAAAGAATAACTTTATATACATATTTATCAAATTTAGGATTGTTTGAAGTAAGATTCTTATACTTTTTTACCAAGGGAGTAAATAATCTATCTTTGCGTGTGGGTGCACATCTCGAATCGAATAATTATAATCTCGGCACTAGCGTCTCACGAGTATGGTATTTGCTTTTGTCACGTAGTGCTCGTTCGTTCGGTTCTAAATAATTGATACTTTAGCTATAGATCTAGATAAACGTTTGTCTTAGGTCGTCCCTAATTGCTAGCTATTTCACTAGCTAGGTTTAGTCTCTTTCTTACGTTGATAAAAAATGTAAGGAAAATAAAAATAACTAGCGACGAGCAAATATATATGAAATTTCATGTATTTCGAGAAACTAAGGTATTATGTGTGAAACCAGGTAACAGTGATGAGATAAATTACTATTTTCATTTTTGTCTCAGTTTCATATCAGCTATCAATTTGAGGCAACCATTGCGAACGCCCTTAGATTGAGTGCACTACGAACGGCCCTTAGATTGAGTGCACTACGAACGGACATCAATTCCAATTGACTTGTCGGTGACTTTACCGACCCAACTAGTCCAGGGATTACATTTTGGTTCTATGGTTTCAGAAAACCATTTCGTTGACTTGACTTTTATGTTTTAAAATTTTAAACCGAAATACTGAAAAAGATTTAGCGGTTTCCGTGTCTCGTGTAGGACCGAAAACAAGAAAACATTAGCAATAACCGTTGTTTCTCGAGAGCCAGAAGTTAAACTCTGGTTAATTACAACCAAACCAATATCAATCGAGTGGTGGTGCTGATTATTGTATTGGAACGATTCAGTCAGGAAAACGACCAATTTCAGTGACATAATATCATGCTTAGAGTTATATAATCTTGTTACTGCTGTCACATAATTTTATTTTACTTGTAGCTACGGAACCAGATGTGTGTCTACGTATTTCAATAAAAAAACAAGACAGCGTGTTAATAAGTCAATTAAAAGTCTGTGAAAGAAAACATATTGTGACGGCCCGATGGTAAAGGTTATTATACAGTAGATAGGAACTAATGATGCTTAATATGGACCAGTCGATAGCTAATATAAGCGTAGATATATAGCCGGATCCAGTCTTCATTTTAAAAAAAGTGAGTATGCCAAGGGAAGCGGAAAGCACATCACATGGCCGTCAATTTCGAGTGAGTGAGCCGTGATCGTGACATCTTACCACTGGTAGTCTTTTCTCTCTCTCCTCTGTTTCGCAGTTTCCAAGACGAGGAAGAGCAGCCACAGCTGCGGACAGCGAAAAGGATGGGCGGAGGTGACACGAGTGGCGCCGATGCATGCATGTGGATGTGGGATGCCATCATCCTTGCTACTTTCGTCAGCCTCTACCTTTTTTTTTACAGTACCGCCTGCCGCCTACGGCTTCATTTCGATTTTTCTCTCCTCGAATTTTTAGAATTTGTAAATACGGCTGGAGCAAAAAAAATTTCAAAAAAAAAAAAACAAATTGCCGATTCTCAGAGTGAAAAGAAAATGTCACTGTCAGAGAAAGCGACGTGGCTTCTTGTTGGATAGATAGAAGGTGGAGCTATTGCTAGTCCATAATGGCAGGTCCTTACCTAACCGTATTATATGCAAACAGAAGGTGCACACGGCTGGTGTACCAATCACGTGCGTTTGGCTCTCTCTCTCCCTCCTAGTACTAGTATTTGAGACAATTTCCTATTTTACACTAAAAACACCCTCAAAATAGAAATGTTCTATTTGGCATCAGATATAAATTTAATTCTCCATACAACACTACCATTAGTTCTAACCTGTAACGGTAGTTCTAACCTGTAACAGCAGTTACATGTTAGAACTAACGGTAGTGTCTCCAACAATTCCCCTAAGGGTTGATTTGGTGATAAGGGGATCCCGGGAGGATCGGTCCTAAAGCTCCTTAGAAGTCTCTCGCTGAATACATTTTTTTTGAAAAACGTAAAAAATGTGTCTTCAACAACTCCGCTAAAGTGTTCCCAACTTTTTTATAGCCCCTTAAAACTCCCTCATTTATAAGGTTTTTTTAGGCTCACTAGAAACAATCTACCGCTTCTTTAAGGGATCTGTTGGAGAAAGGATTAAAATCTACCCCTGCTAAAACACTAAACTGATGGAGTTGAGTCTCTCGTATCTCGTGCTGTGGAGGGGAGGGGAGCAGGGTCCATGCATCCATTAATTTTCGCACGGAATTCACAAGTTGACACGCACACAGTGTTGAAGATAGCAACGCCGTGCAGCAGTACAAAATACCCTTTACCACACTACCACTGGGTAGAGTGGAGTACGGGCATGCACCCCGGTACGTGAGCAGTGATTGATGAATCGGATCGCTTGTGGCACTGGCTGGACATCCCTGCCCGCCTGTCGTCTCCTTTCTTTCTTTCCCGTTGCGGTGGCTCTCTCCCGCGGCCGGCCCCGGTCGCTTTCGTTCTCCTCTCTCTCCCCTTGGCAATGGCAACCACAACAACAACCAGGCACAGGCAGCATCGTATCGTACGTGAAATGACGGGTGTGACCCGGGAGGGCAGAACCGTCCGTCACGTGGGCCGACGTCCTTTGCGTCGCTCCCTCCCTCTGGTCCAGGCGTCCTCCCCTCCGGGGGCCCACTTGCCTCGCGAGTTGATGAGAGAGCCTGGGAGGAGACGAGATGTCGCGAGATGACGCGTGCTGTGCTGTACGTGAACGTGAACGTGGGGCTGGCCTGGTCCTAGTACGAGTGCGCGCATCTTTCACGTCTGCAAGCAGTGCAGGCACACACACACACAACATGCCAGCTGTTAACGGGTCAAAAGTTTCTCCTGCCTCCGCGTCCGCACCATCTACCAGTGTTAGTGTAGACGTTTCGCTTAGTTTGTGCAGTGCAGACGTTGTGGCTTCGCTTCATTACCACACGGAGAGGTCGATGCCATGTACAGTATGCATGCATTGAAATTTAGGTAATGGTATGTTGCTACAGTTTCCGTTTGTGATTAAGCATAGTAGAGTTTAACTTCTGATATAATAAGTACAAGTTTTATATATGTTTGCTACTGTTGCAAGTAATAATATTTCACACAAACACATGCATGTTGTCATAAATTTGTTATGGTATTTCTAGATTATATTAAAGATAGACCCTATCTACATTCCTAAAAACTAAAACTGTCGATCATATAAGATCATTTTGTAAGGGGTGGCTCTCGATCCATCTCAGTTCGAGCTGACTCGTTTAGCTCGCTAGCTAAAAAAATATACACACATATAGAACAATATTATCAATCACTAGTTAATTCTAAACCAATTTAACACTAAAAAGAGTAATAATAGCTCTGGTAATTATACACTACACTTAAGATATAGAGAAGTAAATAGAAAAATGTGCTATAAATTGTACATTAGAAAAAGTAGCATGCAAATTTATAGAATCAATTTTCATCTCTCACCCCCATGAATTTAAGATAGGCTTATATATAAACTTTATAAATTTATGGAATGTCACTTTCTAAAATAAATAGCATACTCCATAAGTTAGATTTCAATCCCTCAAAATGATGGTAGTTATTGAGGAATGAGTTTAGGATTTCAATTTCACTGGAAGGATGATTGATATTTGTTTGGTCCAGCCTGTGAATTAACCCGACAAGGTCGATTTCACAATACAGATTCTCTTCTTCGCTAAAAACACCGAGAAACAAGGAATTGCTAGGACAGCGGAGTCGATAGCTAGCCTTTTACTACCGATACCGAAACTCAGTCAAGTGACCCAATAAAGGAGTGAGTGAGAGCAGCTACAAGCTAGGGTAGGCAGGTTGTCCGACAAATGGCTTTCCTATCACTGAAATTATATACTCTTTTAAGAAAGGAAAAAAGAATGCGGTAGGCAGACACTTTTCAAAGCAGGAACCAACAGAGTTGAGTAAAGAAAATGCACAACGGATTTGGCCCCAAAAGATAGACAAATAGCAAAGATCACCAACACAAATTACACATAAGTCTTTTTAGATTCTAGAAAATATGACTTCTTCACTTCGACGAAAGATGGAGCCATTAAAAATACTCAAAACCAACTAGCATGAAAATCCAACTATTATCTAACTCAGTAACTACTAGGTAAGCTCCCTCAGTAAACAGGTCTCAGCTGATAAGTGTAGTATCCCTCCATCATACGGAGTACTAGGCGGCGGTGCTGAGACAGAAACAAACGAGGCCTTAGGAAAATAGAAATCCCTTGAAAAAATGTGGTTCCCAGACTAGCCCTTAAAAAGAAAATAGATATAGGTGAAAAAGGTAATGTAGAGAAGAACCCCGAGACATTCTAACTTCTTTTGTTGCAGAGTAAAAAACATACCAAGCTTGATTAATCCAGAAATACATATTAGTGCTACATATTATCTCATGCATAACAAGTCATTCAGATTCAGCAAACCAATATGCAAGGCCTCCTCTTCTTCCCCAACCCTCCTTCATTGACTTGTCACTCTCCCAGATGGTGGAATAATTCCCCCTAGTTCACTTGCACTTCAAGAACAAATTGGAATCCATTGCAATATATTATATATGGCCTATAACCTCCCAAAAAACCATCAATGCAATGTTTTAATGCTACAAAGAATCCCTTGAAACATATGTCACCTTTGAACTCCTCAGTATCCATTCCAACTATGCTTCCCGGGATTTTACTTAGGAGCTCAGATCTATAAGTTGGCAGCGACTCATAGCTTTTCCTCCCACTTGCCATAGATCTCCTCAATTGCTTTCTCTCTCCCTTTTACCACCTTATCATAGGACACCTCAAATTTGTACTTTTTTTGCAGCTCAACTTGTAGATCTTTTGGTCCCATTGTTGGTTTCTCTTTCAACCATTCGTAGACTCTTTCAGCTACCGAGATGCTTGTAGCCATTGTATGTCCACACTTATTTACTGAATTGCAATTATGGCTAGGTTTGTTGTTCTTGATCTGCAACGAGGAAGAAAACATAAATATTGTTGCAAGAAAATAAACATTAGCAAAATGGTGTGTAAATAATAGAACGTGCCTTGCAACATAGAACCTTTTACTGGTGGATGTAAAAAAAGTCCACTTGCACCCCCCTTATCTTCCTTCTTGCACTTAGCTCTAAATCTGCTCTTGTCTTTCTTCACAGTCTAGAAAGCATAGTCCTTAATGATTGCATGATGTGTTAATGCAGATTTAACTGCATGCATTTACATCAGGATAGATCACACCTTCATCAACACATGGATCATCAACATCATAGCAAAATGTTGGTTCAGTGTCCTTGTCATCATCAAGACTTATTACCTCATCACCATCATAGTTAGACTCATCACTTTCAGAGTTAATGTTAGAAGAAGCTGCATTTGAGTCGTGCCCACTAGCGCTAGCCACCTCAAGCGACTCAACAGGTTGGGTGCTAGCACTACGTTGACAAGTTTCAACAGGTTGATAGGTGGCACCATGTTCAGAGCTTGCACTAAGATGAGGCTCTAAAGTTAACAAATTGCAGGGAGTTCGCTGTGACCTACACAACACAAGGTTTATGCCTAATGAGCATATGAACAAATCTAGATGTATATGATCAGATCGACCTATGAAGCGTGTCAAGGATGCATCAAATCGACATAACACATCAACACATGGTCATGGAAGGCCCAATATCAATACATGCTTCTCTCCATGGCATTGTCCGGTACCCGGTAGCCGAAGGTCGCAAGCGGGCTACAGGATCCGGTCGTCGAAGGTCGCAAGAGGCCGCGACTCGCTCGCTCGACGACACTGCCGTAGGCCGCTCGGCGCTGGCCGACCATAGATCCGCGCGCGATCCTAACCGCAGCTGAGGTCGCCGGCTGACGCTGCTCGTTGCCTTCAAGCCACGGTTGGTTTAGGGTTCATCGAAGAGAATGCGAGGAGAGACCGAGTGAATCATTGTTTGGGTATTTTTGTCTCTACAGTAGTCATTCCTTTTTTTTATTCCAAAAATTGCAACGGAATGTAACGAGGGTCAGACGGAGAACTCATTTAAAAAAAAATAGGGGCAAATGTGCAAACAGCAGCAAAACCATAAGAGTAGCTAAACATTTCGAAGCGAGATCAGGGGTAATGGAACTACCATTTTGCCCTAAAAAAAGATAGCCAAAATAATGTTGTGCGGTCCTGCGGTCCTGCCAACAGCTTTCTTTTCTTTTTAGCACAGCAGCTGTGGGCCTGCCTGTGGCACACGGAGGGAGGGAGGGAGGGAGAGACACAGACTGATGGAGGAGCAGAGGCAGAGCTTTCGCTTTCTCTTTCTCCTTCTCCCGAGTGACCAGGAGCCCCGACGACGACACGACACGACACGAGTGGTTATCGCGAGATCGCGGCGGTCTCTCCGCCATCGCGTCCTGTCCCTGTCTCGGAAACCGACGCCGGTGCATGAGTTGTGCCCAGGTTACCCACCACCACCCTGTCAATGCCAAGGAGGTGTCAGTGCTAAGTAACGTGAGCTCCGCCAGGTGGGGCCCTCCCATCCCATCCTAACCTCCGCCTTTCCTTCGTCGATTGTCACTCTAGTAGAAATTTTACTGCAACAAATTTATAAAAGTAAGCCCACCACGAATAGGAAATAAATTTCTGCGTTTTAAACACATCCTAATTGTTGAAGCAAATAGTCCCTCTGTCCTGTAAAAGAATATAAGGCGTGTTTGGTTCGGCTTTTTTCTGACCAGCTTTGGGGAAAAGCTGGCTGTTGGGAAAAGCTGGTGGTTAGAATTTAGGTGTTTGGTTCGCCAGCTGTGCAGAAAAGCTGTTCGTTAGAATCTACGTGTTTGGATAAACAGATTCTCATATTGCAGATTCTGTTCGAACAAAAGATAACCTTAAACAATAAACCAACAAAAGGTCATTAGACAATAATTAGTGGAGTTGATTACATCATAAGTACCGTTACATTGACAAAGTTAACTACGACACTAATGCATTAGCAATTGCATCTCGAAAAGCAGTCATGTCTAACTCATCAGATGTGCTAGTACTAGTCTCACCTACAGGTACATCATGACTCAGGCTATTAGGTCCTACTTCATCAAAATCTCTATCGTGTAGAGCACTATCTCTAATGAAGTTATGCAATGTCATACATGCAATAATTATCTTCGATTGTTTCTCAAGCGAAAAAGAAGGGAGGCTTAGTAGAATTCTCCACTTCATTTTGAGCACCCCAAACGATCGCTCAATAACATTGCGCAGCGATGAGTGTGCATAGTTGAATACTTCTTTGCTCCCAATAGGTTGCCTCGCATTTTGCCTTTCCGAAATGTGGTACTTCTGACCCTTATAAGGTGCAAGGTACCCCTTTCTATTTGGATAACCTGAATCGACAAGATAGTATTTACCTGCACAATCATGCAATACAAATGTTAAATTATTAAGACATACAATAATACCATATTATAGAAAAGTACTACATATTTATGTACCTTCCGATGGATGGGGGAACCTGTCCGCATAAGTTATCAAAGTATCTTGTAATACTCTTGTGTCATGTACGGATCCTGGCCATCCTGTGACAACAAATGTGAACCTCATATCGAAGTCACAAACGGCCATTACATTCTGCGATGCGTAACCGTGTCGGCCAATATATTTCGCTTGCTCCGAGGCCGGGACTGCCGCTAGAAAGTGACTACCATCAATTGCGCCTATGCAATCCTTGAAGTGTGGCCAAAACCTCGCCTCTCGCAAACGAGGATGAATCTCGATGAAATTTGGGTCTTTTGGCTTGATTATGTCAGATGACATCTTATACAGTGCATTAAGGACTTCACTATACTTGCGACTAATTGTTTCCAAGGAGTGACCAAACTTATTCCTTATCTGCCTAAAAGATTGTGGACCCCCACATGCCCACAAGAATATGCCAAGAGCTTCCATAGTACTGACACCCCGACTAGGAAGTAGACCATAATTTTCTACCAACGTGTCATGCAATCGTCTAAAAATAGTTCGTCGCATGCGAAACATGTCGAAGCAGTCGTTACTAATCTCCAACGTTCTCTCAACCCATTGAATACCAGTTTCCACCAATGTTCTTCTAGGACCCTGACTGAAATGCCTGCCCCAAATGTCGACAGCATATAGAGCAACAAGCAATTCACCATCTCTGTCATCCATTTCATCATCATCAGATGTGTGTGCATAAGGATCACACATCTGCATGCACAGAAACAACAGCCAGAAATTCATATGCAACCACAGTTTTATAAGCACCATACTAATGTAGAAGCACAGTTTACAAGGCACATAATCATGTATCATAGGTGACATAAAGTTCACAGATTCACATTGTTCACAAGCTTACAACTCTGATTATTGAAATACATGTTCAACTCGAATATTTGGAAAATTGTTTGAAAGGACAATCCTCATAAAACTGAAACGACATGACTCATAAGACGACAATCCTCATAAAACTGAAACGACATGACTCATAAACCAGACACAACTAACATATTACTCAACATAAGCCTCTGTTGTCGGACCAGCAACATCTAATTGGACTTTTTAACATCTATCTCGAAAGCATGGCGCAGCCAAGCGTTCCTTCCTTCAGCGGTCTTCAGTGAAGCAAATATATCTCTATATTTTTTCTCAATGAACAGATGAGTGGCAAACAAATGGAGGTCGCTGCCTTCTGGTGAACCATCATCGATCACTTGTTGCAACTGCGCACTAACCTCAACACGCACAAGGTCGGTCTCAGTAGAGGTGACAGACTTGTTAGTGGTCCTTGAACGCGACTCAAAAGCCTCCACAAGGCGTTTCATGTACTCTTCCCTTGAATCTTTTTTCATCTTTGGTTTAGGAGAATAATGACACACCTTACGCTTACCAGTCGCATTTGAGCAAGGGTCAGGTGTGCTGTTTTCACCCCCACCTAAAGTGGCTTCCAAATGATCGTCAGATGATGAATTAGCATCCTCGACGCCTGGAACAAGGGTTCTTTCATTTGTGCAGACAATGGGTCCAAACATAATCTTTAGCTCGTCCTCATTCTCTAGGGGGCTGTTTTGAACATAATACAACCTGGCATTGCCTGCACCAAGATGGTAGTTCCTAGTTTCAGATGGCCAATACTATTGTTAGTCTACAAAAAAACGTACTTACTTCATTTTGCTTGGCCCACCACTCATCTGGCGCACTGATTGAACCAGTATGAGGGTCTCGACCAAGACCTGTAGCCCTTTCATTAAGAGTTTTCCACTGGGTGAACATTCTCTTTAAGGAGTCCCACCTATTCTTCATTTGATCCCTGGTGTAAGTGCGACCTGTGCGTTCCTTAAACTTCCTTATGAGGTTAGCATACCCTTCGGCATTAATAAATTGTTGTGGCCTGTTCCGTGCATTGACCTCTTCTACACAAATTTCTGTGTAAATTTTTGTTGCTCTACTATCCCACTTTGCAATGACTTTCCCAGACTTGTACATCTAGTGGAAAACAAGTGTACACGATATGAAAATCCGTATTGAAGTGCTTTTACTAAGCAAACAAAGTGAACACTTAACTGACCATATAATAACATAAGGTACTACCATAAGGAGTCACATTCGGTTTGACATAATTACATATAAAGACTTAAGGAAGTCATGAGCTGGTAGACACAAAAGCACAGGGAACACTTTACAAGTGCGCAGTAAGCAAAAGGCTGATCTATCCCTGTTACCCTACGACCTTTCAGGTAGGTTCAGCATGTTCTAACTTAAACCTCATTGTCACTAAACGAAGGCATCTGATCGGAGTCATATTCAACACCCCAGAAGTTTTCGAAGTGCTCCGCAAAGTCCCAGTCTGGAGTAAGGTCGTCGTCAGCAGGGGTGGTGAGGACAAGGTAGAAGGTTCGTAGCTGCTGTCACCCGGGTTGTTTATGTTGTTCACGATGTCCAAATTCTCTTGCAACACCAGAGAGTCTTGCTCCAGCATGCAAGCTATGTCCTCCAATGCTACACGAAGTTTTGTAGCGTCAAATGAGGTCAACCCGCGACCAGGACAGATTGTTTCCCTCGCTACCGAAAAAATCTTGTCCGCAATCTCTTGCATCCTTCCAATTGCCTTGTCGGCTATGGAGTCTGCTGAATCCATCTGATGTGGATTTATTAGGTCGTTAGTAAACCAGACATGGGGACTATCTACAAAAATTTGGCATAGTCACATGTCCTGTGCATAGGCCACAATTTAGTAGGCACGTGTGTACTAATAATAGTACTAACAGACTATGAATGGATTACCCAAAAACGTGAACATATTTGGAACTCGATCTTCTAATACATACACACCATGTAAAGTATTAACCACGGACGTCGATGCAACATAATCAGTACATGGACACACGTTGAAAGAGAGCATGAACAAATAATAGGGCTATAACACATCAATGGTATCCTGTTCACCCAGAACAAGAATTGGTAAAACCGCATCATTGCTGACATTTAATTAACCAACAAATTGTGCGATTTACATTACCTTTGCTGAAGTGGATCTTGGAACCTCAGACGAATAACCCGAGTTGATGCGGAAATCTGAAGGGTACCCCTGTTTCGTTCGGCTTCTGGGATATGAAGAACAAAAACGTAAGTACGTCGATGGTAATCAATTCTGATGTACTGAAAAAACTGGACATGGTGTCAATCTACTAGAATCCAGATATTGAAATGTATTATTGCGTCGGCTGCTAACATACAAAAATAGGGTACAAGTACCAAATAAACAAATAATAGTGCAAAACACAGTTCAATGGTTTCCCCTAAACCGTGACCAACAATCGTTCAACACCATCTCTGCATCACGTTGCTACGAGTCCATAAAGGGGGGATAAACATCTTAACCACGGACGTAGATGCAACCTAAACCCTAATCATGACATGGGGATGCAACGGATCCGGAAAAGCACAATAGGAGAATGGGATGGGGGAGAGGAAGATGGTACCTGCGAAGACGCTGAGATGCGAAAGGGGGGAGGAGTCCAAGGTTGACGATGGCAGTGGGAGTTCACGACGGAGTTGCGGCTCCGCGGTCAAAACCCTAGCGCAGTGAAGGGTGACGGAGCCATCAAAACGACCGCGGCGGCGGACGAGAAAGAAGACACGGTACAAATGGTAGTTACGAATGTACCTGCGAAGACGAGAAGTTCGGATACGGGAGGAGTGCAACCTTGACGATGACTTGCGATGCGGGAGGCGTGCAACCTTGCCGAGGGACTTGCAGAGGCGCGGGCAAAACCCTGGCGCCGGCAACGGTCAGGGCCCTTTTCCAAACGAGGCAGCCGGGGGAGGAGGACGAGCGGTACGAAACGGAATGGAATGAACCGCGTACCTGAGGAGGAATGCGGCGGATGAGCAAAGGGGAGTGTGGTCGTGGCCCCCGAGCCGCTGCGGCGGAGGCGGCGGCGGCGGTCCTTGCGAGGGGAGAGAGCTGAGGCGCGGGCACGGTGGAAACCCTATCGCGAGACCGCGGCTTCCAGAGGAAGCCTGCTTCGGCCGGCTTTTCGTTTCATGTGACGCGCGCGGCTTCTGTGCGAAGCGAGGCCGTGAGAAGCTGCCCAGAATCTGGGCGTTTGGCCGCGGCTTCTGCTTCTGGCGGCCAGAAGCCGCCCAGAATCTCAACCAAACAGGGGCATAATTTCTCACGTACAAGGAAAAAAAGTTAGCACACAATAAAAAATATTCCCACCCTTTTTAAGTTTTTATTCTCCACATGTGTTGACCAGACAGAACTAGCTAGAGCCTAGATGATTGCAGCTATAAACTGTAGTATACTTTTCGCTTAGTCGTGCATCTACATAGCGCACCCACTCATATATAAGATCCAACATATTCTTTCGGAGACAACACATGAGTGCCAGCGTTTTATTCTTTCGACTCTCCCGTGCCGTGCCAAAATAAATGAGTTTCTAGGTTTCGTCAAAACGATCGATGTTACTTGAAGATTAATTACAAGATCGCCCCCATCAAAAGCTATTTTGCCATGTAATGACTGCACTTTGAAACTAGATTCTTTTAAAAAAAACTACTACAACTAGTTTAGGTGGACCATATCCGGAAAGTTACATTTACCGTGAGACAAATTTTAATGATGTGTTTGGTTTGATGTTAAAGTAGCATGAGAAGGGAGCCACACCGTTCTCTCGGTTTTTTGGGACCACACAGCCACCAAAAATTACTCCGTCGTTCATCTCGCTACCGCGTGACTCTTATCCAAACACTATAGAAAATATGGTTGTCTACCTTCCATCCCTTCTTATATGTCCAACCAAGCACACATCAAGTGACAGAAGTGTGGAGCGTGGATGCAATATCTTTTAGAAAATACTAACTGTAAGTTTTTTTTCTTGTTGTCATGTTTTCTCAAAAGATTTTTTTTTCAAGACGACGTGCTTTAGGATTTGTAATGACAAAGAAATTCAGTATTGGCATGCTCGTACCGCATCCCTTCCAAAAAACAGGTGGCATGATTGATAGGTTCTTTTGGTACCAACGGCGTACTAAGGGGTATATCTAGGGATCTATTTATATTTATTTTGAACAAAAAATTATTTAGGGCCTTAACATTTTGTGAAGAAGCATTTGGATCACGATCCATTACCACCCCTAGATATACCACACAGTGCTTTTGGGAGGATGACGATGCCGATCACAGCTCGATGGTTCGTACGAAGCACGACAGAACGCAGAGGATCACTATACAGGTTCGGGCTGCTAGGGCGCGTGATACCTTATGTCCTGTGAGTTTGTGGATGTGTATTGCTCAGGGATCAGAGGTTACAGAGAGTTCTCGAGGTGGAAGAAGACTATGAGTTTCTCAAAGATGTCAAAACTAAGGAGTCGGAACTTCGTAAAAAAGAGTTCTGAAAGGGAAATAGGGTCATACCTTTTCCTAAATGATTTTGGTGGTTGAATTGCCCAACACAAATAATTGGATTAACTAGTTTTCTCTAGATTATTCTTTCGGAGACAACACATGAGTGCCAGCGTTTTATTCTTTCGACTCTCCCGTGTCGTGCCAAAATAAATGAGTTTCTAGGTTTCGTCAAAACGATCGATGTTACTTGAAGATTACAAGATCGCTCCCATCAAAAGCTATTACGCCATGTAATGACTGCACTTTGAAATTAGATTTTTTTAAAAAAACTACTACAACTAGGTTAGGTAGACCATATCCTGAAAGTTGCATTTACCGTGAGACAAATTTTAATGATATGTTTTTGGTTTGATGTCAAAGTAGCACGAGGAGGGAGCGACATCGTCTCTCGGTTTTTTTGGACCACACCATCACTAAAAATTACTCCGTCGTTCACCTCGCTACCGCGTGACTCTTATCCAAACACTACAGAAAATGTGGCCACGCACCCTCCATCCCTTCTTATACGTCCAACCAAACGCACAACAAGTGACAGAAGTGTTGTGGAGCGTGGATGCAATATCTTTTAGAAAATACTAATTGTAAGTTTTTTTCTTGTTGTCATGTTTCCTTAAAAGATTTTTTTTCAAGACGACATGCTTTAGGATTTGTAATTACGAAGAAATTCAGTATTGGCATGCTCATTTGGCATCCCTTCCAAAACAGGTGGCATAATTGATAGGTTCTTTTGGGTATACCTAGGGGTATATTTCTATTTATTTTCAAGTAAAATTTATTTAGTGCTCTAACATTTTGTGAAGAAGCATTTGGATCACGATCCATTACCACCTCTAGGTATACCACGCAGTGCTTTTGGGAGGACGATGATGTCAATCGTAGCTCGATGGTCCGTACGAAGCACGACAGAACACAGAGGATTACTATACAGGTTCGGGCAACTAGGGCACATAATACCCTATGTCCTGTGAGATTGTGCATATGTATTGCTTAGAGACCAGAGGTTACAGAGAGTTCTCGAGGTGGAAGAAGACTATGAGTTTCTCAAAGATGTCAAAACTCAGGAGTTGGAACTCCGTAAAAAAGAGTTCTCCCTTAAAGAATGTGAAATGAAGTAACGACAGAAAAGGGATGAGCAAGCCGAGTTAGACAAGATGATGGCTATCAACATGGACGAAGTTGCCAAAGATATAAAACCTGTGTTGATGAAGAAGCGAAAGGACCCGATCGAGTACTTCATGAATAATCCATAAACGATATGTAATGTTTTGACTTCAGTATGTGTGAACCAGAACTATTTTTGTTGTCGTCAAACTACACATTTGTTTATGTGAGGAACTTGTCATTTGTTTTCGGTATGTAATAATCAGGTACAATGCATGATGTATGGACACTGTTTTTTCCTGTATGTGATGAATGATTGGCATATGTGCGTCTGTTTAATTTCAGGTGATGATGTCGTCGAACTAGTGTACTACAACTTGTGATCTGGATTGCACACAAGAATCAGTACCACAAACTGGTTACAACACATGCCTGACACAAACAAAAGGGCTCCTTCATAGGGATAAACACTACATGACTGAGACACATAGGACTTACAATTATTCTTAACACGCAGGAGAAACACTAGCAACAACCACACTCTTCAGAACTACACGACTCGAAGACATATGACTTACAATTATTGTTATCAAAGCTCTTATTGTAATCAAGACATTGATACCTTCCTCACCAAATGCTGCTTGACAAGACCGTGTTTCAATGTTGTGTACATGCCTCTGCGAGTTATGTCGATGTTCTCGACGACCAGGTGGTTTGTAAGCTAGTCGTTGTGAACTTCTAGAACACTTGATGAAAGGTCAGCTGGAATGCCGATGTTTGCGAAATCCACATTAGTTACTTGATCCCCTTCGTCCTCCACGATCATGTTATGCATTATGATACACACTGTCATTGTTTCTTCAAGGTTATCTCGATCCCATCCATCCTCGGGACCACGCAACACTGCCCATCGTGCCTGTAACACTCTGAATGCCCTCTTGATGTCCTTACGACAACTCCCCTGCATTTGGGTGAAATAAACTTTCTTCTCTTCCCACTGATGACATATTGATTTGACAAATGTGGGCCAGTCAGGGTAAATTCCGTCTACTAGGTAGTAGCTGAACTTGTACATGTTACCGTTAATGGTGTACTGCACGGGAGGCATTGCTCCACTAAGTAACGGATTGAAGAAGGGTGATCGATGTAACACGTTGATGTCGTTGCTGCTTCCTGGAATTCCAAAGAAGGCATGCCAGATCCAAAGATCATACATCGCGACAGCCTCTAAAATCATGCTAGGACGACTGTTCCGATTGCTGAATTGCCCTCGCCAAGCTGCGGGACAATTCCTCCATTCCCAATGCATACAGTCAATGGATCCGAGCATGCCTAGGAAATCCCGTGCTTAGTTGCATGCTAAGATGAGGGCTACATCGACTATATTGGGTGTGCGCAGATACTGACTACTAAAGGCACTAATGATCACTCAACAAAACCGTAAGAGGCACACCCTAGCCGTTGACTAACCGATTTGTATGTACTCATCTACTGAATCACTAGGGAGGCCATACGCTAAAATGTGTAACGCCGCAAAAACTTTTTGCAATGGACCCAGGCCTGCTAAATCAGTAGCGTCACAACGAAGAGTGAAAAACACACCCTTCTCCTGTACCCCTCAAAGAATATTGAGGAACAACGGGTGTTGCATATAAAGTTCGACGATAACAACGACGTGTAGTAGTAGGAACACGTTTTACCTCCGACGAAAGACGTGAGCAGGGTTACCAGGGGACACCGTGTTGTCTCCAAAGTAGTGGTGCTTGATGAGGTATTCACCAGCACGGTGATCACGATGGATGACACGCTGAGACATTGCGGAGTGCCTCATCCTTGAAGTTGCAAACTTCCTTGATACGATTTGCACCGTTGACGAAAGCAATACTAACTCGATATCTTCAACATCATCGTCAGACGATGATTCGAAGAACTCATCAAGAGGATCCATTACTACGAGGGCAATGTGGCATATGGTTGCCTCAACCCCTTGGTGATGTATTTATAGGTGAATGGACTCCTGGCTTGCTTGTGAAGCTTGTCATGCGGAAGAAGCCAAGTTTGGCTTCAAAGAGAAGCCACCCATTTTTGTACTGTGTGAGTATGAAGAAGAGTGTTGGAGAACACTATGTCTGGACAAACCATGTGATAGGGTCATATTACTATTTTTTGTCCGAGAGATTAAATCGGTTCAAATTAATTAATACGGATTAAAAGTGCGGTGATTTTTATTATTTGTCTCAGCTAAGAAAATTAAAAACATAAGGCAAACATAAAAAATATGGTAGTTCAGTTTTCGGTTGCAATAAGTAAAAATGGTAATTTATCAATTAAAATTACAAAAATATGCGTACACGGCATGATCAAATTAAATAGTTAATTACGTGTGTGATCAAATTGAATATCATGTAATACCAACGCAAAATGGAAAGATGAAATGGAAATAAAACTTTGGTAGTTGAGTTAGTTGTATGGAAATGTGTATTTTAATGAGATGGTGGGGTTTAGCAAGATTGTATAGAGAGAACCGATGTAGAGAGTTGAGATATGGGGGTGAGAGATTGCTGACATGACACAAAAGTGGGATATAGGGGATGGAAGTTAGGGGTGACCGTTGTACACAGTCTTAAGGGTCGCGTCGCTGCTCTTGTGGCTAGTTGCATGGCTCCTATGCACGCCTCCCCCACGCCCATGCACTGTCAGCCCACTGCACCTCCCGCCTCCCCTTACGTGACCTACCTCTCCACACGCCACCACTACGACGCCCACCTGTCCGCAGGCGCTGTTGATCTCCCTACGCTGCAGAGTGTTGCCGTCATGCCACCGGAGCGCATTGTTCCGTGCCACCAGAGCGTCGCGCCTAAGCGTCGCTGGCCCATGCCCCATCATCTGCCTTGCCTCCTTCCCCTCGGCATCCTGTCCTCCGACATGCCTCCTTCCCTCGACCCACACAACTTCTTCGGCTTCTACCGCTTCGAGGAAGTTCTTTCTGCGTTAGTACATTTATCTCTTGGGTCTATGTCATTCAATGTGCAATAGGTGTTTGGTGAATTGTGGAGCCAATTTTCTATTAGTAATCAACATATTGCATGTGCATCGTTCGAGTAGACACTGGTTGTTGAGTATCTCATATGTATCTAAGTTGCAACAACAAGGTCGATGAACACAATTTATAATCTTGTGTATACTCACAAGAAGTTTATAATAAAAATAATTAAATCAAAATGACATGAAATATATGAGTTTTGTGCTACTCATACGAGTTGTGTAACAAGCTCGATAACTATAGTTTATAATCTTGTATACTTGCAACTTGTAAGAAGTTTACAATAACAAAAACAAGATTGATAAGCATAGTTTATTTATAAATATATTTTAAATGTGATTGAATTGTCTTTTATTACTTATTCCTGATTGGTTTGTACAGACGAAACAAGCATATTCCGAATCAAGATCAAACACCAGTACTCTAGCCACACAAAACACACATAGAGATTAACAGTGTAACACAATCTGAACCCATATATATACACACAATAGGTACTTGAGCTTCAACACTAAACCTAGCTAGTTCCGGATAAATATCAAAAGCAAATGAATATGAAATATACATATTCAACAAGTAGATGAATCTAAGTCTGCAATCAAAGACACCAAGTGACTGATCGTATCTCCTATTTTGTTCGCTCGTCTCTTGAATGGATAGAATATAAGATAAGAAGCGACATAACCTGGGTGCAAGCATCGAGCAAGGCGACATATAGTTTCCATCACTAGGGCATGGGCGGATGAGTCTACCGACGACATGCATCGTGCCCTTTGCTTTTTAGGTGCCTCTGCAGTTGGAGCCTCTTCATGGGATGGCACTCGCACTCAGGCAACAGAGGGTGTGATGCATGCCATCGACAAGCACTCCCGCCCGCGTCCTAGTGATGGGAACTGATATGCCACCTTGCTCATTGCCTGCATTCATGCCATACCGCTTCATATCTTGCATTGTATCTATTCAAGGCAGGAGCAGATGGAACATGATATCTGATGAGCTGACTGCTTGCTTGCGTACTTACATTAATCTACTCGCAGATTATTTTTATTTTATATCTATGTGCTTTTGATCTCGTCTCAGAACTAGCTAGATTTAGTGTTGAAGCTCAAGTTATCCTTGAAAGGGAAATAGGGCCAAACCTTTTCCTAAATGATTTTGGTGGTTGAATTGCCCAACACAAATAATTAGACTAACTAGTTTGCTCTAGATTATAAGTTCTACAGGTGCCAAAGGTTCAACACAAACCAATAAAAAGTCCAAGAAAGGGTTCAAATAAAAAAAGCAAAAGACAACCGAAGGCTGCCCTGGTCTGGTGCACCGGACTGTCCGGTGTGCCACCGGATAGTGTCCGGTGCACCAGGGAGATCAACTCCGAACTTGCCACCTTCGGGTTTCTGGGATTGCCTCTCCGCTATAATTCACCGGACTGTCCGGTGTAGCACCGGACTATCCGGTGTGCCAAGCGGAGTAACGGCTACAGCGCCAACGGTCGACTGCAAAAGTGAATAGTGAACGGTGAACAGTGCCGACTGCGCGCACAGAGTTAGAGCAGGCGCCATATGGCGCACCGGACAGTGAACAGGACCTGTTCGGTGCACCACCGGACTGTCCGGTGGCCCACATGTCAGAAGCTCCAACGGTCGAACCCTAACGGTTGGGTGACGTGGCTGGCGCACCGGACAGTGTCTGGTGGCGCACCGGACTGTCCGGTGCGCCCTTCGACAGCAGCCTTCCCCAACGGCCACTTTGGTGGTTGGGGCTATAAATACCCCCAACCACCAACACTTCAAGGCATCCAAGTTTTCAGCCAACACATTCAATACACGACCTAGTGCATTCAATACAAGACACAAATAGAGTGAATCAAAATCTCTCCAAGTCCCAATTCCACTCAAAGCAATTAGTGACTAGAAGAGAGAGTTTTGCCGTGTTCATTTGAGCTCTTGCGCTTGGATCGCTTTTCTTCTTCCCCATTTCTTGTTCCCAAGATCATTGTAATCAAAGCAAGAGACACCAAGTTGTGGTGGTCCTTGTAGTGGACTAAGTGTCCCGTTTGATTGAAGAGAAAAGCTCACTCGGTCTAAGTGACCGTTTGAGAGAGGGAAAGGGTTGAAAGAGACCCGGTCTTTGTGACCACCTTAACGAGGAGTAGGTTTGCAAGAACCGAACCTCGGTAAAACAAATCACCGTGTCATCCGCTCTTATTTGCTTGTGATTTGTTTTCGCCCTCTCTTTCGGACTCGATTATATTTCTAACGCTAACCCCGGGTTGTAGTTGTGCTTAAAGTTTATAAATTTCAGATTTGCCTATTCACCCCCCTCTAGGCGACTTTCAATTGGTATCAAAGCCCGGTACTTCATTAGAGCCTAACCGCTCGAAGTTATGTCGGGAGCTCACGCCAAGAAGGAGATGGTGACCGGCGAGAAGCCCGCCACAAGCCACGAGAAAGCTCCATCGGGAGAGTCCGGCAACAAGAAGAGGGAGGAATCACCTCCCCGCGTCAAGTCGCACCAGAGTGGTGACAAGAAGAAGAAAATGAAGAAAGTGGTCTACTACGAGACCGAATCTTCGTCGCCTTCCACCTCCGGCTCCGACACGCCGTCCGTCACTTCTAAGCGCCATGAGCGCAAGAAGTTTAGTAAGATCCCCTTACGCTATCCTCGCATTTCCAAACGCACTCCTTTACTTTCCGTCCCACTAGGCAAACCACCGGTTTTTGACGGCGAAGATTATTGTATGTGGAGTGATAAAATGAGGCACCATCTAACCTCACTCCACGCTAGTATTTGGGACATTGTTGAATTTGGTGCGCAGGAACCATCCATGGGGGATGAAGGCTATGATTCGGACGAGGTTGCCCAAATCCGTCACTTCAACTCCCAAGCCACTACTATACTCCTCGCCTCTCTAAGTCGAGAGGAGTATAATATGGTGCAAGGGTTGAAAAGTGCCAAAGAAATTTGGGACGTGCTAAAGACCACGCACGAAGGAGACGAGGTGACCAAGATCACCAAGAGGGAAACGATCGAGGGGGAGCTCGGTCGCTTCATGCTTCACCAAGGCGAGGAGCCACAAGCCATGTACAACCGGCTCAAGACCTTGGTGAACCAAGTGCGCAACCTCGGGAGCACCAAATGGGATGACCATGAAATGGTCAAGGTTATTCTTAGATCACTCGTTTTTC
This sequence comes from Zea mays, assembly GCF_902167145.1. Classification (NCBI taxonomy): domain Eukaryota; kingdom Viridiplantae; phylum Streptophyta; class Magnoliopsida; order Poales; family Poaceae; genus Zea; species Zea mays. Next base: position 77,977,802 of record NC_050105.1, read on the forward strand.
TTAACCCTACTCAAGTTCCATTAATTCGCGGTGATCCTAGATATAAACTAATGTCTCCTAAGGAAGTGATAGGAAAGTTATTGAGCTTTGAGTTGATGATCAAAGGCTCCAAACAAATCATCGAGCGTGCCGCCACCTCCACACCCGAGGTACAACCCATTGCCTTCAAAGCAACAGAGGAGAAGAAAGAAGAGTCTACATTAAGTAGGCTCCCCATCGACGCCTCCAAGCTCGACAACGAGGAGATGGCACTCATCATCAAGAGCTTTCGCCAAATCCTCAAGCAAAAGAGGGGGAAGGATTACAAACCCCGCTCCAAGAAGGTTTGCTACAAATGTGGTAAGCCCAGTCACTTTATCGCTAAATGTCCTTTATCTAGTGATAGTGACAGGGATAACGACAAGAGGGGAAAGAAGAAGGAAAAGAAGAAGTACTACAATAAGAAGGGCGGCGATGCCCATGTTTGTCGGGAGTGGGACTCCGACGAGAGCTCCACCGACTCCTCCTCCGACGAGGACGCCGCCAACATCGCTGTTAACAAGGGTCTTCTCTTCCCCAACGTCGGCCACAAGTGCCTCATGGCAAAGGATGACAAAAAGAAGAAGGTAAAATCTAGAACCTCCACTAAATATACAACATCTAGTGATGATGAGGATGATTTGCTCACCCTTTTTGCCAACTTAAACATGCAACAAAAAGAAAAATTGAATGAATTGATTAGTGCTATTCATGAGAAGGATGAACTCTTCGATAGCCAAAAGGACTTCCTTATTAAAGAAAATAAGAAGCATGTTAAAGTTAAAAATTCTTATGCTCAGGAGATAGAAAAATGTGAGAAACTAACTAGTGAGCTAAGCACTTGCCATGACACTATTTCCAACCTTAGATTTGAGAATGATAAATTGATTGCTAAGGTTGAGAAATTAAATGTTAGTGATGATTCTCTTGTCAACCTTAAAAATGATAATGCTAGTTTAATTGCTAAGATTGACAAGTTGAATGAATCCATTGCTAGCCTTAAGATAGAAAATGATAAATTGATTGCTAAGGCTAAAAATTTAAATGTTTGCAATGATATTGTTTCCAATCTTAGAAATGAAAATGTCATGTTACATGCTAAGATTGATGAATTAAATGTTGGCAAACCCTCTATATCTACCGTTGAGCATGTTACTATTTGTACTAGATGTAGAGATATTAATGTTGATGCTATTCATGATCACCTAGCTTTAATTAAACAACAAAATGATCACATAGCTCAACTTAGTGCTAAAATTAATGAGCATGACTTAGAAAATGAAAAATTTAAATTTGCTAGAAGCGTGCTCTATAGTGGGAGACGCCCTGGCATTAAGGATGGCATTGGCTTCCAACAGGGAGACAATGTCAAGCTTAGTGCCCCTAAGAAATTGTCTAACTTTGTTAAAGGCAAAGCTCCCATGGCTCAGGATAACGAGGGTTACATTTTATACCGTGCTGGTTATCCCGAGCACAAAATTAGGAGAATTCATTCTAGGAAGTCTCACTCTGGCTCTCATCATGCTTTTATGTATAAGAGTGAGGCATCTAGTTCTAGGCGATCCACTCATGTTAAATTGCCTAAAAGGAAATCTCCTATTGCATCAAATGAACCCAATGTTTCATTTAAGACTTTTGATGCATCATATGTTTTAACTAACAAATTAGGCAAAGTAGTTGCAGAATATGTTGGGGGCAAACACAAGGGATCAAAGACTTGTGTTTGGGTACCCAAGGTGCTTGTTTCTAATGTGAAAGGACCCAAGACCGTTTGGGTACCTAAGAACAAGGCCTAAATTTGTTTTGTAGGTTTATGCATCCAGGGGCTCAAGTTGGATAATTGATAGCGGGTGCACAAACCACATGACTGAGGAGAAAATGATGTTCTCCTCCTATGAGAAAAACCATGATCCCCAAAGATCTATCACATTCGGGGATGGAAATCAAGGTTTGGTCAAAGGACTTGGTAAAATTGCTATATCTCCTGACCATTCTATTTCCAATGTTTTTCTTGTAGATTCTTTAGATTACAACTTGCTTTCTGTTTCTCAATTATGCAAAATGGGTTACAACTGTCTTTTTACAGATATAGGTGTTACTGTCTTTAGAAGAAGTGATGATTCAGTAGCATTTAAGGGAGTGTTAGAGGGTCAGCTATACTTAGTTGATTTTAATAGAGCTGAACTCGACACTTGCTTAATTGCTAAGACTAACATGGGTTGGCTCTGGCATCGCCGACTAGCCCACGTTGGGATGAAGAATATTCACAAGCTTTTAAAGGGAGAACACATTTTGGGACTAACAAATGTTCATTTTGAGAAAGACAGGGTTTGTAGCGCATGTCAAGCAGAGAAACAAGTTGGTGTTCATCATCCACACAAGAACGTCATGACGACCGACAGGCCGCTTGAGCTACTCCACATGGATCTATTCGGTCCGATCGCTTACATAAGCATCGGCGGGAGTAAGTATTGTCTTGTTATTGTGGATGATTATTCTCGCTTCACTTGGGTGTTCTTTTTGCAGGAAAAATCACAAACCCAAGAGACATTGAAGGGATTCTTGAGATGGACTCAAAATGAGTTCGGATTAAGGATCAAAAAGATTAGAAGCGACAACGGGACGAAGTTCAAGAATTCACAAATAGAAGGCTTTCTTGAGGATGAGGGCATCAAGCATGAGTTCTCTTCTCCCTACACACCACAACAAAATGGTGTAGTGGAGAGGAAGAATAGAACTCTACTTGACATGGCGAGGACCATGCTTGATGAATACAAGACTTCGGACCAGTTTTGGGCGGAAGCAATCAACACCGCTTGGTACGCCATCAACCGTCTCTACCTTCACCGAATCCTCAAGAAGACATCATATGAACTCCTAACCGGTAAAAAGCCCAATGTTTCATATTTTAGAGTCTTTGGTAGCAAATGCTTTGTTCTTGTTATAAGAGGTAGAAAATCTAAATTTGCTCCTAAGGCTGTAGAAGGCTTTTTACTTGGTTATGACTCAAACACAAGGGCATATAGAGACTTTAACAAGTCCACTGGACTAGTTGAAGTTTCTTGTGACATTGTGTTTGATGAGACTAACGGCTCTCAAGTAGAGCAAGTTGATCTTGATGAGCTAGATGATGAAGGGGCTCCGTGTGTCGCGCTAAGGAACATGTCCATTGGGGATGTGTGCCCTAAGGAATTCGAAGAGCCTCCACATGCACAAGATCAACCATCATCCTCCATGCAAGCATCTCCACCAACCCAAGATGAGGATCAAGCTCAAGATGATGAAAATGAAGATCAAGAAGAGCCACCTCAAGAGGAGGACAATGATCAAGGGGGAGATGCTAATGATAAAGACAAGGAAGATGATGAGGGTCCAAGACCGCCTCACCCAAGAGTCCACCAAGCAATACAACGAGATCACCCCGTGAACACTATCCTCGGTGATATTCAAAAGGGGGTAACCACTCGATCTCGTGTTGCTCATTTTTGTGAACATTACTCCTTTGTGTCTTCTATTGAGCCATACAGGGTGGAAGACGCATTAAGGGATTCAGACTGGGTGTTGGCTATGCAAGAGGAACTCAACAACTTTACGAGGAATGAAGTATGGCATCTTGTTCCACGTCCTAATCAAAATGTTGTAGGAACCAAGTGGGTTTTCCGCAACAAGCAAGATGAGCATGGTGTGGTGACAAGGAACAAAGCCCGACTTGTAGCCAAGGGATACTCACAAGTCGAAGGTTTAGATTTCGGTGAAACCTATGCACCCGTAGCTAGGCTTGAGTCAATTCACATTTTACTTGCCTATGCTACTTACCATGGCTTTAAGCTTTACCAAATGGACGTGAAGACTGCCTTCCTTAATGGACCAATCAAGGAGGAGGTCTATGTTGAGCAACCTCCCGGCTTTGAAGATAGTGAGTACCCTAACCATGTTTATAAACTCTCTAAGGCGCTTTATGGGCTCAAGCAAGCCCCAAGAGCATGGTATGAATGCCTAAGAGATTTTCTTATCGCTAATGGCTTCAAAGTCGGAAAAGCCGATCCTACCCTCTTTACTAAAACTATTGCAAATGATTTGTTTGTATGCCAAATTTATGTTGATGATATCATATTTGGGTCTACTAATAAGTCTACATGTGAAGAGTTTAGTAGGATCATGGTTCAAAAATTCGAGATGTCTATGATGGGGGAGTTGAAGTACTTCTTAGGATTTCAAGTGAAGCAACTCCAAGAGGGCACCTTCATCAGCCAAACCAAGTATATTCAAGACATTCTTACCAAGTTTGGGATGAAGGATGCCAAGCCCATCAAGACACCCATGGGAACCAATGGGCATCTCGACCTCGACACGGGAGGTAAATCCGTAGATCAAAAGGTATACCGGTCTATGATAGGATCTTTACTCTATTTATGTGCATCTCGACTGGATATTATGCTTTCTGTATGCATGTGTGCAAGATTCCAAGCCGATCCTAAGGAAGTTCACCTTAGGGCTGTAAAACGAATCTTGAGATATTTAGTTCATACTCCTAAGTTTGGCCTTTGGTACCCCAAGGGATCCACTTTTGATTTAATTGGATATTCAGATGCTGATTGGGCAGGGTGTAAGATTGATAGAAAGAGCACATCAGGGACTTGCCAGTTCTTGGGAAGATCTCTGGTGTCTTGGGCTTCTAAGAAACAAAATTCTGTAGCTCTTTCTACCGTCGAAGCCGAGTACATTGCCACAGGACATTGTTGCGCGCAATTGCTTTGGATGAGGCAAACCCTTAGGGACTATGGTTACAAATTAACCAAAGTCCCTCTCCTATGTGATAATGAGAGTGCAATCCGCATGGCGGATAATCCCGTTGAGCACAACCGCACTAAGCACATAGCAATTCGATATCACTTTTTGAGGGATCATCAACAAAGGGGGGATATCGAGATTGCTTATGTTAGCACCAAAGAACAATTAGCCGATATCTTTACCAAACCATTAGATGAGAAAACTTTTACCAAACTTAGGAATGAGCTAAACATTCTTGATTCCAGGAATTTTGATTGATATTTTGCACACATAGCTCATTTATATACCTTTGATCATATCTCTTTCACTTGCTATGACTAATATGTTTTCAAGCGTATTTTATACTAAGTCATAGATTGAAAGGGAAATGGAGTCTTCGGCGAATACAAGGCTTCCACTCCACTCCATCGAATTATTCATCCTTCGTCGTCACTCCACATCTCTCTCCAATTTGGTATAATCTTCACTCATATATTGTTTGCCAAAGGGGGAGAAAGTTACAAAGGGCTTATATTTCACTCACGAGTATCCGTTTTTGACGATTCATGCCAAAGGGGGAGAAAGTATTAGCCCAAAGCAAAAGGACCGCACCACCACCAATTTCAAAAATTATGTTCTTTCAATTTGTATTAAAGAAGTTTTTCAAATGGGTATCTTATTTTTGATATAATTTCAAATTGGCATGACCCCTTTCAAAATTAGTATCTAAAACCCTCTTGAACACTAAGAGGAGAATTTCATTGAGGGAGAGTTTTGTTTAGTCAAAGGAAAAGCATTTGAAACAGGGGGAGAAAATTTCAAATCTTGAAAATGCTTCTCGAAATCTTATTCATTTACCTTTGACTATTTGCGAAAAGACTTTGAAAAAGAATTTCCAAAAGATTTTGCAAAAACAAAACATGTGGTGCAAGCGTGGTCCAAAATGTTAAAATTAGAAGAAAACATCCATGCATATCTTATGAAATGTAAATTGGTTTAATTCCAAGTAACCTTTGCACTTACCTTATGCAAACTAGTTCAATTCTGCACTTATATATTTGCTTTGGTTTGTGTTGGCATCAATCACCAAAAAGGGGGAGATTGAAAGGGAAATAGGGTCAAACCTTTTCCTAAATGATTTTGGTGGTTGAATTGCCCAACACAAATAATTAGACTAACTAGTTTGCTCTAGATTATAAGTTCTACAGGTGCCAAAGGTTCAACACAAACCAATAAAAAGTCCAAGAAAGGGTTCAAAGAAAAAGAGCAAAAGACAACCGAAGGCTGCCCTGGTCTAGCGCACCGGACTGTCCGGTGTGCCACCGGACAATATCCGGTGCACCACCAGAAGAGTGTCCGGTGCACCAGGGAGATCAACTCCGAACTTGCCACCTTCGGGTTTCTGGGATTGCCTCTCCGCTATAATTCACCGGACTGTCCGGTGTAGCACCGGACTGTCCGGTGTGCCAAGCGGAGTAATGGCTACAGCGCCAACGGTCGACTGCTAAAGTGAACATTGGACAGTGAACAGTGCCGACTGCGCGCGCAGAGTCAGAGCAGGCGCCATATGGCACATAGGACAGTGAACATGACCTGTCCGGTGCACCACCGGACTGTCCGGTGGCCCACATGTTAGAAGCTCCAACGGTCGAACCCTAACGGTTGGGTGACGTGGCTGGCGCACCGGACAGTGTCTGGTGGCGCACCGGCCCTTCGACAGCAGCCTTCCCCAACGACCACTTTGGTGGTTGGGGCTATAAATACCCCCAACCACCAACACTTCAAGGCATCCAAGTTTTCAGCCAACACATTCAATACAAGACCTAGTGCATTCAATACAAGACACAAATAGAGTGAATCAAAATCTCTCCAAGTCTCAATTCCACTCAAAGCAATTAGTGACTAGAAGAGAGAGTTTTGCCGTGTTCATTTGAGCTCTTGCGCTTGGATCGCTTTTCTTCTTCCCCATTTCTTGTTCCCAAGATCATTGTAATCAAAGCAAGAGACACCAAGTTGTGGTGGTCCTTGTAGTGGACTAAGTGTCCCATTTGATTGAAGAGAAAAGCTCACTCAGTCTAAGTGACCGTTTGAGAGAGGGAAAGGGTTGAAAGAGACTCGGTCTTTGTGACCACCTCAACGAGGAGTAGGTTTGCAAGAACCGAACCTCGGTAAAACAAATCATCGTGTCATCCGCTCTTATTTGCTTGTGATTTGTTTCCGCCCTCTCTTTCGGACTCGATTATATTTCTAACGCTAATCCCGGGTTGTAGTTGTGCTTAAAGTTTATAAATTTCAGATTTTCCTATTCACCCCCCTCTAGGCAACTTTCAATCCTGTTGTGTGTTTGTTTATATATGTACTAGGTAAATGCCCGTGCGTTGCGACGGCACACAAGAATATATATTACATTTTACCTTAGCCAAAAGGCCTAGAAAGTTGAGTTAAAAAGACTAACCCCGATTACAATTTTGCCAGCCAATATAATGAGGGGGGTTTTGTTGACCACTCGAGTCCATACAAAAAATTGAGGATCACTCATGAATAAAGAACTCCATTCGAAGATTCTTTCAAGATTACCCAACTCTTCTTCTTTGAAACTATCATGATTCTAGTGAGTTATAATCATCAGGTAAATTATATTTTCTAAATGGAAGCAATGAGAACACAGTGAAACTATCCTAGCAAATTCACCTATTTTATTCTACTCAAATGATGGACACATAATATGAACAAAAACTTTCAAGAAGACAAGCAAGTCACGACATGACCTCTAGCATCATGAGATACTCATTTACAACCTGGATTGAAAAATACTAACCATGGTATAAACATAAAACAAAAATAATCTCCATTACAACCTGGATCTATTTTATGAGATTTCCCCTTATGCTTTTCAGCAGGAGAAATTTCGTCTACTTCATCCTTTGCATCAGAGTCCTTCACTTGCACTGCTCACAATCAAATAAAACACAAGACCGTCGAATCCACAATCTACTGAGCTTCAGTGCAACAAAATGTTAGAAGAAGAGCCTTACTATTCCCCTTTTGCAAACGTTCCTAGTGGAGCACGATTCATTGCTAGCTTAACTAAGATTTTCCTACCAAAAACAGGAGATCCATTCTTTTGTTGAATAGCTCGACCAACATCTTGAACAGTTGCACTGGCATATACATGAACGAATTACATTAACCAAATCATCACCTAACAGTGTCAATGAAAACTTCATGCCCAGATTATTAGTAGCAGCACACTTATACATGAACAATCATAACAAACACTGGGACATGTAACAATATGATTAGTTTATATCATTTGATCATCCTGGTCTAGCCTCTACTCTCTAGTGAATATTAACTTATGGTATACGGTCACCAAATTTGCTAACAATAGCACTAAGTTCTGGTACACAGAGCAATATAGTTTATGTACAGTAACCATAGGATGTACCGGTTCATGGGCCATTTGAGACTGACATACACAAATTTACGGTTAACATTCAGAAACAATCAGCTCGACGGGTATTCACATCATTCGCTCAAAAAGGCACCTCGATAACAGAATACAGTAATCCCATAATACCATCGGCGATTCCTGAGAGAACTTACAATTGCACGAACTCGAAGCCTTGACTCTTCTCCGATCCTGCCGTAAAGAAACCACGAAGGTAGAATTAGCCAATGATACCATCCTGACTAAACAACAACCGGAGTCGTACAACTCACCTTTCTCCACGACCATAAAGCAGCGCCACACTGGGTCGACCTCGCTAAACACCGCCTCGAGCTGCACAACAACAAAACGCTTGATTCCGAGCTACGACCGCAGAGCGAGGTAGTAATTGAGCACTCGACAGCTCATGCTTACTGTCGGCGTTTCGGACCCGGGGGGTCCCTGGACCGACGAGTAAATTTGTCGCTGCGTGCCCCTGCCCAGTTGGGTTGATGCGAGATGGAACACAAGGGGAAAGCGCGGCTCGTATTATCTCGCACCAGGGGGTGTGCTCGTAGTAGGGGTTACAAGCGTTCGCGAGAGAGAGAGAGAGAGAGTGAGCTTGTTCGTTGGCTCGTCCCTTCGCGCGACCCTCCCGCATGAAGGCCCTAGACCTCCATTTTATAGATGCAAGGAGAGGGTCCAGGTGTACAATGGGGGGTGTAGCTATGCGCTAACGTGTCTGGCAGAGAGGTGCCTGAGCCCTGTGTACATGCCAACGTGGCTGTTGGAGAGGTGCTAGAGCCCTGTGTACGCGGTAATGTGGCCGTCGGAGAAGTGCCTGAGCCCTGTAGAAGCACAGCTGTCGGTGCTGCTGGGATCTTGCTGACGTCTCCTTGCTTTCGTAGGGGGCTGAGAACCACCATCGTCATGGACGCACGCGGGGAGCCATCATTACTTGTTACCGGGGCGAGCCAGATGGGACGCCGGTCTTGTTCCCCCGTAGCCTGAGCTAGCTAGGGGTAGGGTAATGATGTATCCCCCGTGGCACGATCGGTCCGAGCCCAAGGTTGGACGAGGCGAAGACTTCTCCTGAGGCCGAGGCTGGGGTCGGGCGAGGACGCAATTCCTCCCGAGGCCGAGGTTGAGGCCGAGCCCTGGGGTCGGGCGAGTCGGAGACCTCCTTCCAAGGCTGAGGTTGAGGCCGAGCCCTGGGGTCGGGCGAGGCGGAGACCTCCTTCCGAGGCTGAGGTTGAGGCCGAGCCCTGAGGCGAAGACCTCCTTCCGAGGCCGAGGCCTAAGGTCGGGCGAGGCGGAGCTTCCTGTTGCGCCCGAGGCCGAACTTGGTTGTTGTCAGTCTCACCATGGTGGGTGGCATAGCAGTCAGAGCGGGGCGAGCGGCGCTGTTTTCCTGTCAGGTCGGTCAGTGAAAGGGCGAAGCGACTGTGGTCACTTCGACCTTGCCGACTGAGGCACACATGTCAGGATAAGGTGTCAGGCGATCCCTGCATTGAATGCGCCTGTGATACGGTCGGTTGGTGAGGCGATTTGGCCAAGGTTGCTTCACAACGAAGCCTGCCCGAGCTAGGCTTCGGGCGAGTCGAGGGTGCGCCCGTCGCTTGAGGAGGCCCTCGGGCGAGGCGTGAATCCATCCGGGACTACTGTTCCTGCCCGAGGCCGGGCTCGGGCGAGGCGAGATCGCGTCCCTTGGTAGACGAGGCCTTGACCTGAACCGCGCCCATCAGTCTTTGCGGTTTGTGCTGATGGTGGTTACCAGCCGTGTTTAGGAGTGTTGGGGGTACCCCTAATTACGGTACCCGACAGTAACCCCCGATCCTCAAAGGGAGTGTTGGTACTCGCTTGGAGGCTTTGCCGCACTTTTTTGCGAGGGGACCGGCCTTTCTCGGTTACACTTTGTTCCGGTGGGTGCGCGCGAGCGCACCCGCCGGGTGTAGCCCCCGAGGCCTCGGAGGAGTGGTTTGACTCCTCTGAGGTCTTAATGCCTTTCGTGACGCCTTGGCCGGCCTGGTTGTTCCCTCATGCAGCCTGGCCGCAGGCCGGGTGCATGGTCAGGTTCCGAGTTTTTAGGCTGGTTTGTTGACGCTGTCAACGGTTTGGCCGTAGCCGGGTTGCGAGAGCAGCCCCTGAGCCTCTGCACGGAGCGAGAGGACGATCAAGGACTGTATCGACTTTTATTATACGCCCCCTTCGTCGCCTTTCCACAAGGAGTAAGGGGGGGGGGAAGCGCCATGTTGCCCTCGGAGGGCGCTGAACATGGTGTCTCCAGTGAGTTGCTAACGGGTGATCCGAGTGGACGCCCGTGCCCCGTTCGATAAGGGTCGGCTAGTGGCCCAGAGGCGCGCTCCAAAAGTACCTGCAGGTGATTTGCTGGACCCGGACCCGTTCGATAGGGTCCGAGGGCCCAATGCCTCCCTCAGGTGGGATTCCGTTACAAAATCGCTCCTGCTGGTCTCGGAAATGTCCTAGGGTACCTCGGGAGCGTAGCCCGAGCCTCGGCCATGTAACGGACGTACCCAGAGTCATCCCTCGCTCTGCGTACCCAGAGTCATCCCTCGCTCTGCGTGCTCTGGGGCGGTTGTCGAACCCTTCCGAGGGGCTAGCCTTCGAACCCCCTGATCAGTTGTGGGCGCAGAGCCCGAGTGCTCTGGGGCGGCTGTCGAACCCTTTTGAGGGGCCAGCCTTCGAACCCCTGATCAGTAATGGGCTTGAAGCCCGAGTGCTCTGGGGCGGCTGCCGAACCCTTCCGAGGGGCCAGCCTTCGAACCCCTGATCAGTAGGAGGGCTCGGGGCCCGCTTCCTTCGCGGAGAAGGATCCCTTTCGAAATATCCCCTTTCCCGGTCCCTGTAGCAAGAGAGAGAAAGGGGAAGAGGAAAAGGATATGAAGTTAAATGGTGTGGCGCACCTTTTTTGACGCGGTCATTATGGCGGAGGTGAAACGACGCCCGCTTCGCCTGCCAAAGGTGTCGCTTGCCCTGCCGAGGAGTTAATGCGACGGGACGGGCGGTTCGCGAGGCGGCCGTTGCGCGTGCTCGAGTCGTTGGAGGAACGGAACACGGGCGTTTTGCCTTTGACTTTGAATTTCGCGGCGAGTTCGGGCGAAGTTTTGAACGGATCTCGTCCAGGCCTTTTTATACCCAGAAGAGGGACTAGCGGTGGTTCTTTACCCTGCCATTTGTGCTCGCCTTCTGCTTTGGTTTCCGCAACCTAAGAGAATAGCCGGGGAAAAGAAAACCGCGCACCTTCGTTTGGCGATGGCTGACAAGGTGACTGTCGTTCCGCCGCGCGACCCGTGGCCTTCCTCCACCGTCGTCGTGGGGGATCTAGAGGCCCTTGTCGCCGATGGTTTGCTCCATCCCCTCTCCGGTGGGCCGCAGCCGGAGTGGATGGTACCGGGCGAGGCAGACCCGACTCCGCCGCCGGGGTACGTGGTCAGCTTTACCCCCTTCCATGAGCGGGGGTTTGGAGTGCCAGCGAGCCGCTTCATGCGGGCGCTTCTGCACTACTACGGGGTGGAGCTGGACAACTTCAATCCCAACTCTATTGTGCAAGCGGCCATCTTTGCGGTGGTTTGCGAGGGTTTTTTGGGGATTGACCCTCACTAGGATCTATGGACCCATCTTTTTTCCGCGGAGCTCTTTGCCTCGACGATGGAGGTGAAGAAGGTCCGCATGGTGGTGTGGGCCGGAGGCTGCACCCTCCAGCTGAGGCCAGGGCACATGCAGCAGTACATCCCCGCCACCCTCGTGTCTTCGAACAAGGGGTGGCAGCGCCGGTGGTTTTATCTCTAGAACGACGACGGGAGGCTCCCGTCGTTTTCTCAACGAGTGGTCACCGCCGCCGGCACTAACTAGCGTTGGGGGGCCACGCGCGAGAAACATGAGAAGCTCCAGCCTCTTCTGGATGCCTTGCAGAAGTTAAGAGATGACGGACTCACCGCTGCGGGGGTTGTTGCCGCCATCCATCGCCGGAGGGTGCTTCCTTTGGCGGAGCGGCGGTTGTCGCTTTCGGATGTCCCCGGGGGTTGATTTGGAGGGCTTGCAGATGTCCCCGGCTTCCCTCTCTACTGATGACCTCCGCAGGCGGGTAACGGGTACGGTAGGGAGGCTGGATGCCGGTGCCCTTACCCAGCCCGTGATGCGTCCCGAGCGTGGGTACGTGTCCCTGGTGAGTGTCTGCTCCTTCTCCTATTTTGCACCGAGTTGCCTTTGATTCTTACCGTCGGGATTTCCGTTCGTCTCTAGGGGTTGAGGTTTTACAAGCCCTCCCTGCCACCGGTCCCGGAGGACGCGGTGGGCCGAGCCGCGCGGAGGGTCGGCGGAGAAGAAAAGGAGAAGAAGGACGCAGAAAAGGCCCGGGCCCACGAGCGGATGCGGGCTTGGGATGCCTTGGAGAGGCGCCTTCGGAGACAGGAGAGGGACGGGCTCCTGAGGGAGCCGTCACCGGAGACGCCTGACGACGATGACGACGACGATGATGACGAGGACGACGATGTGGCGGCTCGTCTTGGCCTCAGCCCGGATCTGAAGCTAGGCCAGGGGTCGCCGAGCCAGCCTCCAAGTGGGTTGGCGCCATCAGAATCTGGGGCCGGGACATCAAGGTCCCGGTCCAAGGAGCGGGGGTAGGCCGAGGGGGTACTTGACCCCTTGGCCGAGGTAGTTGAGGTGACTCCGGGGAGTCAGGCCGATCCGCCTGTCCCCCAAGAGCAGGCGCCCGTGCCGGCTGCACAGGAAGTTGGTCCTTTGGCCGTTGTGACGACGCCGAGGAGGGCCGCCCCTTTGGTGCCTCAGGCGCCCGAGGTGGAGGCGGCGCCGGAGTCGGCAGCGGGGCTATCCTCGGCAGCGCCTGCGAGGGTCGAGGCCCGAGGGGTCTCCCCGCAGGCACGATTGGCCCTGGTCCGGAGCGGGTAAGTATCCGAGGATACCTCTGCTTTGGTTTTTTTCGTGTGTCTTGATCTTGTCTTCTCTCCTTATTTCAGCAAACGGAGGCAGAGCTCGACTGGTCTGGCCCCCAAGAAGGCCCTTAAGATGGGGCTGGCCTCTGCAGCTGGTGCCGCGGCGCACCAGGCCGGTTGGCTGGCCTCCGCACAGAGCGCCCTCGAGCGGGGGGCCCAGGCGTCACGAGTTGCCATGGGGCAAGTCCCCCAGGCCGACCCCTCTGTCAGGGCGGCCATCGTGCCGGAGGAGACTGCTGACGCGGCCGTGGCCCCAAGCCCGCCTGACCTGTTGCTGGCGCCGGCGTCGACTCCCGCCGGGGCCGTTGCTGATTTGCCCGCGGAGCCGCCCGTCGCTTCTGACGTCGGGATGGTTGAGGAGCCACCGCTCGAGGTTGTCCCCGACCTCCCCAGTCTCGGCCATAAGGAGAGGGCGACCACCGTTGCCGAGGTCGGTGATCGGAGGCCCGCCTCCCTAGCCGAGGGGAGGCCCAGTACGTCGACAACGATGGTACCCGATGCGTCGACTGCAGGGGGTCCCGACGCCTTGGAGGAGGGGCGCGCAGAACCGCGACCCGTCTTGGGGAGCAGCGACCTTATCCCCACGCGGTGCAACCCCAATGAGTGGTGTAGGCAGGTGCTCCGGTTCTGGAGCCGCGGTGCCTCGGAACCCCTCTTCCTCCTCAACGATGAGCGGGAGGAGCAGTCTTGGGATGAGCTCCGTGAGTATGCCAAGGCGGCGATGGGGTCGCTTCGGTCGACCATGGAGATCCTTTCCAGGGACGTTCCCAGGGTCCTCCAGGTAAGGATTTTAGGCATACCCCTTGCGTGACCAGGGCATTCTTTGTAACACCCGGCTTTCCTTCCTCAGGAACTGGCGGATCGCCAAGTCGCTGTTCATCCACCGCGAGAGCGGCGTCTGGGGTTCGTTGCGGTCCCAGAGGGCCGCGCTTGCCGAGGCTAATGAACGCCTAGCCCAACGGAGCACCGAGGTGGCGGACCTTCGGCTGCTCTGTGATGAGCTGAAGTCGGAGGTAGCGGCGGCGCGGGCAGAGGCGGTGTTGGCACGGACGGAGATGCAGCAGCGGCAGCTGAAGCTTGGCCAGGTCATCGACGAGCGGGACCAATCTTGGAGCCAAGCTGCCGAGGCCGTGGGTCGGGCTGAGGCCCTTAGGGGTCAGCTGGCTGAGGCTACGGAGCAGCTAGCCGAGGCGTCCGCTCGGGCCGAGACCCTTGCTGAGGACCTGGCCGTAGCCATCGGGTCTGCCCAGTCCGCCTAGGACGTGGCCTCGCAGGAGCGTGCCCGGGCCGAAGGTATGTTTCGATCGCTTTGTGACCTCGATTCAGCCTCATTCTTCGATCCGTGTCTGAAGAATTTTGTTCGGCTTTCTGCAGAGTCCGTCAAGGCGCTCGCCCAGGCGGTCGAGCAGAAGGAGGCCGACCGCGTGGCTATGTCCGTGGCCATCTCGGACTTTTGCCGGGCCTTTGACCTTGACGACGTCCCCTCGGGTAACTCCCCCCAGAGTCACCTGCGGGCCTTGGGCGGCCATGTGCGCAGCAGACTCCGCGGGGCACTGCACCACGACGTTAGGCGGGCCTTTCCCGTGCTTGCTTCCCACTACGATGTGGATCTGGAGCGGGTTAGCGAGGGGTACTGCCTACCCGACAAAGATGAGGAGGCGTTAGCCGAGGTCCAGAGGCTTGACACGGCTGCGGTAGGCCCAAGCGTGGTGCTGGTGTCCTCCTTTGAGGTGGAGATCCTTCGGCTTGCGTCACCGTCTGGGGCCGGGCCAGATCTTGCCGAGGGTGGAGACGACGCCGAGGGTGGCCCTTCCAATGTCTGATCCTGCCGGAACAGTTTGTCTGCAGCGTGCGTGTGTTTTTCGCGGCCGCTGAGGCCTAAACACTTTTATCGTTGTGTTATAAAGCTGAGTTTCCTTTCCTCTTGTTTTGAGTATCAGGACTTGTTCGTCGGTAGCAGAATCGTTTATCCGAGCGAGAGTTACTTTTCGCGGAAGGTGATGAGTGAGGTATCCGTATCCCGGAGGCGTAGGAGTCCCTCGGCTCGGTCGACCTTGCCGCTTACGTGCACTCTTACCCGTTTGCAGGATTCTGTTATCGATATAGTCGAGAAGGCACGAAAGTCGTTTTGGCAGAAAATCTTTCTTGGTAGAAAAATTTTTCGAGGAAGAATTTGACGCAGAGGGGGTTCTCCCCTTCTATCCCCCGAGGGAGGGTCGGGCTTTACCGAGGCAAGGCTGACCCTTCCTTGACGGTTAGACTTTATTTATGTATGTAAAGAGAACGAGGTATATGAACGACTTGAAACATCTTAAGGGTAGAAGCGACGTAGCTGTTAGATGTTCCAAGCGTTGCTGTAGACCTCGCCTTGATCGTTGGCCAGCTTGTATGTTCCGGGCTTCAAAATCTTGGCGATGATGAACGACCCTTCCCAAGGAGGAGTAAGCTTGTGGCACCCTCGGGCATCTTGCCGCAGCCGAAGTACCAAGTCTCCCACCTGGAAGCCTCGGGGCCGAACCCCTCGGGCGTGGTAGCATCGCAGAGACTGCTGATACCGCGCCGAGTGTAGTAAGGCCACGTCCCGAGCCTCTTCGAGCTGGTCCAGTGAGTCTTTTCGGCTGGTCTGGTTGCTTCGGTCGTCGTACGCCTTTGTCCTCGGGGAACCGTATTCTAAGTCTGTGGGTAAGATAGCCTCTGCCCCATAGACTAGAAAGAACGGCGAGAAACTCGTGGCTCGGCTTGGCGTCGTCCTCAGACTCCAGACCACCGAGGGCTCCTTTGTCCTCGGGGAACCGTATTCTAAGTCTGTGGGTAAGATAGCCTCTGCCCCATAGAATAGAAAGAACGGCGAGAAACTCGTGGCTCGGCTTGGCGTCGTCCTCAGACTCCAGACCACCGAGGGTATCTCTTTCATCCACCGCTTGCCAAACTTGTTGAGGTCGTTGTAGATCCTTAGCTTAAGTCCCTGCAAAATCATACCGTTGGCACGCTCCACCTGCCCATTCGTCATGGGGTGAGCTACGGCGGCCCAGTCCACACGGATGTGGTGGTCCTCGCAGAAGTCCAGGAACTTCTTCCCAGTGAACTGTGTGCCATTGTCGGTGATGATAGAGTTCGGGACCCCAAAGCGATGGATGATGTTCGTGAAGAACGCCACCGCCTGCTCGGACCTAATGCTGGTTAGGGGCCGGACCTCGATCCACTTGGAGAATTTGTCGATGGCGACCAGCAGGTGCGAGAAGCCCCCGGGTGCCTTCTGCAAGGGATCGACGAGGTCTAGACCCCACACAGCAAACAACCAGGTGATGGGTATTGTCTGCAGGGCCTGAGCGGGCAGGTGCGTCTGTCTCGCGTAGAATTGACACCCTTGGCAGGAGCGTACAATCCTAGCGGCGTCGGCCACCGCGGTCGGCCAGTAGAAACCTTGTCGGAAGGCGTTCCCCACGAGGGCTTGAGGTGCTGCATGGTGACCGCAAGCCCTCGAGTGTATTTCTTGCGATAGCTCCTGTCCTTCGGCGACGGATATGCATCGTTGGAGAATGCCTGAGGGGCTGCGGTGGTAGAGCTCCTTTTAATCACCCAATAAGACGAACGACTTGGCGCGCCGCGCCAGTCGCCGAGCTTCGGCCTTGTCGAGGGGTAGCTCTCCTCAGAGGAGATATTCCAGGTACGGGGCCTGCCAGTTCGGGTTAGGCGTGACCCCATTCCACTCTCCCTCGACGCGCAGTGCCTCACCCTCGGTGGCCGAGGATACCTCGGGCTAGGCCGAGGCCTCCTCGGGTTGGGCCGAGGCCTCCTCGGGCTGGGGCGTGTCGTCGATCTTGACGGAGGGTTGATGTACGTCTCTGGAGAAGATGTCTGGGGGAACCGTTGTCCGCCCCAAGGCTATTTTAGCCAGCTCATCCGCAATCTCGTTGTACCGTCGAGCGATATAGTTGAGCTCAAGCCCGTAGAACTTGTCTTCCAGGCACCGAACTTCGTCGCAGTAGGCCTCCATCTTCCGGTCGCGGCAGTGGGAGTTCTTCATGACTTGGTCAATTACAAGCTGCAAGTCGCCACGAGCATCGAGGCGCCGAACCCCTAGCTCGATGGTGATGCGCAACCCGTTAACCAGAGCCTCGTACTCGGCCACGTTGTTTGACGCCGGGAAATGGAGGCGCAACACATAGCGGAGATGTTTCCCGAGGGGTGAGATGAAGAGCAGGCCAACACCTGCTCCTGTTTTCATCAACGACCCATCAAAGTACATGGTCCAAAGTTTCGGTTGGATAGGAGCTGTTGGCAGTTGGGTGTCGACCCATTCCGCCAGGAAATCTGCCAAGACTTGGGATTTTATGGCCTTCCGAGGGACGAATGAGAGTGTTTCGCCCATGAGCTCCACTGCCCACTTTGCTATCCTACCCGAGGCCTCTCGGCCCTGGATGATCTCCCCCAGGGGGAAGGATGACACCACAGTCATCGGATGAGACTCGAAGTAGTGTCGCAACTTTCGCAGCGTCAGAATTACTGCGTACAGTAGCTTCTGAATTTGCGGGTAGCGGATCTTGGTCTCGGATAGCACTTCACTGATGAAGTAGACCGGCCTCTGGACGAGCAGTGCATGCCCTTCTTCTCGTCTCTCGACTATAATCGAGGCGCTGACCACCTGAGTGGTTGTGGCTACGTAGATCAAGAGGGCTTCTACCGTAGCGGGGGGCACCAAGATAGGCGCATTTGTAAGGAGTGCCTTTAAGTTTCCGAGGGCTTCCTCGGCCTCGGGGGTCCAAGTGAAGCGCTCGGCCTTCCTTAAGAGGCGGTACAAGGGCAATCCTTTCTTGCCGAGACGCGAGATGAAGCGGCTCAGAGCCGCAAGGCATCCCATGACCCTCTGTACTCCTTTCAAATCTTTGATAGGCCCCATGTTGGTGATGGTCGTGATTTTCTCTGGGTTGGCCTCGATGCCTCGCTCGGAGACGATGAACCCCAGGAGCATGCCTTGGGGGACTCCGAAGGCACACTTCTCGGGATTGAGCTTCACGCCCTTCGCTCTCAGACACTTGAATGTCGTTTCAAGGTCAGAGATGAGGTCGGATGCTTTCCTCGTCTTGACAACAATGTCATTGACGTAAGCCTCGACCGTTCGCCCGATGTGCTCTCCGAACACGTGGTTCATGCACCTTTGGTATGTCGCACCTGCATTCCTCAAACCAAATGGCATAATAGTATAACAATACATGCCAAAAGGTGTGATGAAAGAAGTCGCGAGCTGGTCGGACTCTTTCATCTTGATTTGGTGATAACCTGAATAGGCGTCGAGGAATGACAGGGTTTCGCACCCAGCAGTGGAATCCACAATTTGATCGATGCGAGGCAGAGGGTAGGGAACCTTCGGACATGCTTTGTTTAGACCAGTGTAGTCTACGCACATCCTCCACTTCCCACCTTTCTTCTTTACAAGCACAGGGTTAGCTAGCCATTCGGGATGGAATACCTCTTTGATGAACCCTGCGACCATCAGCTTGTGGATCTCCTCGCCTATGGTCCTGCGCTTCTCTTCGTCAAAGCGGCACAGGTGCTGCTTCACGGGTCGGGCTCCAGCTCGAATATCTAGCGAGTGCTCGGCTACATCCCTTGGTATGCCCGGCAAGTCCGAGGGACTCCACGCAAAAATTTCGGCATTTGCGCGGAGAAAGTCGACGAGCACTGCTTCCTATTTGGGGTCGAGCTCAGAGCCGATCCGGACCTTCTTGTCGGCATCGCTGCTGGGGTCGAGAGGGATGGACTTAACCGCCTCAGCTGGTTCGAAGTTGCCGGCGTAGCGTTTCGCATCAGGCACCTCCTTGGAGAGGCACTCTAGGTCGGCGATGAGGGCCTCGGACTCAGCGAGGGCCTCAGTGTACTCCACGCATTCCACGTCGCATTCGTACGCGTGGCGGTACGTGGATCCGACGGTGACGACCCCGTTGGGGCCTGGCATCTTGAGCTTGAGGTACATGTAGTTGGGGACGACCATGAATTTGGCGTAGCATGGTCTCCCCAGCACTGTGTGGTAGGTTCCTCGGAACCCGACCACCTCGAACGTGAGGGTTTCCTTTTGGAAGTTGGAGGGAGTTCCGAAGCAGACGGGCAGATCGAGTTGTCCAAGGGACAGGACGCGCTTCCCGGGGATGATCCCGTGAAAGGGCGCCGCACCAGCCCAGATCGTGGACAAATCGATCCCCAAGAGCCCGAGGGTCTCGGCGTAGATGATGTTGAGGATGTTGCCCCCGTCCATGAGGACCTTGGTGAGCCTGGCGTTGCCGATGACGGGGTCGACGACGAGCGGGTACTTTCCTGGGCTCAGCACGCAGTCGGGGTGGTCGCCTTGGTCGAAGGTGATGGGCTTGTCGGACCAGTCTAGGTAGACTGGCGCCACCACCTTTACCGAGCAGACCTCCCGACGCTCCTGCTTGCGGTGCCGAGCCGAGGCGTTCGCCACTTGCCCACCGTAGATCATGAAGCAGCCGTGGACCTCGGGGAACTCCTCTTCCTTGTCGCCCTCCTTCTTGTTGTTGTCGTGGCCCTTGCCATCTCCCACCGGGGACCCGACTTTATGGAAGTAGCGCCGAAGCATGACGCATTCCTCAAGGGTGTGCTTGACGGGACCCTTGTGATAGGGGCACGACTCCTTGAGCATCTTGTCGAACAGGTTGGCCCCTCTGGGAGGCTTCTGAGGGTTCATGTGCTCGGCGGCAGCGACAAGATCTGCGTCGGCGGCGTCGCGCTTCGGTTGCGACTTCTTTTTCGCCTTCTTCTTCGTGCCACGTTGGGCGGACGCCTTAGGGACGTCTTCCTGCTGGCGTCCCTGAGGCTGCTTGTCCTTCCGGAAGATGGCTTCGACCGCCTCCTGACCAGAGGCGAACTTGGTGGCGATGTCCATCAACTCGCTCGCCTTGGTGGGAGTCTTGTGGCCTAGTTTGCTCACCAGGTCGCGGCAAGTGGTGCCGGCGAGGAACGCCCCGATGACATCCGAGTCGGTGATGTTGGGCAGCTCGGTGCGCTGCTTCGAAAACCGCCGAAGTACTCTTGCAAGGATTCCCCTGGCTGCTGGCGGCAGCTTCGGAGATCCCAGGAGTTCCCAGGGCGCACGTACGTGCCCTGGAAGTTTCCAGCGAAGGCCTTGACCAGGTCGTCTCAGTTGGAGATCTGCGCAGGAGGCAGATGCTCTAGCCAGTCCCGGGTGGCGTCGGAGAGGAACAGGGGGAGGTTGCGGATGATGAGGTTGTCGTCGTCCGTTCCACCCAGCTGGCAGGCCAGGCGGTAGTCCGCAAGCCACAACTCCGGCCTTGTTTCCCCCGAGTACTTGGCGATGGTAGTCAGGGCCCGGAACCGGGTCGGGAACGGTGCCCGTCGTATGGCCCGGCTGAAGGCTTGCAGACCCGGTGGTTCGGGCGAGGGGCTCCGATCCTCCTCACTGTCGTAGCGTCCCCCACTCCTGGGTTGGTAGCATCGGCGCACCTTCTCGTCGAGGCGGGCTCGACGGTCACGGTGGTGGCGCTCGTTGCCGGGGCGATCCGGGGCTGCAGGCGTCGCGTCCCGCGTGCGCCCAGTGTGGACCGAGGCCTCCCGCATGAGCCGGGAAGTCGTTGCGTGATGTTCCGGGGGGCACCCTTGCCTTCGGGAGGTAGAGCTTTCGGCCCGTCGGACCGCGGCATCCTCCAGGAGATTCTTGAGTTCTCCCTGGATACGCCGCCCCTCGGTGGTGGATGGCTCCGGCATTGCTCGGAGTAGTATTGCCGCTGCAGCCAGATTCTGGCCGACCCCACTGGAGGCCGGGGGCAGCCTTGCCCTGGCATTGCCAATGATACGACGTTGGACGTCCTGGGCCTGATGACACGCTTCTCCGGCGAGTGCTCAGCCTGCCCACTCCTGCTTGATGTTTTGCCGGAGCTACACAAGTTGCCCTGCTTCCTCGTCGAGCTTGGCCTGCATCTCGCGGATTTGCTCGAGCTGTGTGTCCTGACCTGAGAGCACCTAGAGGGGGGGGGTGAATAGGTGATCCTGTAAAACTTAAACTTATAGCCACAAAAACTTGGTTAATCGTTAGCACAATAATTGCCAAGTGGCTAGAGAGGAGCCAAGACACAATAACCACAAGAAATCAATCACAGAGATGACACGGTGGTTATCCCGTGGTTCGGCCAAGTACAAAACTTGCCTACTCCACGTTGTGGCGTCCCAACGGACGAGAGTTGCACTCAACTCCTCTCAAGTGATCCAATGATCAACTTGAATACCACGGTGTTCTTCTTTTCTTTGATCTTTTCCCGTTTGCGAGGAATCTCCACAACTTGGAGTCTCTCGCCCTTACAATTGAATTTCACAAAGAAGCACGGAGTAAGGGAGGGAAGCAACACACACAAATCCACAGCAAAATGCGCACACACACGGCCAAGAAACGAGCTCAACAGACTATCTCAAAGTTCACACTAGAACGAGCTCGAATCACTGAGAATGACAAACGAATGCGCAAAGACTGAGTGTGGATGATCAAGAATGCTCTAAGGTTGCTTGGATTTCTTCTCCATGCGCCTAGGGGTCCCTTTTATAGCCCCAAGGCAGCTAGGAGCCGTTGAGAGCAGATCTGGAAGGCCATCCTTGCCTTCTGTCGTCGGGTGCACCGGACAGTCCGGTGCACACCGGACACTGTCCGGTGCCCGATTTATTTCCTTAAACAGCGCAGCCGACCGTTGCCGACCGTTGCAGATCTGGCGCACCGGACAGTCCGGTGCACACCGGACAGTCC
Source organism: Zea mays (assembly GCF_902167145.1). Taxonomy (NCBI): domain Eukaryota; kingdom Viridiplantae; phylum Streptophyta; class Magnoliopsida; order Poales; family Poaceae; genus Zea; species Zea mays. The sequence goes on from NC_050105.1 coordinate 77,999,757, forward strand.
GGTGCCTCCTTCCGACCGTTGGCCAGACCACGTGTTGCGCGCAGATTCCGCGGCCGACCGTTGGCTCGGCCGACCGTTGGCTCACCGGACAGTCCGGTGAATTTTAGCCGTACGCCGTCGGCAATTTCCCGAGAGCGGCCTCTTCGCCCGAGGCAGCCTGGCGCACCGGACACTGTCCGGTGCACCACCGGACAGTCCGGTGCCCCAGACCGAAACAGCCTGTTGGCTGTACACAGCCAACATTCTCCTTTTCTTCTTCTCTCTGTTTCTAACACTTAGACAAATATATTAGTACACAAAACCAATGTACTAAGGCTTAGAAACATACCTTTACTTGTGATTTGCACTTTGTTCATCCATGGGCATAGATTCACATTTAAGCACTTGTGTTGGCACTTAATCACCAAAATACTTAGAAATGGCCCAAAGGCACATTTCCCTTTCAATCTCCCCCTTTTTGGTGATTTATGCCAACACAACATAAAGCAACTAGAACAAGTGCAAAATCACTTGAAATAGAACTCAAATCTATTTTGATTCATTTTTGGCATATATGGATCATCCTTCGCCACCACTTGGTTTGTTTTTGCAAATCAAACTCAAATCTCTATCTCTAAGTCAAACACACATGTTGAAGCATAGGGAGAGTCATTCCAAAAGAGATTGATCAAAGATTTCAAAAACTCCCCCTATTTCCCATAATCAATACTTCTCCCCACTAGAAGCCAACTTTTGACGAAAGAGACAATGCAAGAGTTTTGAACAAACCAAAAGCTCTATTCTACTATTTTCAAAATCTCTCAAGTGGTAGCTGATCCATTTATTGCTTTGGCCTTTATTTTCTCCCCCTTTGGCATCAAGCACCAAAACGGAATCAACTTTGGCCCTTTTAACCCCATTGCCTCACCAAAATCTTCAATTAAGAGCAAATGGCAATAAGAGTTCATGAGATGAACTTGGAATAAGTTACCCTCTCATCGGACTGCAGTGGAAGTCTTTCATGGTCCAAGTCCACCATTTCCCTTTCAATTCTCCTTCGAGACTAAATCAAGGAAACTCAAGCATATGGTTAGTCTCAAAGGGTCAAGTCGTAACACATCTCCCCCTAAACATGTGCATCACTTTGCAACGGACTTGTGAGGTCCAGGGAGTGTTTGTACAACTTGAGCACCAAAATAAGCAACAAAATGCATAATGAACATGATCAAAGGCATAAATACATGTATGCTACAATTCAATCCAAGTTCCGCGAATCTAAGACATTTAGCTCACTACGCAGCCTGCAAAAGGTCTTCTCATCTAGAGGCTTGGTAAAGATATCGGCTAGCTGGTTCTCGGTGCTAACATGAAACACTTCGATATCTCCCTTTTGCTGGTGGTCTCTCAAAAAGTGATGTCGGATGTCTATGTGCTTTGTGCGGCTGTGCTCAACAGGATTTTCCGCCATGCGGATAGCACTCTCATTATCACATAGGAGTGGGACTTTGCTCAGATTGTAGCCAAAGTCCCTGAGGGTTTGCCTCATCCAAAGTAGTTGCGCGCAACACTGTCCTGCGGCAACATACTCGGCCTCAGCGGTGGATAGGGCAACAGAGGTTTGTTTCTTAGATTTCCACGACACCAGGGACCTTCCTAAGAATTGGCACGTCCCCGATGTACTCTTCCTATCGACCTTACATCCAGCATAGTCGGAGTCTGAATATCCAATCAAGTCAAAGGAAGACCCCTTTGGATACCAGAGCCCGAAACAAGGCGTAGCCACTAAATATCTAAGAATTCGCTTCACCGCCACTAAGTGACACTCCTTAGGATCGGATTGAAATCTAGCACACATGCATACACTAAGCATAATATCCGGTCTACTAGCACATAAGTAAAGTAATGACCCTATCATTGACCGGTATGCCTTTTGATCAACGGACTTACCTCCTTTGTTGAGGTCAGTGTGTCCGTCGGTCCCCATCGGAGTCTTTGCGGGCTTGGCATCCTTCATTCCAAACCGCTTCAGCAAGTCTTGCGTGTACTTCGTTTGAGAGATGAAGGTCCCGTCCTTGAGTTGCTTCACTTGGAACCCAAGGAAGTAGTTCAACTCGCCCATCATTGACATTTCGAATTTCTGCATCATCACCCTGCTAAACTCTTCACAAGACTTTTTATTAGTAGAACCAAATATTATGTCATCGACATAAATTTGGCATACAAACAAATCACCATCACATGTCTTAGTGAAAAGAGTTGGATCGGCTTTCCCAACCTTGAAAGCATTAGCAATTAAGAAATCTCTAAGGCATTCATACCATGCTCTTGGGGCTTGCTTAAGTCCATAGAGCGCCTTAGAGAGCTTACACACGTGGTCGGGGTACCGTTCATCCTCGAAGCCAGGGGGTTGCTCCACGTACACCTCCTCCTTTATTGGCCCGTTGAGGAAAGCGCTCTTCACATCCATTTGGTACAACCTGAAAGAATGATGAGCGGCATATGCTAGCAAGATACGAATTGATTCTAGCCTAGCCATAGGAGCAAAAGTCTCCTCGAAATCCAAACCTGCGACTTGGGCATAACCTTTTGCCACAAGTCGAGCCTTGTTTCTCGTCACCACCCCGTGCTCGTCCTGTTTGTTGCGGAACACCCACTTGGTTCCCACAACATTTTGCTTCGGACGAGGCACCAGTGTCCAAACTTCATTCCTCTTGAAATTGTTGAGCTCCTCTTGCATGGCCAACACCCAGTCCGGATCTAGCAAGGCCTCTTCTACCCTGAAAGGCTCAATAGAAGAGACAAAGGAGTAATGTTCACAAAAATTAACTAATCGAGACCGAGTAGTTACTCCCTTGCTAATGTCACCAAGAATTTGATCGACGGGATGATCCCTTTGAACCATCGCTCGAACTTGGGTTGGAGGTGCTGGTTGCGCTTCTTCCTCTATCACATGATCATCTTGTGCTCCCCCTTGATCACACGCCTCCTGTTGATGAACCTGTTCATCTTCTTGAGTTGGGGGATGCACCATTGTTGAGGAAGAAGGTTGATCTCGCTCATCTTGTTCCTGTGGCCACACTTCTCCAATCGCCATGGTTCGTATAGCGGCCGTTGGAACATCTTCTTCATCTACATTATCACAATCAAAAACTTGCTCTCTTGGAGAGCCATTAGTCTCATCAAATACAACGTCGCTAGAGACTTCAACCAAACCCGATGATTTGTTGAAGACTCTATACGCCTTTGTATTTGAGTCATAACCTAACAAAAACCCTTCTACAGCTTTGGGAGCAAACTTAGAATTTCTACCTTTCTTCACTAGAATGTAGCATTTGCTCCCAAATACACGAAAGTAGGATACATTGGGTTTGTTACCGGTTAGTAGCTCATACGACATCTTCTTGAGGAGGCGATGAAGGTAGACCCTGTTGATGGCGTGGCAAGCCGTGTTCACAGCTTCCGTCCAAAAGCACTCGGGGGTCTTGAACTCTCCTAGCATCGTCCTCGCCATATCAATGAGCGTCCTGTTCTTCCTCTCTACCACACCATTTTGCTGTGGTGTGTAGGGAGCGGAGAACTCGTGCTTGATCCCTTCCTCCTCAAGGAACTCCTCCACTTGAAGATTCTTGAACTCGGACCCGTTGTCGCTCCTTATCTTCTTCACCTTGAGCTCAAACTCATTTTGAGCTCTCCTGAGGAAGCGCTTGAGGGTCCCTTGGGTTTCAGACTTATCCTGCAAAAAGAACACCCAAGTGAAACGGGAAAGGTCATCAACAATAACTAGACCATACTTACTTCCTCCTATGCTCAGATAGGCGACGGGTCCGAAGAGGTCCATATGTAGCAGCTCCAGAGGTCTTGAAGTGGTCATCACATTCTTGCTGTGATGTGCTCCTCCCACTTGTTTACCTGCTTGACAAGCTGCACAAGGTCTATCCTTTTCGAATTGCACGTTAGTCAAACCTATCACGTGTTCTCCCTTTAGAAGCTTGTGAAGGTTCTTCATCCCCACATGTGCTAAGCGGCGATGCCACAGCCAGCCCATGCTAGTCTTAGCTATTAAGCATGCATCTAGACCGGCTTCTTCTTTTGCAAAATCAACTAAATAAAGTTTGCCGTCTAGTACACCCTTAAATGCTAGTGAACCATCACTTCTTCTAAAGACAGACACATCTACATTTGTAAATAGACAGTTATATCCCATATTGCACAATTGACTAACCGATAGCAAATTATATCCAAGAGACTCTACTAAAAACACATTAGAGATAGAGTGCTCATTTGAAATTGCAATTTTACCTAACCCTTTTACCTTGCCTTGATTCCCATCACCGAATATAATTGAATCTTGGGAATCCTTATTTTTGACGTAGGAGGTGAACATTTTCTTCTCCCCCGTCATATGGTTTGTGCATCCGCTGTCGATAATCCAGCTTGAACCCCCGGATGCATAAACCTGCAAGGCAAATTTAGGCTTGGGTCTTAGGTACCCAACTCATGTTGGGTCCTACAAGGTTAGTGCAAATATCCTTAGGGACCCAAATGCAAGTTTTGTCTCCCTTGCATTTTGCCCCTAACTTCCTAGCAACTATTTTCCTATCCTTTCTACAAATAGCAAAGGAAGCATTTAAAGCACAATAAATTGTAGAAGGTTCATTCACTACTTTCCTAGGAGCATGAGTAATATTCTTTCTAGGCACATGATGAATAGCATTTCTCCTAGACATATTTCTACCATGCATATAGGAAGAACTAGAAGCAAACATGGCATGAGAGTCAAAATCATCATATGCATTATAACTCCTAATAGCATTTCTAGTTTGTTTCCTATCATGATACATAAAAGCATGGTTCCTTTTAGTACTACTAGCCATAGGAGCCTTCCCTTTCTCCTTGGCGGAGATAGGAGCCTTATGGCTTGTCAAGTCCTTAGCTTCCCTCTTGAAGCCAAGTCCATCCTTAATTGAGGGGTGTCTACCAATAGTGTAGGCATCCCTTGCAAATTTTAGTTTTTCAAATTCACTTTTGCTAGTCTTAAGTTGGGCATTAAGACTAGCTAATTCATCATTCAATTTTGAAATAGAAACTAAGTGTTCACTACAAGCCTTAATATCTACATCTTTACACCTAGTGCAAATTTCAACATGTTGAACACAAGAGTTGGATTTATTTGCTTCTACTAGTTTAGCATTTAAATCATTGTTAACACCTTTTAAAGTAGAAATGGTTTCATGACAAGTGGATAGTTCAAAAGAAAGCATTTCATTTCTTTTAACTTCTAAAGCATATGATTTTTGAGCTTCTACAAATTTATCATGCTCTTCATACAATAAATCCTCTTGTTTCTCTAAGAGTTTATCTTTCTCATTCAATGCATCAATGGGTTCATTTATCTTATCTATTTTAGATCTATCTAAGCCCTTGAATAAGCATGAATAGTCTATGTCATCATCATCACTAGACTCATTATCACTAGAGGAAGCATAAGTGGAGTCTCGAGTACTTACCTTCTTCTCTCTTGCCATCAGGCATGTGTGACGCTCGTTGGGGAAGAGAGATGTCTTGTTGAAGGCAGTGGCGGCGAGTCCTTCATTGTCGGAGTCGGAGGAGGAGCAATCCGAATCCCACTCCTTTCCGATATGTGCCTCGCCCTTGGCCTTCTTGTAATGCTTCTTCTTTTTCCTCTTGTCCCCTTTTTCCTGGTCACTTTCATTATCGGGACAGTTAGCAATGAAATGACCAATCTTACCACATTTGAAGCATGAGCGCTTCTCCTTTGTCTTGGTCTTGTTTGGCTGTCCCTTGCGACCTTTAAGCGCCGTCTTGAAGCGCTTAATGATGAGGGCCATCTCCTCATTATTTAGCCCAGCCGCCTCAACTTGCGCCACCTTGCTTGGTAGCGCCTCCTTGCTCCTTGTTGCCTTGAGAGCAATGGGTTGAGGCTCATGAATAGGACCGTTCAACGCGTCGTCCACGTATCTTGCCTCCTTAATCATCATTCGCCCGCTTACGAACTTCCCAAGAACTTCTTCGGGCGACATTTTGGTGTACCTGGGATTCTCACGAATATTATTCACCAAATGAGGATCAAGAACGGTAAAGGACCTTAGCATTAGGCGGACGACGTCGTGGTCCGTCCATCGCGTGCTTCCATAGCTCCTTATCTTGTTGACAAGGGTTTTGATCTGGTTGTATGTTTGGGTTGGCTCCTCCCCCCTTATCAAAGCGAATCTTCCAAGTTCGCCCTCCACCAACTCCATCTTGGTGAGCATGGTGACGTCGTTGCCCTCGTGAGAGATCTTGAGGGTGTCCCATATCTGCTTGGCATTGTCCAAGCCGCTCACCTTATTGTATTCTTCCCTGCACAAAGATGCTAAAAGAACAGTAGTAGCTTGTGCATTTCTATAGATTTGTTCATTTATAAGCATAGGACTATCCGAGCTATCAAATTTCATTCCATTCTCTACAATCTCCCATATGCTTGGATGAAGAGAGAATAAGTGACTACGCATTTTGTGACTCCAAAATCCGTAGTCCTCCCCATCGAAGTGTGGAGGTTTGCCAAGAGGAATGGAAAGCAAATGCGAATTCGAATTATGTGGAATACGAGAATAATCAAATGAAAAGTTCGAATTGAAGTCGTTGTCGTCGTCCTTTTGGGAAGAGGAAGATTCGTCGCTGTCGTAGTAGACAATCTCCTTGATGCGCCTTGTCTTCTTCTTCTTCCCATCTTTTCGTCTATGACCCGAGCCCGAGTCGTTGGACTTGTCATCCTTTGGCTCGTTGACGAAGGACTCCTTCTCCTTATCGTTGATCACGATTCCCTTCCCCTTAGGATCCATCTCTTCGGGCGGTTAGTCCCTTTCTTGAAGAGAACGGCTCTGATACCAATTGAGAGCACCTAGAGGGGGGGGGGTGAATAGGTGATCCTGTAAAACTTAAACTTATAGCCACAAAAACTTGGTTAATCGTTAACACAATAATTGCCAAGTGGCTAGAGAGGAGCCAAGACACAATAACCACAAGAAATCAATCACAGAGATGACACGGTGGTTATCCCGTGGTTCGGCCAAGTACAAAACTTGCCTACTCCACGTTGTGGCGTCCCAACGGACGAGAGTTGCACTCAACTCCTCTCAAGTGATCCAATGATCAACTTGAATACCACGGTGTTCTTCTTTTCTTTGATCTTTTCCCGTTTGCGAGGAATCTCCACAACTTGGAGTCTCTCGCCCTTACAATTGAATTTCACAAAGAAGCACGGAGTAAGGGAAGGAAGCAACACACACAAATCCACAGCAAAATGCGCACACACACGGCCAAGAAACGAGCTCAACAGACTATCTCAAAGTTCACACTAGAACAAGCTCGAATCACTGAGAATGACAAACGAATGCGCAAAGACTGAGTGTGGATGATCAAGAATGCTCTAAGGTTGCTTGGATTTCTTCTCCATGCGCCTAGGGGTCCCTTTTATAGCCCCAAGGCAGCTAGGAGCCGTTGAGAGCAGATCTGGAAGGCCATCCTTGCCTTCTGTCGTCGGGTGCACCGGACAGTCCGGTGCACACCGGACACTGTCCGGTGCCCGATTTATTTCCTTAAACAGCGCATCCGACCGTTGCCGACCGTTGCAGATCTGGCGCACCGGACAGTCCGGTGCACACCGGACAGTCCGGTGCCTCCTTCCGACCGTTGGCCAGACCACGTGTTGCGCGCAGATTCCGCGGCCGACCGTTGGCTCGGCCGACCGTTGGCTCACCGGACAGTCCGGTGCACACCGGACAGTCCGGTGAATTTTAGCCGTACGCCGTCGGCAATTTCCCGAGAGCGGCCTCTTCGCCCGAGGCAGCCTGGCGCACCGGACACTGTCCGGTGCACCACCGGACAGTCCGGTGCACCACCGGACAGTCCGGTGCCCCAGACCGAAACAGCCTGTTGGCTGTACACAGCCAACATTCTCCTTTTCTTCTTCTCTCTGTTTCTAACACTTAGACAAATATATTAGTACACAAAACCAATGTACTAAGGCTTAGAAACATACCTTTACTTGTGATTTGCACTTTGTTCATCCATGGGCATAGATTCACATTTAAGCACTTGTGTTGGCACTTAATCACCAAAATACTTAGAAATGGCCCAAAGGCACATTTCCCTTTCATGACCCCCCGCAGGGACTGGGACCATAGCTAGCTCCCGTGGGATGTCAACGCGAGAAGCAGGCCCAGGGGGATTGTCATCCTCCGGCATACCAAGGTGGTTGCCTTCGTCGTGACCCCCTAGATCGATGTGGAAACATTCGTGACTTGGGTCACGGAGCCCGGAGAAATCCCAACCGGAGTCGGGGTCGTCTTCTTCCTCGGAACCCGAGGGCCCTTAGGTTGAGACGGCCGTCAGTCGGTCCCAGGTTGACCACATATGGTACCCCGGAAGGTTAGGATATGCCTTTACGAAAGCGCTCACCGAAGCGGGGTCGCTTGGTGGATAGAAACTGAATCTAAAAGGCATAGGGTGGAAAACGGACGGTACCTCTTGGTCGATGGACGGTGACGAAGTCGCGTCGGGGACGGACTGCACCGTTATCTCAGGTACGAGGCTAACGCCCAGCAAGTCCTTCGCGAGTGTGCTGGCGTCATCTGTCCGCTTGGGGTTGACACGTTGCGGGGAAACGACACTCGTCGTCGTCTCACGTACGAGGACAACGCCCGACATGTCCCCCGCTGGGGTGCCGGCGCCGTCGACTCGCTCCGGACCGATAGCCGATGAGGTGCCACCTCCTGCCTAGCCACGGTTGCCCCGTCTCCTCCTCCTGCGGCGAGGAGGGTGGCAGGACAAACCCGGATACTGCTCTTCCGCCACGGGGGGAAGACGTCGTCGAGTTCGCCGCCGCCGGGCGAGCTGACAGCCGTCGTTGTTGCTGTCGCGCTGCGGGGGGAGGAGTACCATGTCGTAGCTGCCGTCGAGGGACATGAACTCGAGACTCCCGAAGCGGAGCAGCATCCCAGGTGAAGAGGTTGCTGGAGACTACCCATCTGGAACTCAACGGGAAGTTGTTCGTTAACACGCAGCAGGCCCCTACCTGGCGCGCCAACTGTCGGCGTTTCAGACCCGGGGGGTCCCTGGACCGACGAGTAAACTTGTCGCTGCGTGCCCCTGCCCAGATGGGTTGATGCGAGATGGAACACAAGGGGAAAGCGCGGCTCGTATTATATCGCACCAGGGGGTGTGCTCGTTGTAGGGGTTACAAGCGTTCGCGCGGGAGAGAGAGAGTGAGCCTGTTCGTTGGTTTGTCCCTCCACGCGACCCTCCCGCATGAAGGCCCTGGACCTCCCTTTTATAGATGCAAGGAGAGGGTCCAGATGTACAATGGGGGGTGTAGCTATGCGCTAACGTGTCTGGCAGAGAGGTGCCTGAGCCCTGTGTACATGCCAACGTGGATGTTGGAGAAGTGCTAGAGCCCTGTGAATGCGGTAACGTGGCCGTCGGAGAAGTGCCTGAGCCCTGTAGAAGCACAGTTGTCGGTGCTGCTGGGATCTTGTTGACGTATCCTTGCTTCCGTAGGGGGCTGAGAACCACCGTCGTCATGGACGCACGCTGGGAGCCATCATTACTTGTTACCGGGGCGAGCTAGATGGGACGCCGGTCTTGTTCCCCCGTAGTGTGAGCTAGCTAGGGGTAGGGTAATGATGTATCCCTCATGGCGCGGTCGATCTGAGCCCAAGGTCGGACGAGGCGGAGACTTCTCCTGAGGCCGAGGCCGGGGTCGGGCGAGGACGCGATTCCTCCCGAGGCCGAGGTTGAGGCCGAGCCCTGGGGTCGGGCGAGTCGGAGACCTCCTTCCGAGGCCGAGGTTGAGGCCGAGCCCTGAGGCAAAGACCTCCTTCCGAGGCCGAGGCCTAAGGTCGGGCGAGGCGGAGCTTCCTGTTGCGCCCGAGGTCGAACTTGGCTGTTGTCAGTCTCACCCTGGTGGGTGGCACAGCAGTCGGAGCGGGGCGAGCGACGCTGTTTTCCTGTCAGGTCGGTCAGTGAAAGGGCGAAGCGACTGCGGTCACTTCGACCTTGCCGACTGAGGCACGCGTGTCAGGATAAGGTGTCAGGCGATCCCTGCATTGAATGCGCCTGCGATACGGTCGGTTGGTGAGGCGATTTGGCCAAGGTTGCTTCACAACGAAGCCTGCCCGAGCTGGGTTTCGGGCGAGTCGAGGGTGCGCCCGTCGCTTGAGGAGGCCCTCGGGCGAGGCGTGAATCCGTCCGGGACTACTGTTCCTGCCCGAGGCCGGGCTCGGGCGAGGCGAGATCGCGTCCCTTGGTAGAACGAGGCCTTGACCTGAACCGCGCCCATGAGTCTTTGCGGTTTGTGCTGATGGTGGTTACCAGTCGTGTTTAGGAGTGTTGGGGTACCCCTAATTACAGTACCCGACACTTACATCGGAGGACTTGAAGGTGTAGGGGAGGTTGGAAACGAACACGGTGGAGGGTTGTGTACTCCGCCAGCACCGCCTTCCGCGGCGGGTTCTCCGTCGTCGCCGCCGCCAAAGGGAGCGAGGCTCGAGCTATGTCCGGTTGGCTGAGCGCGGACATGTCTGCATGGGATGGAAGGGGAGATGCAGACGCCGATGGAAGGGCGATGGGGACGCCGATGGAAGGGGAGATTTGGGGCGGGGGAATCCATATCTGTGTCGATGGAAGGGCGAGGATCACGGGGCAGGGCATGAGCGCGAGCGCGGGGCGAGTATCACGGGGGCACGGGCGGAGCAACATGGATTATGGAAGGCGCGCGTGATTAGGGCAGGACGGATTATGGAGCGAGAGATGTGGATCTGTGATTATGGAAGAGCAGAGTCGAGGCGTGGCTGTGAGCACAAGGGGCAGAACCGTGCACCGTGGACGACTACACTCTGCTCTTAAGAAGTAGTAGAGATTTGAATTGTGTTAGGCTATTAGTCTCTACGTGTGTGTTTGTGTGGTCTGATGTCGAGCTTACTGTTAGTAACTTCCACCGGCTATAGTGGGCTATCGAAAGTTAAGTTTCTGATTACGCTAACTTCCGATTGCATTAGAAAACTAACTTCCGATTGCATTAGGAAACTATCGAAACTTAGGTAGCCTCTTTCTATTTTTGTTGACATATGTCTATCATCGGAAGATATTGTTTGTCGTCAGAAATTAGTTAACTTTTGACAATTTTGACTAACTTTCGACAGCTTTGGATGTCGAAAGTCAGACTGTTTTATGGTGTGTACTGTTACTTTCTTGAATAAACCTAATCAAATCAAAGATGATTTAATTTATACTGTTCTAAAATTAGGGGTGGGTGGGTGAGTGAGAGTTTATTAAATTAAAGTGCCAACAACATGGAGGGAACAATCTCATTATATGCTTGCCTTTTCTTCAAAAGACGTGGAAATTAAAACAGGCACGGATACAGTAGCACCATTTGTATCCGAGATGTGCTGTCGGGACCCAAATGCACAAGCGGCAATGTAAATATACCATGACCATGATGCGGAGACGAGAGAAGAGAGCGGCATATGCCATCTCCAACAGGTCATATATATAAAAGTCTTGTAGATTACACTATTTGCATAGTGTTGTGATTAGACGAGGAGTCTCTGTCGGAAACGAAAGCTAGCAGCCAACAAACTATACTATGAATACGACGCTTTCCATGAGGACCATCACAAATCGAAATGAATTGCATCGACACAATCGAGGTAGATACACTTCTCCATCTGAAATAGACAAACTGACATCGATCTTTCTCCTTGCTTTTGTCATTTGCCACATAAATTTTCTATATAACAAACACGGACGGAAACCGCGTCCTCCATTTGGCCACGTTAGCTTAATTAAGTCCTGTCGTCAGATCGTGAATCAACGTTGTACATCAACCTTTGTGAGACGTTGCGCTCGCCTTCGGATCCGTGCTGGAAACATCCAAAACGTGATTAAAAAACAAAACAAAGGGCTGATAAAAAAACAAATCCAGAACGCGATTAAAAAACAAAACAAAGGGCTGATAAAAAACAAAGGGAGAAAACATCACCTTCTAGCTGGGCGAAAGAGCAGACGCACCCGCGCGGAGCAGAGGAGAAGAAGGCGATGCAGGTACAGAGGTACTTCTTCATTGACGCCTTGCATTTTCATCCCCTCCCACCTCCCGTTCGAATTCATGTCGGGCCGCCACATCCCAGTTCCACCTCCTTCCTCGGGCCACCGCATCCTAGCTGCCTCTCTTGCTTCTTCAGCAACGGTGCATTCAGCCATACTGCCTACTGCGTCTCCTCTAACTCCGTCAGGAACCAGTTCGTCGTTTTCACCACGCGCGCAGGACGCGCGCTAGCTACTAGTATACATGCAGTCGGCTGAGAGATGTATGACAATAACCCTCCACGTGTCGATCACTTGTCCGCTTCCTTCAGGTGTGTATTCTCCGTTAAATAACTACTGGAAAGCGTTTTTTAAGAGCCGTACGTACGTATCACATTTTGGGAGGTAGTAATTCAGCTGTACCCGAAAATATTTTTTTGGAGCTAATTTAGTAATCAGGGATCCCGAGGGATCCACGGGACAGAAATCCACTTGCTATTCAAAATTAAATTGCAAAATGATTCCTCACTCATGAATCTCCTCGAGATCTCTGATTACCAAATCAGCCCTTCTAGAGAGACTACCTCACGGTCACGGATCGTCCATCGAAATTGGTTGCTAGTGGCGATTAATATAAAATAACACGGCTTTCCTAAGAATTCGATTTTCAAGAGCAGACGGTAAGGTAGCATGCAAATTGAAAATGATACGCCCACAGCTCAAAGCTTGGATTAATACAATAATACTTTCAAAGTAACCCACTCTTGTCTTCAAATCACACTTCATCTGCGTTCTCTAATTTTAAACTATAATACGTTTTGGTTCTTCTATATACACTGAAAACATAGTTTATCTAGACACAGTGTATAACTAGTGTATGGCAAAAAAAAATATGTATCTAAAAATTAAAACCAAAAGGTCTTATGATTCATAATGGTGATAATGTTGCTTTGTTTCAAGTTAAATTTTACTAAGTCTAGCCAAATACAAACAAAAATGCAGCAACATCTACAGCATAAGTTACTTTAATTAGATTTATCCCTAAAATATATTCTGGCAGTGAAATTGTTTGAACCCGCACTTGCTTTTATATATATATATATATATATATATATATATATATATATATATATATATATATATATATATATATATATATATATATATATATATATAAACTTAGTCAAGTTAGCGGTTTCAAATTTAGAACAAAACTAAATTTAGTATGATTGGGAATAAAGTAAGTATGTTCCGTTATGAATAACCAGGGCTATCTCCAGCTAATGTTAGAAAAATAAATATTTTCTCTCCAAGGAAAATGGGTCAATGTCGATTTAAAACAAGGTTTTGGTGTTTGCTGATCGATATGACCATTTGGACTAACATTATTTGCTAGTGTTTTTAGATAGAGTTCAAATAATGCACAAGTAGAGCAAAGTGATGATCCGAAAGATCAACACATCAAGTAGGATATTAGAAGAAATGCACATGAAAAAGTCGAAGTCATGCGTGAAGATCATGATCAATGACTAGTTCTATCATAGTAGCCATTAAGAGACATCAAACTCTGACACATTGGTTTGATAATCATACACAAGATAGTCTCATGTGGTACATCGAGAGGGTTGTTGAAGTTGCAAAGGCTATATCTCTCCATAGAGGCTATAAATAGGACCTCAACCAACCAATTCAGTTGTGTGGGAGTTGAGGAACATACCTAGTGAGTTCAGACATTCATATTAGCCCTAGATACCCAATTGCTCAAAGGATCACTAGGTGATTAGCGTATATGCTTTATGAAGTGCTAAGGTTAGTTAGACCACCATTTATAGCTCTTACTCTAGGTTTATACCAAGTATTTAGTGAGTTTTGTGTGCACCATTGGAGTTATATTAATTGCGTTTGTGGTGTGACCGTCATCGTGTACTACATGTAACGAGGCTCACAATGTTTCTGCCGAAAACTTGATAGTGAAGACCAACCACGAGTGACGAAAAATAAATTCATCTTAACACGAGAGAGAAAATTTGATTGTTTGATCTTTTAACATGAATATTTTGAACCAAGTGTTCATGCTCGCAAAAGCAAATGAAATTTGGTTAAAATGACATGAGCTCCATGACATCACAAGCAATTTCCATGAGCAAAAATATTCCAAACTAAACAAACTTATGTTTTTTCAAATAAAATAAAATAAGTTTGTTAGAGATATGTATTCTTATTTAAATCCAAATATAAATGAGCTCAACTCTTATGGATTAACAAAGCTTGGTGATGCAGATATTATGAGGAAGATCATCTTCTTTATATCATAAAAAGAATATGCTAGCATCATCACCATCCTTCACAACATGGAAGACTTGAGCATAATGACTCAAGCGCTAGTCATATGCAAGCTAGTGTTTGATGGTCAACAAAACCATTTGGACCAACCTCATTTGCTAGTGTTTTTGATATAGTTCAAAGGAAGCACAAGTGTACTTGGAATAAGGCAAAGTTATGATCAACACCTCAAGCAAGACATTAGAATATATGTTGAAGATTTGCATGTACATGCGAAAGTCCAAAATAAGGTGGAACCAAGTTGGGCATGAAGAGCATGGAGAAATAAAGTGAAAAAGGGGTTTTAAGGTCATCGAACCAACTCCAAGGAGTGTTAGACCATATGAACCCTAGCCGACATCAACAGGAGCATCAAATGAAGCATCGAACTGAGCATCAGATTAGGCATTAGACCACATGGTTCGACTATCCATGGTCAGCAGAGCGTCAGACTAAGAGGAGAGCAGCACACCAAACCAAACAGTGGCACTATATTCATTCTCTTAGGAGCATCGAACCAAGATGACTTAGGAGTGTCGAACCATCAGCTAAATCGTCTGATGCTAAATAGAGAGGATTTAGAGAAGGAAAAGGGATGTTAGACTAAGCACTACAAAGGCACACTCCAACCGTTGGAAATGACTAGTTCTTGCATAATAGCCATTAAGAGTCATCAAACTCTAACACATTGTTCCGACAACCATGTGTCGGATGGTCCAACAATGCATAAAGAGGGATGTTGAAGTTACAACGACTATATATCTCTCCATGGGGGCTAAAAATAGGACCCCCGATGATCATTTAAGTAGTGGGGGGGGGGTGAGGAACATATCTAGCAAGTTGAGACTCCATTTAGCTCTATAAACCTGAAAGGGAATTAGGCTTACACCTAGTTCCTAAATAATTTTGGTGGTTGAATTGCCCAACACAAATAATTGGACTAACTAGTTTGCTCTAGTGTATAAGTTATACAGGTGCCAAAGGTTCACACTTAGCCAATAAAAAGACAAAGTATTGGGTTCAACAAAAGAGTAAAAGGGTCAACCGAAGGCACCTCTGGTGTGGCGCACCGGACTGTCCGGTGCACCACCGGACAGTGTTCGGTGCACCAGAGGACTCCAACTCAAACTCGTCACCTTCGGGAAAATCCAGAGGCGCTCCGCTATAATTCACCGGATTGTCCGGTGTACACCGGACAGTGTCCGGTGCTCCAAGGAACGGCGCCTCCGGAACTCGCCAGCTTCGGGAATTCGCAACGGCTAGTCCGCTATAATTCATCGGACATGTCCGGTGTGCACCGGACTGTCCAGTGTGCCATCGAAGCAACGGATACTTCGGCGCCAACGGCTACCTGCAGCACATTGAATGCGCGCCAGCGCGCGCAGAAGTCAGAGACGCCCATGCTGGCGCACCGGACACTCTACAGTGCATGTCCGGTGCGCCACCGGACATCCAGGCGGGCCCAGAAGACAGAGCTCCAACGGTCGGAACCCAACGGCTTTGGTGATGTGGCTGGCGCACCGGACACAGGGCCGGCCCTGAGGGTATGCAGGGTATGCGACCGCTCAGGGCCCCCAAGATTAGTAGGGCCCCCGTTTGTCCAAATTATGTCCAAATACATATATGTTACAGGTAAATCTCTATTCTCGTTTCTTTGTTGCGACTCTATGATTTTCTGGCAATCATCTCTTTTTGGTCGTGCAACATTCTGCTTATGACGAATACTAAATATTAATTGATGCGGGAAGATCAGAAGGTGTTGTACACCTGTGCCTGTCGCGTTGCTTAATTCTAGCCTACCAGATGGCCACCTGATAACCTACGTTGCTTAATCTAAGTTTAGTTTGCTGAAATTTGTTTTCAGAAAATTTGCTCTAATGTATTTAAATTTGGTTTACTGTGATTTTAAGGTTTAGGCTAGTTTGACAAATTAAAAATAAAATATTTGCTCTCAAAGCAAATGCAGAGTTATATTACAAAATATGAAATATTGTAACAGTCTTCAGTCATACTTCCTCCGTTTCGTTTTAGTTGTCGCTGGATAGTGCAAAATTGAACTATCCAGCGACAACTAAAAAGAAACGGAGGGAGTATCATTTTGGAAACAATGTAAATCATCAACTTATTTTATTTTCCAGATATCATTTAAAGTTGAAAAAATAGCAGAATCAAACTTTCGTATAGGGCCTCTATATAGACTTTCGCTTAGGGCCCCCAAAATGTCAGGACCGGCCCTGACCGGACATGTCCGGTGTGCACCGGACTGTCCGGTGCACCATGCGACAGACAACCTCACCAAACGGCTAGTTTGGTGGTTGGGGCTATAAATACCCCCAACCACCCACCATTCATTGCATCCAAGTTTTCCACTTCTCAACCACTTACAAGAGCTAGGCATTCAATTCTAGACACACCCAAGTGATCAAATCCTCTCCAATTCCACACAAGGCTTTAGTGATTAGCGAGAGAGATTTGCCGTGTTCTTTTGAGCTCTTGCGCTTGGATTGCTTCTTTTCTTTCTCACTTGTTCTTGTGATCAAAACTCAATTGTAACCAAGGCAAGAGGCACCAATTGTGTGGTGGCCCTTGCGGGGAAGTTTTGTTCCCGTTTGATTGAGAAGAAGAAGCTCACTCGGTCCGAGGGACCGTTTGAGAGAGGGAAAGGATTGAAAGAGACCCGGTCTTTGTGACCACCTCAATGGGGAGTAGGTTTGCGAGAACCGAACCTCGGTAAAACAAATCCTTATATCTCACCGCTTTACTTGCTTGCGATTTGTTTTACGCCCTCTTGCGGACTCGTTTATATTTCTAACGCTAACCCGGCTTGTAGTTGTGATTAGTTTTGAGAATTTCAGTTTCGCCCTATTCACCCCCCTCTAGGCGACTATCAATTGGTATCAAAGCCCGGTGCTTCATTAGAGCCTAACCGCTCGAAGTGATGTCGGGAGATCACGCCAAGAAGGAGATGGAGACCGGCGAAAAGGCCACTACAAGCAACGAGAAAGCTCTATCGGGAGAGTCCCGCAACAAGGAGAAGCTGAAGGAGAAGAAGAAGGAAAAGAAGACTTCTTCCCACAAGTCGCATCGGAGTGGCGACAAAATTAAGAAGATGAGGAAGGTGGTCTACTACGAGACCGACACTTCATCACCTTCTACCTCCGGCTCCGACGCGCCCTCCATAACTTCGAAGCGCCATGAGCGTAAGAAGTTTAGTAAGATCCCCTTACATTATCCTCGTACCTCTAGACATACTCCATTACTTTCCATTCCATTAGGCAAACCGCCAACCTTTGACGGTGAAGATTATGCTAGGTGGAGTGATTTAATGAAATTTCATCTAACCTCACTCCACAAAAGTATATGGAATGTTGTTGAGTTTGGTGTACAGGTACCATCCGTAGGGGATGAAGACTATGACTCGGACGAGGTGGCCCAAATCCACCACTTTAACTCCCAAGCCACTACTATACTCCTCGCCTCTCTAAGTCGAGAAGAGTATAATAAGGTGCAAGGGTTAAAAAGTGCGAAGGAAATTTGGGACGTACTCAAGACCGCGCACGAGGGAGACGAGGTGACAAAGATCACCAAGCGGGAAACGATCGAGGGGGAGCTCGGTCGCTTCATGCTTCACCAAGGGGAGGATCCACAAGCTATGTACAACCGCTTGAAGACCTTGGTGAACCAAGTGCGCAACCTCGGGAGCGAAAAATGGGATGACCATGAGATGGTCAAGGTTATTCTTAGATCCCTCGTATTTCTTAACCCTACACAAGTTCAATTAATTCGAGGTGATCCTAGATATAAGCTAATGTCTCCCGAGGAAGTCATAGGAAAATTTGTGAGCTTTGAGCTAATGATTAAAAGCTCAAAGAAAATCATCGAGCAAGGCACCTCCTCCACACCCGAAGCACAATTGGTCGCATTCAAGGAGACAGAGGAGAAGAAGGAGGAGTCTACATCAAGTAGACAACCAATCGACGCCTCCAAGCTCGACAATGAGGAAATGGCGTTCGTCATCAAGAGCTTCTGCCAAATCCTCAAACAAAGGAGGGGGAAGGATTACAAACCTCGCTCCAAGAAAGTGTGTTACAAATGTGGTAAGCCCGGTCATTTTATTGCAAAATGTCCTATATCTAGTGACAGTGATAGGGGCGACGACAAGAAGGGGAGAAGAAAGGAGAAGAAGAAATACTACAAGAAGAGGGGCGGCGATGCCCATGTTTGTCGGGAGTGGGACTCCGACGAAAGCTCTAGCGACTCCTCCGACAACGAGGACGCCGCCAACATCGCCGTCACCAAGGGACTTCTCTTCCCCAACGTCGGCCACAAGTGCCTCATGGCAAAGGACAGCAAAAGGAAGAAGGTTAAATCAAAATCCTCCACTAAATATGAATCTTCTAGTGATGATAATGCTAGTGATGAGGAAGATAACTTGCGTAACCTTTTTGCCAACCTTAACATGGAACAAAAGGAAAAGTTAAATGAATTAATTAGTGCCATCCATGAAAAGGATGATCTCTTGGACTCCCAAGAGGACTTCCTAATCAAGGAAAATAAAAAGCATGTTAAGGTTAAGAATGCTTATGCTCTAGAGGTAGAAAAATGTGAGAAATTATCTAGTGAGCTAAGCACATGCCATGACACTATTGCCAACCTTAGAAATGAAAATGCCAAATTAATTGCTAAGGTTGACTCTCATGTTTGTAATGTTTCAACTTCCAATCCTAGAGATGATAAAGTTGATTTACTTGCTAGGATTGATGAGTTGAATGTTTCTATTGCTAGCCTTAGGATTGAAAATGAGAAATTGCTTGCTAAGGCTAAATATTTTGATGTTTGCAATGTTACTATTTCTAACCTTAGAAGTGAAAATGACATATTACATGCTAAGGTTATAGAATTAAAATCTTGCAAACCCTCTACATCTATCGTTGAGCATGTATCTATTTGTACTAGATGTAGAGATGTTGATATTAATGCTATTCATGATCACATGGCTTTAATTAAACAACAAAATGATCATATAGCAAAATTAGATGCTAAAATTGCCGAGCATAACTTAGAGAATGAAAAATTTAAATTTGCTCGTAGTATGCTTTATAATGGGAGACGCCCTGGCATCAAGGATGGCATTGGCTTCCAAAGGGGAGACAATGTCAAACTTAGTGCCCCTCCTAAAAGATTGTCTAATTTTGTAAAGGGCAAGGCTCCCATGCCTCATGATAACGAGGGTTACATTTTGTACCCTGCCGGTTATCCCGAGAGCAAAATTAGGAGGATTCACTCTAGGAAGTCTCACTCTGGCCCTAACCATTCATGTATAAGGGTGAGACATCTAGTTCTAGGCAAACAACCCGTGCTAAGTTGCCTAAGAAGAAAATTCCTAATGCATCAAATGATCATGACATTTCATTCAAAACTTTTGATGCATCATATGTTTTAACTAACAAATCCGGCAAGGTAGTTGCCAAGTTTGTTGGGGGCAAGCACAAGGGGTCAAAGACTTGTGTTTGGGTACCCAAAGTTCTTGTTTCTAATGCCAAAGGACCCAAAACCGTTTGGGTACCTAAAGTCAAGAACTAAACTTGTTTTGTAGGTTTATGCATCCGGGGGCTCAAGTTGGATCATCGATAGCGGGTGCACAAACCACATGACAGGGGAGAAGAAGATGTTCTCCTCCTACGAGAAAAACCAAGATCCCCAACGAGCGATCACATTCGGGGATGGAAACCAAGGTTTGGTCAAAGGATTGGGTAAAATTGCTATAGCTCCTGACCATTCTATTTCCAATGTTTTTCTTGTAGATTCATTAGATTACAATTTGCTTTCTGTATCTCAATTATGCAAAATGGATTACAACTGTCTTTTCACTGATGTAGGTGTCACTGTCTTTAGAAGAAGTGATGATTCAATAGCATTTAAGGGTGTGCTAGAGGGTCAGCTATACTTAGTAGATTTTGATAGAGCTGAACTCGACACATGCTTAATTGCTAAGACTAACATGGGTTGGCTCTGGCACCGCTGACTAGCCCATGTTGGGATGAAGAATCTTCATAAGCTTCTAAAGGGAGAGCACATTTTAGGACTAACCAATGTTCATTTTGAGAAAGACAGGGTTTGTAGCGCATGCCAAGCAGGAAAGCAAGTTGGTGCCCATCATCCACACAAGAACATCATGACGACCGACAGACCACTTGAGCTACTCCACATGGATCTATTCGGCCCGATTGCTTACATAAGCATCGGCGGGAGTAAGTATTGTCTTGTAATAGTGGATGATTATTCTCGCTTCACTTGGGTATTCTTTTTGCAGGAAAAATCTCAAACCCAAGAGACCTTAAAGGGATTCTTGAGACGGGCTCAAAATGAGTTCGACTTAAGGATCAAGAAAATAAGAAGCGACAACGGGACGAAGTTCAAGAACTCTCAAATTGAAGGCTTCCTTGAGGAGGAGGGCATCAAGCATGAGTTTTATTCTCCATACACGCCACAACAAAATGGTGTAGTGGAGAGGAAGAATAGAACTCTATTGGACATGGCAAGAACCATGCTTGATGAGTACAAGACTTCGGATCGGTTTTGGGCCGAGGTGGTCAACACCGCCTGCTACGCCATCAACCGGTTATATCTACACCGAATCCTCAAGAAAACATCATACGAACTCCTAACCGATAAAAAGCTCAACATTTCATATTTTAGAGTCTTTGGTAGCAAATGCTTTATTCTTGTTAAAAGAAGTAGAAAATCTAAATTTGCTCCTAAGACTGTAGAAGGCTTTTTACTAGGATATGATTCAAACACAAGGGCATATAGAGTCTTTAACAAGTCCTCCGGACAAGTTGAAGTTTCTTGTGACGTTGTGTTTGATGAGACTAACGGCTCTCAAGTAGAGCAAGTTGATCTTGATGAGATAGGTATTGAAGAGGCTCCGTGCATTGCGCTAAGGAACATGTCCATTGGGGATGTGTGTCCTAAGGAATCCGAAGAGCCTCCAAATGCACAAGATCAACCATCCTCCTTCACGCAAGCATCTCCACCGACTCAAAAAGAGGATGAAGCTCAAGTTGATGAAGTAGAAGATCAAGCGAATGAGCCACCTCAAGATGACGGCAATGATCAAGGGGAGATGCAAATGATCAAGACAAGGAGGATGAAGAACAAAGGCCGCCACACCCAAGAGTCCATCAAGCAATCCAACGAGATCACTGAAAGGGAAATGTGCCCTTGGGCCATTTCTAAGTATTTTGGTGATTGAGTGCCAACACAAGTGCTTAAATGTGAATCTATACCCATGGATGGACATAGTACAAATCAAGAGTAAAGGTATGTTTCTAAGCCTTAGTACATTGTTTTGAAGACTAATGTATTGTGTCTAAGTGCTTGAAACAGGAAAAGTCGAGTCAGAGAAAAGTTGGCTGTGTACAGCCAAAAGGCTGTTCGGTCTGGAGCACCGGACTGTCCGGTGGTGCACCGGACAGTGTCCGGTGCGCCAGACTGCCTCGAGCGAAGTGGCCGCTCTCGGGAATTCGCCGACGGCGTACGGCTAAAATTCACCGGACTGTCCGGTGTGCACCGGACTGTCCGGTGAGCCAACGGTCGGCCGGGCCAACGGTCGGCCGCGGAATCTGCGCGCGACACGTGGCCGGGCCAACGGTCGGAAGGGGGCACCGGACTGTCCGGTGTGCACCGGACTGTCCGGTGCGCCAACGGCTCCCAGATCTGCAACGGTCGGCTGCGCCATTTAAGGAAGGAAATCGGGCACCGGACTGTCCGGTGCACCCGACGACAGAAGGCAAGGTCAGCCTTCCAGAATTGCTCTCAACGGCTCCTAGCTGCCTTGGGGCTATAAAAGGGACCCCTAGGCGCATGGAGGAGAATACCAAGCAACCTTAGAGCATTCTTGATCATCCACACTCAGTCTTTGCGCATCCGTTTGTCATTCTCAGTGATTCGAGCTCCGTTCTAGTGAGAACTTTGAGATAGTCTTTTGAGCTCGATTCTTGGCCGTGTGTGTGCGCATTTTGCTGTGGATTTGTGTGTGTTGCTTCCCTCCCTTACTACGTATTTCTTTGTGAATCTCAAGTGTAAGGGCGAGAGACTCCAAGTTGTGGAGATTCCTCGCAAACGGGATATTGAAAGGAAAAGCATAACACTGTGGTATTCAAGTTGATCATTGGATCACTTGAGAGGAGTTGAGTGCAACTCTCGTCCGTTGGGACGCCACAACATGGAGTAGGCAAGTTTTGTACTTGGCCGAACCACGGGATAAACCACTGTGTCTTCTCTGTGTTGATCTTTTGTGGTATTGTGATTTGTTGAGACTCATCTCTAGCCACTTGGCGATTATTGTGCTAACACTTAACAAGTTTTTGTGGCTATAAGTTTAAGTTTCACAGGATCACCTATTCACCCCCCCTCTAGGTGCTCACAATTGGTATCAGAGCCGTTCTCTTCAAGAAAGGGACTAACTGCCCGAAGAGATGGATCCTAAAGGCAAGGGGATGGTGATCAACGACAAGGAAAAGGAGTCCTTCGTCAACGAGCCCAATGATGACAAGCTCACCGACTCAGGCTCGGGCCACAAGAGAAAAGACGGGAGAAAGAAGAAGGCAAGGCGCATCAAGGAAATTGTCTACTACGACAGCGACGAATCTTCCTCCTCCCAAAAGGACGACGACGACTACGATAAACGAAAGACGGTTAACTCAAACTTTTCTTTCGATTATTCGCGCATCCCGCATAGTTCAAATGCTCAATTGCTTCCCATTCCACTTGGCAAGCCCCCTCACTTTGATGGAGAGGATTACGGATTTTGGAGCCACAAAATGCGTACTCACCTATTTTCTCTCCATCCAAGCATTTGGGAGATTGTGGAAAGTGGAATGAAATTTGATAGCTCGGATAGCCCTATGTTTATTAATGAACAGATTCATAGAAATGCACAAGCCACTACTGTGTTGCTAGCCTCTTTGTGCAGGGACGAGTATCACAAGGTGAGCGGCTTGGACAATGCCAAGCAGATCTGGGACACCCTCAAGATCTCTCATGAGGGAAACGACGTCACCTTGCTCACCAAAATGGAGTTGGTGGAAGGCGAACTTGGACGGTTCGCGATGATAAGGGGGGAGGAGCCGACGCAAACATACAACCGGCTCAAGACCCTTATCAACAAAATAAGGAGCTACGGGAGCACGCGATGGACGGACCACGACGTCGTCCGCCTAATGCTAAGGTCATTTACCGTTCTTGATCCTCATTTGGTGAACAATATACGTGAAAATCCCAGGTACACCAAGATGTCACCCGAAGAAGTTCTTGGGAAATTCGTTAGTGGGCGAATGATGATTAAGGAGGCAAGGTACGTGGACGACGCCTTGAATGGTCCGATCAACGAGCCGCAACCCTTGCTCTCAAAGCAACACGAAGCAAGGAGGCGCTACCTAGCAAGGTGGCACAGTTTGAGGCGGCCGGACTTAATGATGAAGAGATGGCTCTCATCATCAAAAGATTCAAGATGGTGCTTAAAGGTCGCAAGGGATAGCCAAGCAAGACCAAAGCCAAGGGGAAGCGCTCATGCTTCAAATGCGGTAAGCTTGGTCATTTTATTGCTAACTGTCCCGACAATGATAGTGATCAGGATCAAGGGAACAAGAGGGAGAAAAAGAAGAACTATAAGAAGGCAAAGGGCGAGGCTCATCTGGGCAAGGAGTGGGATTCGGACTGCTCTTCATCCGACTCCGACAATGAAGGACTCGCCGCCACCGCCTTCAACAAGTCATCCCTCTTCCCCAACGAGCGTCACACTTGCCTCATGGCAAGGGAGAAGAAAGTAAGCACTCATAATACTAGTACTTATGCTTCTTCAAGTGAGGATGAGTCTAGTGACGATGATGAGATAGATTACTCATGCTTATTCAAGGGATTAGATAGAACCAAGGTAGACATAATTAATGAATTGATTGATGCCTTGAATGATAGGAATATACTTTTAGAAAAGCAAGAGGATTTGTTGTATGAAGAACATGATAAATTTGTAGAAGCTCAGAAATCTCTTGCTCTAGAAATTAAGAGGAATGAAATGCTCTCTAGTGAATTATCTTCTTGTCATGAAACCATTGCTACTTTAAAGAGTGTTAATGATGACTTAAATGCTAAACTAGAAGTAGCTAGTAAATCTAATTCTTGTATAGAACATGTTGAGATTTGCACTAGGTGTAAAGATTTCGATATTGATGCTTGTAGTGATCATTTAGTTTCAATTTCCAAATTAACTGAGGAATTGGCTAGTCTTAATGCCAAACTTAAGACTAGCAAGAATGAATTTGATAAACTAAAATTTGCAAGGGATGCCTACACGATCGGTAGACACCCCTCAATTAAGGATGGACTTGGCTTCAAGAGGGAAGCCAAGAACTTAACAAGCCTTAAGGCTCCCATTCCCGCTAAGGAGAAAGGGAAGGCCCCTATGGCTACTAGTGCTAAAAAGAACCATGCCTTTTTGTATCATGATAGGAGACAAACTAGAAATTCTTATAGGAGTTATAATGCTTACGATGATTTTTCTCATGCTATGTTTGCTTCTAGTTCTTCATATGTGCATGATAGAAATGTTGGTAGAAGGAATGTTGTTCATAATATGCCTAGAAGAGATGTTGTTAATATTCCTAAGAAAGTTAATGAGCCTTCTACAATATATCATGCTTTGAATGCTTCCTTTGCAATTTGTAGAAAGGATAGAAAGGTAATTGCTAGAAAGTTAGGGGCAAAATGCAAGGGTGATAAAACTTGCATTTGGGTCCCTAAGGAAATTGTGACTAACCTTGTAGGACCCAACAAGAGTTGGGTACCTAAGTCCCAAGCCTAAATTTGCCTTGCAGGTTTATGCATCCGGGGGTTCAAGCTGGATTATCGACAGCGGATGCACAAACCATATGACGGGGGAGAAGAAGATGTTCACCTCCTACGTCAAGAACAAGGATTCCCAAGATTCAATTATATTCGGTGATGGGAATCAAGGCAAGGTAAAAGGGTTAGGTAAAATTGCAATTTCTAATGAGCACTCTATCTCTAATGTGTTTTTAGTAGAGTCTCTTGGATATAATTTGCTATCGGTTAGTCAATTATGCAATATGGGATGTAACTGTCTATTTACAAATGTAGATGTGTCTGTCTTTAGAAGAAGTGATGGTTCACTAGCTTTTAAGGGTGTATTAGACGGCAAACTTTATTTAGTTGATTTTGCAAAAGAAGAGGCCGGTCTAGATGCATGCTTAATGGCTAAGACTTGCATGGGCTGGCTGTGGCATCGCCGCTTAGCACATGTGGGGATGAAGAACCTCCACAAGCTTCTAAAGGGAGAACACGTGATAGGTCTAACCAATGTTCATTTCGAAAAAGATAGACCTTGTGCAGCTTGTCAAGCAGGGAAACAGGTGGGAGGCTCTCATCACACCAAAAATGTGATGACAACATCAAGACCCCTGGAGCTGCTACATATGGACCTCTTCGGACCCGTCGCCTATCTGAGCATAGGAGGAAGTAAGTATGGTTTAGTTATTGTTGATGATTTTTTCCGCTTCACTTGGGTGTTCTTTTTGCAGGATAAGTCTGAAACCCAAGGGACCCTCAAGCGCTTCCTCAGGAGAGCTCAAAATGAGTTTGAGCTCAAGGTGAAGAAGATAAGGAGCGACAACAGGTCCGAGTTCAAGAACCTTCAAGTGGAGGAGTTCCTTGAGGAGGAAGGGATCAAGCACGAGTTCTCCGCTCCCTACACACCACAGCAAAATGGTGTGGTAGAGAGGAAGAACAGGACGCTAATCGATATGGCGAGGACGATGCTTGGAGAATTCAAGACCCCCGAGTGTTTCTGGTCGGAAGCCGTAAACACGGCTTGCCACGCCATCAACAGGGTCTACCTTCATCGCCTCCTCAAGAAGACTTCGTATGAGCTACTAACCGGTAACAAACCCAATGTATCTTACTTTCATGTATTTGGGAGCAAGTGCTACATTCTAGTAAAGAAGGGTAGAAATTCTAAGTTTGCTCCCAAAGCTGTAGAAGGGTTTTTGTTAGGTTATGACTCAAATACAAAGGTGTATAGAGTCTTCAACAAATCATCGGGTTTGGTTGAAGTCTCTAGCGACGTTGTATTTGATGAGACTAATGGCTCTCCAAGAGAGCAAGTTGTTGATTGTGATGATGTAGATGAAGAAGATGTTCCGACAGCCGCTATACGAACCATGGCGATTGGAGAGGTGCGGCCACAGGAACAAGATGAACGAGATCAACCTTCTTCCTCAACAACGGTGCATCCCCAACTCAGGACGATGAACAGGTTCATCAAAAGGAGACGTGTGATCAAGGGGGAGCACAAGATGATCATGTGATGGAGGAAGAAGCGCAATCGGCACCTCCAACCCAAGTTCGAGTGATGATTCAAAGGGATCATCCCGTCGACCAAATTTTGGGTGACATTAGCAAGGGAGTAACTACTCGATCTCGATTAGTTAATTTTTGTGAGCATTACTCCTTTGTCTCTTCTATTGAGCCTTTCAGGGTAGAGGAGGCCTTGCTAGATCCGGATTGGGTATTGGCCATGCAAGAGGAACTCAACAACTTCAAGCGCAATGAAGTTTGGACACTGGTGCCTCGTCCCAAGCAAAATGTTGTGGGAACCAAGTGGGTGTTCCGCAACAAACAGGACGAGCACGGAGTGGTGACGAGGAACAAGGCTCGACTTGTGGCAAAAGGTTATGCCCAAGTCGCAGGTTTGGACTTTGAGGAGACTTTTGCTCCTGTGGCTAGGCTAGAATCAATTCGTATCTTGCTAGCATATGCTGCTCACCATTCTTTCAGGTTGTACCAAATGGATGTGAAGAGCGCTTTCCTCAACGGGCCGATCAAAGAGGAGGTGTACGTGGAGCAACCCCCTGGCTTCGAGGATGAACGATACCCCGACCACGTGTGTAAGCTCTCTAAGGCGCTCTATGGACTTAAGCAAGCCCCAAGAGCATGGTATGAATGCCTTAGAGACTTTCTAATTGTTAATGCTTTCAAGGTTGGGAAAGCCGATCCAACTCTCTTTACTAAGACATGTGATGGTGATTTGTTTGTGTGCCAAATTTATGTCGATGACATAATATTTGGTTCTACTAACCAAAAGTCTTGTGAAGAGTTTAGCAGGGTGATGACGCAGAAATTCGAGATGTCGATGATGGGCGAGTTGAACTACTTCCTTGGGTTCCAAGTGAAGCAACTCAAGGACGGCACCTTCATCTCCCAAACGAAGTACACGCAAGATCTGCTAAAGCGGTTTGGGATGAAGGATGCCAAGCCCGCAAAGACTCCGATGGGAACCGACGGACACACCGACCTCAACAAAGGAGGTAAGTCCGTTGATCAAAAAGCATACCGGTCCATGATAGGTTCTTTGCTTTATTTATGTGCTAGTAGACCGGATATTATGCTTAGCGTATGCATGTGTGCTAGATTTCAATCCGATCCTAAGGAGTGTCACTTAGTAGCGGTGAAGCGAATTCTAAGATATTTGGTTGCTACGCCTTGCTTCGGGCTCTAGTATCCAAAAGGGTCTACCTTTGACTTGGTTGGATACTCAGATTCCGACTATGCTGGATGTAAGGTCGATAGGAAGAGTACATCAAGGACGTGCCTGGTGTCGTGGAACTCTAAGAAACAAACCTCCGTTGCCCTATCCACCGCTGAGGCCGAGTATGTTGCCGCAGGACAGTGTTGCGCGCAACTACTTTGGATGAGGCAAACCCTCCGGGACTTTGGCTACAATCTGAGCAAAGTCCCACTCCTATGTGATAATGAGAGTGCTATCCGCATGGCGGAAAATCCTGTTGAGCACAGCCGCACAAAGCACATAGACATCCGGCATCACTTTTTGAGAGACCACCAGCAAAAGGGAGATATCGAAGTGTTTCATGTTAGCACCGAGAACCAGCTAGCCGATATCTTTACCAAGCCTCTAGATGAGAAGACCTTTTGCAGGTTGCGTAGTGAGCTTAATGTCTTAGATTCGCGGAACTTGGATTGAATTGTAGCATACATGTGTTTATGCCTTTGATCATGTTCATTCTGCATTTTGTTGCTTATTGTGGTGCTCAAGTTGTACAAACACTCCCTGGACCTCACAAGTCCGTTGCAAAGTGATGCACAGTTTTAGGGGGAGATGTGTTACAACTTGACCCTTTGAGACTAACCGTATGCTTGAGTTTGCTTGAAGGAGAATTAAAAGGGAAAAGGTGGACTTGGACCATGAAAGACTTCCACTGCACTCCGATGAGAGGGTAACTTATTCCAAGTTCATCTCATGTACTCTTATTGCCTTTGTATTCTTATTGAAGATTTTGGTGAGGCAATGGGGTTCTGGGGCCAAGATTGATCCCGTTTTGGTGCTTGATGCCAAAGGGGGAGAAAATAAAGGCCAAAGCGATAAATGGATCAGCTACCACTTGAAAGATTTTGAAAATAGAGATTTTGAAAATAGTAGAATAGAGCTTTTTCAAAACTCTTTTGTTGTCTCTTTTATCAAAAGTTGGCCTCTTATGGGGAGAAGTGTTGATTATGGGAAAAAGGGGGAGTTTTTGAAATCTTTCTTTTGGAATGACTCTCTTTATGCTTCAACATGTGTGTTTGACTTAGAGATAGAGATTTGAGTTTGATTTGCAAAAACAAACCAAGTGGTGGCAAAGGATGATCCATATATGCCAAAATTGAATCAAAATAAATTTGAGTTTTATTTGAAGTAATATTGCACTTGTTCTAGTTGCTTTATATTGTGTTGGCATAAATCACCAAAAAGGGGGAGATTGAAAGGGAAATGTGCCCTTGGGCCATTTCTAAGTATTTTGGTGATTGAGTGCCAACACAAGTGCTTAAATGTGAATCTATACCCATGGATGGACATAGTACAAATCAAGAGTAAAGGTATGTTTCTAAGCCTTAGTACATTGTTTTGAAGACTAATGTATTGTGTCTAAGTGCTTGAAACAGGAAAAGTCGAGTCAGAGAAAAGTTGGCTGTGTACAGCCAAAAGGCTGTTCGGTCTGGAGCACCGGACTGTCCGGTGGTGCACCGGACAGTGTCCGGTGCGCCAGGCTGCCTCGAGCGAAGTGGCCGCTCTCGGGAATTCGCCGACGGCGTACGGCTAAAATTCACCGGACTGTCCGGTGAGCCAACGGTCGGCCGGGCCAACGGTCGGCCGCGGAATCTGCGCGCGACACGTGGCCGGGCCAACGGTCGGAAGGGGGCACCGGACTGTCCGGTGTGCACCGGACTGTCCGGTGCGCCAACGGCTCCCAGATCTGCAACGGTCGGCTGCACCATTTAAGGAAGGAAATCGGGCACCGGACAGTGTCCGGTGTGCACCGGACTGTCCGGTGCACCCGACGACAGAAGGCAAGGTCAGCCTTCCAGAATTGCTCTCAACGGCTCCTAGCTGCCTTGGGGCTATAAAAGGGACCCCTAGGCGCATGGAGGAGAATACCAAGCAACCTTAGAGCATTCTTGATCATCCACACTCAGTCTTTGCGCATCCGTTTGTCATTCTCAGTGATTCGAGCTCCGTTCTAGTGAGAACTTTGAGATAGTCTTTTGAGCTCGATTCTTGGCCGTGTGTGTGCGCATTTTGCTGTGGATTTGTGTGTGTTGCTTCCCTCCCTTACTACGTATTTCTTTGTGAATCTCAAGTGTAAGGGCGAGAGACTCCAAGTTGTGGAGATTCCTCGCAAACGGGATATTGAAAGGAAAAGCATAACACTGTGGTATTCAAGTTGATCATTGGATCACTTGAGAGGAGTTGAGTGCAACTCTCGTCCGTTGGGACGCCACAATGTGGAGTAGGCAAGTTTTGTACTTGGCCGAACCACGGGATAAACCACTGTGTCTTCTCTGTGTTGATCTTTTGTGGTATTGTGATTTGTTGAGACTCATCTCTAGCCACTTGGCGATTATTGTGCTAACACTTAACAAGTTTTTGTGGCTATAAGTTTAAGTTTCACAGGATCACCTATTCACCCCCCCTCTAGGTGCTCACAATCACCCCGTCGACACCATCCTCGGCGACATTCATAAGGGGGTAACCACTAGATCTCGTGTTGCACATTTTTGTGAGCATTACTCTTTTGTTTCCTCTATTGAGCCACACAAGGTAGAGGAAGCACTACAAGATTCGGATTGGGTGGTGGCAATGCAAGAGGAGCTCAACAACTTCACCAGGAATGAGGTATGGCATTTAGTTCCACGTCCTAATCAAAATGTTGTGGGAACCAAGTGGGTCTTCCGCAACAAGCAAGACGAGCATGATGTGGTGACAAGGAACAAAGCTCGACTTGTGGCCAAGGGATACTCCCAAGTCGAAGGTTTGGATTTCGGTGAAACCTATGCACCCGTAGCTAGGCTTGAGTCAATTCTCATATTATTGGCCTATGCTACTTACCATGGCTTTAAGCTTTATCAAGTGGACGTGAAAAGCGCCTTCCTCAATGGACCAATCAAGGAAGAGGTCTATGTTGAGCAACCTCCCGACTTTGAAGATAGTGAGTACCCTAACCATGTTTATAAACTCTCTAAGGCGCTTTATGGGCTCAAGCAAGCCCCAAGAGCATGGTATGAATGCCTTAGGAATTTCCTTATCACTAATGGATTCAAAGTCGGAAAGGCCGATCCTACTCTATTCACTAAAACTCTTGAAAATGACTTGTTTGTATGCCAAATTTATGTTGATGATATTTGAAAGGGAATTAGGCTTACACCTAGTTTCTAAATAATTTTGGTGGTTGAATTGCCCAACACAAATAATTGGACTAACTAGTTTGCTCTAGTGTATAAGTTATACAGATGCCAAAGGTTCACACTTAGCCAATAAAAAGACAAAGTATTGGGTTCAACAAAAGAGTAAAAGGGTCAACCGAAGGCACCTCTGGTGTGGCGCACCGGACTGTCCGGTGTGCCACCGGACAGTGTCCGGTGCACCACCGGACAGTGTCCGGTGCACCAGAGGACTCCAACTCAAACTCGTCACCTTCGGGAAAATCCAGAGGCGCTCCGCTATAATTCACCGGACAGTGTCCGGTGCTCCAAGGAACGGCGCCTCAGGAACTCGCCAGCTTCGGGAATTCGCAACGGCTAGTCCGCTATAATTCACCGGACATGTCCGGTGTACACCGGACTGTCCGGTGTACACCGGACTGTCCGGTGTGCCATCGAAGCAACGGATACTTCGGCGCCAACGGCTACCTGCAGCACATTAAATGCGCGCCAGCGCGCAGAAGTCAGGCACGCCCATACTGGCGCACCGGACACTCTACAGTACATGTCCAGTGCGCCACCGGACATCCAGGCGGGCCCAGAAGACAGGGCTCCAACGGTCGGAACCTAACGGTTTTGGTGACGTGGCTGGCGTACTGGACATGTCCGGTGCACCATACGACAGTCAGCCCCACCAAACGGCTAGTTTGGTGGTTGGGGCTATAAATACCCCCCAACCACCCACCATTCATGGCATCCAAGTTTTCCACTTCTCAACCACTTACACGAGCTAGGCATTCAATTCTAGACACACCCAAGTGATCAAATCCTCTCCAATTCCACACAAGGCTTTAGTGATTAGCGAGAGAGATTTGTCGTGTTCTTTTGAGCTCTTGCGCTTGGATTGCTTCTTTTCTTTCTCACTTGTTCTTGTGATCAAAACTCAATTGTAACCAAGGCAAGAGGCACCAATTGTGTGGTGACCCTTGCGGGGAAGTTTTGTTCCTGTTTGATTGAGAAGAAGAAGCTCACTCGGTCCGAGGGACCATTTGAGAGAGGGAAAGGGTTGAAAGAGACCCGGTCTTTGTGACCACCTCAACGGAGAGTAGGTTTGCGAGAACCGAACCTCGGTAAAATAAATCCTTGTGTCTCACCGCTTTACTTGCTTGCGATTTGTTTTACGCCCTCTTGCGGACTCGTTTATATTTCTAACGCTAACCCGGCTTGTAGTTGTGATTAGTTTTGAGAATTTCAGTTTCGCCCTATTCACCCCCCTCTAGGCGACTATCAATTGGTATCAGAGCCCGTTGCTTCATTAGAGCCTAACCGCTCGAAGTGATGTCGGGAGATCACGCCAAGAAGGAGATGGAGACCGGCGAAAAGCCCACTACAAGCAACGAGAAAGCTCTATCGGGAGAGTCCCGCAACAAGGAGAAGCGGAAGGAGAAGAAGAAGGAAAAGAAGACTTCTTCCCTCAAGTCGCATCGGAGTGGCGACAAAATTAAGAAGATGAGGAAGGTGGTCTACTACGAGACCGACACTTCATCACCTTCTACCTCCGGCTCCGACGCGCCCTCCATAACTTCGAAGCGCCATGAGCGTAAGAAGTTTAGTAAGATCCCCTTACATTATCCTCGTACCTCTAGACATACTCCATTACTTTCCATTCCATTAGGCAAACCGCCAACCTTTGACGGTGAAGATTATGCTAGGTGGAGTGATTTAATGAAATTTCATCTAACCTCACTCCACAAAAGTATATGGAATGTTGTTGAGTTTGGTGTACAGGTACCATCCGTAGGGGATGAAGACTATGACTCGGACGAGGTGGCCCAAATCCACCACTTTAACTCCCAAGCCACTACTATACTCCTCGCCTCTCTAAGTCGAGAAGAGTATAATAAGGTGCAAGGGTTAAAAAGTGCGAAGGAAATTTGGGACGTACTCAAGACCGCGCACGAGGGAGACGAGGTGACAAAGATCACCAAGCGGGAAACGATCGAGGGGGAGCTCGGTCGCTTCATGCTTCACCAAGGGGAGGATCCACAAGCTATGTACAACCGCTTGAAGACCTTGGTGAACCAAGTGCGCAACCTCGGGAGCGAAAAATGGGATGACCATGAGATGGTCAAGGTTATTCTTAGATCCCTCGTATTTCTTAACCCTACACAAGTTCAATTAATTCGAGGTGATCCTAGATATAAGCTAATGTCTCCCGAGGAAGTCATAGGAAAATTTGTGAGCTTTGAGCTAATGATTAAAAGCTCAAAGAAAATCATCGAGCAAGGCACCTCCTCCACACCCGAAGCACAATCGGTCGCATTTAAGGCGACAGAGGAGAAGAAGGAGGAGTCTACATCAAGTAGACAACCAATCGACGCCTCCAAGCTCGACAATGAGGAAATGGCGTTCGTCATCAAGAGCTTCTGCCAAATCCTCAAACAAAGGAGGGGGAAGGATTACAAACCTCGCTCCAAGAAAGTGTGTTACAAATGTGGTAAGCCCGGTCATTTTATTGCAAAATGTCCTATATCTAGTGACAGTGACAGGGGCGATGACAAGAAGGGGAGAAGAAAGGAGAAGAAGAAATACTACAAGAAGAGGGGCGGCGATGCCCATGTTTGTCGGGAGTGGGACTCCGACGAAAGCTCTAGCGACTCCTCCGACGACGAGGACGCCGCCAACATCGCCGTCACCAAGGGACTTCTCTTCCCCAACGTCGGCCACAAGTGCCTCATGGCAAAGGACGGCAAAAGGAAGAAGGTTAAATCAAAATCATCCACTAAATATGAATCTTCTAGTGATGATAATGCTAGTGATGAGGAAGATAACTTGCGTAACCTTTTTGCCAACCTTAACATGGAACAAAAGGAAAAGTTAAATGAATTAATTAGTGTCATCCATGAAAAGGATGATCTCTTGGACTCCCAAGAGGACTTCCTAATCAAGGAAAATAAAAAGCATGTTAAGGTTAAGAATGCTTATGCTCTAGAGGTAGAAAAATGTGAGAAATTATCTAGTGAGCTAAGCACATGCCATGACACTATTGCCAACCTTAGAAATGAAAATGCCAAATTAATTGCTAAGGTTGACTCTCATGTTTGTAATGTTTCAACTTCCAATCCTAGAGATGATAAAGTTGATTTACTTGCTAGGATTGATGAGTTGAATGTTTCTATTGCTAGCCTTAGGATTGAAAATGAGAAATTGCTTGCTAAGGCTAAAGATTTTGATGTTTGCAATGTTACTATTTCTAACCTTAGAAGTGAAAATGACATATTACATGCTAAGGTTATAGAATTAAAATCTTGCAAACCC
Organism: Zea mays; assembly: GCF_902167145.1. Lineage (NCBI taxonomy): Eukaryota > Viridiplantae > Streptophyta > Magnoliopsida > Poales > Poaceae > Zea > Zea mays. The sequence continues at coordinate 78,034,236 of NC_050105.1, forward strand.
TCTACATCTATCGTTGAGCATGTATCTATTTGTACTAGATGTAGAGATGTTGATATTAATGCTATTCATGATCACATGGCTTTAATTAAACAACAAAATGATAATATAGCAAAATTAGATGCTAAAATTGCCGAGCATAACTTAGAGAATGAAAAATTTAAATTTGCTCGTAGTATGCTTTATAATGGGAGACGCCCTGGCATCAAGGATGGCATTGGCTTCCAAAGGGGAGACAATGTCAAACTTAATGCCCCTCCTAAAAGATTGTCTAATTTTGTAAAGGGCAAGGCTCCCATGCCTCAGGATAACGAGGGTTACATTTTGTACCCTGCCGGTTATCCCGAGAGCAAAATTAGGAGAATTCACTCTAGGAAGTCTCACTCTGGCCCAAATCATGCTTTTATGTATAAGGGTGAGACATCTAGTTCTAGGCAACCAACTCGTGCTAAGTTGCCTAATAAGAGAACTCCTAATGCATCAAATGATCATGACATTTCATTCAAAACTTTTGATGCATCATATGTTTTAACTAACAAATCCGGCAAGGTAGTTGCCAAGTTTGTTGGGGGCAAACACAAGGGCTCCAAGACTTGTGTTTGAGTACCCAAAGTTCTTGTTTCTAATGCCAAAGGACCCAAAACCATTTGGGTACCTAAAGTCAAGAACTAAACTTGTTTTGTAGGTTTATGCATCCGGGGGCTCAAGTTGGATCATCGATAGCGGGTGCACAAACCACATGACTGGGGAGAAGAAAATGTTCTCCTCCTACGAGAAAAACCAAGATCCCCAACGAGCGATCACATTCGGGGATGGAAACCAAGGTTTGGTCAAAGGATTGGGTAAAATTGCTATATCTCCTGACCATTCTATTTCCAATGTTTTTTCTTGTAGATTCATTAGCTTACAATTTGCTTTCTGTATCTCAATTATGCAAAATGGGCTACAACTGTCTATTCACTGATATTGGTGTCACTGTCTTTAGAAAAAGTGATGATTCAATAGCATTTAAGGGAGTGTTGGAGGGTCAGCTATACTTGGTAGATTTTGATAGAGCTGAACTCGACACTTGCTTAATTGCTAAGACTAACATGGGTTGGCTCTGGCACCGCCGACTAGCCCATGTTGGGATGAAGAATCTTCATAAGCTTCTAAAGGGAGAGCACATTTTAGGACTAACCAATGTTCATTTTGAGAAAGACAGGGTTTGTAGCGCATGCCAAGCAGGGAAGCAAGTTGGTGCTCACCATCCACACAAGAACATCATGACTACTGACAGGCCACTGGAGCTCCTACACATGGACCTATTCGGCCCAATCGCTTACATAAGCATCGGCGGGAGTAAGTACTGTCTAGTTATTGTGGATGATTATTCTCGCTTCACTTGGGTATTCTTTTTGCAGGAAAAATCTCAAACCCAAGAGACCTTAAAAGGATTCTTGAGACGGGCTCAAAATGAGTTCGGCTTAAGGATCAAGAAAATTAGAAGCGACAACGGGACGGAGTTCAAGAACTCTCAAATTGAAGGCTTTCTTGAGGAGGAGGGCATCAAGCATGAGTTCTCTTCTCCCTACACGCCACAACAAAATGGTGTAGTGGAGAGGAAGAATCGAACTCTATTGGACATGGCTAGAACCATGCTTGATGAGTACAAGACTTCGGATCAGTTTTGGGCTGAGGCGGTCAACACCGCTTGCTACGCCATCAACCGGTTATATCTTCACCGAATCCTCAAGAAGACATCGTATGAACTCCTAACCGGTAAAAAGCCCAATATTTCATATTTTAGAGTCTTTGGTAGCAAATGCTTTATACTTGTTAAAAGAGGTAGAAAATCTAAATTTGCTCCTAAAACTGTAGAAGGCTTTTTACTAGGATATGATTCAAACACAAGGGCATATAGAGTCTTTAACAAGTCCTCCGGACAAGTTGAAGTTTCTTGTGACGTTGTGTTTGATGAGACTAACGGCTCTCAAGTAGAGCAAGTTGATCTTGATGAGATAGGTATTGAAGAGGCTCCGTACATCGCGCTAAGGAGCATGTCCATTGGGGATGTGTTTCCTAAGGAATCCGAAGAGTCTCCAAATGCACAAGATCAACCATCCTCCTCCACGCAAGCATCTCCACCAACTCAAAATGAGGATGAAGCTCAAGGTGATGAAGTAGAAGATCAAGCAAATGAGCCACCTCAAGATGACGACAATGATCAAGGGGGAGATGCAAATGATCAAGACAAGGAGGATGAAGAACAAAGGCCGCCACACCCAAGAGTCCACCAAGCAATACAACGAGATCACCCCGTCGACACCATCCTCGGCGACATTCATAAGGGGGTAACCACTAGATCTCGTGTTGCACATTTTTGTGAGCATTACTCTTTTGTTTCCTCTATTGAGCCACACAGGATAGAGGAAGCACTTCAAGATTCGGATTGGGTGGTGGCGATGCAAGAGGAGCTCAACAATTTCACTAGGAATGAGGTATGGCATTTAGTTCCACATCCTAACCAAAATGTTGTTGGAACCAAATGGGTTTTCCGCAACAAGCAAGATGAGCATGGTGTGGTGACAAGGAACAAAGCTCGACTTGTGGCCAAAGGATACTCCCAAGTCGAAGGTTTGGATTTTGGTGAAACCTATGCACCCGTAGCTAGGCTTGAGTCAATTAGCATATTATTAGCCTATGCTACTTACCATGGCTTTAAGCTTTATCAAATGGACGTGATAAGTGCCTTCCTCAATGGACCAATCAAGGAAGAGGTCTATGTTGAGCAACCTCCCGGCTTTGAAGACAGTGAGTATCCTAACCATGTCTATAAGCTCTCTAAGGCGCTTTATGGGCTCAAGCAAGCCCCAAGAGCATGGTATGAATGCCTTAGGGATTTCCTTATCACTAATGGATTCAAAGTCGGAAAGGCCGATCCTACTTTATTCACTAAAACTCTTGAACATGACTTGTTTGTATGCCAAATTTATGTTGATGATATTATATTTGGGTCTTCTAACGAGTCTACTTGTGTAGAATTTAGTAGGATCATGACACAAAAGTTCGAGATGTCTATGATGGGGGAGTTGAAGTATTTCTTAGGATTTCAAGTGAAGCAACTCCAAGAAGGCACCTTCCTAAGCCAAACGAAGTACACTCAAGATATTCTAAGCAAGTTTGGAATGAAGGATGCCAAACCCATCAAGACACCCATGGGAACCAATGGGCATCTCGACCTCGACGAGGGAGGTAAATCCGTCGATCAAAAGGTATACCGGTCGATGATAGGTTCTTTACTATATTTATGTGCATCTCGACCGGATATTATGCTTTCCGTATGCATGTGTGCAAGATTCCAAGCCGACCCTAAGGAAGCTCACCTTACGGCCGTAAAACGAATCTTGAGATATTTAGTTTATACTCCTAAGTTTGGGCTTTGGTATCCTAGGGGATCCACTTTTGATTTGATTGGTTATTCGGATGCCGATTGGGCGGGGTGTAAAATCAATAGGAAGAGCACATTGGGGACTTGCCAGTTCTTGGGAAGATCCTTGGTGTCTTGGGCTTCAAAGAAGAAAAATTCGGTTGCTCTTTCTACCGCCGAAGCCGAGTATATTGCCGCAGGACATTGTTGCGCGCAACTACTTTGGATGAGGCAAACCCTTAGGGACTATGGTTACAAATTAACCAAAGTTCCTCTTCTATGTGATAATGAGAGTGCAATCCGCATGGCGGATAATCCCGTTGAGCATAGCCGCGCTAAGCACATAGCCATTCGGTATCACTTTTTAAGGGATCACCAACAAAAGGAAGATATCGAGATTTCTTACATTAATACTAAAGATCAATTAGCCGATATCTTTACCAAGCCTCTTGATGAACAAACTTTTAACAAACTTAGGCATGAGCTAAATATTCTTGATTCTAGGAACTTCTTTTGTTGATTTGCACACATAGCTCATTTATATACCTTTGCTCATATCTCTTTCATATACTATGACTAATATGCTTTCAAGTCTATTTCAAACCAAGTCATAGGTGTATTGAAAGGGAATTGGAGTCTTCGGCGAAGACAAAGGTTTCCACTCCGTAACTCATCCTTCGCCGTCACTCCAAGCAACTCTCCATTTTTGGGGAGAAAGCATGAGCACCAAGCAAAAGGACTCCATCTTTGGTATAATCTTCACTCATTTATTTATGACCAAAGTGGGAGAAAGTAATTTTAAGGGCTTATATTTCACTCTAAGTATCCGTTTTTGGCGATTCATGCCAAAGGGGAGAAAGTATTAGCCCAAAGCAAAAGGACCGCACCACCACCCTAATTTTACAAATGATTTTCAATTGGTATATTTCAAATTGGTATCTTATTGTGTTCAAAAGGGAGAGCAAGTAGTATTTTCAAAATTATTATCTTAAAAACCCTCTTGAACACTAAGAGGAGATTTCATTAAGGGTGAGTTTTGTTTAGTCAAAGGAAAAGCATTTGAAACAGGGGGAGAAAATTTCAAATCTTGAAAATGCTTTGCAAAATCTTACTCATTTACCTTTGACTATTTGCAAAAGAACTTTGAAAAGGATTTACAAAAGAATTTGCAAAAACAAAACATGTGGTGCAAGCGTGGTCCAAAATGTTAAAAACAAAGAAACAATCCATGCATATCTTATGAGTAGTTATATTGGCTCAATTCCAAGCAACCTTTGCACTTACATTATGCAAGCTAGTTCAATTATGTACTTCCATATTTGCTTTGGTTTGTGTTGGCATCAATCACCAAAAATGGGGAGATTGAAAGGGAATTAGGCTTACACCTAGTTCCTAAATAATTTTGGTGGTTGAATTGCCCAACACAAATAATTGGACTAACTAGTTTGCTCTAGTGTATAAGTTATACAGGTGCCAAAGGTTCACACTTAGCCAATAAAAAGACAAAGTATTGGGTTCAACAAAAGAGCAAAAGGGTCAACCGAAGGCACCTCTGGTGTGGCGCACCGGACTGTCCGGTGTGCCACCGGACAGTGTCCGGTGCACCAGAGGACTCCAACTCAAACTCGTCACCTTCGGGAAAATCCAGAGGCGCTCCGCTATAATTCACCGGACTGTCCGGTGTACACCGGACAGTGTCCGGTGCTCCAAGGAACGACGCCTCCGGAACTCGCCAGCTTCGGGAATTCGCAACGGCTAGTCCGCTATAATTCACCGGACATGTCCGGTGTGCACCGGACTGTCCGGTGTGCCATCGAAGCAACGGATACTTCGGCGCCAACGGCTACCTACAATGCATTGAATGCGCGCCAGCGCGCGCAGAAGTCAGGCACGCCCATGCTGGCGCACCGGACACTCTAAAGTGCATGTCCGGTGCGCCACCGGACATCCAGGCGGGCCCAGAAGACAGAGCTCCAACGGTCGGAACCCAACGGCTTTGGTGACGTGGCTGGCGCACCGGATATGTCCGGTGTGCACCGGACTGTCCGGTGCACCATGCGACAGACAGCCCCACCAAACGGCTAGTTTGGTGGTTGGGGCTATAAATACCCGCAACCACCCACCATTCATTGCATCCAAGTTTTCCACTTCTCAACCACTTACAAGAGCTAGGCATTCAATTCTAGACACACCCAAGTGATCAAATCCTCTCTAATTCCACACAAGGCTTTAGTGATTAGCGAGAGAGATTTGCTGTGTTCTTTTGAGCTCTTGCGCTTGGATTGCTTCTTTTCTTTCTCACTTGTTCTTGTGATCAAAACTCAATTGTAACCAAGGCAAGAGGCACCAATTGTGTGGTGGCCCTTGCGGGGAAGTTTTGTTCCCGTTTGATTGAGAAGAAGAAGCTCACTCGGTCCGAGGGACCGTTTGAGAGAGGGAAAGGGTTGAAAGAGACCCGGTCTTTGTGACCACCTCAACGGGGAGTAGGTTTGCGAGAACCGAACCTCGGTAAAACAAATCCTTGTGTCTCACCGCTTTACTTGCTTGCGATTTGTTTTACGCCCTCTTGCGGACTCGTTTATATTTCTAACGCTAACCCGACTTGTAGTTGTGATTAGTTTTGAGAATTTCAGTTTCGCCCTATTCACCCCCCTCTAGGCGACTATCAAAACCCAAGTTTTGAAAGAATCACTTTATGATTAGCGTGGGTGCTTTGAGAAGTTCTTAGGTTAATTAGACCAACTCTTATAACATTTGCTACAAGTTTAGGCCTTGTGTTTAGCGAGGTTTGCATGCCTTAAATAACTTGATGCTTTTGCGCACCATTAGGGTTGACACTGATGGGCATGTAGTCGTGTGAGATTATACCAACTTAGTTTATAGTGTGGCCTCTAGTATATAGCAGAGTCTAGAGGGAATGCGACTGGTGTTTCGACTAGAAACTCGATAGTGAAGATGACGATGAGCGGTCTGGGAGAGGCTATTTTGAAGACCCACTTATGTGTGGAGAAGGCCCTAGGTTATCTATGTAGTTCATTTTTCGGGAGATTGACCTCGTGTGGGCATCCTTATGAGAGACTCCAACATGGACTAGGAGGAAGCTTGTGTGCTTTTGATACCTTGATGAAAATAATGGAGTCATCGTTGTGAGTTTGTATTTCTATCGCCTTTAAGATTCCACATTTATATTATGTACCTTGGCTATATACTTTACCTTCTTAGTTTAGTTGTTAGGATAGTGGATAGGTTTGGAACCTAGGCGACATAATTCTTTGTGGTAGAGAGAGCAACATACTTAAATCAAAACAATATTGTCATATAGATAGTTTTTTTGTAGGTTTTGACTAGACAAAAAAATTAAAGGCTTTAGTTTGTGAAATAAGTTGCCTAATTCATCTTTCGCCTTGGATGTGACGGTCCCTTCATTTTAAAAAGAGAGAAGAGGAAGAAGAGTAGGAAAAAAGGAATATGACTCACAAGCTTGTATATACACCTTATTATGACTCGACAAAGGCTCCATTATATTTATATCTTATATTGTCTACTGTTCACAACTAAAAGGCTATTTATATTGTTTAACCAACATTTAAATGGTATAAACGAAGGCCACCTATTTTGTTTGTTTAGACTCTAAATCACCAATTTAACGATTCGGTAGTTTAAATCGTCTAAACGGTCTAAATGCAATCGAGCTAAAAATAATTAAATTGACTAAATGGTTATTTAATCCATGGTTAACCTAATAGGTAGACCATAGCTATCACATTGATGTCCAACTAATTAACATCGCAAACATAGTGGATTTAGCTTCATCCTGCAAAAGATATATGCCATAATATCTATTTTTTACATATGATGTTATGTATATTTGATAACGTATTGCCTTCCTCATACATAAATAGATAAATAAAATTTTGGTGTTGTTGCATAAATCCCTTTATGCCATTTTGGGGCCCCTTTGGAATGCAGGTTTCCCCTATTTTTTATGCTTTCTTGTGAAATTTCACAAAGCGATTCATGTGAAATTCATATACAATTTCTCTGAAATTTCTGCGTTTCAAAGGACCATTTATCATCCAGGATAACACTAACACTATTAAGGGCATGTACAAGCTTTGTAATCTAGGCGTTAATGGTTATATCATGAGTCTTTTATCTGTCTCTTAAACTCAGAAAACCGATCCATAGTCTTAGTCTTAATTGTCTCTTGTACTTAAAAAATTGATATAGTCTTAGGGTTGTATCGTGCCCATAGAAGGACAAATTTGTGAAACCAATCTTTCTAAGCTAGATTTAATTGACACGGCCTCTCCAATAATTTGCGGATGAGAACGAATTATTAAACTAAGCGGTAGTCAAGGAATCACATACAGTTTGTTGCTTGCACGATAGCGTAACCCTGAGTCCTGAACTGCATCTTCTTTTGAATTTGCTTAAGGCATGTTTGTTTACTCTAAATTATACAATCTAGCTTAAATAAGTTAAGAGTCAAAGTAATAACACAGATTATTAGATGCTTATTTTGTATTATTGTTTGGTTTTTTATCCACTAATAATTTGTGTAAATAAACATCTCTAATAGAATTATATAAACTGGATTATATAATCCGTATTATATAATATATATAAATTAAGCTAGATTATATAATCATGCAAAAGAAACAAAAATACCCTTAGACTGTCTGTTTTTATTATTATTTGTACATGAGTACAGTTTCAGGCCCTTAGACTGACTATTTTTAGGTCTCCTTTAGATCAAAAGATAATTTATTGAATCCTGCATTTTTCTTGTGCTTTTAAACTGATTCCTACGTTATTGATGTGGAATTTCTGCGGTCGTCTAAAGAAGACCTTATTATTGTTTGTACATGAGTACAGTTTCGTCTTTTCTTAGGGCTTGTTTGGCACAGCTCCAGCTCCTGATTCTAAGCGAGGATCTAGAGGAGCCGTGCCAAACGGGTATTTTTTAAAACTGATTCTCGTGTGGAGCCGAAAGATTGGGAGTCGTTTTTGTGAAGAAAGGTGGGATCTAAAAAAACCTGCTCCACCCTCCCTTAAAACAGCTCCTCAACAAACCAAATATGGACCTCCCCTTAAAGTTTGATCGAAATTACCCGCGATTGCTATTGGACAAAAACATAACGAGCCAATTTATGGATTAAACATTTGAAACCATTTTATGCACTACTATGATGGAAATATTTTATATGTTATTGTTTCTTAATTTTTTTCCGTATATGCATCCTACTTATTGGTTTGTAACAAAGTTGAACTGCAAAGGGTAAAATAGACAATCGCCACAGACCACCAACTCTCAGCAGACAAGAATCAGTTTACTTGCCAAACGGTTTTAAAAATGATTCTGATTCTCTAGGAGAATCAGGAGGATCAGCTCCTCACGAGGATCAGGATCTGGAGCTAAAGAAGCAGGAGCTGGAGCTTTACCAAACGGGCCCTTAATACGTGGATACTTTCCAACCGAGAAAAGGATAGCCCGGATAGATTAATGTCAACACGGGACATTATTACTACAGCATCACTGTCAGAGGAGCACCCACCTCGTGCATGGTTCATGCATATCCGACGTCCTTTTCAAGCTAGTCTGCAGAAAAATACAGCTGAAACTCGTTCATTTTTTTTAAAAAATTAATAAAAAGTTTAGAACCTAACCCACTATGCTCCAGCAGCCAGAGCTGCCACCTGCTACAAATTCCTCTATCCTACGCACGTTGTCTGACTTCATGTCTGAATAATACTCACTCGGTATTAAAATATAATTCGTTTTAGATTAATCATATATTTATAAGTAACATGTAAATGTAATTTCTATGTATATCTATATTTATTATCATTTGAGTGAGTAATTAGTTTTGGCTAGCCGGTAATGCCCCATTCATAATTTGTCTCTTCTTTTATTTTTCTTAAAAAATACTTTTGTCTCTCGTGAATTGCAGGCTTCAGTTTTCAAGCCCTGCGTAGCTTACATACGCATTCAGCTTTGACGTTATTATCAGGCAAGGTTAAGAGAATGTTAGATAATATAAACCGATGTAACGAGAAAGACATGAGCACGCCACTGTAAGCGATATACTCTCGCGAGCGCGATGCCGCGAATGATACACGGGAAGTAGAAAGAGTGTAACGTATCAATATCATTCAACGATACGTGATGGTGATGCTACTTGATCGGTCGATCCCTTCTAGTCGTGACACATCAAATATTTATATGCTAATTAAAAATATTAAATATATTCTAATTATAAAATAAATTATATAGATAAGTATTAAACGGTCGTAAAGACATTAAAGGTGGGTACTGTTTAGTCAACTTGTAAAAGATGTGTAGGCCTCTTAACCTGGACTGGGCGGCTTGGGAATTCATAACTTGAAGATATCTAGGTTCATCCTAATGTTGTTGCGTTGTTTGCGGCATCACTTCAGTCACTTGTTCAAAATGGAACCCAAACAATATTGGGAAAATATCCTATGCAATCACTTATCCTGGTGCAAGCATGCAATCAAGCGATCTGGTGCATCCGATCTAGATCTAATGGTAACTGTTATTTTACATTTAACCCCTTCCACCTGAAACCTAGTGTCTATTTTACATTTAACCACTTCCATATGAAACCGTTGGATCTAGACTGAATGCTCTGGATAGTTTGATTGCACGCTTGCACCAAAATGAGTGATTGCACAGGATATGTCCTCAACAATATTCTAGGTAGATAGATGGCTATAAGGAAGGACTATAGGTGATTGGGCCCCCAATTTGATCAAGTTCGTGCCCAAGAGAATATGTAATTCACGAACAGTTCGAGAGGCTTTACTAAATTCTTTGTGGGTTAACGATATTAAGGAGACATATCCCCACAGGTTTTCTCCGAGTTCTTCATGCTCTGGGACATGCTACAGGAGGTCCACTTGTCACCTAACATCCAAGACCAACACATATTGTCTCCGTCATCTTCAGCCTCGCTCCTACCCGTCCAAATCTGCATATGCTCGTTTCTTCATTGGAGTAGTGACCTTAAAGCCGGCTGGTCGTGTATGGTAGACTTGGGCACCTCCACGATGTAAATATTTTTTTGTGGTTAGCAGCTCAAGACAGATGTTGGACAACATATCGCTTTGCACCGCATGGGTTGGATCACCCTGAGCACTGCCTTCTATGTGATCAGGTTGGAGAAATTAAACTGTCCAACACATTCTAGTGTCATGCGTTTTTGTTAGAGACGTTTGGTACAAAGTGCTCGAGATGGTTGGACTGCAGCAATGCACACCAAATGCTAGTGAGGCAAACTTTCAAGAATGATGAAGAGCTATGGAACCTCTACTGCCTAAAGAAAGTAAAAAAAGCTGGTGGTGTTGATCGCATGGTGGATGTGAAAACACCGCAACGCGCGTGTCTTTGAGCGCGCCTCTCCGAGCACCCGTAAGATCATCCAGGACACTAGTGAGGAAACTAGGCTTTGGAGCTTAGTTGGGGCTTCTGGGCTGAGGGCCATTTGGCCTTAGTTCCAGCCTCACTGGCTTTTTTGAGGTTTTTTGGATGGATGTTTTCTTGTACCTCAAGTTTCGGCCGCCATGAAATGTCTTCGCCTTGTACTGTATTGTATTAGTCTATTTTGGAACTCCCTTTTTGTTTTTAATATATTGATGCGCAGTTCTCCTGCGCGTTCGAGAAAAAGTACTAAATGGCAACACAAATCTATTAAGCCTAATTAATCTATGATTTGATCATGTGATGCTATGTATATAGATAGTTTTGTAATTATACTATATTTAATACTTCCAAATGACATTCAACGAGCATGATTTCCCAGCGCTATTTTTGGCGGAACCAAAAATCCCGTGGTAATCCTCGCTGGTTGGATGACAAATCACACGTTACCAAAAGCAATCGCCAATAAGGAGAGCTAGTGGCTCCAGCCGTTACAAAATTAACACGATCTAGGATTAATTTAACTATCAAGCACAAAATGTAAACACCAAAATGTACTAGCAAATAAAATATCAATGACACTAGAACAAAACAGATCTAGAACAACTCATAAAAATTAACGCACAAAAGGTAAACCAACAACGGATCTATCCATAAGACCGTCATCGCGATAAACATAAAATGTAGATTTATTTACGGTGCTTCCTAGAGGGACGGTGAGGAATACGAGCGGGCGTTCGCAAAGAACTGCATAGAAACTGGATTCGCCAGCACCCAGGCAAAGTCTTCGACGTAGGTTCGGAGATACCGATCTCCCTAGATCTGCTGCACGACAGATGCAGGGACGACAGGGCAAAGAAACAATGGCATAGAGAATTGAGAAGGAGAAGACGAGTTGGTCGTGTTGCTATATGCCTTCAATCTCAAGGTGTCTCCCCTTTATTGAGTGGTCGCAACAACATCCTAGATTCAGTCTGCTAAATTCCAGTAACCGCCCCCTAGAATCTCTCTGCGTGCATCCACATAGAGTTCATGTAGTGCACACCCATTGCTCCCAGTTGACATGTAGTTTAGGTGTGGTACTCGATAACGAAATAATTGAAAGGCAAAAAACAAACTGCTGTTTAGAACACACCTTGACACAATCTCACATCGTCGAAAGTCACACGATAATTTCGCAAAAATGTGAAATACGAGCGAGCGTGCACGTGTGGTAAGTTCATATTAGCCTCCACAACCCTTTGTGTGTCTTATGTGAAGAGTATTTCACATCCTCATATATATGTTGGTTATATCCCACCTAGATGAGCAATGTGGGACTAAATCCCCCCATGTCATCCTTAGATACCACCTTGACTTATAAGAATTGGGTCAATCACAAGCAGGCTTAAATAGGCCAAATTCCAATAATCCCCACCAAAGCTAAGGTCTTCAATTGACTCAATTTCTGTGATTTATAGTATATAGGTGGAGCTACACTTTGCATTGCAGGTTTCACATCCTCACAACTTTGCAATGGACAAAGCCTTGAATTGCTAGTTTTGTGTAAGTATGTTTCACCTATAAGCGTCACTGATCCTGGGCCACTTAAAGTTATACCTCTTATTGGAGCATTACAGTCATGCTCATGTGTCTTTTAACAAGTTTGTTTGAGATTACCCATATCTCATAGACTGTGACCTCACAGTCAAACTCATAAAGGTGTATTCTTACAAGTCTACCCTAGGTTAGTACCTTGTCTTTTATAAGTCCTACAATACATTAAGACAAATAAGCTAGCATCCCTTGCAGTATAGAGAGTACGCTTCTTTTATCAAGAAACAAGTAAAATGATGTACTCTCTTGTTTTACAAAACAATTTGTTCTTTCCAATGTCTTTTTTCATGAGATTTTTGATCACATAGATTGGATTACCACTGTATGATAACATAATGTGGGATTTAATCCCATTCCCTTTACGCTTCATCAATCACAATAAGTGTTAATCCCTTAGTAAAAGGGTCCACTAAGTTTTGAGTAGTATTAATATACTCTACAACGATCTCTCTAGTATTTCTTAAATGCCTTACTAATTTGATTCATCATTTCACATGTCTTGAGAACTTTGCATTGCCTACAATTGTGATCATGATTTGATTATCACAATGCAAAAGAATGGCTGGTACCGGTTTAACAACCATTGACAGGTATATCAAGAGCTCTTTCAGCCATTCTGCCTCAGTAGTGGCTGACTAAAGTGCTATAGGTTCTGCCTCTATAGTATACTCCATTAAGATTGTCTGTTTATGAGACCTCCAAGAAATTACATCCCCACCAATAGTGAATATATATCCATTATGGCCTTGATCTCACATGCATCTGGGATCCAGTTGGAATCACTATACCCTTCAAGTATAGCAAGGTACCCAGTATAGCGAAGTTCATATGTAGAAGTACCTTTCAAGTACCTCATTACAAATTCTAGTGTGCACTAGTGATCGCTTCCCAGATTAGAAGTGCATATGCTCAATTTTCTTACAACAACCGAGATATCAGATCTAGTCGCACCAGCAAGATACATGAGAGAACCAAAAATTTGGGAGTATCTCAGCTGATTAATTATTTGTCCTTTGTTCTTGTGAAGTTTTAGACTAGGATCAAATGGTATTGGGGAAGCTTTAGAGTTAGAAAAACCCAAAGCGATTCAGAATGTTCTCTACATAATGAGATTGTTTTAGTGTAATCTCATTCTCACCCTTAATTAGTTTTATATTTAGTATAACATCTGCCTCTCCCAAATCCTAGTCCTAAAATTACTCAATGCTTGTCCCAAAATCCAGTGTGTCATCCATATACAAGCACAATATTACTCCCTTACCACCAACGAACCGATAGTACACACAAGTGTCAGGTTTGTTTACCACAAAGCATGCTAACATCAAAGTTCTATCGAACTTTTCATGTCATTGCTTTGGCATCTACTTGAAGCCATACAAGGGTTATCTTAATCTACATAACATGTTCTCTTGTCCAGGTATCACAAATCCATATGGCTTCTTCATATAGATCTCTTCATCAAGCTCTCAATTAAGGAAAGTTGTCTTCACATTCATTTGATGGATGAGTAGATCATGACACGCAGCAAGTGCAACTAGCACACAAAATATGATCAACCTCACAACTGGTGAATAGGTATCAAAATAATCCTTGCCATCTTTTTGGGCAAATCCCTTCGCCACAAGTCTAGCCTTGTTTTTATCGATAGCACCATCTAGTTTTAGTTTTTCTTGAATATCCACTTATATCCCACAAGTTTACACCCAATAGGCAAGTCACATATGTTCCAAGTGCCATTTTTTAAAATGAACTCCATTTCATTACGAACTTCCTCCTTCCAGCGCTCTGCATCTGGTGATGCATATGACTCTGCAAGGGTTTTTGGTGTATCATCCACAACATGGTAAAGTCATCACCAAATGATTTTTCAGTCCTTTTTCTCTTGCTCCTTCGAGGAGCAACTATATTGTTATCCTTAGTTTGTTGTTTAGTATATGTAGGAGGTAAGGAAATTGGAATGGGTTAAGGAGTAAAATTAGTAGATGCCACACTACATGTTGCAACTATATCATTCATAGGGAATATATCTTAAAAAAATATGGCATCACAAGATTCAATCACGGTGTTAATGTGCACATCTGGAAAATCAAATTTCACCACCAAACATTTATAGGTTGCACTATTGTGCGCATAATCTAGAAAGACACAATCAATGGTTTTTTGTCCTGATTTTGTTTCTTGCATACAGGCACATTAACTTGGTTAAACAACACTGTAAATAGCTTTGTCCCACCATGCGTGGAGAAATCTGAGAGCGGGCTTTGTACCTTTCTGTAACGCCCCGAATTTCGAGTTGAATTTTTTCTTCTTTTCTCTGTCGCTCGCTAAATTCGGGCGTTACCCCTCTTTCCCATTTCTTTTCGCTAAAACCTCACCCGTCTTCAAAACTTTAGGTCATGTGATAATAGTAAACCCTAGGGTTATTTTCTTTGGTTTGTTGCACCATGCCGAACCATGCATTTTTTGATTGTTTGAAAGTGTGAAAGCATTCATATAGAAAATAGATGTCAAAAAGGAAAATCTTTTCTTTTCTCTCCCCTCCCTCTTTCCCCTCTTTTGGCCCAGTCGCCCCCCCCCTCTCGCGCCGTGGGCCGGCGTGGCCGCGGCCCGCCTCGCCCCCCCTCGCGCCCCCCGCTTTGGGCCCAAGAGAGGCCAAGCCGCGCCCCCTCCCCTCCCCCCAAATCTCTCTCTCCCCTGCCCAACCCGCCCCGACCCCCTGCTCGCCCGAAACCGCCGCCGCCGCCCTCCCCGCCCGCGGTGAGCCCCTCCCTCCCGCTCTCCTGTTCTCTCTCCCCTCCCTCCTCCTTCCCCCGGCCGCCGGCGCTCTCCCCGCGGCGTGGCCGCGCTCGCCGGCCCGCCCGTCCCGAGCTCGCGCCGCCTCGGCCGCTCCCGCCCCGGACGAGCTCGCCGTCCCCGGCCGCTCCCGCCCCCGGACGAGCTCGCCGCCCCCGGCCGCGCCCGCCCTCGGCTCGCCCGCCCCGAGCTCGCCCCCGCCATGGCCACGCTCACCGACCCCGCCCGCCCCGGCCATGGCGGCCCCTGCCCGTCGCACCCGCGCTGTCCCCTGCCCCGGCGTGGTGGCCGACCGTGGCCTCGCCGGCCATGGCGCCCGCGCGACGTGCCCCGCCCCGCTCGCGCGCGCTCCCTTGCCCGCGGCGTCGCCCGTCTCGCCCGTGCTCGCCCGCCCATGTTCGCCCGCCCGCCCCGGCGTGTCCTGCTCGCGTCGTGATGGCCCCGGCGCGGCCTCGAGCTCGGCCCAGCGTGCCTATGGCGCGCGGCTTTGAGCTCGGCCAGCGCGCGGCCCCGACCTGTGCACGGCTAGTTCACGGCGCGTATGTGCGGCCTTGCGCGCGCGCTGCTCGCGCGGTGCCTTGGCACGACTCGCCGTGCCCTCGTCTACCCCTAAACGTGCCCGTCTACCCCCCCGTATAATTTATGCGCGCTAATCACGTTGTTCATGTTAATGAAATAGAAAACTCAATTTGGAAATTGGTTACGTTAGTTAATTCATATAGTTAATCGTCTATCTCATTTAATGTTGATCAACTGAAAGTGGTCATGTTTCTATTAGTGCATGTGGCTAATCCTTATTATTGGAACTAAGTAGAACTAGAGCACGTAACGTCTAGTTATTCGTCTCTACCCGTAATGCGCCTCGAGCATAAGCTTTAACCCCTGTGAGACCTTCCCCTGTCTCTTTCTAACCATGGTAAATGCAATATCGTATGTCATATCCTATACATGTTTAATCTAATTGTTCTCTTGTATGGTGTACTGTTTGTTTCCTAATTTGAATGGATGGATGTATGTATGTTTGCACTCGCATAGAGAACGATTTGGTCGAGGAACCCGAAGAACTCGCAGGAGAAGCCCCTGAGCAGCAGTCGGTTGGTGGAGGCAAGTGTCCCTTGACCTATCTCTGTCCTATTCATTCTTTAATTCACCTCCCGCATTACGCATTTATACCTAAGGATTGACTAGCTTTGTTATCTATGTCCTTGTTTACCTATCTGGGTTGGATTATTATTGCTTAGTCTTATGCTATTGCTCAACTCTAATCAATGAACATGATGAGAATTATCGATGATACGCTGTTTTCCCTTCTTTTATTATGATGTTATACTTGTGGTCTTTAAGGGGGCTCGAGCGGTTTCTCGAGTGCCTCTCCGTAAGGACCTGTTCGTTGGATGACCGCCCGGGAAAACAGTGCAACCATGAGGGTGGAATGGGGTGCCCTTAGCTGAATAATTAGAGGATTTGGGGTGTAGTTCGCTTCATCGTCGTGCCGTCAATGGGGCTCGGTGTATGCGGCTCGCTCTGCCAAGGTTGATTTGTCCCTTGGGGAGGAGTGCGGTACATTTAGGAAACCTAACGGGCGGCTACAGCCCCGGGGAATCTTTGTAAAGGCTACGTAGTGAGACCCTGCCTACTCACCTTGGGAGTGTTCAAGTGTCCGTACAACCCGAGGCAAAAAGAGAATCATGGCTCATGGGTAAAGTGCGTAACCTCTGCAGAGTGTTATGAAACTGATATATCAGCCGTGTTCGCGGTTATGAGCAGCCAAGGGAGCTCCAGTGATTAGTGATATTTGATCAGAGATGTTCTGATTGCAGGTGACAATGAGATTGATGGTTCTTGGTTTTGACTCTGGTAATGGTAAGTGGTACTCTTTCCGTTTGGAAAGGAGTACGTTTGGGTTAATAACGTGGGTTAACTCTAAAACTTGGCTTTCTCTACTAGTAATAATAATCTGACCAACTAAAAGCAACTGCTTGACTTATCTCCACATAAAGCTAGTCCACTACAGCCAAACAGGACACTTGCTGAGTATGTGATGTGTACTCACCCTTGCTCTACACACCAAACCCCCCATCCCCAGGTTGTCAGCATTGCAACCCCTGCTCAGGAGAAGGCGAAGCCGTGGAAGGAGACTTCCAGGAGTTCCAAGACTACGATGAGTTCTAGGCGTGGGTTAGCGGCAACCCCCAGTCGGCTGCCTGTGAAGGCCGCATTTATCTACGTTTCTTTTCCGCACTTTGATTATTTGTAAAGACTATGTGGATGTCTCAGACATGTGATGTAATCGACTATTATTTCCCTTTTAATACTATTTGAGCATTGTGTGATGATGTCCATGATATGTAACTACTGTGTACGTGAATTGCTGATCCTGGCACGTACATGGTTCTCATTCGATTAAAACCACGACGAATCTATCCAGATCATGAACACCTTATTCTTCAGATCCATAAAGTAGTTGGTGCATTAGTTAGTCCAAATTACATAACGATGAACTCATACAAACCATATCGGGTCGAAAAATCCGTCTTAGGAATATCCGATGGCCTAATCTTTATTTGATGGTAACCCGTTCGAAGATCAATCTTCGAGAATACCTTTGCACCTCTCATCCGATTAAATAAATCCTCAATGCAGGGTAATGGACACTTGTTCTTCACAGTGACATCGTTAAGGGACCTATAATCCACGCACATCCTTTATGATCCATCTTTTTTCTGCACAAATAGAACTAGCGCTCCCCCAAGGTGAAGAATTCGGACGAATGTACTCAGCCTCTTGTAATTCCGTTAATTGCTTCTTAAGCTCCTTTAGTTCTTCTACAGACATCCTATATGGTCGTTTAGAAATAGGAGCAGTCCTAGGTAAGAGATCAATGACCAGCTCAACTTCCATATCTGGTGGCATCCCTAATAACTCCTCTGGAAAGACATCCGGAAAATCTCTAATTGCATGGATGTTGTCACCTACAAACTTCTCATCTACTAAGAATGTCGCTAATCTGATGGTGGTAGTTACTGCAACTTCAACTTCAAATCCTTGTCCTGTGGAACTGGTGAGTTCTATGGTTCCCTTAGCACAGTGTATATACTGCATTTGCCATTCTTAACCATGACATACCAAGGATCATGTCTGTAGTGCTCTCTTCTAACACTATAGGGGTAGCCCATCTGGGTTAGAAACACAGGGTAAGAAGGAAAGAATGGTAGACAAGGCATGTAATTACGAGAAATGTTACTGCAGGGGGTTTATTAGCTAAGTAGATTAGTGTGTTATCCACTAAAGCTAATACATTACCTTATGGTGGTACATGCTAAGATGCCCGTCTATACTATTTCAATCAATCAAAGAAGCAAATCAGGCATTGATCATCAGAACAATCAACCAACATTTTTAAAATAGAGAAAATAGTTTTATTTTCGTCTTAGGTTCCCTATCTCTTAAAAAGGATCATAGTGGTAGGATTCCAAGGTGTGAAATCCATCTTGTCTTAGAGTAGAAAAGATAAGATTAACCAGAGTAGAGTAGCAGAAGGTGAGACAAGATCAAGATGAGATAAGTATAGAATGAGTCAGAGTAAGTAGGAGAGGGTTTGTCCATTCTATCTAGGTTTCGTCCTACAGTCAACATTTCCTCTGATACCACTTCTGTCACACCCGACTTTAAGGAACAAAGCCAGGTGCATCTCATACATGCGCCAAGAAGACAACATATATAATAACAGAGTGTATAGAGATAAATGTCATAAAACATCAGAGTAATTATTACATAGCAGAAGACTTATTACAAAGTAAAAGAATAAATATAAAACGAACTAAGGATCGTCGGCGCCAATGTCAACTGAGAAACACCACCTAGATCAGATCAAACTCCTCGCTTTGTGGCTCCTCCTGAACCACCTGCTCTTCTCCTGTGGGGGGGGGTGTGAGACAGCAAGAGTGAGCTCACACATGATCATCGCTCAACAAGTTGTGGGGAATAATGTGACATGAACTCACCAAAGGTGGGAGCTCATGGAGTGTAAGGCTTATCAAAGAGAATGGTTAAAGCTAAGCATTGCTTTTAATGTTGGTCAAACTTTTATTAGCAATTACTAGATGTAAGTAAATACCAAACCTTAAATAAAGTAATAGAACAAATTAATAATAAACCCATGCAATGCAAATGACAAAATTGAATTTAAGTTCCATAATTTAAACATCAGAGAGTCCTGAGCTGCTCATGACCGTGAGCTCGGCTAGTATACCAGTTTTACACTCTGCAGAGGTTGTACCCTTTACCCACAAGTCATGCTACCCATCTGCCAAGGGGTCGCGAATCCCATACACCTCTACCTAGGAAGCGCGGCAGGGCAACACTACGAGGCCTTTACAAAGTTCCACTAGCTTCCGAAAACCCGCTACAGTTTATAGGAAGTTCCAATGCAGGGTTCCTGGCTGACCGCCATCGCAGCAAAATCAACCAGGGACCTCCCTACACTGACCACTCCCCTACTGCCCTTGCCCCTTTCGGGTAAGGTAGTCTTCCACTAGCTTTCCTAATTAGTTAGCCAAGGGCGTCCCATTAAACCCTTGTGGTGGCACGTGGTTCTCAAGTTAAGCTCTATGTTCCAATTAACATTAATGATCTCAACATGAACATAAATAGAATAACAAAAAGAATTGGAACATAGAGGTAATAAATGATTATCCAAAACCATATAAAGCAATAGCAAACTACCCAAGTGATTCAGGGGTAAACAAGGTAACGAGATAAACAATCTAGGGTGACCTATTGGGTCCCATCAAAATTAACCTATGCATGGATAAATGATATTAAAGAACATTATTGGGTAAAATGTGGTCAAGGGCACAACTTGCCTTCAATGAGCTTCTGCTCAGCTACTTCAACCTGCTGCTCACCAGGATCCTCAGCAACGGGCTCTTCTACTCGCCACAATACAAACAAGCACAGTGTATATAGAGAAATTAACATTACACCAAACATATAAATAAAATACACAGTAATAATCTACATATTAAAATAAAATCCTAGGAACAGGAATCATAATTTTTGGAGTTATAGAATTTAAGTTATGGATTTTCAAAGGTTTTATGTGCTTAAAATAGGATTAAGTGATAAATAAATTTCTTACTGTTTTCATGACATAACAGAGGCTCCAGATGATAGAGAATAAAATTACAAAATTATAGGAACTGGAATGGATTAATTTGGAGTTCATATGTATTTTCTATGAATTATCAAAGTTCTAGCAATTATTTTGTATTAAAAAGTAATTTCTATAATTAAATAACTGAATTTAAAGAACTATGGACTAGGCCTCAATTTCTGTAAATGCCAGGGGCCTCGGGACAAGAAACCCGAGACACAGTCAACAGTTACAATGGACCGCGGGTTGTTTTCACCAAAGTCCGAGGGTTCATGTGCAAACACGCCAGGCCGAAGGGGTATCCGATGATCCTAGCCGTCAGATTAGGAACGGACGCCCCAGATTAAATCTGACCGACCCGAACCGGTATGCGACACGAGCGCTCTGATCTATATCCAACGGCTTGAATTTAATGAAGCCGAGCTCTCGCCGCGGCCCTCGGATCTAGATCAACGGCTACCGCAACCCGAGTCCGAATCGCTACCCAGGATCTAATCGCGGCCGCACGCTTACGATCCAACGGCACAAGGGCCACTCCCCTACCCAACAGAGCCGCGCGGCGGCGCTACCTTTCTGCGGCGGCGCCATCACCGGCGAGGGTGGACTCCGAGCCCCAGTCCCCGAAATCCAAATCCACCAGGTGCTACACTATCACAGGGCCGAAGTGAAAACGGTGCAGGGCGTTCTCACCAGAGACGGTTCGCGGAAGAGAGCAACCGCGGCGCGCGGCGGATTGGGGTCGAGGTGGAGTCACCGGCGAGGAATTACTTGCGCCCTGTTGGCTCTCCGATCACCGCGACGCCGCGCAAGCACACCACACGGAAAGGCGAAGTCCCGGCCCCGAATTCCGATGGCGGTGCGGCAACGAAGACGGTAATCACCGGCGGCGGCACCCTCTGCTCGTACTGGCTATGGTGGCGGCAACGTGGGGGCACGACTGGTCTGGTATAGCCCGAGGGCCAACTATATGGACCCCAGGAGGTCAACCCGAGGAACCCCGCAACGGCGCCGCGCAGCTCGGAGGTCGTTCCGCCGAGCGATTTCGTTGCCGCGAAGACCGGGTCGGTGAAGACGATGGGTCTGCCAAGCGGGCCCCGCGATTCAGTGGCTGACTTCAATCCGCGCCCCCGTGAGAGGTGACCGACGGGCGGGCCCCAACTGTAAGCGAGTATCGGCGCGGTGTAATGTGGGCCGCGCGAGGTTAATTCCCCCCCCCCCCCCTGGTGGGCCGAATAGCCGTCAGCGAGCCCAAGTAGCTTCTTTCTTTTTTTTCTGTTTTCTTTTTTTTCCTCCCCTTTTCAATTTCTTATTTTCAAATTCATTTTGAATTTCAAACTTGAATTCAAACTTGTGTCAAGTTTATTCTCAGTTTATAATGTGACTTTAAAAGTATTAAATTTTGGAAATATATATAAATTTCCTTTACATTTATATTCTTTCTCCTTCCCATCTCCATTCCCACATCTAAAACTTGAATTAAGATTTCTCCACAAGATTTGTGCTCAAATTAATTATTCCATTTGAATACATCAATTGGGGTCAATTTATTTATTTATGTATTTATTTTGGTGTTTCATAATATTTCTTTCTTCTTTCTAAATTCTAAAACCTCCTTTTATCTTCTAAATTCTATTTTGGGAAGTTAATATATTTCTTCTTCAAATTATTTTATGTTGTCACAAAATGCACACAAAACAAAATCCAGCATGATGCATAATTTAGGGCATATACTTTTATTATTTATTTGTTGTTTGAATATGGTGTTCACATACGATGATGCATAAAGATCAAACTCACATAAAGAGAAATGGTTTCTCTTCTGGTGTTATTCCTAGCAATTACAAAGTGGGTGTTACAAATCCTACCCCCCTTAAAAATAATCTCGTCCTCGAGATTAAGAAGATCTAGGGAAAAGGTGGGGAAAATCTATACGAAGCTCTTCTTCTCTTTCCCAAGTCGCTTCATCTTCACCATGGTGACTCCATTGGACTTTGCACATCTTTATCACCTTATTTCTCGTAACCCGAGTCAAAGTATCCAAAATCTTGATCGGGTACTCCGTGTAAGTCAAGTCACCTTGAACACTGAGCTCTTCCATGGGTAACTGTTCCTCAGGGACACGGAGACACTTCTTGAGTTGAGATACGTGGAACACATTATGCACATCCGATAGACTAGCAGGTAACTCAAGTTGGTATGCCATCTCCCCAACTCTTCTAAAGATCAGGAATGGTCTAATATAGCGAGGGGACAATTTGCCCTTAACTTTAAATCTCCTCATTCCACGAAGTGGTGACACCTTGAAATACACATAATCTCCTTCAAATTCCAGTGGCCTCCTTCTATTATCAGCATAACTCTTTTGCCTGGTTTGAGCCACCCTCAAATTCTCTCGAATTACACGGACTTGTTCTTCTGCTTCTTGAATCAATTCAGGCCCAAAGAATTGTCTTTCTCTAGTTTGATCCCAGTACAGAGGAGTCCTGCACTTTCTCCCATATAAAGCTTCAAAAGGTGACATTTTCAGACTGGCCTGATAACTATTATTATATGAGAACTCTGCATATGGTAGATTTTTATCCCAACTTCCTCCATGCTGAAGTGCACAAGCTCTCAACATATCCTCCAACACCTGATTAGTCCTTTCAGTCTGTCCATCAGTCTGAGGGTGATAAGCTGTACTAAAATTCAACTTTGTACTCATGTTCTCATGAAAGCTTCTCCAAAACCTTGAGGTAAACTGCGAACCTCGATCAGACACGATCTTCTTTGGCACTCCATGCAAACACACAATCCGAGCCATATATAACTCTGCTAGCTGAGAACCTTTATATGTAGTCTTTACAGGAATAAAGTGAGCCACTTTAGTCAATCTATCCACAATCACCCATATAGCATCATATCCTTTCTGGGTGCGAGGCAATCCAGTAATGAAATCCATACCAATCTCTTCCCACTTCCACTCGGGTACCTTCAGTGGGTGCAATAGTTCAGCTGGCATCTGGTGTTCAGCCTTAACTCTTTGACACACATCGCACATAGCCACATGTGCAGCCACGTCTCTCTTCAATCCATACCACCAATACTTCCGCTTCAAATCCTGATACATCTTAGTACTACCAGGATGAATAGAATAATCCGAATCATGGGCCTCTTTCAATATAGTCTCTCGAAGGCTTTCAATATCAGGAACACACATCCTGTCCTTGAACCATACAGTGCCTTGCTCATCTTCCGTAAATTCCGGAACTCGACCTTCAGTAATCAGATCCTTAATCTCTTTTATTTTAGCATCGTCAAGTTGACCTTTGCGGATTTCTTGCTCCAAAGTAGGTTCCACATCAATAATAACTCCTTCAGTATGAGCAACTATCCCCAGGTTTAAGTCTCCTGAAATCCTCAACAATCTCATCGGGTAGCTGGGCAACAATAGCTGAATAAACCTGCTCCTTTCGACTCAAGGCATCTGCAACCAAATTTGCCTTGTCCGGGTGATAGTGAATTTCCAAATCATAATCCTTAATAAGCTCCAACCAACGGCGTTGCCTAAGGTTGAGATCCTTCTGAGTGAATATATACTTCAGACTCTTATGATCCGTGTACACTTGGCACTTGGTCCCCATGATATAATGTCTCCAAATCTTAAGCGCATGCACAACGGCTGCCAATTCCAAGTCATGAGTGGGGTAGTTCAATTCATGTTTCCGTAACTGACAAGACGCATAGGCAATCACATGTCCTTCTTGCATAAGCACACATCCTAAGCCTTGGCCACATGCATCACAATAGATATCAAATCCTTTCTGTAGGTCTGGCGTAACCAATACTGGTGGCGACATCAATCTTTTCTTCAATTGATCAAAGCTGTCTTGGCACTTCTCGTCCCATTTAAATTCTCTTCCTTTCTCCAAAAGCGAAGTCATAGGTTTAGCAATCTTAGAAAACCCTTCAATAAATCTCCGATAATATCCTGCGAGTCCCAAGAAACTCCGTATCTCAGTAACTGTAGTGGGCACTCTCCACTCCATTATCTCCTTCACTTTAGCAGGATCCACTGCTATTCCTCCATTAGAAATAATATGACCAAGGAATGGCACCTTGTCAATCCAAAACTTGCACTTGCTGAACTTGGCGTAGAGTTGATTATCTCGTAGCTTCTTGTAGTACCAGTCTCAGATGTTCCTCATGATCACTATCAGTCTTGGAATAAATAATAATATCTTCGATTAAAACCATGACGAATCTATCCAGATCATGAACACCTTATTCTTCAGATCCATAAAGTAGTTGGTGCATTAGTTAGTCCAAATTACATAACGATGAACTCATACAAACCATATCGGGTCGAAAAATCCGTCTTAGGAATATCCGATGGCCTAATCTTTATTTGATGGTAACCCGTTCGAAGATCAATCTTCGAGAATACCTTTGCACCTCTCATCCGATTAAATAAATCCTCAATGCAGGGTAATGGACACTTGTTCTTCACAGTGACATCGTTAAGGGACCTATAATCCACGCACATCCTTTATGATCCATCTTTTTTCTGCACAAATAGAACTAGCGCTCCCCCAAGGTGAAGAATTCGGACGAATGTACTCAGCCTCTTGTAATTCCGTTAATTGCTTCTTAAGCTCCTTTAGTTCTTCTACAGACATCCTATATGGTCGTTTAGAAATAGGAGCAGTCCTAGGTAAGAGATCAATGACCAGCTCAACTTCCATATCTGGTGGCATCCCTAATAACTCCTCTGGAAAGACATCCGGAAAATCTCTAATTGCATGGATGTTGTCACCTACAAACTTCTCATCTACTAAGAATGTCGCTAATCTGATGGTGGTAGTTACTGCAACTTCAACTTCAAATCCTTGTCCTGTGGAACTGGTGAGTTCTATGGTTCCCTTAGCACAGTGTATATACTGCATTTGCCATTCTTAACCATGACATACCAAGGATCATGTCTGTAGTGCTCTCTTCTAACACTATAGGGGTAGCCCATCTGGGTTAGAAACACAGGGTAAGAAGGAAAGAATGGTAGACAAGGCATGTAATTACGAGAAATGTTACTGCAGGGGGTTTATTAGCTAAGTAGATTAGTGTGTTATCCACTAAAGCTAATACATTACCTTATGGTGGTACATGCTAAGATGCCCGTCTATACTATTTCAATCAATCAAAGAAGCAAATCAGGCATTGATCATCAGAACAATCAACCAACATTTTTAAAATAGAGAAAATAGTTTTATTTTCGTCTTAGGTTCCCTATCTCTTAAAAAGGATCATAGTGGTAGGATTCCAAGGTGTGAAATCCATCTTGTCTTAGAGTAGAAAAGATAAGATTAACCAGAGTAGAGTAGCAGAAGGTGAGACAAGATCAAGATGAGATAAGTATAGAATGAGTCAGAGTAAGTAGGAGAGGGTTTGTCCATTCTATCTAGGTTTCGTCCTACAGTCAACATTTCCTCTGATACCACTTCTGTCACACCCGACTTTAAGGAACAAAGCCAGGTGCATCTCATACATGCGCCAAGAAGACAACATATATAATAACAGAGTGTATAGAGATAAATGTCATAAAACATCAGAGTAATTATTACATAGCGGAAGACTTATTACAAAGTAAAAGAATAAATATAAAACGAACTAAGGATCGTCGGCGCCAATGTCAACTGAGAAACACCACCTAGATCAGATCAAACTCCTCGCTTTGTGGCTCCTCCTGAACCACCTGCTCTTCTCCTGTGGGGGGGGGGGGGTGTGAGACAGCAAGAGTGAGCTCACACATGATCATCGCTCAACAAGTTGTGGGGAATAATGTGACATGAACTCACCAAAGGTGGGAGCTCATGGAGTGTAAGGCTTATCAAAGAGAATGGTTAAAGCTAAGCATTGCTTTTAATGTTGGTCAAACTTTTATTAGCAATTACTAGATGTAAGTAAATACCAAACCTTAAATAAAGTAATAGAACAAATTAATAATAAACCCATGCAATGCAAATGACAAAATTGAATTTAAGTTCCATAATTTAAACATCAGAGAGTCCTGAGCTGCTCATGACCGTGAGCTCGGCTAGTATACCAGTTTTACACTCTGCAGAGGTTGTACCCTTTACCCACAAGTCATGCTACCCATCTGCCAAGGGGTCGCGAATCCCATACACCTCTACCTAGGAAGCGCGGCAGGGCAACACTACGAGGCCTTTACAAAGTTCCACTAGCTTCCGAAAACCCGCTACAGTTTATAGGAAGTTCCAATGCAGGGTTCCTGGCTGACCGCCATCGCAGCAAAATCAACCAGGGACCTCCCTACACTGACCACTCCCCTACTGCCCTTGCCCCTTTCGGGTAAGGTAGTCTTCCACTAGCTTTCCTAATTAGTTAGCCAAGGGCGTCCCATTAAACCCTTGTGGTGGCACGTGGTTCTCAAGTTAAGCTCTATGTTCCAATTAACATTAATGATCTCAACATGAACATAAATAGAATAACAAAAAGAATTGGAACATAGAGGTAATAAATGATTATCCAAAACCATATAAAGCAATAGCAAACTACCCAAGTGATTCAGGGGTAAACAAGGTAACGAGATAAACAATCTAGGGTGACCTATTGGGTCCCATCAAAATTAACCTATGCATGGATAAATGATATTAAAGAACATTATTGGGTAAAATGTGGTCAAGGGCACAACTTGCCTTCAATGAGCTCCTGCTCAGCTACTTCAACCTGCTGCTCACCAGGATCCTCAGCAACGGGCTCTTCTACTCGCCACAATACAAACAAGCACAGTGTATATAGAGAAATTAACATTACACCAAACATATAAATAAAATACACAGTAATAATCTACATATTAAAATAAAATCCTAGGAACAGGAATCATAATTTTTGGAGTTATAGAATTTAAGTTATGGATTTTCAAAGGTTTTATGTGCTTAAAATAGGATTAAGTGATAAATAAATTTCTTACTGTTTTCATGACATAACAGAGGCTCCAGGTGATAGAGAATAAAATTACAAAATTATAGGAACTGGAATGGATTAATTTGGAGTTCATATGTATTTTCTATGAATTATCAAAGTTCTAGCAATTATTTTGTATTAAAAAGTAATTTCTATAATTAAATAACTGAATTTAAAGAACTATGGACTAGGCCTCAATTTCTGTAAATGCCAGGGGCCTCGGGACAAGAAACCCGAGACACAGTCAACAGTTACAATGGACCGCGGGTTGTTTTCACCAAAGTCCGAGGGTTCATGTGCAAACACGCCAGGCCGAAGGGGTATCCGATGATCCTAGCCGTCAGATTAGGAACGGACGCCCCAGATTAAATCTGACCGACCCGAACCGGTATGCGACACGAGCGCTCTGATCTATATCCAACGGCTTGAATTTAATGAAGCCGAGCTCTCGCCGCGGCCCTCGGATCTAGATCAACGGCTACCGCAACCCGAGTCCGAATCGCTACCCAGGATCTAATCGCGGCCGCACGCTTACGATCCAACGGCACAAGGGCCACTCCCCTACCCAACAGAGCCGCGCGGCGGCGCTACCTTTCTGCGGCGGCGCCATCACCGGCGAGGGTGGACTCCGAGCCCCAGTCCCCGAAATCCAAATCCACCAGGTGCTACACTATCACAGGGCCGAAGTGAAAACGGTGCAGGGCGTTCTCACCAGAGACGGTTCGCGGAAGAGAGCAACCGCGGCGCGCGGCGGATTGGGGTCGAGGTGGAGTCACCGGCGAGGAATTACTTGCGCCCTGTTGGCTCTCCGATCACCGCGACGCCGCGCAAGCACACCACACGGAAAGGCGAAGTCCCGGCCCCGAATTCCGATGGCGGTGCGGCAACGAAGACGGTAATCACCGGCGGCGGCACCCTCTGCTCGTACTGGCTATGGTGGCGGCAACGTGGGGGCACGACTGGTCTGGTATAGCCCGAGGGCCAACTATATGGACCCCAGGAGGTCAACCCGAGGAACCCCGCAACGGCGCCGCGCAGCTCGGAGGTCGTTCCGCCGAGCGATTTCGTTGTCGCGAAGACCGGGTCGGTGAAGACGATGGGTCTGCCAAGCGGGCCCCGCGATTCAGTGGCTGACTTCAATCCGCGCCCCCGTGAGAGGTGACCGACGGGCGGGCCCCAACTGTAAGCGAGTATCGGCGCGGTGTAATGTGGGCCGCGCGAGGTTAATTCCCCCCCCCCCCCTGGTGGGCCGAATAGCCGTCAGCGAGCCCAAGTAGCTTCTTTCTTTTTTTCTGTTTTCTTTTTTTTCCTCCCCTTTTCAATTTCTTATTTTCAAATTCATTTTGAATTTCAAACTTGAATTCAAACTTGTGTCAAGTTTATTCTCAGTTTATAATGTGACTTTAAAAGTATTAAATTTTGGAAATATATATAAATTTCCTTTACATTTATATTCTTTCTCCTTCCCATCTCCATTCCCACATCTAAAACTTGAATTAAGATTTCTCCACAAGATTTGTGCTCAAATTAATTATTCCATTTGAATACATCAATTGGGGTCAATTTATTTATTTATGTATTTATTTTGGTGTTTCATAATATTTCTTTCTTCTTTCTAAATTCTAAAACCTCCTTTTATCTTCTAAATTCTATTTTGGGAAGTTAATATATTTCTTCTTCAAATTATTTTATGTTGTCACAAAATGCACACAAAACAAAATCCAGCATGATGCATAATTTAGGGCATATACTTTTATTATTTATTTGTTGTTTGAATATGGTGTTCACATACGATGATGCATAAAGATCAAACTCACATAAAGAGAAATGGTTTCTCTTCTGGTGTTATTCCTAGCAATTACAAAGTGGGTGTTACAACCACCACTGGACGCCCCAGCCCCTGGAGTAGCTGCTGGAGGAGACCCAAACGACGGAGGTGGCGACGACAGCTCGAGCCACGACACCGACTTTTCTTCTGACCAGGAGCCGGAAGGATGGGTTGCTCAACCCATCACTCGCGACACTGCTCGCGGGTGTCACTTCCACGATGCGCTCGACACCCTGCTACGTCGGGCACTTAACCGGCGTACTTGGTCCATCGAGTATCGCTGTGTGGTCTACCAGCATAGTCGCGGGGTCTACCCGGACCGCTGGGAGGCGACCTGCTTGGTGCGCCGTCCGGAGAACAGTCTCCAGGGTGCGGGGGCCTGCTCAAAGCACTATTCTATCTCTGAGCGGGACTCAGCTGAGGCGGCCATGCAAGATGCTGCACGGCGTGCGCTTTCGCACTACTGCTCGGTTCTCGGTGGGGTAGCTGACGGTCTCAACCTGAAGTATTACCCCCACCGTCCATCTGGCAGCACAGGAGGCGTGATTGTTTCACCTGTCGGTGAGGACAATCCTAGGTTGAGCAGCATAGTCAACCTAGCCGTCGTGCTAAACACGGAGCTGGACCATGCACTAGACGACCTGAGTAGGGCTCATGCTGAGATCGCCCAGCTGCAGGCTGAGCGCGCGGAACGTCGTCACCTGGATGATGGTTCCCCCGCTCTTGTCGGGACTCAGCACCCGTACCGCTCACCTCGGCGTGGACACCAGCCTTATGGCAATCCCGACTGCAAGACCAAGATAGACTTAGAACCATAGATCGTTAGTGTTGAGTCTTGTAATAAATGCTTAATATAGAAGTTTTAGTCTTAGTCTCAGTCTTAGCGTTAGTCTCGCTCTTAGTTAGTCTTAGTTAGACAGGGTAGTTTGCTATATCCTGTGCATTTATGCTTGTCATGATGAATTATGTTTGATTTGGATCTTTGTAATGACTGTCACCAGAGTGTGGGTATCCCCTGCATTTTGGTTTACCTGTTATATGTTAATGAAGTTGGATGTCTAGTTGGGAAGCCTTTTATTCCACTTTCCTCTTTATCTGAGAAGCTCTATTGGTCTGTGTTGCAGATCAGTGAAGATGCTCATCTATTCAGTGTTGTTGAAGAATTCTATACTCTTTTCTTATGCTACAAGACTTGCAAGATCAGTTCTGATGTGTGGTTGCATTCTGCAGATGTCAGAGAATAGGCGCAGAGGAGGAAGGCGTGCTCAGCAGGAGCAGGCAGCTCAGCAGGAGGAGGTACCCCAGCAACAGCAACTACCGCCCCCGCCCCCGATGTCCATCGAGCAGATGTTCCTGATGCAGACTCAGGCAGTTCAAGCCATCGGTCAGACTCTGGCCGCCATTCAGCAGTAGCAACAGCAACAGGCCCCACCTCAGCCTCAGATGCCTCAGATGCCCAGGGACAAGCGTGCTGAATTCATGAGAGGTCATCCCCCAACGTTTGCTCATTCTTCTGACCCCATGGATGCTGAAGACTGGCTACGCACTGTGGAGCGAGAGTTGCATACCGCTCAGTGTGACGACAGGGAGAAAGTCCTGTATGGTCCCCGTCTGTTGAGAGGAGCAGCTCAGTCATGGTGGGAGTCTTATCTCGCCACCCATGTCAACCCCGACACCATCACCTGGGAAGAGTTCAGAGGTAGCTTTCGTCAGTACCATGTTCCTGCAGGTCTGATGACAGTGAAGAAGGAGGAGTTCCTGGCCCTCAAGCAAGGGTCATCGTCTGTTAGTGAGTACCGGGACAGGTTTCTGCAGTTGTCTCGCTATGCTCCTGAAGATGTCAACACCGACACCAAGCGACAGTATCGTTTCCTGAGAGGCTTGGTTGACCCTCTTCAGTATCAACTGATGAATCATACCTTCGCGACATTCCAGCACCTGATTGACAGAGCAATCATGACAGAGAAGAAGCGCAAGGAGATGGAGGATCGTAAGCGCAAGATCAGTGGACCCCAGCCTGGAAGCAGCAATCGTCCTCGTTTCTCAGGCAATCAACCTCAGCAGTTCAGGCCAAACCAGCGTCCACCTCAGCATCAGCAGTTCCAAAGGCAGTATCCTCAGCACCAGTATCAGAATCGTCAGAACAATCAGTCAGGAGGAGGTCAGTTCCAGAGGTAGAATCAGCAGACACCTCGTCTTCCTGCCCCAGCAACCCAGCAGAACAGTCAGGCAGCACCAGCTCAGGTTGGAAACAGAGCATGTTTCCACTGTGGAGAGCAAGGCCACTAGGTGATGCAATGTCCGAAGAAGGCAGCCCAGCAGCAGTCAGGTCCCAATGCCCCAGCAAAGCAGAATGTGTCTCAGCCTCGAGCAGGCAACCGCTCTCAGCCGCGCTATAATCATGGGAGACTGAATCACTTGGAGGCTGAAGCAGTTCAGGAGACCCCCGGCATGATAGTAGGTATGTTCCCAGTCGACTCCCATATTGCAGAAGTGTTATTTGATACTGGAGCAACACATTCCTTCATTACTGCATCATGGGTAAAAGCACATAATCTTTCAATAACTACCATGTCAACCCCCATTCAAATTGACTCAGTCGGTGGTAGAATTCGAGCTGATAGCATCTGTTTGAATGTATGTGTGGAAATAAGGTGGATAGCATTTCCCGCCAACCTCATAGTAATGGGTACTTAGGGAATAGATGTCATCCTAGGGATGAATTTGCTAGATAAGTATCGGGCAGTTATCAGTTGTGATAAGAGGACAATCAAGTTAGTGTCCCCACTAGGAGAGGAGGTGGTGACCGAGTTAGTCCCGCCTGAGCCAAGGAAAGGAAGTTGTTATCAGATGGCTGTCGAAAGCAGTGAAGCAGACCCGATTGAGAGTATCAAGGTTGTGTCCGAGTTCCCAGATGTGTTTCCAAAGGACCTACCAGGTATGCCACCAGAGCGGAAAGTTGAATTTGCCATAGAGCTTCTTCCTGGAACCGCCCCCATCTTTAAGAGAGCCTACAGAATATCCGGACCAGAGTTGGTTGAACTTAAGAAGCAGATTGATGAGTTGTCAGAGAAAGGTTACATCCGACCAAGCACCTCGCCTTGGGCCGCCCCTGTCCTATTTGTGGAAAAGAAAGATGGCACCAAAAGGATGTGTATCGATTATCGAGCTCTGAATGAGGTCACGATCAAGAACAAGTACCCTTTGCCCAGAATAGAAGATCTGTTCGACCAGTTGAGAGGAGCCAGTGTGTTCTCCAAGATTGATCTGAGGTCAGGTTATCATCAGCTCAGGATCCGACCTTCAGACATTCCGAAGACGTTATTCATTACCAAGTATGGGCTGTATGAGTTCACTGTGATGTCTTTTGGTTTGACAAATGCACCGGACTTCTTCATGAACTTGATGAACAGTGTATTCATGGATTATCTTGATAAGTTTGTGGTGGTATTCATCGATGACATTCTAATTTATTCTCAAAGCAAAGAAGAGCATGCAGATCATTTGAGGATGGTATTGCAGAGATTGCGAGAGCACCAGTTGTATGCAAAGTTGAGCAAGTGCGAGTTCTGGATTAGTGAAGTCCTGTTCTTGGGTCATATAATCAACAAAGAAGGATTGGCTGTGGATCCGAAGAAAGTGGCAGACATTCTGAACTGGAAGGCACCAATAGATGCCCGAGGAATCAAGAGCTTCATTGGAATGGCCGGATACTATCGGCGATTCATTGAAGGGTTTTCGAAGATTGCAAAACCAATGACAGCGTTGCTAGGCAACAAGGTCGAGTTCAAGTGGACCCAGAAATGTCAAGAGGCCTTTGAAGCGTTGAAAGAGAAGTTGACTACAACGCCTGTCTTAGTCTTGTCTGATGTGCACAAGCCCTTCTCGGTGTTTTGTGATGCTTGTTACACTGGTTTGGGATGCGTGCTGATGCAAGAGGGAAGAGTTGTGGCTTACTCGTCCTGACAGCTGAAGGTTCATGAGAAGAATTATCCAATCCATGACCTAGAGTTGGCAGCAGTGGATCACGCACTGAAGACATGGAGGCACTACCTGTACGGATAGAAATGCGATGTTTACACAGACCACAAGAGTCTGAAGTACATATTCACTCAGTCAGAGTTGAATATGAGGCAGCGAAGATGGTTAGAGCTGATCAAAGACTATGAGTTGGAGATCCATTACCATCCAGGCAAAGCGAACGTAGTGGCAGATGCTTTGAGCAGAAAGAGTCAAGTCAATCTAATGGTCGCTCGTCCGATGCCTTATGAGTTGGCCAAGGAGTTTGACAGGTTGAGTCTCAGATTTCTGAACAATTCGTGAGGAGTCACAATTGAGTTGGAACCTACCTTGGAGCGGGAAATCAAAGAAGCACAGAAGAATGATGAGAAGATCAGTGAGATCCGGCGACTGATCCTAGATGGCAGAGGCAAAGATTTTCGGGAAGATGCAGAAGGTGTGATATGGTTCAAAGACCGCTTGTGCGTTCCTAATGTCTAGTCTATTCAGGAGTTGATCCTCAAGGAAGCTCATGAGACAGCCTATTCGATTCACCCTGGTAGTGAGAAGATGTATCAGGATCTGAAGAACAAATTCTGGTGGTATGGAATGAAGAGAGAAATCGCAGAGCATGTGGCTATGTGTGATAGTTGTCGGTGGATCAAGGCAGAGCACCAGAGACCAGCTGGATTGTTGCAACCG
Source organism: Zea mays (assembly GCF_902167145.1). Lineage (NCBI taxonomy): Eukaryota > Viridiplantae > Streptophyta > Magnoliopsida > Poales > Poaceae > Zea > Zea mays. The sequence goes on from NC_050105.1 coordinate 78,068,119, forward strand.
TTGCAAATTCCCAGTGGAAATGGGATGAAATCGGTATGGACTTCATAGTCGGATTGCCTCTCACTCGAGCCGGCTACGATTCCATTTGGGTAGTAGTGGATCACTTAACCAAGTCAGCCCACTTCATACCCGTCAAGACCAACTACAGCAGTGCAGTATTGGCAGAGTTGTACATGTCTCGGATCGTTTGTCTTCATGGTGTGCCAAAGAAGATAGTGTTAGACAGAGGAACGCAGTTCACCTCTCATTTCTGGCAGCAGTTGCATGAAGCCTTGGGCACACATCTGAATTTCAGTTCAGCTTATCATCCGCAGACAGATGGTCAGACCGAAAGGACCAATCAAATTCTTGAAGACATGTTGAGAGCCTGTGCGTTGCAAGATCAGTCCGGATGGGACAAGCGATTGCCTTATGCAGAGTTCTCCTATAACAACAGTTACCAGGCCAGTTTGAAGATGTCACCATTTCAGGCACTCTATGGAAGGAGTTGTAGAACTCCTTTGCAATGGGATCAGCCTAGAGAGAAGCAGGTATTCGGGCCAGACATTCTGCTTGAAGCCGAACAGAACATCAAGATGGTTCGAGAGAATCTGAAGATAGCGCAATCAAGGCAGCGAAGCTATGCAGACACAAGAAGAAGAGAGCTGAGTTTTGAGGTTGGAGACTTTGTCTATCTGAAAGTGTCACCGATCAGGGGAGTCAGAAGGTTCGGAGTCAAAGGCAAGCTAGCACCCCGCTACATTAGTCCGTATCAGATTCTCGCAAGGCTTGGAGAAGTGGCCTATCAGCTCAGCCTACCAGAAAGTTTGTCTGCTGTGCATGATGTCTTTCATGTGTCTCAATTGAAGAAGTGCTTGCGTGTGCCAGAGGAGCAATTGCCAGTTGAAGGTCTTGAAGTCCAGGAGGACTTGACCTACGTTGAGAAGCCAACACAAATCCTTGAGACCGCAGACAGAGTCACCCGGAGGAAGACCATCAGAATGTGCAAGGTCAGATGGAATCATCACTCTGAGGAAGAAGCAACCTGGGAGCGTGAAGACGATCTGATGGCCAAATACCCTGAGCTCTTTGCTAGCCAACCCTGAATCTCGAGGGCGAGATTCTTTTAAGGAGGATAGGTTTGTAACGCCCCGAATTTCGAGTTGATTTTTTTTCTTCTTTTCTCTGTCGCTCGCTAAATTCGGGCGTTACCCCTCATTCCCATTTCTTTTCGCTAAAACCTCACCCGTCTTCAAAACTTTAGGTCATGTGATAATAGTAAAACCTAGGGTTATTTTCTTTGGTTTGTTGCACCATGCCGAACCAAGCATTTTTTTGATTGTTTGAAAGTGTGAAAGCATTCATATAGAAAATAGATGTCAAAAAGGAAAATCTTTTCTTTTCTCTCCCCTCCCTCTTTCCCCCCTTTTGGCCCAGCCACCCCCCCTTGGCGTGCGCGGCCCAGCCAGCCAGCTGGCCCAGCCGGCCTTGCCCCCTCCCCTTCCCCCCCTCTCGCGCCGTGGGCCAGCGTGGCCGCCGCCCGCCTCGCCCCCCTCGCGCCCCCCCGCTTTGGGCCCAAGAGCGGCCCAGCCGCGCCCTCCTCCCCTCCCCTCCCCCCAAATCTCTCTCTCCCCTGCCCAACCCGCCCCGACCCCCAGCTCGCCCTCCCCGCCGCCGCCGCCCTCCCGCCCGCGGTGAGCCCCTCCCTCCCCCTCTCCTCTTCTCTCTCCCCTCCCTCCTCCTTCCCCCGGTCGCCGGCGCTCTCCCCGCGGCGTGGCCGCGCTCGCCCGTCCCGAGCTCGCGCCGCCTCGGCTGCTCCCGCCCCCGGCCACGCCCGCCCCCGGACGAGCTCGCTGTCCCCGGCCGCACCCGTCCCGGCTCGCCATCCCCGGCCGCGCCCGTCCCGGCTAGCCGGCCCCTGGCCGCGCCAGCCCCCGGCCGCGTCTGCCCTCGGCTCGCCCGCCCCGAGCTCGCCCCCGCCCCGGCCACGCTCGCCGACCCCGCCCGCCCCGGCCATGGCGGCCCCTGCCCGTCGCGCCCGTGCCGTCCCCTGCCCCGGCGTGGTGGCCGGCCGTGGCCTCGCCGGCCATGGCGCCCGCGCGACATGCCCCGCCCCCGCCCCCGCCCACGCGCGCTCCCCTGCCCGCGGCGTCGCCCGTCTCGCCCGCCCATGTTCGCCCGCCCGCCCCGGCGTGTCCTGCTCGCGTCGTGACGGCCCCGGCGCGGCCTCGAGCTCGGCCCAGCGTGCCTATGGCACGCGGCCCCGACGTGTGCACGGCTAGTTCGCGACGCGTATGTGCGGCCTTGCGCGCGCGCTGCTCGTGTGGTGCGCGCGGTGCCTTGGCACGGCTCGCCGTGCCCTCGTGTACCCCTAGACATGCCCGTCTACCCCCCTATAATTTATGCGCGCTAATCACATTGTTCATGTTAATGAAATAGGAAACTCATTTTGGAAATTGGTTACGTTAGTTAATTCATATAGTTAATCGTCTATCTCATTTAATGTTGATCAACTAAAAGTGGTCATGTTTCTATTAGTGCATGTGGCTAATCCTTATTATTGGAACTAAGTAGAACTAGAGCACGTAACGTCTAGTTATTCATCTACCCGTAATGCGCCTCGAGCATAAGCTTTAACCCCTGCGAGACCTTCCCCTGTCTCTTTCTAACCATGGTAAATGCAATATCGTATGTCATATTCTATACATGTTTAATCTACTTGTTCTCTTGTATGGTGTACTGTTTGTTTCCTAATTTGAATGGATGGATGTATGTATGTTTGCACTCGCATAGAGAACGATTTGGTCGAGGAACCCGAAGAACTCGCAGGAGAAGCCCCTGAGCAGCAGTCGGTTGGTGGAGGCAAGTGTCCCTTGACCTATCTTTGTCCTATTCATTCTTTAATTCACCTCCCGCATTACACATTTATACCTAAGGATTGACTAGCTTTGTTATCTATGTCCTTGTTTACCTATCTGTGTTGGATTATTATTGCTTAGTCTTATGCTATTGCTCAACTCTAATCAATGAACATGATGAGAATTATCGATGATACACTGTTTTCCCTTCTTTTATTATGATGTTATACTTGTAGTCTTTAAGGGGGCTCGAGCGGTTTCTCGAGTGCCTCTCCGTAAGGACCTGTTCGTTGGATGACCGCCCGGGAAAATAGTGCAACCATGAGGGTGGAATGGGGTGCCCTTAGCTGAATAATTAGAGGATCTGGGGTGTAGTTCGCTTCGCCGTCGTGCCGTCAATGGGGCTTGGTGTATGCGGCTCGCTCTGCCAAGGTTGATTTGTCCCTTGGGGAGGAGTGCGGTACATTTAGGAAACCTAACGGGTGGCTACAGCCCCGGGGAATCTTTGTAAAAGGCTACGTAGTGAGACCCTGCCTACTCACCTTGGGAGTGTTCAAGGGTCCGTACAACCCGAGGCAAAAAGGGAATCACGGCTCATGGGTAAAGTGCGCAACCTCTGCAGAGTGTTATGGAACTGATATATCAGCCGTGCTCGCGGTTATGAGCGGCCAAGGGAGCTCCAGTGATTAGTGATATTTGATCAGAGATGTTCGGATTGCAGGTGACAATGAGACTGATGGTTCTTGGTTTTGACTCTGGTAATGGTAAGTGGTACTCTTTCCGTTTGGAAAGGAGTACGTTTGGGTTAATAACGTGGGTTAACTCTAAAACTTGGCTTTTCTACTAGTAATAATAATCTGACCAACTAAAAGCAACTGCTTGACTTATCCCCACATAAAGCTAGTCCACTACAGCCAAACAGGACACTTGCTGAGTATGTTGATGTGTACTCACCCTTGCTCTACACACTAAACCCCCCATCCCCAGGTTGTCAGCATTGCAACCCCTGCTCAGGAGAAGGCGAAGCCGTGGAAGGAGACTTCCAGGAGTTCCAAGACTACGACGAGTTCTAGGCGTGGGTTAGTGGCAACCCCCAGTCGGCTACCTGTGAAGGCCGCGTTTATCTACGTTTCTTTTCCGCACTTTGATTATTTGTAAAGACTATGTGGATGTCTCAGACATGTGATGTAATCGACTATTATTTCCCTTTTAATACTATTTGAGCACTGTGTGATGATGTCCATGATATGTAACTGCTGTGTACGTGAATTGCTGATCCTGGCACGTACATGGTTCTCATTCGGTTTGCCTTCTAAAACTGGGTGTGACACTTTCCATCCTTCATAGGGCGTTTTATCACCCTTAGCTGATGTAACTTGGTTTAGAACAAAGCATGCGATCAAATTAGCTTCGTCCCACCATGGCTTAGGTAAACTAGAAATTTCCAACATAGCATTAACCAAGTCCATCAAAGTTTAGTTTTTCCATTGAGCCACCCCATTTGATTGATGTGAGTAGGGTGTTGTTGTCACATGGATGATTCCATGTTCTGCACAATTGTTGGGGGCCTTCTCCTGTCGAAGCTCCTCAAAACAAGAGGTTAACAATTATTTTCAAGTCTATTTTAGGTGTTCAAAAGGGACAATAAAGCACACCTTTGTCCAGAATCTTCGCTTGAACGGTGCACTCACATAGCGAAGCTAAATGCTTTGGCTCCATGATGAAGGCGAGTGCCAACAAATCAACAAGGTATATTTGTACAGTGCCATGCATGGTATACACATTTTTTGGCTAGACCTAAATTTTCTGCCTATGAAGATGTATTTTCTTCACATCTCTTCTTCTCCCTTCATCTGCAAAGGCATATTTGTAATTGTGTATAGTGAAGAAAAAGCAATAAAAATAATATAACATTAATTACTCTTCTTAAGTGTCTTTACTTTATTCAAAGGTCTTTTTATTCTCATAGCCTTCTTCCTCTAATCTATCATCTGAATAGATTAAATGAATGAAGATCTTATATCATTAATTATGTTGCCCTATTTTGGTCCTTTCTAGGAATTAGACCAGGTGACCAACAACAATATTCATCGTATTCATTAGAAAGATAGTCCCCTCCTCTATCGATCATAGCTCATTTTATTTTCTTTTCCAGCTAGTTTTCTACCTTCGTCTTATAGATCTTAAAACAATTAAGTTCCTCATCTTTTGTTTTAACAAGATAGAGCTGACACTATCTAGTAGCATCATCAATAAATGTGTTGAAATATTTGTTTGTGACTCTCGACAAAATTCAATTCATTTCACATAAATCCAAGTGAATGAGATATAGAGGTGCTAGACTCTTCTCTTCCACGCTCTTAAAAGGCTTGCTTGGTTCTTTAGCTTGCACACAAGCATGACACTCTATCTCCTAACAACAGAAATTTTGGAAATCAAATTAAGCTTAGACAAACGGATAATACGATCAAAATTAATATGATAAAGTCGAGAGTAACAAACAACAACCTCTCTTGCATTCTATTTAGATCATAAAATTGAGTTTGCCACATTATCACAATTATCAATCCTAAAAGGAGGAACAAATCACCACTGTCATAACCTTTGGCAATAAGCAAACCAAATTTCGAAACAATAAATTTGTTTAACTCAAACACTAACTTATAGCCATCATGACATAAAAGAGAATCAATAAAAGGTTTCGGTTTATTATAGGAACATGATGCTCATTTTAAAGAAAGATTCTTTCTAGAGGTCAACTTCAAATTGGCTCTTTCTATTCCATGTACAATAGCCCTTGACCCATTACCCATCAATATGGTGCTACTGTCTTTATCCTGATAAGAAAAAATTAGACCGAAACAAAAATGTATAGTGGCCCCAATGTCTAACCACCAATCGATGGACTGAAATGCTAAGAGAATTTCATGAACATACACAGAATTCGCAGAATCAGCAATACCCTCGTTTGCAGTTTTCTAACCATCACCTTTCTTTCCCTTCCTATTGCAGCATTTTCGAGCTATGTGACCAGGTTTACCGCATATGAAGCAAGTCAGGTCTGTGAGGTTTTTCTTCTTCTTAAAATCAGTGTTCTGCTTGACCTTTGGTTTTTAATTATTGTTTTTGTTTCTTCCATCATATTTGCCTTCCACCACATTGGCATAATGGCATTAAATGGGCCACTATCTATTGGACTAGAACATGGCACATTCTTGGATCTCACCTTCTCCTCAACATCAAGCATTACAATTAAACTATCAACGATCATGGCCTCCTTCTTGTGTTTAAGGGTCATGGCAAAACTCCAAGTTGGAGGTAGTTTGGCAATGATGCCACCAACCACAAACTTTTTAGGCAAGACACAATCAAAGTACGTATGTCCCCCACTAGATTCTAGATCTCATGAGCCTATTCTACGATAGAACGATCATCGACATCCTGTATTCATGGTACTAGTCGTTAACATAAAGTTCACGTGCAACATCTGATTCTGCATATTTTCAATCTAGGGCCTCCCATAAATCATGAGCCACAACAAGACGCATGTATATGTCCCATAGTTGATCTGACAACAACGCTAAGATACAACCAAGGCAGGTTGAGTTATCCAACTCGAATGTATTGTCCTTCTCTAGAGTAAGAGGAAGAGTTAGTGAAAGTCGCCTAGAGGGGGTGGATAGGTGAAACCTAAAAATAACAACTTTAAACCCCAACTAGATCCCTTGATTAGTGGTTAGAACAAGATGCACAATTATCGGAGTATAAAAACTAAGTCCTTTGCTTGTAAAGAGTGTTGCTTTCAAATAATGCGAAATTGGTAAATCAATACAACTGATAAGAAGAGGAATAACACAAGTTCTTTCTTGCAAGGCGTTGCTTCTCTAAATGAGAATTTAACTTGAAGCAACACAAAGTAATATAAGCAAGGGATACTGCAAGAGAACTTTAGAGAGGAAGAAAACAAACATATCACAAGCAATAAACACAAGAGACACAGGTGATTTGTTTTACCGATGTTCGGTTCTTGAGAATCTAATCCCCGTTGAGGAGTCCACTAAGGACGAGTCTTTTTCAATCCTTTCCCTCTCTCCACCAATCACCAAGATCGGCGAGCTCTTCTTCTTTATCTCAAGGATCACTAAGACCCCGCAAGGATCACCACACTCTTAGGTGTCTCTTGCTAGCTTTACAAGCCTTCAAGACTTTGGAGGAAAATGAATGCGAGTCAAAACTCCACGCTCAAATGATCACAAGATGTAGCACACGCTTTCTCTCAATGATTCTCACAATGCATTAGGGCTAAACTCACACGAGTAGCTCTCTTTTGCTTGATCGCTCTTTTGTGGCACTTGTGTTGCTTGTGGTGGCCTAAATCTTGTGCATGAGATAGATCAATGAATGGAGGTGGATCGGAGGGCTTGAATATGTCAACTATATGACTTGGTATGTTGCTTGGGCTCCCCTCACTTGAAGTGACTGGTTGGGGTGGTATTTATAGCCACCAACCAAATTGTAGCCGTTGGGGAAGGCTGCTGGCGATGGGCGCACCGGACAGTCCGGTGCACCACCACGTCACCCAACCGTTAGGGTTCTGAGCTGGTCGACCGTTGGAGGCTTTGTCTTCATATCGCACCGGACAGTCCGGTGCCACACCGGACAGGTACTGTTCACTGTCCGGTGCGCCTCTGACGGCTGCTCTGCACTGCCGCGCACTGTTTGCGCACTGTTCATCTAGAATTCAGCTTTTGCAGGCGACCGTTGCGCGAAGTAGTCGTTGCTCCGCTGGTGCACCGGACAGTCCGGTGACACTCCGGACAGTCCGGTGTATTATAGCGGAGTACGCCTGGAGAAACCTGAAGGTAAAGAGTTCAGACTGTACGGTCCCTGGTGCACCGGACACTGTCCGCTGCGCCAGACCAGGGCACACTTGGGTTTCTTTGCTCTATTGAATTTGTAGCCTTTCTTTTGTCTTTTTATTGGTTTGAGTTGAACTTTTATGCACCTGTGGAATACATAATCTAGAGCAAACTAGTTAGTCCAATATTTGTGTTGGGCATTCAACCACCAAAATCATTTAGGAAAAGGTTTAACCCTATTTCCCTTTCAATCTCCCCCTATTTCATGATTGATGCCAACACAAACCAAAAGCAAATATATAAGTGCATATTGAACTAGTTTGCATAATGTAAGTGCATAGGTTCTTTTAGAATTAAACCAATTTTATAACTTTACTAGATATGTGTGGATTGCTTTCTTTTATTTAACATTTTGGACCACGCTTGCACCACTTGTTTTGTTTTTGCAAACTCTTTGGAAAATTCTTTTCAAAATTCTTTTGCAAGTAGTCAAAGGTATATGAATAAGATTGCAAGAAGCATTTTCATGATTTGAATTTTCTCCCCCTGTTTCAAATGCTTTTCCTTTGACTACAACAAAACTCCCCCTGAATGAAATTCTCCTCTTAGTTATCAAGAGGGTTTTAGTAGATACCAATTTTGAAAGTCTTCCTTTAAATATACCTATGCTACTTTAAGAAAATTTTGAAATTTGATGGTGGTGCGGTCCTTTGCGTGCGATCCTTTGCTTTGGGCTAATATTCTCTCCCCTTTGGCATTAATCGCCAAAAACGGAGACATTTGAGAGCCCTTTTTACTTTCTCCCCCATTGGTACAAGTAAATATGAGTGAAAGATTATACCAATTTTGAGAGATGGCGGAATACCGGCAAAGGATCGATAAAACCAATGGTGTAGAGTGGAACCGATGTCTTTGCCGAATACTCCATTTCCCTTTCAATTTAAGACTTAATACACGAGATACTCATGGAAACATATTAGTCTTAGCATTGGCACAAGAGAGATAGGATATATGCAAATGTACCAAATGAAAGAGATATGGTTAAAAGGATATGTCAATTAAGCTTAAACAATTCTATATAATATAGATTGCTCCCCCTAAATATGTGCCTTGAGAGGAATATAGATTTTGGCCTTAAATGCCAAGTGCACATAATTAGATTAATGAGAACATATATATATCATAGAAAATGTGAAGTGCAATGTGTCATAATATAAGTGTGATGCTCACGACAGACTATGCACTTATGAAAGCATGTCATAAACATCTTAAGAATTTACCCTTAAGGATTTCAAAGAGGCTTAAGGAACCTCCACCTTTGGAACAAAGGTAGCTTATCCTCGTTACAAGGTTAAGCTTTAAGCTCTTTGACAATAAAATTACTTCACCTAGTTTGAACAAAGATGCATTAATGCAGGAATGAAATTTTTAAGAGGTTAAACTAGGTATGAAGCAAGGATAATGCATAGACATGCTTTCTCTTCCTTTTATACAAGATATGCAAAGAATGTATAGAAGAGGAAGATTTTGGTACATGTGTAAATGAGAGGATGTAGTTTTACCCTTTTGTACCTTCACATAGAGAAGCTCTCTTCATTGTGCTTCGTCCTTAGTCTTAGTTACTTAAGGCCTATATTGAAGACAATGTGTGGAAATGTTTTGCACAAGAGAGAGTTCTACAACTAGTGATCCTTTTCTAAGACATTGTTATCAGATATAAAGTGGATCACAAATTGCATAAATGTATCATGAATTCTCCTTTTAACTTAGTGCATATTAAGAGAGATATCGATTGAAAGTATATTAAGCAACATAGGTGTCAATTGACGTTATTCAATGATCAAACGAATAACAGATGTGGTCAAAAGAACAACATATTCATTAGATTATAAAGTAAGCTTAAAAAAGGAGAATCCAGTAAACATGCTACTTTAATAACGAAAGCTATAATCCTTGACAAAAGTGACATTATTTTACCAAGTTGGATTGATTTGTAGTAGCATACTTTATGAGAAACTTATTCTCATATTTGAGACTTCATGAGATTACTAAGAGAAAGTGTTAGTCTCAACATAATCAAGATATAGAAATGGGCTCCCCTTAAAGACATGCATCAAGAATTTAAATGACTTGGTTAGATGCATTCTCCTTTAAAGACAAATAGGGGGAAGCAATGTAAATCTTGATTAAGGCATATAAAATCTGCGATAATCAGTTTATGCCTTGAATTCTCAAAATGAAAAAGGTTTAGAATACTTACAGCCACACCATTGATTAATTTGATGATCTTAATGTCTAGTAGGTGTTGCTGTTTTTGACATCTTCCTTTTCATTTGAGTGTCCTCCTTTTAGAATTGCCCCTTTTTCTTTTCACACTCATTGAAAATACTTGAAAAAGAGATATTAACAGCACAAAGGAGTATATGACAAATGATGATTTCTTTAGATAAGAGATATAAACAATTTATCATCCATAAGTCATACAGACATGAAGTAAAATCCTTAATATTAATGCATATCATTAGAAAAGAGGAATATGCATCTTTTAATATTTCTAATCAATCATAGGAAATTTACTTCTTCATATTGAATTTATTAACATTACTTAGAAGCATATCAATATGAGAGCATATATAGCAAAGGCATGAAATAGATTCTAATGGACTAGTGCATTTATGAAAACAAGATTGAATGCACTTCTAGCTGATTTACGGCCAATAAGGAATTTATTCTTCACATAGGTAGAATATGATAATTTAGAATAAATACCAATTGATGGGAACTATTATTGATTAAGAAGATAAGTTCCCATACCTTTGCTTTTACCTTTCTTCCTTTAGGTGAAGAGCAACCCTTGAGGCTTGTGTCTTTTAATAAATTGGCATGCACTCACTCTCTTGTAGATTTTCATAAATATGCTCAAGAGATATGTCATTAGAAACATAAGCACTAGTTTCCCTTTTAGTAATCTTTTTGAGACGGAATGTATGGTAGATTACTTAATCATGGAAACTACAAAACATGAACTAGACTATCCCATAGATGTTGTTATGCTTAGTTTTAACTCATAAAGCAAGCATAGTTAGTCTCTCAAGATTATGTGAACAAATCTAGTTCATAACATGGAGAGCAATTAATGTAGAAGAATCATATCCAATTTAAGCAAGAAGAAATTCATCATAAATCATTGGATTGATTTTCCTTTTTATGTTAGATTACGCATTTCCATAGAGAAACTTATTCTCTATATGTGAGACTACTTAAGTCACTCAAACAAAAGCAATAGTCTCACAATTCTAGTCATAAAGAGATATTCCCTTTATAAGTGTTCTAAGGATTTGAATTCCTTTTATGACACCTTATTCTTTTAAGAACATGGAATATGTCTCTATGTCTAGACCACGGCAATAATGGGATAATTAGTGTAAAGCATGCCATGAGGTGCTTATAGTAATTTAAAGCATGTAGATTGCCGTAGTATAGAAATGATGAATATGCAATCTACCATATGAGAGAAATTTCTTCAAAGAATGGTGACATAATTTAAAAACATTTGAAGTGCTTCCTTTTTCTATGTGACTACACAAGACACATAAGAAATGATAATTTAAGATGCTTGCACTTAAAAGCATAAATGTTACCATCCTTTGTCTTTTCTCCATGTTGTAGGCCTTGATTTTCCGCACATGATAATTATTTATTTCCTACAACATCAATATCTTCCTCGAGATGATATGAGTTTTAGACATAACAATTCAAAATAACTTTGGGTCAATTTTGGATATATAGATCATTGTAAGATTGATAGCTTGGGTTAATAAGAATTGAATTTACTCTCTCAAGCACCCCAAAGCTTCATAGCATCTCCTTCTCCTGCAAAGCTTGTCAAGCATATTTTGGTCCCCATCGCTTGATGGGTCCATCATGGTTAGTCAACAAAGATCTAGGAACCCAAATGTCCTTTGTGTTAGCACTTGGTAAACTCATTACCTTTCTAGCACAAGTTGCAATTTTGTGTTGCCTAGTTACATGTGAATTAATTGACAAGTTAGAAGCGGGATAATTACCAATAGGACAATCACTACACCAAAATAATCAATTTCCGAGAGGCCAATAACTTCCTACGGGTTTTTTTCAAAACCGTAGGAAATTAATAATTTTCGAGAGGCTACTGGGGCCTCTCGGAAGTTACATTAACTTCCGACGGCTGGCACAGCGCCTCTCGGAAGTTACATTAACTTCCGACGGCTGGCACAACGCCTCTCAGAAGTTGCGTTAACTTTTGAGGGCCTCTCGAAAGTACGTTAACTTCCGACGGCCTGCACAGTGCCGCTCGGAAGTTGCGTACTAAGGCCGTTGACCGGTCGCTGTAGGGTTAACTTCCGACGGCCTGCACAGTGCCCTCTCGGAAGTTATGTTTTTAGGAAACGGCGCGCGCGCCCATCTCTGTTCCGTCTTCCATTTTGCAGCCGCCACCGCTACTCTGCTCGCCGCTCGCCATTCCGCCGCTCGCCGCTCGCCGCTCCAGCGCTCGTCGTCGTGCGCGCGCCCCGGTCCGCCACGCCGCTCGCCGGCTGCTCGCCCGCCCCGTGCCCGTCCCGCTCGCCACCGCCGCCCTGGACTCCACAGCCACCGCCGCCCCGTCCTCCACCGCCGCCCCGGCTCGTGCGCCCGCCTGCTGCTCAGTCGCCCCGCCACCGCCGTCTGCTCGGCCGCCCCGCCACCGCAGCCCGTCGCTTCACCGTTTCGTCGCTTCAGGTAAATACTTCCGAGTGTTTGTATTTATTTTTTTATTAAATATACTAACTTCTGAGAGTCAACTAATTTTAAACCGTAGGAAATTATGTCAATTAGGCTAATCAACTTGAGAAGCTAACTGTTGCATATAATATAATTATGTTACCATGTTGTTTGTTACAGATTAGTAATATTTTCGCAAAATTGTCGTAATGTTGCGGAACTTATGTGTCATAAATCGTTTCTCTAGCGGTCTCTTATGGGTGAATCATATGTTCTACTGTTTTAGCATCAAATATGGTGGGTGAGGACCGTCGATGGATGTATGAAGGTTGGCGTATGAATGATCCCTCAGCAGAGTGGATAAGAAAGACAGAGGCTTTTATTGCTCGTGCTTTTACTTTGTCAAGAACTGGCACAGATGTGCGGTGTCCATGTAGTATGTGTCGTATTTATAGATGTCAAGACAAGAGAACTCTATCAGGACACCTTTGCAAATATGGCTACATGCCTGACTATGAAGTCTGGGTGTATCATGGCGAGGAGTTTCCCTGTGAAAATGCATCGGAAGCCCACAACAATGACGACGTGGAATACGATAGAATGGATGAGATGCTTGAAGATTTAAGGGGGGGGTCCTGATTTAGTGTTTCCACCAAATCCTGAGGAGGCGCTGAAAGCACCTAGAGGGGGGTGAATAGGTGATCCTGTAAAACTTGAAACTTAATGCCACAAAACTTGATTAGGAGTTAGCACAATAAAGCCAAGTGGCTAGAGAGGAGTTCTTGCAAGACACGATAACCACAAGAAGATCAATCACAGATAGACACAATGGTTTATCCCGTGGTTCGGCTAAGTTCAACACTTGCCTACTCCACGTTGTGGCGTCCCAACGGACGAGGGTTGCAATCAACCCCTCTCAAGCGGTCCAAAGACCCACTTGAATAACATGGTGTTTTGCTTTGTTTACTTTATCCCACTCGCGAGGAATCTCCACAACTTGGAGCCTCTCGCCCTTACACTTTGATGTTCACAAAGAAGCACGGAGTAAGGGAGGGATGAGCAACGCACACAAGACACAAAATCAGAGCGACAATACGCACACAAGTCACAACACGAGCTCTCAACACAACTCAAAGAGTTCTCTACTCAAATGGAGCTCTGGTTGCTATCACAAAGAATCGAATGCGCGGAATTGAAATCTTGGTGCTTAGGAATGCTTAGAGAATGCTTAGAGAATGCTTGGTGTTCTCCTCCATACGCCTAGGGGTCCCTTTTATAGCCCCAAGGCAGCTAGGAGCCGTTGAGAGTATTCCAGGAAGGCAATTCTTGCCATCTGTTGCCTGGCGCACCGGACAGTCCGGTGCACCACCGGACACTGTCCGGTGCGGATTTCTTTCCTTCTTTGGCGAAGCCGACCGTTGGAGATTCAGAGCCGTTGGCACACCGGACACTGTCCGGTGCACACCGGACAGTCTGGTGCCCCCTTCTAACCGTTGGCTCTGCCACGCGTCGTGCGCGGATTACGCGGCCGACCGTTGGCCCGACCGACTGTTGGCTCACCGGACAGTCCGGTGCACCACCGGACAGTCCGGTGATTTATAGTCGTACACCGTCGTCGAAGTCCCGAGAGCAGCCAGTTGACAGACGCCAGCCTGGCACACCGGAGACTGTCCGGTGCACCTAGACCGAGCAGCCTTTTGGCTGTACATAGCCAACTTCTCCATAATTGTTTCTCCTGTTTCTAGCACTTAGACACAATACATTAGTCTTCAAAACAATGTACTAAGTCTAGAAACATACCTTTAATCTTGATTTGCATTTCTTGAGTCCTTGGCACAATTTAACACTTAGGCACTTGTGTTGGACACTTAATCACCAAAATACTTAGAAATGGCCCAAGGGCACATTTCCCTTTCAATCTCCCCCTTTTTGGTGATTTATGCCAACACAATAAAAAGCAACTAAAAGAAGTGCAACATCAATGCAAATGAAAACTCAAATTTGTTTTGATTCAAATTTGGCATATTTGGATCATCCTTTGCCACCACTTGGTTTTGTTTTTGCAAATTAAACTCAAATCCCTGTCTCTAAGTCAAACACACTTGTTGAGACATAAGGAGAGTTGTTCAAAGAGAATTTGATCAAAGATTTCAAAAACTCCCCCTATTTCCCATAATCAAATATTCTCCCCTCAAGAGATCAACTTTTGACAAAAAGAGACATTTAGAAGTTTGACAAATCAAAAGTCCTAACACTACTATTTTCAAAATTCTCAAGTGGTAGCTGATCCATTTATTGCTTTGGCCTTATTTTCTCCCCCTTTGGCATCAAGCACCAAAACAGGATCAATCTTGGCCCCTTTAACCCCATTGCCTCACCAAAATCTTCAACTAAGAGTAAAAAGGCAATAAGAGTACAAAAATGAACTTGGAATTAGTTACTCTTTTATCGGAGTGCAGTGGAAGTCTTGCATGGTCCAAGTCCACCTTTTCCCTTTCAATCCACCTTTGAGACTAAATGAAGAAAACTCAAGCACATGGTTAGTCTCAAAGGGTCAAGTTGTAACACAACTCCCCCTCAAAATGTGCATCACATGCAAATGGACTAGTGAGGTCCGGGGAGTGCTTGTACAACTCGAGCACCATAGATAAATAACAAAATGCATAAAGGAACATGATCAAGGCATAAAACACATGTATGCTATAAATCAATCCAGGTTCCGCGAATCTAAGACATTTAACTCACTACGCAGCCTGCAAAAGGTCGACTCATCTAGAGGCTTGGTAAAGATATCGGCTAGCTGGTTCTCGGTGCTAACATAAAACACTTCGATATCTCCCTTTTGCTGGTGGTCTCTCAAAAAGTGATGTCGGATGTCAATGTTCTTTGTGCGGCTGTGTTCAACAGGATTATCCGCCATGCGGATAGCACTCTCATTATCACATAGGAGTGGGACTTTGCTCAGATTGTAGCCAAAGTCCCTGAGGGTTTGCCTCATCCAAAGTAGTTGCGCGCAACACTGTCCTGCGGCAACATACTCGGCCTCAGCGGTGGATAGGGCAACGGAGGTTTGTTTCTTAGAACTCCATGACACCAGGGACCTTCCTAAGAATTGGCACGTCCCCGATGTACTTTTCCTATCGACCTTACATCCAGCATAGTCGGAGTCTGAATATCCAATTAAGTCAAAGGTAGACCCCTTTGGATACCAGATCCTGAAGCAAGGCGTAGCGACTAAATATCTAAGAATTCGCTTCACTGCCACTAAGTGACACTCCCTTGGATCGGATTGAAATCTAGCACACATGCATACACTAAGCATAATATCCGGTCTACTAGCTCATAAATAAAGTAAGGACCGTATCATAGACCGGTATGCCTTTTGATCAACGGACTTACCTCCTTTGTTGAGGTCGGTGTGTCCGTCGGTTCCCATTGGAGTCTTTGCGGGCTTGGTGTCCTTTATCCCAAACCGCTTGATCAAGTCTTGCGTGTACTTTGTTTGGGAGATGAAGGTCCCATCCTTGAGTTGCTTCACTTGGAACCCAAGGAAGTAGTTCAACTCGCCCATCATCGACATCTCGAATTTCTGCGTCATCACCCTGCTAAACTCTTCACAAGACTTTTGGTTAGTAGAACCAAATATTATGTCATCGACATAAATTTGGCACACAAAAAGATCACCATCACAAGTCTTAGTAAAAAGAGTTGGATCGGCTTTCCCAACCTTGAAAGCATTAGCAATTAAAAAGTCTCTAAGGCATTCATACCATGCTCTTGGGGCTTGCTTAAGTCCATAGAGCGCCTTAGACAGCTTACACACGTGGTCGGGGTACCGTTCATCCTCGAAGCCAGGGGGTTGCTCCACGTACACCTCCTCCTTGATTGGCCCGTTGAGGAAAGCGCTCTTCACATCCATTTGGAACAACCTGAAAGAATGGTGAGTAGCATAGGCTAACAATATGCGAATTGACTCTAGCCTAGCCACAGGAGCAAAAGTCTCCTCAAAGTCCAAACCTGCGACTTGGGCATAACCTTTTGCCACAAGTCGTGCCTTGTTCCTTGTCACTACCCCGTGCTCGTCTTGTTTGTTGCGGAACACCCACTTGGTTCCCACAACATTTTTCTTGGGACGAGGCACCAGTGTCCAAACTTCATTTCTCTTGAAGTTGTTGAGCTCCTCTTGCATGGCCAACACCCAGTCCGGATCTAGCAAGGCCTCTTCTACCCTGAAAGGCTCATTAGAAGAGACGAAGGAGTAATGCTCACAAAAATTAACTAATCTAGAACAAGTAGTTACTCCCTTGCTTATGTCACCCAATATTTGGTCGACGGGATGATTCCTTTGAATCGTCGCTCGAACTTGGGTTGGAGGTGTCGGTTGTGCTTCTTCCTCCATTAAATGATCATCTTGTGCTCCCCCTTGATCACACGCCTCCTCTTGATGAACCAGTTCATCTTCTTGAGTTGGGGGATGCACCGTTGTTGAGGAAGAAGGTTGATCTTGCTCCTTTTGTTCCAGTGGCCTCACATCTCCAATCGCCATGGTGTGCATTGCGGCCGTTGGAACGTCTTCTTCATCTACATCATCAAGATCAACAACTTGCTCTCTTGGAGAGTGTCGGGGACCATAATTAGGGGTACCCCCAAGACTCCTAATCTCAGCTGGTAACCCCCATCAACACAAAGCTGCAAAGGCCTGATGGGTGCGATTAAGTCAAGGCTCAGTCCACTCAAGGGACACGATCTCGCCTCGCCCGAGCCCAGCCTCGGGCAAGGGCAGCCGACCCCGGAGGCTTCACGTCTCGCCCGAGGGCCCCCTCAAGCAACGGACACACCTTCGGCTCGCCCGAGGCCCAGTCTTCGCCGAGAAGCAACCTTGGCTAGATCGCCACACCGACCGACCGTATCGCAGGAGCATTTAATGCAAGGATCGCCTGACACCTTATCCTGACGCACGCTCTTCAGTCGACGGAGCCGAAGTGACCACAGTCACTTCGCTGCTCCACTGACCGACCTAACAAGAAGACAGCGCCGCCTGCATCGCTCCGACTGCTGTGCCACTCAACAGAGTAAGGCTGATAGCAGCCAAGTCAGGCCTCGGGCGCATTAGGAAGCTTCGCCTCGCCCGACCCCAGGGCTCGGACTCAGCCTCGGCTCTGGAAGACGACGAACTCCGCCTCGCCCGACCCCAGGGCTCGGACTCAGCCTCGGCTCCGGAAGACGACGAACTCCGCCTCGCCCGACCCCAGGGCTCGGACTCAGCCTTGGCCTCGGACGACGGTCTCCGCCTCGCCCGACCCGGGGCTCGGACTCGACCTCGACCTCGGAGGAGCCTCCGCCTCGCCCGACCTAGGGCTCGAACCAACCACGTCGCAGGGGGCCATCATTACCCTACCCCTAGCTAGCTCAGGCTATGGGGAACGAGACCGGCGTCCCATCTGGCTCGCCCCGGTAAACAAATAATGATGGCGCCCCGCGTGCTCCATGACGACGGCGGCTCTCAGCCCCTTACGGAAGCAAGGAGACGTCAGCAAGGACTCGACAGCCCCGACAGCTGTCCTTCCGCAAGGCTCCAGCGCTCCTCCGACGGCCACGACATCACATGAACAGGGTGCCAAAACCTCTCCGGCTGCCACAACGGCATGTACTTAGGGCTCTAGCTCCTCTCTGCTAGACACGTTACCACACTGCTACATCTCCCATTGTACACCTGGGCCCTCTCCTTACGCCTATAAAAGAAAGGTCCAGGGCTCTCGTACGAGAGGGTTGGCCGCGCGGGAGGACGGGCCGGCGCGTATAAGGCTCTCGTTCTCTCCCACGCGGACGCTTGTAACCCCCTACTGCAAGCGCAGCCGACCTGGGCGCAGGACAACACGAAGGCCGCGGGTTTCCCCTTTTGCCTGTCTCCCTTTTCCCCCCTTCGTGCTCCGTCTCGCGCCGACCCATCTGGGCTGGGACACACGACGACAATTTACTCGTCCGTCCAGGGACCCCCGGGGTCGAAATGCCGACAGTTGGCGCGCCAGGTAGGGGCCTGCTGTGTGTTGACGAACAGCTTCCCGTCAAGCTCCAGATGGGTAGTCTCCAGCAACCTCTCCAACCCGGGACGATTCTCCGTTTCGGGAGTCTTGAGTTCATGTCCCTCGACGGCAGCTACGACATGGTACTCCTTCCTCCGCCGCGCGACCGCGACAATGGCGGCCGTCAGCCAGCCCGCCGGCGGCAGAATCAACGACGTCTTCCCCACGTGGAGGAAGAACAACATTCGGGTTTGTCCTGTCACCTCCCCCGCCGACGGAGGAGGAGGCGGGGCAACCATGGCCAAGCAGGAGGCGGCACCTCGTCGGCTGTCGAGCGAGTCGACGGCGTCGGCGCCCCAACGGGGGACACGTCGGGCGTCAACCTCGCGTCTGAGATGAAGACGAGCGTCGTTTCCCCGCAACACGCCAACTCCAAGCGGACGGACGATGCCAGCACACTCACAAGGGACTTGCTGGGCGTCACCCTCGTACCTGAGACGACGGTGCAGTCCGCCCCTGGCACGACTCCATCACCGCCTGTCGACCAAGAGGTACCGACCGATTCCCATCTTGTGCCTTTTGGATTCAGCTTCGACCCACCAAGCGACCTCGCTTCGGTGGAAGCCTTCATAGATGCATGTACCAACCCTCCGGGGTACCATATGCGGTCGCCCTGGGATAGACCGACGGCCGTCTCGACCTACGGGCCCTCGGGTTCCGAGGAAGATGACGAGCTCGATTTTTGTTGGGATTTCTCCGGGCTCGGCAACCCCAGTGCCATGCGGGACTTCATGACCGCATGCGACTACTGCCTCTCCGATTGTTCCGACGGTAGCCGCAGCTTCGGCGACGAGGGCTGCGGCCCAAGTCGTGAATGCTTCCACGTCGATCTAGGGGGTCCCGGCGAAGGCAACCATCTTGGTATACCGGAAAACGGTGATCCCCCTAGGCCTGCGCCTCGCGTTGACATCCTTCGGGAGCTAGCTGTGGTTCCAGTCCCTGCGGGGGGTCAGGACGCACAGCTCGAGCAAATCCGCGAGATGCAGGCCAGGCTCGACGAGGGAGCAGGAACACTTGAGCCGCTCCGGTGGAACATCGGGCAGGAATGGGCAGACCAAGCTCCGGCCAGAGAAGCGCGTCATCTACCCCAGGGCATCCAGCACCACATTGCCGACGACGTCAGGGCAAGGCCGCCACCGGCTTCCAGTGGGGTCGGCCAGAACCTGGCTGCAGCGGCACTACTTCTCCGCGCGATGCCAGAACCATCGACCACCGAAGGGCGGCGTATCCAGGGAGAGCTCAAGAATCTCCTGGAGGATGCCGTGGTCCGACGGGCCGAAAGTTGTGCCTCCCGAAGGCAGGGGTACCCCTCGGAGCATCGCGCCGCGACTTCCCGATTCATGCAGGAAGCCTCGGTCCACACCGGGCGCACACGCAACACAGCGCCTGTGGCCCCGGGGCGCCTCGGCAACGAGCACCACCACCGCAACCGTCGATCCCACCTCAATGAGAAGGTGCGCCGAGTCTACCACCCCAGGCGTGGGGGACGCTACGACAGCGGGGAGGATCGGAGTCCCTCGCCCAAACCACCCGGTCCGCAGGCTTTCAGCCGGGCCATACGACAGGCGTCGTTCCCGACCCGGTTCCGAACCCCGACTACTATCACAAAGTACTCGGGGGAGACGAGGCCGGAACTGTGGCTCGCGGACTACCGACTGGCCTGCCAGCTGGGTGGAACGGACGATGACAACCTCATCATCTGCAACCTCCCCCTGTTCCTCTCCGACACCACTCGAGCCTGGCTGGAGCATCTGCCTCCGGGGCAGATCTCCAACTGGGACGACCTAGTCCAAGCCTTCGCCGGCAACTTCCAGGGCACGTACGTGCGCCCTGGGAACTCCTGGGATCTCTGAAGCTGCCGCCAGCAGCCGGGAGAGTCTCTCCGGGACTACATCCGGCGATTCTCAAAGCAGCGTACCGAGCTGCCCAACGTCACCGACTCGGATGTCATCGGCGCGTTCCTCGCCGGCACCACCTGCCGCGACCTGGTGAGCAAGCTCGGTCGCAAGACCCCCACCAGGGCGAGCGAGCTGATGGACATCACCACCAAGTTAGCCTCTGGCCAGGAGGCGGTTCAGGCCATCTTCCGGAAGGACAAGCAGCCCCAGGGCCGCCAGCCGGAAGACGTCCCCGAGGCGTCCACTCAGCGCGGCACCAAGAAGAAAGGCAAGAAGAAGTCGCAAGCGAAACGCGACGCCGCCGACGCGGACCTTGTCGCCGCCGCTGAGTACAAGAACCCTCGGAAACCTCCCGGAGGTGCCAATCTCTTCGACAAGATGCTCAAGGAGCCGTGCCCCTATCATCAGGGGCCCGTCAAGCACACCCTTGAGGAGTGCGTCATGCTTCGGCGCCACTTTCACAAGGCCGGGCCACTTGCGGAAGGTGGCAGGGCCCACAAAAACGACAAGAAGGAGGATCACAAGGTAGAGGAGTTCCCCAAGGTCCACGACTGCTTCATGATCTATGGTGGGCCAGTGGCGAATGCCTCAGCTCGGCACCGCAAGCAAGAGCGTCGGGAGGTCTGCTCGGTAAAGGTGGCGGCGCCAGTCTACCTAGACTGGTCCGACAAGCCCATCACCTTCGACCAGGGCGACCACCCCGACCGCGTGCCGAGCCCAGGGAAGTATCCGCTCGTTGTCGACCCTGTCATCGGCAACATCAGGCTCACCAAGGTCCTCATGGACGGAGGCAGAAGCCTCAACATCATCTACGCCGAGACCCTCGGGCTCCTGCGGATCGATCTGTCCTCGATCCGGGCAGGCGCGACGCCTTTTCACGGGATCATCCCCGGAAAACGCGTCCAGCCCCTCGGACAACTCGATCTGCCCGTCTGCTTCGGGACTCCCTCCAACTTCAGAAGGGAAATCCTCACGTTCGAGGTGGTCGGGTTCCGAGGAACCTACCACGCAGTACTGGGGAGGCCATGCTACGCCAAGTTCATGGCTGTCCCCAACTACACCTACCTCAAGCTCAAGATGCCGGGCCCAACAGGGTCATCACCGTCGGCCCCACGTACCGACACGCGTACGAATGCGACGTGGAGTGCGTGGAGTACGCCGAGGCCCTCGCCGAATCCGAGGCCCTCATCGTCGACCTAGAGAGCCTCTCCAAGGAGGCGCCAGACGTGAAGCGCCACGCCGACAACTTTGAGCCAGCAGAGACGGTTAAGTCCGTCCCTCTCGACCCCAGCAATGACGCCTCCAAGCAGATCCGGATTGGCTCCGAGCTCGACCCCAAATAGGAAGCAGTGCTCGTCGACTTTCTCCGTGCAAACGCCGAAGTTTTCACGTGGAGTCCCTCGGACATGCCTGGCATACCGAGGGATGTCGCCGAGCACTCGCTGGATATCCGAGCTAGAGCCCGACCCGTGAAGCAGCCTCTGCGCTGATTCGACGAAGAAAAGCACAGAGCATAGGCGAGGAGATCCACAAGCTGATGGTTGCAGGGTTCATCAAAGAGGTATTCCATCCCGAATGGCTTGCCAACCCTGTGCTCGGGAGAAAGAAAGGAGGGAAATGGCGGATGTGTGTAGACTACACTGGTCTAAACAAAGCATGTTCGAAGGTTCCCTACCCTTTGCCTCGCATCGATCAAATCGTGGATTCCACTGCTGGGTGCAAAACCCTGTCTTTCCTCGATGCCTACTCCGGGTATCACCAAATCAAGATGAAAGAGTCCGACCAGCTCGCGACTTCTTTCATCACACCTTTTGGCATGTACTGCTACGTTACTATGCCATTTGGTTTGAGGAATGCGGGTGCGACATACCAAAGGTGCATGAACCACGTGTTTGGCGAGCACATCGGTCGAACGGTCGAGGCTTACGTCGATGACATCGTAGTCAAGACGAGGAAAGCCTCCGACCTCCTCTCCGACCTTGAAACGACATTCCGGTGTCTCAAGGCGAAAGGCGTAAAACTCAATCCCGAGAAGTGTGTCTTCAGAGTCCCCCGAGGCATGCTCTTGGGGTTCATCGTCTCCGAGCGGGGCATTGAGGCCAACCCGGAGAAAATCACGGCCATCACCAACATGGGGCCCATCAAGGACTTGAAAGGCATACAGAGGGTCATGGGATGCCTTGCGGCTCTGAGCCGCTTCATCTCGCGCCTCGGCGAAAGAGGCCTACCTCTGTACCGCCTCTTAAGAAAGGCCGAGTGCTTCACTTGGACCCCTGAGGCCGAGGAAGCCCTCGGAAACTTAAAGGCGCTCCTTACAAGCGCGCCCATCTTGGTGCCCCCCGCTGCCGGAGAAGCCCTCTTGATCTACGTCACCGCTACCACCTAGGTGGTCAGCGCCGCGATCGTGGTTGAGAGACGAGAAGAAGGTCATGCATTGCCCGTCCAGAGGCCGGTCTACTTCATCAGTGAGGTACTGTCCGAGACCAAGATCCGCTACCCACAAATTCAGAAGCTGCTGTACGCGGTGATTCTGACACGGCGGAAGTTGCGACACTACTTCGAGTCTCATCCGGTGACTGTGGTGTCATCCTTCCCCCTGGGGGAGATCATCCAGTGCCGAGAGGCCTCGGGTAGGATTGCAATGTGGGCGGTGGAAATTATGGGCGAGACAATCTCGTTCGCCCCTCGGAAGGCCATCAAGTCCCAAGTCTTGGCGGACTTTGTGGCTGAATGGGTCGACACCCAGCTTCCAGCAGCTCCGATCCAACCGGAACTCTGGACCATGTTTTTCGATGGGTTGCTGATGAAAACAGGGACGGGCGCGGGCCTGCTCTTCATCTCGCCCCTCGGGAAGCACCTCCGCTACGTGCTGCGCCTCCATTTCCCGGCGTCCAACAACGTGGCCGAGTACGAGGCTCTGGTCAACGGGTTGCGCATCGCCATTGAACTAGGGGTTTGACGACTCGATGCTCGCGGTGACTCGTAGCTTGTCATCGACCAAGTCATGAAAAACTCCCACTACCGCGACCCGAAGATGGAAGCCTACTGCGACGAGGTTCGGCGCCTGGAAGACAAGTTCTACGGGCTCGAGCTCAACCACGTCGCCCGACGATACAACGAGACTGCGGACCAGCTGGCTAAGATAGCCTCGGCGCGGACAACCGTCCCTCCCGACGTCTTCTCCCGAGACCTACATCAACCCTCAGTCAAGACCGACGACACGCCCGAGCCAGAGAAGGCCTCGGCCCAGCCCGAGGCACCCTTGGCTCAGCCCGAGGCACCCTCGGCCCCCGAGGGTGAGGCACTGCGCGTCGAGGAAGAGCAGAATGGGGTCCCGCCTAATCGAGACTAGCAGACCCCGTACCTGCAATATCTCCACCGAGGAGAGCTGCCCCTCGACCAAGCCGAGGCTCGGCGACTGGCGCGACGCGCCAAGTCATTCGTCTTGTTGGGGGACGGGAAGGAGCTCTACCACCGCAGCCCCTCAGGCATCCTCCAGCGATGCATATCCATCGCCGAAGGTCAGGAGTTATTACAAGAAATACACTCGGGGGCTTGCGGTCATCACGCAGCGCCTCGAGCCCTTGTTGGAAATGCTTTTCGACAAGGTTTCTACTGGCCGACCGCGGTGGCCGACGCCACTAGAATTGTACTCACCTGCCGAGGGTGTCAATTCTACGCAAGGCAGACCCACCTGCCCGCTCAGGCTCTGCAGACAATACCCATCACCTGGCCGTTCGCTGTGTAGGGTCTAGACCTCGTCGGCCCTTTGCAGAAGGCACCCAGGGGCTACACGCACCTGCTAGTCGCCATCGACAAATTCTCCAAGTGGATCAAGGTCCGACCCCTAAACAGCATCAGGTCCGAACAGGCGGTGGCATTCTTCACCAACATCATCCATCGCTTTGGGGTCCCGAACTCCATCATCACCGACAACGGCACCTAGTTCATCGACAGAAAGTTCCTGGACTTCTGTGAGGATCACCACATCCGGGTGGACTGGGCCGCCGTGGCTCACCCCATGACGAATGGGTAGGTAGAACGTGCCAACGGCATGATTCTGCAAGGACTCAAGTCGAGGAGCTACAACGACCTCAACAAGTTCGGCAAGCGATGGATGAAGGAACTCCCCTCGGTGGTCTGGAGTCTGAGGACAACGCCGAGCCGAGCCACGGGCTTCACACTGTTCTTTCTAGTCTATGGGGCCGAGGCCATCTTGCCCACAGACTTAGAATACGGTTCCCCGAGGGCGAGGGCCTACGACGACCAAAGCAATCGAACAAACCAAGAAGACTCACTGGACCAGCTGGAAGAGGCTCGAGACATGGCCTTACTACACTCGGCGCGGTATCAGCAGTCCCTACGACGCTACCACGCCCGAGGGGTTCGGTCCCGAGACCTCCAGGTGGGCGACTTGGTGCTTCGGCTGCGACAAGACGCACGAGGGCGGCACAAGCTCATGCCTCCCTGGGAAGGGCTGTTCGTCATCGCCAAGGTTCTGAAGCCTGGGACATACAAGCTGGCCAACAGTCAAGGCGAGGCTACAGCAACGCTTGGAACATCCGACAGCTACGTCGCTTCTACCCATAAGATGCTTTCAAGTTGTTTGTACACCTTGTTCACATACAAAGTCTAACCATCAAGGAAGGGTCAGCCTTGCCTCGGCAAAGCCCGACCCTCCCTCGAGGGCTAGAAGGGGGGAACCCCCTCCGCGTCAAAATTTTCCTCGGAAAAGATCTTTCTGCTAGAACGTCTTTCGTGCTTTTCGACTACTTCGAAAGTGGGATCCTGAAAACGACAGAGTACACGTAAGCAGCCAAGGCCGACCGAGCCGAGGGACTCCTACGCCTCCGGGATACGGATACCTCACTCATCACCTTCTGCGATAAGTAACTCATGCTCGGATAAGCGATTCTGTGGACCGAACAAGTCTTAACGCTCGAAAACTCTTCTGCCGAAACGATTTTCCGTGCCTTCTCGACTATATCGATAGCAGAATCCTACGGACGAGTAAGAGTACACGTAAGCGGCAAGGCCGACCGAGCCGAGGGACTCCTATGCCTCCGGGATACGGATACCTCACTCGTCACCTTCCGTGAAAAGTAACTCTCGCTCGGACAAACAATTCTGTTACCAACAAATAAGTCCAGATACTCGAAGCAAGAGGAAAAGAAATGCAGCTTTACAACGCGACGACAGTATGTTTGGGCCTCGGCGGCCGCAAAAAACATATCTATACTACAGGCGAACCGATCCTATAGGCTCAGACGTCGATAGAGGGGGAGCAGCGACACCCTCGGCGTCAACTCCACCTTCGGTGAAGTCTGACCGAGCCTCGGACGACAACACGGTCAGAGGATCTCCGCTCCGAAGGACGACGTCAGCTCCGCGCCCGGGCCATCGCCGCCAGGGTCTCCTCCAGGAACCCGGCCCGAGCAGACGGCTCGGCCGGCCGCCCCGAAGCCTCAGCCAGCTGTCCCCCGAGGACATCAGCCCGGCTCATGGCCTCGGCAACTCGACCCCGGCGCTGGTCCCGCTAGTGGACGGCCCGGCCAGGCTCCGGCCGACGAAGTCTTCTTTTTGAGCCAACTCTGCCTCTGTCCACACTGACATTGCTGCATCCGGCTCTGGCTCATCGAAGAGCGGCCGAGGGTTCCTTTAACTGAGCAAGTGAAGCCTCAGGCGGCAAGGCCGACCGAGCCGAGGGACTCCTACGCCTCCGGGATACGGATACCTCACTCGTCACCTTCGCACGAGGCAACTCACACTTGGTTAAGCGGTTCAGTTAGCCGACAGGCGAGTCCTAGTGCTTGAAATGAGGAAAAAAACATGGCTCTGTGCCAAAAATACATACATGTTCAGGCCCCGACAGCCATAGAGAACAGACACCGGCACTCAAGGTGCCATTACAAGCGGAACTCCGGTTCCACCTCCGCAGGTACGAACAACCCCCCACGTTGGAGGGCCTGCGGAGCAACAGAACGCCGACGAGACTCCAGGTGGCTCATCGCCGCCCGCTCCGGCAGCAACGACAACGACTTCCGCCCCGGGCGGCCAAACAGCAGCAGTGATGACCTCAGGGCAGACGCTGCTGCAACAAGGCCCTCGCCCGCGTCCCCGCCCAAGGGGCGAGGACATGCAGAAGGTCGTAGAGTTGGAGGTCAGCCCGTGGGTAGCGCCGACTATCTCGTCGGCGGAGAAACCTCTTTCGGCTGCCTCGGTGGGAGGTGGCACCGGAAGCATCGCCGAAGCCACTCAGGCCGGAGAGCCGGACACGCGGCAGCTGCCAGCGCCACGAACGGCGAACGCCCTTCCCCCCAATCACTAAGGGAAGGAGCGGGCCGCTGCCCGCGCGGAGACAGGCCTCAACTCGGCGCACTCCCCTCCCCAGCACTGATGATGAACATCCTTGAAGATGAGGGAGGGGCAGAGGCCGCAGCCCGTCTCGCTTCTCCCCACCATCGAACTGGTGATCACCGTTCTGGGTGACCACCGGCGAGGGGATGCGGCCGGGCTGTCTGATGAAAATCCTTGAAGCCGAACGATGGCTGAAAGGTTCCATCTTCCGCGAAGTTGCGTTCCTCCAACGACGACAAGGCGGAAGAACCGCGGGCGCTCCCCATACGGGGGCTCGGAAGATGGAAGGACGCGAGGCATGAAGGGAGTGCGAAGACATGGTTGCCTTCCAAGGGGTCACCCTCCTTTTAAAGGCAACTCTCCCCACTTGCGTCCTCAGCCGTCGTGAACCGAGTCTTCTCCAACACGCTCCAAGGTCCTCCCCCTACGACACGGGGGCTGGGCCCCACGCGTCATGCAAGCGGGCCCAAGGCGGAAGAAGCCAAACCGCCGCGCGCGGTGCGCGTAACTGCCTAGCGGTTACAAGCGCTCCTCCACTTTCGCCCAGACCGACGGGTGAAAGAGCAGACCGCCATGCAGACGGCATGCAACCGCACCAAGGGGGCGCACCCTTTCAACTTCGACGCATCCAGCATGGAGGCCCAGGCCCACACGTCATGTAACCGGCACGCCGGTTACTACGTGCGAGAAACTGCACCGCCACTCGCGCCACTACCGCGCCTTCTCGACTGCGGAACCGGTACCACGACTCGAGGCGACCCTGCACGTGACCCAACAGTGCCAGCCGAGCACATCGGTCACGGGACAGTCAGCCGCGGGAGAAGGCGCGACGGTCGATACGGCCAGAAATGGACCGGCAGTAATGGCGGTGGCAGGCGGGCGGAAGCAGCGGTCAAGTCATCAGCAAGCTCACGTCCCCTCCTGGGACAACGAGAGAGCCCTCTCCCACGGCGTGAAGACGACACGCCCGTGTTCCATTCCTCGAACGGCTCGCGCACGCACAATGGCCGCCCCACGAACCACTCGTCCCGTTGCATTAACTCTGCGGCAGGACAGGCGGCACCTTTGGCAGGCGAAGCAGGCGACGCTTCACCTCCGCCATGATGACCGCGTCAAAAAAGGTGCGCCACGTCGTTCGATTTCATATCCTTTTCCACTTCCTCTTTCTCTCTCTTGCTACAGGGACCGAGAAAGGGGATACTCCGAAAGGGATCCTTTTCCGTGAAGGAAACGGGCCCCGAGCCCCCCTACTGATCAGAGGTTCAAAGGCTGGCCCCTCGGAAGGGTTCAACAGCCGCCTTAGAGCACTCGGGCTCCGCGCCTACTACTGGTCAGAGGTTCGAAGGCTGGCCCCTCGGAAGGGTTCAACAGCCGCCTTAGGCCATTCGGGCTCCACGCCCACTACTGATCAGGGGTTCGTAGGCTGGCCCCCGAAGGGTTCGACAGCCGCCTCAGACGCAGTGCGAGGGATGACCCTGGGTACGTTCGATACATAACCAAGGCTCGGGCTATGCTCCCGAGGTACCCTAGGACATTTCCGAGACCAACAGGAATGATTTTGTTACGGAATCCCACCAGAGGGAGGCATCGAGCCCTCGGACCCCGTCAAAAGGGGACCGGGTCCGGCAAATCACCCGCAGGTACTTTTGGAGCGCGCCTCCGGGCCACTAGCCGACCCCTTACGAATGGGGCACGGGCGTCCACTCGGATTACCCATTAGCAACTCACTGGAAACACCATGTTCGGCGCCCTCCAAGGGCAACATGGCGCCTTCCCCCCTCCTCCTTGCGGAAAGGCGACGCAGGAGCGTATGTAAAAAGCCGAGTCTGTCCTTGACCGTCCTCTCGCTCTGTGCGGAGGCTCGGGGGCTGCTCTCGCAAACCCGGCTCCGGCCAAACCGTTGACAGCGTCAACATACCAGCCCGAGAACTTGGGACTCGACTATGCACCCGGGCTACGACCAGTTCGCATGAGAGAACAACCAGACCGGCCAAAGCATCACGAAACGCGCTAAGACCTCGAAGGAGTCAAATCACTCCTCCGAGGCCTCGGGGGCTACACCCAGCTGGTGCGCTCGTGCGCACCCACCGGAATGAAACGCAACCGAGAAAGGTCGGTCCCCTTGCAAAAAAGTGCGACAAAAGCCTCCAAGCGAGTATCAACACTCCCTTCGAGGCTCGGGGACTACTGTCAGGTACCATAATTAGGGGTACCCCCAAGACTCCTAATCTCAGCTGGTAACCCCCATCAGCACAAAGCTACAAAGGCCTGATGGGTGCGATTAAGTCAAGGCTCAAGGGACACGATCTCGCCTCGCCTGAGCCCAGCCTCGGGCAAGGGCAGCCGACCCCGGAGGCTTCACGTCTCGCCCGAGGGCCCCCTCAAGCAACGGACACACCTTCGGCTCGCCCGAGGCCCAGTCTTCGCCGAGAAGCAACCTTGGCCAGATCGCCACGCCGACCGACCGTATCACAGGAGCATTTAATGCAAGGATCGCCTGACACCTTATCCTGGCGCACGCTCTTCAGTCGACGGAGCCGAAGTGACCGCAGTCACTTCACCGCTCCACTAACCGACCTGACAAGAAGACAGAGCCGCCTGCATCGCTCCGACTGCTGTGCCACTCGATAGAGTAAGGCTGACAGCAGCCAAGTCAGGCCTCGGGCGCCATAGGAAGCTCCGCCTCGCCCGACCCCAGGGCTCGGACTCAGCCTTGGCTCCAGAAGACGACGAACTCCGCCTCGCCTGACCCAGGGCTCGGACTCAGCCTTGGCTCCGGAAGACGACGAACTCCGCCTCGGCTCCGGAAGACGACGAACTCCGCCTCGCCCGACCCCACGGCTCGGATTCAGCCTTGGCCTCGGACGACGGTCTCCGCCTCGCCCGACCCGGGGCTCGGACTCGACCTCGACCTCGAAAGACAGACTCGACCTCAACCTCGGAGGAGCCTCCGCCTCGCCCGACCTAGGGCTCGGACCGACCACGTCGCAGGGGGGCCATCATTACCCTACCCCTATCTAGCTCAGGCTACGGGGAACGAGACCGGCGTCCCATCTGGCTCGCCCTGGTAAACAAATAATGATGGCAGCCCGCGTGCTCCATGACGACGGTGGCTCTCAGCCCCTTACGGAAGCAAGGAGACGTCAGCAAGGACTCGACAGCCCCGACAGCTATCCTTCCGCAAGGCTCCAGCGCTCCTCCGACGGCCACGACATCACATGAACAGGGTGCCAAAACCTCTCCGGCTGCCATGACGGCATGTACTTAGGGCTCTAGCTCCTCTCTGCTAGACACGTTAGCACACTGCTACATCTCCCATTGTACACCTGGGCCCTCTCCTTACGCATATAAAAGGAAGGTCCAGGGCTCTCGTACGAGAGGGTTGGCCGCGCGGGAGGACGGGCCAGCGCGTATAAGGATCTCGCTCTCTCCCACGCGAACGCTTGTAACCCCCTATTGCAAGCGCACCCGACCTGGGCGCAGGACAACACGAAGGTCGCGGGTTTCCCCTTTTGCCTGTCTCCCTTTTCCCCCCTTCGTGCTCCGTCTCGCGCCGACCCATCTAGGCTGGGACACGCGGCGACAATTTACTCGTCGGTCCAGGGACCCCCCGGGGTCGAAACGTCGACAGAGAGCCATTAGTCTCATCAAATACAACGTCGCTAGAGACTTCAACCAAACCCGATGATTTGTTGAAGACCCTATACGCCTTTGTATTTGAGTCATAACCTAACAAAAACCCTTCTACAGCTTTGGGAGCAAACTTAGAATTCCTACCTTTCTTCACTAGAATGTAACATTTGCTCCCAAATACACGAAAGTAAGACACATTGGGTTTGTTACCGGTTAGAAGCTCATACGAAGTCTTCTTGAGGAGGCGATGAAGGTAGACCCGGTTTATGGCGTGGCAAGCCGTGCTTATGGCTTCCGTCCAAAACCGTTCGGGCGTCTTGAATTCACCAAGCATCGTCCTCGCCATGTCTAGTAACGTCCTGTTCTTCCTCTCTACCACACCATTTTGTTGTGGTGTATAGGGAGCAGAGAACTCATGCTTGATTCCTTCCTCCTCAAGATACTCTTCCACTTGAAGGTCCTTGAACTCGGACCCATTGTCGCTTCTTATCTTCTTCACTTTGAGCTCAAACTCGTTTTGGGCTCTCTTTAGGAAGCGCTTGAGGGTCCCTTGGGTTTCAGATTTATCCTGCAAAAAGAATACCCAAGTGAAGCGGGAAAAATCATCAACTATAACAAGACCATACTTACTTCCTCCTATGCTTAGATAGGCGACGGGTCCGAAGAGGTCCATATGAAGTAACTCCAGGGGTCTTGATGTTGTCATCACATTTTTGGCATGATGAGAGCTTCCCACCTGTTTACCTACTTGACAAGCTGCACAAGGTCTATCTTTTTTGAAAGTTACGTTAGTTAGACCTATCACGTGTTCTCCCTTTAGAAGCTTGTGAAGGTTCTTCATCCCCACATGTGCTAAACGGCGATGCCACAACCAGCCCATGCTAGTCTTAGCAACTAAGCATGCATCTAGATCGGCCTCATATTTTGCAAAATCAACTAAATAAAGTTTGTCGTCTAGTACACCCTTAAAAGCTAATGAACCATCACTTCTTCTAAAGATAGACACATCTACATTTGTGAATAAATAGTTATATCCGATATTACAAAGTTGACTCACAGACAACAAGTTATATCCAAGCGACTCAACTAAGAACACATTAGAAATAGAGTGCTCGGATGAAATAGCAATTTTTCCTAACCCTTTCACCTTGCCTTGGTTCCCATCACCGAATATGATTGAATCTTGGGGATCCTTGTTCTTGACGTAGGAAGAGAACATCCTCTTTTCCCCCGTCATGTGGTTTGTGCATCCGCTGTCGATAATCCAACTGGAGCCCCCGGATGCATAAACCTGCAAGGCAAATTTAGGCTTGGGTCTTAGGTACCCAACTCATGTTGGGTCCTACAAGGTTAGTTACAATAGTCTTAGGGACCCAAATGCAAGTCTTGTCTCCCTTACATTTGGCCCCTAATTTCCTAGCAATTACCTTCTTATCCTTTCTACAAATAGCAAAGGAAGCATTGCAAGCATAATAAATTGTAGAAGGTTCATTCATTACTTTCCTAGGAACATGAACAATATTTCTTCTAGGCATATGATGAACAACATTTTTCCTAGCCAAATTTCTATCATGCATAATAGAAGAACTAGAAGCAATCATGGCATGAGAATCAAAAGCATCATAACTTCTATAAACATTCCTAGAATGTCTCCTATCATGATACATGAAAGCATGGTTCTTGTGAGCACTACTAGCCATAGGGACCTTCCCTTTCTCCTTGTCGGAGATGGAAGCCTTATGGCTCGTTAAGTTCTTGACTTCCCTCTTGAAGCCAAGACCATCCTTAATTGAGGGATGTCTACCAATCGTGTAGGCATCCCTAGCAAATTTTAGATTGTCGAATTCACTCTTGCTAGTCTTAAGTTGGGCATTAAGACTAGCCACCTCATCATTCAAATTAGAAATTGAAACTAGATGTTTACTACACGCATCAACATTAAAATCTTTACACCTGTTGCAAATTGCAACATTTTCTACACAAGATGTTGATTTATTAGCTATTTCTAACTTAGCATTTAAATCATCATTTATGCTCTTTAAGCTAGAAATACAGTCATGGCATGTAGACAGTTCACAAGAAAGCATTTCATTCCTTTTAATTTCTAAAGCAAGGGATTTTTGTGCCTCTACAAACTTATCATGTTCTTCATACAAAAGATCCTCTTGCTTTTCTAATAACCTATTCTTATCATTCAATGCATCAATTAATTCATTAATCTTATCAACCTTAGTTCTATCTAGGCCCTTGAATAAACATGAATAGTCTATTTCATCATTGCTAGATTCTTCATCACTTGAGGAAGTGTAAGTACTAGTATTATGAGTACTTACCTTCTTTTCCCTTGCCATGAGGCAAGTGTGATGCTCGTTGGGGAAGAGGGCCGACTTGTTGAAGGCGGTGGCGGTGAGTCCTTCGTTGTCGGAGTTAGACGACGAACACTCCGAGTCCCACTCCTTTCCAAGGTGTGCCTCGCCCTTAGCCTTCTTGTAAGCCTTCTTCTTTTCCCTCTTGTTCCCTTGTTCCTAGTCACTATCATTATCGGGACAATTAGCGATAAAATGACCAATCTTACCACATTTGAAGCATGAGCGCTTCCCCTTCGTCTTGGTCTTGTTGGGATGCTCCTTGCGACCCCTTAGCGCCGTCTTGAAACGCTTAATGATGAGGGTCATCTCTTCCTCATTGAGTCCCGCCGCCTCAAGTTGTGCCACCTTGCTAGGTAGCACTTCCTTGCTCCTCATTGCTTTGAGAGCAACAGTTTGAGGCTCGTGGATTGGGCCGTTCAACGCATCGTCAACGTATCTTGCCTCCTTGATCATCATCCGCCCGCTTACAAAACTTTCCAAGTATCTCCTCGGGCGTCATCTTGGTGTACCTAGGATTCTCACGAATATTGTTCACAAGATGTGGATCAAGGACAGTAAAAGACCTTAGCATTAGGTGGACGACGTCGTGGTCCGTCCATCGCGTGCTTCCATAGCTCCTTATTTTGTTGACGAGGGTCTTGAGCCGGTTGTACGTTTGGGTTGGCTCCTCGCCCCTGATCATTGCGAATCTCCCAAGTTCGCCCTCCACCAACTCCATCTTGGTGAGCATGGTGACGTTGTTCCCCTCATGTGAGATTTTGAGGGTGTCCCAAATCTGCTTGGCGTTATCCAAGCCGCTCACCTTATGATATTCATTCCTGCATAATGAAGCTAGAAGAACAGTAGTAGCTTGTGCATTTTTGTGAATTTGCTCATTAATGAACATGGGACTATCCGTACTATCAAAGTGCATTCCATTTTCTACTATCTCCCATATACTTGGATGGAGAGAGAACAAGTGGCTACGCATTTTGTGACTCCAAAATCCGTAGTCCTCTCCATCAAAGTGGGGGGGGTTTACCGAGGGGAATGGAATGCAAATGAGCATTGGAACTTTGCGGAATACGAGAATAATCAAAGGAAAAGTTTGAATTAACCGTCTTCTTTTTCTCGTAGTCGTTGTCGTCGTCCTTTTGGGAAGAGGAAGATTCGTCGCTGTCGTAGTAGACTATCTCCTTGATGCGCCTTGTTTTCTTCTTCCTCCCGTCTTTTCTTTTGTGGCCCGAGCTTGAGTCAGTAGGCTTGTCATCCTTTGGATCATTGACGAAGGACTCCTTCTCCTTATCATTGACCACCATCCCCTTGCCCTTAGGATCCATCTCTTCGGGCGATTAGTCCCTTTCTTAAAGAGAACGGCTCTGATACCAATTGAAAGCACCTAGAGGGGGGGTGAATAGGTGATCCTGTAAAACTTGAAACTTAATGCCACAAAACTTGATTAGGAGTTAGCACAATAAAGCCAAGTGCCTAGAGAGGAGTTCTTGCAAGACACGATAACCACAAGAAGATCAATCACAGATAGACACAGTGGTTTATCCCGTGGTTCGGCTAAGTTCAACACTTGCCTACTCCACGTTGTGGCGTCCCAACGGACGAGGATTGCAATCAACCCCTCTCAAGCGGTCCAAAGACCCACTTGAATACCATGGTGTTTTGCTTTGTTTACTTTATCCCGCTCGTGAGGAATCTCCACAACTTGGAGCCTCTCGCCCTTACACTTTGATGTTCACAAAGAAGCACGGAGTATGGGAGGGATGAGCAACGCACACAAGACACAAAATCAGAGCGACAATACGCACACAAGTCACAACACGAGCTCTCAACACAACTCAAAGAGTTCTCTACTCAAATGGAGCTCTGGTTGCTATCACAAAGAATCGAATGCGCGGAATTGAAGTCTTGGTGCTTAGGAATGCTTAGAGAATGCTTGGTGTTCTCCTCCATGCGCCTAGGGGTCCCTTTTATAGCCCCAAGGCAGCTAGGAGCCGTTGAGAGTATTCCAGGAAGGCAATTCTTGCCATCTGTTGCCTGGCGCACCGGACAGTCCGGTGCACCACCGGACACTGTCCGGTGCGGATTTCTTTCCTTCTTTGGCGAAGCCGACCGTTGGAGATTCAGAGCCGTTGGCACACCGGACAGTCAGGTGCCCCCTTCTGACCGTTGGCTCTGCCACGCGTCGTGCGCGGATTACTCGGCCGACTGTTGGCTCACCGGACAGTCCGGTGCACCACCGGACAATCCGGTGATTTATAGCCATACACCACCATCGAAGTCCCAAGAGCAGCCAGTTGACAGACGCCAGCCTGGCGCACCGGACACTGTCCGGTGCACCACTGGACAGTCCGGTGCACCCAGACCGAGCAGCCTTTTGGTTGTACACAGCCAACTTCTCCATAATTGTTTCTCCTGTTTCTAGCACTTAGACACAATACATTAGTCTTCAAAACAATGTACTAAGTCTAGAAACATACCTTTAATCTTGATTTGCATTTCTTGAGTCCTTGGCACAATTTAACACTTAGGCACTTGTGTTGGACACTTAATCACCAAAATACTTAGAAATGGCCCAAGGGCACATTTCCCTTTCAGGCGCCTCCTCTAGAGGTTAAAAAGTTCTTCGACCTTCTTAAGGCTGCAGAAGAGCCGTTGCACGAACACACAACAGTTTCCATCCTTGCTTTCGTGACTCGACTTATGGCTATTAAGTCTAAGTTCGTGTTCTCGAACAATTGTTACAACAAGCTCTTGAGCTTAATCAGCGAAGTGTTTCCACCAGATCACAAGATGCCGAAAGACGTGTATCAGTGCAGGAAACTGCTCTCTGGTCTAGGTATGGACTATCAGAAAATCGATGTCTGTCCAGATAATTGTATGCTGTTCTGGAAGGATCATGAGAATGATAGTAAGTGTCTAAAGTGTGGCAAGTCGAGATATGTAGAGGTTAAAAACGATGATGGTGAAATGGTCACATCAACTGTAGCCCAAAAGCAACTTCATTATATGCCTCTTGCGCCTCGTGTTAAGTGTTTGTTTCTTTCGAGGAACACAGCTAGGCACATGAGATGGCATAAAGAACGTGAACGAGGGGACACTCATGTGATGACGCACCCGTCTGATAGTGATGCGTGGAAGGCTCTAGATGACTTTGATCCAGAATTTGCTAGTGAAGCGAGAAATATTCGAATTGGGTTGGCGACAGATGGTTTCACACCTTTCAATACGAACGCAGCATCCTATTCTTGTTGGCCTGTAATTGTGATTCCATACAACCTTCCACCTCATCTGTGCATGAAATATGATTACATGTTTCTTTCCCTAATTATTCCTGGTCCAGACCATCCTGGGAAAGGGCTGAATGTGATGATGCAACCCTTGATCGATGATCTCAAAAAGTTATGGAAAGGAGTCGAAGCATACGATTGCTACAAAAACGAGATATTCACACTTCAAGTTGCGTATTTGTGGTCCATTCATGATTTCATGGCATACAGTTTATTTGTTGGATGGAGCTGCCATGGAACTCTGCCATGTCCAATATGTGGCAAGGATACAGATTGTTTCCGCCTTGAGTTTGGAGGGAAGATCTGTTACTTTGACTGTCACAGATGCTTCTTGCCCCAAAAACACCCATATAGGTTCGAGGTTAACACCTTTAAGAAGGGCACTATCGTGACAAAGGGACCACCCAGGCGTCTTAGCGGAATAGAGATTGAGGCTATGCTTAATAATTTGAAAGAGAATGAAAGTGGTGATGGATACATAGGTTTTGGAACCGAGCATAACTGGACACATAAATGTGGTTTATGGGAACTACCTTATGTTAAGGCATTGATTCTGATGCATAACATTGACGTCATGCATCAGGAACATAATGTTGGTGAAAGCATTCTAAGTACTTGCATGAATCTAGGTGACAAAACAAAAGACAATATAAAGGCCAGAAAGGACTTAGCAAAACTTTGTAACCGACCAACCCAGGAACTCGACGAAAATGGAAAAAAGCCACGTGCTCAATTTTGTCTAAAACCTAAATAGAAGAAAGAAGTAATGGAATGGTTGAAAGTTTTGAAATTCCTAGATGGTTATGCGGCCGGGTTTAGGAGAGCTGTGAACTTAAAGACAAATAAAATAACTGGATTGAAGAGCCATGATTATCATATAATGATGGAAAGGCTCCTCCCTATAATGTTCCGTGGGTACTTGAAAGTCAGTATCTGGCAGGCTTTAGCTGAGTTAAGCTACTTTTATAGGCAACTTTGTGCTAAAGAAATAAACAAAGATGTGATGGAGAAGTTGGAGACAGAAATTCATGTCCTTATATGCTGAGGTTTTGCCAAGAAGATGAACTTCCGACCAATTTTAATATAGATACTGAGGTTTTGCCAGAATCATTAGTGGGAGATCCTGAAGATGTAGTAAGTCCCAAAAAACGGAAACGGAAGTCAAAGAACAAAACATCGAATTGAAGAAAACAATTTGATCCTGATTTTGAATACGACTAAAAAGTAATTATATATTTATTGTTCATTTCAATACATTATGTTCATTTACATTATGTTCATTTCAATACATTATGTTCATTTACATTATGCTCAATTACTAATTTGATTTTGTTTTAATAACAGGATGTCTAAAAAGGTCAAGCAGCTCGCTAAGGGACTAGCGAGGAGAGCCTCCATTTTTGGGAGAAAGGAGGACTTAGTGTTCCAGGGCACTAGTTCAAGCTCGAGCAGGCGTAGAGCTTTGTTGGAGCATGTTCCAGAGTTGCATGGTCAGGCAGTCGGCGTACAGAAGAATGAGGTAACCATAATATTTGTTTTGTAATGTAATATTTGTATGAGTTCGAATAACTAAATTGTTAATTTTGATCTATAGGATGAGCCTGAAGATGAGGAAGAGACATAGGAGTGGAGACAAGTGGAAGATGAGGAAGAGACAGGGTGGGGTGAATGGCCCAATGATGGAGGGTCGGGAGTTGGGGGAGCTAGTGGGTCAAGGGAAGGAGAAGCTGGTGTTTCAGGAGGAGGTTCTGGAAGCGGGGGAGTTGGAGGGTCTTCACGGGTCCGGAAGCCGCGGAAGACTAGTTGGGTCCCCCCCTCCTAAAGAACCAGTTAACAAGGTTGAGATAATCCCGAGTGGAGATGGGTAAGAGCATCTTTGCTTTGTTCTTATGTCTTACACATTGAGGATAAACAATTATTTTTTGAATTTGACAATTGTGCTTGTGTTGTTAGGGCTTGGCTGGATAGTAGTTTCACCGGCAAAGATCGTGTAAGGCAAGTAAATAAAGTGTTGGGCAATATCTGTCGTATGAGATGGCCTAGATTGGTGATTGAGAATGGTATTGAGGTCCCTATCTCAAGATGGGATCAATACGGCCTTGCGGTTAACGCACAACATGGGAATGTGCAAGGTGCAGTTTGGCACGACTTCTGGGTATGTTTATCTATCTTCTTGCGAAGTTATCAGCTCAATGATTGATTCATATTATGGATTCTTGACTATGTTTCTTTTTCAGAAATATTATAAGTTGCTTGATGGAGATACTCATACCGAGCATGCACACTCCGTGTTCCATAAGAACGCGGCAGATGTTGTTGCGGATATGATGTACTATGTTCGAATCCAGGTGATTAATCAAGCTATGTTGAGTAGTGGAGGACGACGTGCAACCAGTAAGAGCGAGGCGTCACAATATGGACTTTCTATGACTGAGCAAGATTTTCTTCAGGTAATTGATGTTTTTGCTTATGTTGGAAAAAATTGATGTTTTTGCATATGATGTACTGTGTTCCTTGTATATGTTACAGTTACTTATAAATGAATTGTGTTTCCATAGCATTCGATTCCATGGATAGCCGCCAATGATGCTGCTTGGCGTGCCTTATGCCATTATTGGGCTTCGGATAATTTCAAGGCAAAGTCTATACGACAAAGTTCGTGAAACCGAGTCGTATCACAAGTATGGAGGTGATGATCACTTTCGTTTGGCAAAACAAATGGTAAGTACAGGAAACTAGCAGTGGTGTAGTTTTGTTGATTGTATATGACTTGATGTCATTTCTGATTATAATGTTTGTCAAATGTACGTACAAGAAGCTAGCAGTGGTGTAGTGCTCAGTGATGTTCAAATATACCTGAGGGGGCACAGAGGACCAGATCCTGCAAATCCAGATGTGTTGTGTAGCCAAAAGGCAACAGATCGTCTGGTGAGTGTTTTGAAATGATTGGTACATTTTGTTCATATGAATTTATGTATGTGCCCAGTGATGTAAGATTGCATTGTTCTTTTGTATGGAGGCTGCATATGCTAAGGCGATGTCTAGTCAGCACGGATCAGACTATGACTGGAGGACCACACCTATTGATCCTCAGGCTGTGTATGCAAATGGTGGAAAACCCCATGGAAGGTGTGGAATCTACATACCTTATCTTGTTTCATCGGTTTAAGTACAATAGATTATTTTTGAATCTGTCGTGATGTTACTTGTTTGAAGGTACTCGATTTTCGATAACGTCATCGACTCGAGCCAGGTGACGGTTCAGAGGGGAGGTTCGTTGATGTCTGCTGCTCGTAGCTCACGTCGCTCTACTCAGGATACTGCAGAAGTTGAGCAACTACGAGAAGAGCTTAGGCAACATCAGGAGCGGCAAAGGGTTCAGGAGGAATACTTGAGGCAACATGCTGCTCAACAAGAATACTATGCTACTCAGTTTCAACAACAGCAAGCACTGATACAAGTAAGTTCAAAAAGATCATTCATTTTAAGTTATGTATTGATTTAAAACACTGACATTAATGTGTTCGGAAATTTGGTAGCAACTAGCACAAGCCCAAGGGATACAGTTTCCGATGCCCCCCCACCTCCACCTTCCATACATTTTTTCCTTGGCCTTCACCTCCACCTCCACCTACAGAACATCAGGTATGCAAATTTATCATAATTTACTTGTTACATTACGATGTAACTCCGTGAATGTCATTTGTATAGGTATATGAGACTCCTCCAGCTACCTTGCCGGCGCAGCAACAAGATGATGGGTTAGACTTTGTCGATACGCTCTTCGCGAGTGGAGGTAGCGAGCATCACTCTTTGCTATTTCCTGATGTTGATCGACAGTAGTGGGCTTCCATTCGATGTGTTTTGTGAGACTTCAAACTTGTGTCTTGTGAGACTTGTGAATTCTTATGTCGAGGTGGATTTGACTTGTGAGACTTGTGTCTTGTGAGACTTGTGAATTCTTATGTTGTTATTATGTATGTGAGATGTTATATGTGATATGTTGTGTATTGTGGCTGTTATATATATTTGTTATGTATGCAATGTGTTGAATTACCAAAAACAAATTGTATATTTAGTGCTGGTCAATTTAACTTTCGAGAGGAATAGCAAACTCTCGGAAGTTATTCCTGGACGGCGTTAGCCCGAGCTGGACGACGTCAGCACTTAACTTCCAAGAGGGAAGCGCCCTCTCGAAAGTTAATCATTAACTTCCGAGAGGCGGCCGGCCCTCTTGGAAGTTTCCTTAACTTCCGAGAGCCCGTCGGAAGTTAGCCTAACTTCCGACCAATTTGTTCCGACGGCTAACTTCCGACGGTTTCGGCTAACTTCCGACGGTTTGTATAACTTCCGAGTGTTTTGCGCTAACTTCCTACGGTTTAGGCCCTAGGAAGTTAAGCATTTTGGTGTAGTGAATCCTTGCATTGATGTCCCTTCTTTCGGCACATGTAGCCAAGACGATCTTCGAGTCTTGAAGATTTCTTCTTTCCTTGTTTCTTGCTTGCTACATGGTTGGTTAATATTTTCTTTTCTAACAGGCCTTTTTGTTTCAAATGGGGACAAGACTTAACTAAGTGTCCCTTCTTTGAGCTTTTAAAACAAATTTTATCATCCTTGTTAATGATCAAGCCATTTTTAATATAGGGACATGACCTAATACAGTGTCCCTCTTCAAAGCATTCACTACACTTCTTACTTTTCTTAGTGTGAAGAGTGACTTGATCATTACCTTGGATGTTACCTTGCATGGAGGCATGGTTGAGGCTTTTGGCAGAGGTGTTGATTTTCTTCTTTTGTTCCTTCCTCTTGACAATCCTCAAGTCCTTGACATTTTCTTCAAGGGATTTTGTGCATGCCACAGTTGTTCCCGTCTCAAGCTTCTTCACCATGTGATCACGGTTATCTTGAGAAGGTTGAGCAGTGCACTTCCCTTTTAGTTGTGTCAAGCTCATCTTTAGCCTCTCATTTTCTTCTTTGAGCTCTTGACATGTATCATCTTTTGTTCTTGGAAATTTTAGCTCAAAGGAGGATTTGCTTGTTGACAAGCAACAAGCATTAGCACATGGTAATATAGTTCCAATTTGATTATATGTGCATGAGTGAGGTTGTTGAGATTTTAAGTTTTCTATCACAACCTCATGATCAATGTCTAACATGATATGATCATTCATAAGATTTTCATGAGAACATAGAAACATATCATGTTTTTCTTGAATGGCTAGATTTTCAATTTTTAGCCTTTCTACTTGGTCCTTAAGCAAGGCATTCCTATTTACTAATTGAGCGACACAAAATAAGGAGTTATCTTGCTCATTTGAAATAGATTCATACCTTTGGACCAAATCAACATGAGAGCTCTTTAGCTCCTCATGTTCTTTAGTCAACTCATCAAAGCTTAGCATTTTTATGGAGAGAATATCTTCTAGCACTTGACGAGCTTCGTTTTGCTCTCTCGCTCTTTTTAGGAGTTTGAGTATGACCGCCTTATCTTCTTGGCTTAGATGAGCGTAGAGTTGCATGAACCTTCTTTCATCCTCCTCATCCTCATTTGTGCTTCCACTATCATTTTCATTAGCCACACAACATATGTGGGAATTGAAATGGGAAGACAAACCTTTTGGAGAGGTGGATTCATCGTTTGGTCTCCAACGTTCATTTTCTTCTTCTTCCTTCAAAGGGTTAGTTTCACAAGAACTAAAGGAACTAGAAGCATCATATGAACTAACATGTTTGGACTTATCAAATTTATTTTTAATTCTAGTCCAAATATCATGCGCATCATGAATAGGTTCATCATATCTAATTATGAAAGCATGATAATCTTCCTTGCTAAGAGAATTTCCTAAGATGTCAAAAGCTAGATAGTTTAAGCGTATACATCTTTGATCTTCCTCGGAAGTAATTTTTTCATTGTAACTAGAGGGTATGATACTCTTGTCTATAATTTGTTCTAATCGTGGATCTACGGTTCTAAAGGCTTTTAGCACCCTAGTGGACCAAGAACAATAATTAGAATAATCAGAAAGTAATATCTCAAGAGTTACCTCATTGTACTCCTTCGGAGTTGTCTTCTTGTTCTTTTGGGATCTTCTTCGAGCCATCACTTCGAGTTGTTAGACTCAATATGAAGTGCCTAGCTCCGATACCAATTGAAAGTCGCCTAGAGGGGGGTGGATAGGCGAAACCTGAAAATAACAACTTTAAACCCCAACTAGATCCCTTGATTAGTGGTTAGAACAAAATGCACAATTATTAGAGTATAAAAACTAAGTCCTTTGCTTGTAAAGAGTGTTGCTTTCAAATAATGCGGAATTGATAAATCAATACAACTAATAAGTTTATGGAGAATAAAGCAAGAGGGCTTAGATAAGAAGAGGAATAACACAAGTTCTTTCTTGCAAGGCGTTGCTTCTCTAAATGAGAATTTAACTTGAAGCAACACAAAGTAATGTAAGCAAGGGATATTGAAGGAGAACTATAGAGAGGAAGAAAACAAACAGATCACAAGCAATAAACACAAGAGACACGGGTGATTTGTTTTGACGAGGTTCGGTTCTCGAGAACCTAATCCCCGTTGAGGAGTCCACTAAGGATGGGTCTTTTTCAACCCTTTTACTCTCTCCACCGATCACCAAGACCGGCGAGCTCTTCTTCTTTATCTCAAGGATCACTAACACCCTGCAAGGATCACCACACTCTTAGGTGTCTCTTGCTAGCTTTACAAGCCTCCAAGACTTTGGAGGAAAATGAATGGGAGTCAAAACTCCACGCTCAAATGATCACAAGATGTAGCACACGCTTTCTCTCAATGATTCTCACAATGCATTAGGGCTAAACTCACACGAGTAGCTCTCTTTTGCTTGATCTCTCTTTTGTGGCACTTATGTTGCTTGTGGTGGCCTAAATCTTGTGCATGAGATAGATCAATGAATGGAGGTGGATGGGAGGGCTTGAACATGTCAACTATATGACTTGGAATGTTGCTTGGGCTCCCTTCACTTGAAGTGGCCGGTTGGGGTGGTATTTATAGCCACCAACCAAATTGTAGCCGTTGGGGAAGGCTGCTGGCGATGGGCGCACCGGACAGTCCGGTGCGCCGCCACGTCACCCAACCGTTAGGGTTCTGAGCTGGTCGACTGTTGGAGGCTTTGTCTTCATGTCGCACTGGACAGTCCGGTGCCGCACCGGACAGGTACTGTTCACTGTCTGGTGCGCCTCTAACGGTTGCTCTGCTCTGTCGTGCACTGTTTGCACACTGTTCATCTGGAATTCAGCTTTTGCAGGCGACCGTTGCGCGAAGTAGTCGTTGCTCTGCTGGTGCACCGGACAGTCCGATGACACACCGAACAGTCCGGTGAATTATAGAGTAGTGCGCCTGGAGAAACCCGAAGGTGAAGAGTTCAGACTGGTGCACCGGACAGTGTCCGGTGCGGCAGACCAGGGCACACTTGGGTTTCTTTGCTCCATTGAATTTGAACCCTTTCTTTTGTCTTTTTATTGGTTTGAGTTGAACTTTTATGCACATGTGGAATACATAATCTAGAGTAAACTAGTTAGTACAATATTTGTGTTGGACATTCAACCACCAAAATCATTTAGGAGAAGGTTTGACCCTATTTCCCTTTCAGTTAGGGATATCACCCACCAAATCTTCATCGACATGAGCTAGAACTTAACCCTAGTCTGCCA
This sequence comes from Zea mays, assembly GCF_902167145.1. Taxonomy (NCBI): domain Eukaryota; kingdom Viridiplantae; phylum Streptophyta; class Magnoliopsida; order Poales; family Poaceae; genus Zea; species Zea mays. The sequence continues at coordinate 78,111,865 of NC_050105.1, forward strand.
TCTCTTAAAGTTTTCCTCAGCAAATCACTCAGGGTTCAATGTGCCCGTAAGTTCAGAATGTAAATTCTATAAATTACAAAATTAACATGCCCTAGGATTAATTTGACCATCAGGCACAAAATATAGAAACCAGATATACTAGTAGTTAATATTAATGACGCTAGAACAAAATAAATCTGGAACAACTCAAAAAGATTAAAGCACAAAAGGTAAGCCAACAATGGATCTATCATAAGACTGTCATAGCGATAAACAAAAATGCAAATTTACATACAATGCTTCCCACGAATGACGGTGAGGAATACCAGCGGACTTGCGTGAATCACTGCGCATAAACTCGATCCGTCGGCACCTATGTAGGTCTTTAGATCACCAGTGTAGGTTTAGAGACACCACTCTCCCTATATCATCTGCATGGTCGGTTGTTTTTGCTATATGCCTTCGTCTGAAGGACGTCTCCCCTTTATAAGGGGGTCGTAGCAACCTTCTATATTCGATCTGCTAAATTCCAGTAACCACCTCCTGAAATCTCTCTACGTGCAACCGCATGGAGTTCATGCAGTACACGACCATTGCTCCTATTTCACGTGGCAATCTAGGTGAGGTACTCGATAACCAAATAAATAAAATGCAAAATAATCTTTTGTTTAGAACATGTCACAACGCGATCATGGATCTTCTCAAATCACAAGTTAAGTCACACAATAATTTCATGAAAAACATGAAACATGAGCGAGCGTGCGTGTGGCAAGTTCATAACAAGCATCCACAACCCTTTTGTGTGTCTTATGTAAAGAGTAGTGCACACTCACACATATATGTTGGTTATGTCCCACCTAGATGAGGAATATAGAACTAAAGCCCCCATTGCCATCTCTACATAGCACCTTGGCTTTCTTATAAGAATTGGCCCAACCACAAATGGGCTTAGATAGGCCAAATTTCAACATCGCCTTCACCTAGACTAAAGTTTAGTACGTGTCACATCAAATGTTTGAATATTACGATTATTAATTACAGTATAATTGTTAAACTAAATATAGTCTAATTATAAAAACTAATTATACAGATAAAGACTAAAGTTGAGATGAATGTATTAATCCTAATTAATCCATGATTATGTTAATGTAACTGTATCATCACATGAGCAGATCATGGACTAATTAGGATTAATAGATTTGTCTTACCGGTTTTAATATTATAACTAGTATTCAAACAACGATATAACGGGACTAAAATTTAGTTCTTTGCATTCAAACGGGTTCTTATTTGGCAGCACGACGAACCATGCACCGCCACCTACCAACCGTTGAATGCATGCAATCCATTAGGGCTAGGGATAAATGGTACTGTTCGTCCCTATTTAAATTTGATCTATCTAAAAGGTTTAAGATCTGATCTGTATTTAAGTCCAAGTATTTAATATCCTATCCATATCCGATTTATATATATATTCGATCTGAAGGTAAAATATGAAAATAAATATGGAACATGTAATATCAATTAGGGCATCTTTCGTCCATGTGCTATGTGTTGTAGGGCTGGAAACGAGCCGAGTGGCTCGGTGTGGCTCGCTCAGTGGTCGAGCTCAACTTGGCTCGGCTAGCCTACTCACCGAGCTATAAAAAGAGGCTCGGCTCGCGAGCTGCACCTTGAAAATTAATATTGTACTAGGTATGTGCCCGTGCGTTGCCACGAGAGTTAAAAATTAGTATGAAACATAGATATCACCCTTGACCAACCAACAGTTGCAGACTTCTTAGCGCTACAAAAGCATAGCCACAAGCATTTGATACGGTTTAGGCATTCACAAAGAGAGCAAAACATATTTTCCCCAAGACTAAGAGACCTTATAACATCTACATGAGAATAATAGGCCGCACCATGATTGATGAAGTCCAGTGATATCAAAAAGATTTAAGTTCAAGAGTTTCTCCCAGCAAAAACTACTTACTATATAAATGAACCAATTACCTTGCGTAGTACCTAAGACACAAGCTTCAAAAGCATACTAAGTTCGAAAAAATAGACAAGTGTATTAAATCAGTCAAACAAAGCAGTTGATCTAAACATCACAAGGTACCAGAGGAACTAATTACTAATCAGCTAATTTGATGTGATGGTGTACATGATTACTTATGTTCGTGATTAGTTTTACTACAACCTGAATTTCATTATTGTATATTTCAACCCCTCATACAATGCATATGGATTTTCGATTTCTATAACATTTGGAATGCATGCCTTCATTTCTGAGTTCTCGCTGGACATTGATGAATTTTACATAGTACTTGAACATTTTGTTTACCCACTACTCGGCTATGTGGCGTGTTATTCTTGCTGCGGAAAACACAATCACGTGTGTCCATTTGCTTATTTTACCTTTTGGAGTACTTTTTTTATTCCTGCTTGAACCAGTTATATTGATTAACAATACACTTACCTAGAGTAAAGGCCTGTTGTTTGGATTCTTGTATAGTTGTAATCCTGTCCACAAAAGAATGCAACTATCTGTTCATATTGTAGCTATCGAATTTGTGTCGATTAACTAACTGAATTTATAATAAATAATATTAGTGTTTATGTTTTCAATAAGTTTGTTGTAAAAATGTAATTTCTAAATAATATAATGGTACTTATTTTAGACTATAAATGCTATACAAGTTTAGTTATAATTTGAACTGTTTGACTACGGAATAAATTAGAAATGCATTCTTTATTTCTTTATTTTTTGTGGATCCCAAAAAATGTTTTGAAGGGTGGTGTTGAACGGAAATTAGTTAGATGTCTCACAGCTGCAGAAGCTAAAAGAAAATGCAAGACCAATAAGAATCAACAATTTGTTATATTGGTCAGAAGTATCAGCATCAGGTGCATCACCATATTAGGGTAGCATACTACCTTAAAAACAAGTCATTACCTTCATCCCCAACTATTTGCATCTAGTTGATAGTATTTCCATTCGCCTTGGACATGAGCTCTGCCAATGACTGTAAATCCCCAACCTGAAAGATTAGAATAATTGGCAGGTTACAAAGAAGGAATGAAGTCTTCGAAGGCCTTCCACAGTCAAAAGAGTTGAGAGAATCAATACGGCAATACCTTGTGTTTGCAAAAGCATGAGATGGTAAGTGGCAGCCCAGAACATAATTGAATAAATGTATCAATTTTGAGATGACAAATAATGGAACAACACACAAGTTTGTAAAGACATAAAGAATGCTAGTAGCATATGCTTCAACTTCAGATCTGCCCATGTGAAATCGTTTTGGAGAAAAACCAGGAAGACGAGCCAGCACTGCACGATGTAATCATCGATTCACATGAAACATCCCTCCCTGCGTCGTAAACAAGCACTCAAACCACTATAGCACCAGCTTTCAACAATTTATTTATTTTTCCTTCTATAAGCTCCTCAACAAGATGGGGGAAATTTCAATGAATAATACGAATGTGCATTAGTAGAAAATTGGAAGCAAATGTAAATCGTGATTCTTTTCTTTTCAAATTTTGTCACTCACCTATCTATGCACATTGGTCAAAGAATATGGAGAAACCGCCCAACGAGGAAAGAGATAAGTATACAAGGAACACAACAAGGAAGGAGAAAGTGGGGGAGCAAAGAGAGAAAGAAAGAAAGAAAGAATGATCTTTTCCATCGTGCTACTTGTCTCTCGTCAACCGTTTCACTGGGCCATCTATTGATCTGGTGCCCTGTCCCTGTGTGGGTTGTTCGCTAGTTAATCGAAGGTAATCTAGCCGTTGATCATGCGGCAGCAGCGGCATCCGAGATGTCGGCGTCAACCGCCTTCTGATCCTGCTCTCTCTTGCTTCATCACCTTTTTCAACGGGAGAACCATGGCCTAGGGACAGGCGATTCGGCGCGTGCGGCGGCTCGCAGTTGGCAGCCACCATGGTCCATGGCGGCTAGTCGGTGTCGGTGAGGTCGAACTCGTCGGTGCCAGAGTGGGAGAGCACGGAGAGGCGACCGGTGCCTGCACGGGACAGCGGCGCCGCCCCGCAGGCTACGAGGGCGCGCTTCAGGGCGACCACAACCTCGGTCATGGACGGACGTTCGCAGCCCACGGGTCCCACGCAGTCGGCGATGAGGTAGCCCACATAGGCCAGCGCCTCGGCCTCGCCGGGCGTGGGCGCGGGTCGAGCACGCGCGCGATGTCGTCGGCCAGGATGTGCGGCACCGCGAACTCAACCACGTTCTTGGACGTCACGCTCTCGGCGTAGCGCTGCACGACGCGACAGCCGTACACGAGCTCCAGGAGCACCACGCTAAAGTTGTACACGTCGCTATTGTCCGTCAGGTGCTACAGCCGGTAGTACTCCGGGTCCATGTACCCCACCATGCCCCCCGTGTAGGGCGGCTCCTGCGGCGTGCCGGCGCTGGCACTGGGAGGACAGCCCGAAGTCGGCGATCTTGGCCGTCCACGCGTCATCGAGCAGGATGTACTCGATGCCCCGCGCTGCACCAAGCGCGATGGTCAGGTGGCCGCGCCACGACGACACAGCCGCCGCCAAGGGGCTGCGACTGTGGAGCTGGTCGTGCAACGTGCTATTCGCCATGAACTCGTACACCAGCACACGCTCGCCGGAGTCAGCGCAGCAGCCCAGCAGACACACGATGTTCTTGTGGTTGGCACGCGCCAGCGCGGTCAGCTCCGAGTCGAACGCCGTCTCTCGGTCTCAGTGCCACGCCACTGAGCTTGATGCCTTTGCCGAGTCCTCGATGTGCTTGATCGCGACCTCGCGCCCGTCGGGCAGGGTGCCACGGTACACGGACCCGAAGCTGCCGGTCCCGATCTGGCTGTCGTCGGAGAACCCGTCCGTCGAGGCGTGGAGCATGTCCAGCGTGAAGTTCTCCACCACCACGCTGCCAGGCCCCCTACTCCTGCTGGACCCGACCCTCGGCGGCATCAGCAACTGCTGCGCACCACCGGAGGTATCCTGTTCGTTCCTGCAGCGGCGCGGCGCCGGTGACACCACAGGACCAGCGTGAACTGCAATGCCACGAAGAAGACAAGGAAAGCGGCGGCCCCGCTGCAATGGTAATCCACATGGTCCTCCTACTCCTGTCGCCCTTCACGGGGACGAGCGATGCGTTGGGCCTGGCGACGTTGAGCTCGAACGCGCAGTCGACGCAGACGCAGCGGCCATCGTCGCAGAGGTTGGCGGAGCCCGGCAAGACGCCGCATTGGCACAAGGACATGGGCAGGCAGGGGCCCGGTAAGACGCGACCGAAGACGAGGCGGTTGGTGGCGTTGAACTCAGGTTCGCCCCAGCAGACCAGGGCCCAGCAGACCAGGGAGTAGTTGGCCATGAACACGCCACAAAAGGCCTTGTCGTACGCGCGCACGTCGAGGAACTGGGCGCGCACGAGTCAGGCTGGCGGCACGGCCACGCCGTCGCCGAAGCAGCGGATGGTGGAATCCGGCGACAGCGGCTGCCGCCGTGTCGTTCCCGGAGCAACGGATGGACGCCGGCGTCCCTTTGAGGATCCCGCACACGAAGCTGTCCCCCACGGCGGCGACGGCGAACCGGAGGTCCCTGGAGATGTTGAGGCCGCGCCAACGCCAGCAGTGGAGCTCCCTGCTGCTGAGCACCCCGCAGACGCGGTACTCTCCCGAGGACAGCGCCCGGAGCCCTTGAGCAGACGCTGTTGGGGAAGGCAGCCGCGAGACCAAGTGGACGAGATCTTTGAGGGAGAGGATGGGAAGAAAGATGTTGTGGGCTAGGAGCGGAGCGGAGGATGTCGAGACGCCATGGATGGAAGGGCGTCGTGGGGAGGCGAGATTTGCGGGCGCGGCTGCACAAATGGGAAGAAATATCTGGCGCGGGCGCGACGGCTGCCATGGATGCGTCGGCATAGATGGGAAGGAGTCGCCCGTGCGCGGAGGGATCGCGGCTGCACAAATGGTAAGAAATTTCTGGCGCGGGCGCGCCGGCTGCCATGGAAGGGCGTCGCGGAGGGTCAGTCGGTCATGCGCGGTGGGGGAGGCGCGATTTGTGGGGAGCCGCCCGTGCGCGGAGGGATCGCGGCTGCACATATGGGAAGAAATATATGGCGCGGGCGCGGCGGCTGCCATGGAAGGGCGTCGCGGAGGGTCAGTCGGTCATGCGCGGTGGGGGAGGCGCGATTTGTGGGGGAGCAGCCCGTGCGCAGAGGGATCTCGCCGCGGATCCATCTCGCCCCAGGGAAGGGGAGCGGGGCGCGCGGGCAGACGGACGTCGAGAGGGAGAACATGGCGCACGAGTGTGGACGCCTACAATGAGAACTTATAGAGTAGTAGAGATTATATAGTGAATTAATAGTCTACTAGGTATGTGCCCGTGTGTTGCGACGACGTATAAATTATTCGATAAATATTAGTGCACAACGATTACATGAAAACGGACAACATATATATCATCAACCCCATATCTCACAAATTAACACTAATGACATGAAATTTGTGTGCAATTCAAATAGTGATAAAATACATTGATATGTAAAAATATTATATGTTATTCTATACTTTTATTAGCATCACCAAAAGTGGACGTTTATATATCTTAAAAGATATATAAGATTGTACATGTGCTTTATCATTGATAAAAAATGAACAATGATAAATATGTAGCGAATATTAATCAACATTGATTCCATAGAAGGATAGTATGTAACAAAAATGAGCAGCGTGATTTTTGGCTGCTTTATTCGATAGATCAAGCCAGGGAAGAGCTTTGCTTCATACTGGGAAGCGAAAGGTCGAGCAAAATGTCAGAACAGTAGCAGGAAAAATCAACAAGGTTGCTGAGAGAATTATGTTAAAAAAGATGAGGAATGCAACTTACACTTAAATCAATTCACAATTAAAAGAAAGATAGGTCAAGAATTTGTGTAGCAGCCTGATAGATGAATTGGGGAAAATAGTGATACCTTTAAATCAATTCACAAAAGCGTGAAGTTATACATAGTTGACTCACAATTAAAATAAAGGGAGATCACGGATTTGTGTAGCAGACTAATAGATGAATTGAGAAAAAATGATGACACTCTTAAATCAATTCATAAAAGTGTGAGGTAGACAACTGTGTCGCAACCCATTTTCTTCCTGATTCAACAAATTAACGCGACTAAGAATGGCATTAGATGGGAGTGCTTTACCACATATACAGAAGTTCAGGATAGAGACACCGAACTGAAACAACATATTGTATAGAAGTATGGACTAATAAGACAAAGGATAGGGCTAAGGGGATTGGATCACCTTGAATAGGTTAATCTTTGTGATTTGACAGGAACGACAACATGTTGAACATATTAAGCTAGTATATAGGACATAGTTTGAGCCATCAAAATTTTTGGATAAGTCTACAGTTTCATATAAATGTTGTGATCTCACAGGAACTACAATTTTATATAAAGGGAAACCATGAATTTTAAGGTCAGGTAGATATATTTTTAGACAAAACTTTGGACACCATACTGCATATCATATTAGTGTTTGTGAAAAGAGGTGTGGTTTCATATTTAAGTGACTGATGTTTTAAAAAATAAAAAATCTGACAAGTGCTAAAATAGCTCATGTGGTACACTTAATATACAAAATGTCGTGCAGGACATATTGTCCACAAATATTGATTCAACTACAACTAAAACTCTATTTATTTACGGAAGGGGTGCACGAATGATAAAGCTACAATCAATTAGAGAAAAGGAAACATATATAAAACTTAGACACACAAACCTGAAATTGCCAAATGAACAACCACACGAGTAGTTCTCTATTTTGTAAACCAAGTCTGTTTGTGTTTCAGAGAGGTGTGGTGTTCATATTTGAGTGCTCAGAGTTGTCTTCCATCCTATACTCGAGCATCGCAAGATTTGGGCGGGGCTAGCGCGTAGAATGGGAAGTACTCGAGCATCGCAAGATCCGGGCGGGGTTGGCGCGTAGAATGGGAAGAATGAGATGGCGGGGTGGTCCTGCACTTGCAATGGGATGCGGGCCGATGGTGGTCCTGTGCACTGGATAGCAACGAGGGGATTGGGTTGCGATTCCTTCCATGGCGACGAGGCATGGATTGCGTTTGGGGTGCGGAGGATATGGGCGGGGCATCCGCGGTGCATGGGAAGAACAATTGGGCAGGGTGGTCCTACGCGCGCGGGTCGTCGGCGATGGGATTCCTGCGCGCTGGATTGCTGTGAGGTGTGGATAGCGGTGAGGGGATGTGTTTCCTTGTGTGGCAGTGACATGATTTTTCCTTCCATGGCCGATTGCGGCTAGGACCATGCAGATGCAGGGATAGTGGGGGAGGGCACGCACGGGGAAGAAGGGAGACACTAACATGTGGGTCGTATGCGTCGTGAGGAGGCAGAACTATAGGTGTACATTCGGGCCGCCCGACCCGGCCCGGCCCAAGCCCGAAAAGGCCCGTATTGTTTGAATTTTGGACCGGGCCGACCCGTTTGAATTTTGGGCCGTGCCGGCCAACGTGCCTAGCCCTCGACCCACGGCCCGACCCGTAATTGCTTAAACGTGCCGGGCTCATTTCGGACGGCCCGAAATTCACATTATGGCCCGAAATTCAAAACAAATTTAATAAACCAAATAAAAGATAAGACAAATAAATTCGACCAAAAGCAAACTTAATATTTGTATTAAGTTACCAGAGCTATGCAATGACTACATCGTTTACAAATCATTTTGTTAGAAATAAAAAGAGTATAATAAGCTCTATATAAAGTTCGTAAGTTCAGTTCATTATCTAATATTCATAACAAAACTAAAATTACATCACATACTCTAATTCAAAGCTACAAAAAAACATCTAACTAACATTATATCTAGCTTTGTGTTCTTTATCAAGTACATGAAAGTGTGGAATGAAGTGTTATTTTAATAAATATATGAACATTTTCGTGCCTCTATATGGGTCATTTCGTGCCTGCCTTAAACGGGTCGTGCTCGTGCCCGCCCATGGGCCGCGACCTCGGCCCGAACCCGGCCCGATATATCGAGCCGTACCGGCCCGACACTAAAATATTTCGGGTCGTGCCGGGGCCGTGCTTTTTTCCCGTGCTTCAGGCCGACCCATCAGGCCCGACCCAAATGTACACCTATAGGCAGAACCGTGCACCATGGTCTATGTTAGGTTCTTATATAGTAGTAGAGATAAATATGAAATAAAAAATCATAACACGATATTAAAAGTAATCTAAATTATAATTGTTATATATATATCATTAAAGACTAAGAAACAAGTCAGATATTTATAAAATTATCTAATATCCATCATTATTGTGTAGTCCAATATCCATTATTATTGTGTAGGTTGATTATTTTTGTACAGTTTACGAGCCGGCTCGCGAGCCAGAGTGGCTCCCTACGAAAACCTGACTCGGCTCGGCTCGCTCGAAGTTCGCGAGCCGCTCCGAGCTAAGCCGCTCCAAGCTCGAGCCGGCTCGTGAACTTCGAGCTTTTTTTTCTAGCCCTATTGTGTTGTTTGCCCACTGCCCTGCAACACACGAGTCAGAGTGAGAGAGAAAGCTGACTGTGTGAGGCGGTAATAAAGGCCACAGTATCACAGCAGGTTTGGCTGGTACGCACCGTGCACATGCGCCTGCCTGCCCTGCATCATGGTTCATTCAAAACTGATGAAACTACCTTGGTCTCGGTCGAGTACGTGTACGTGTACGTTCGTACTCGTACTCGCTGCCATGTGGCTGCGTGTTTTCTACTTTATTGCTTTATGAGACGTCCTCAGATCTTTTCTCTTCTCTAGGCCTTTTCTGCAATAGATACCTTCTCTAATCTCTACTTTGTTGTCAGCATCATTGTTAGAACATCCATAATCTAAAAGGTTGTAAGGCACCATCTCTGTCACAAGATACGTGCATATCTTATATCCATATTTTTGATGAATGTGTTTTAGATAATTTTTATGTCGAGTCACAAATATTCTCTGACTTCCTTTATGTATCCTTAAATGCTACAAATTTAATTTTTGTGCTAATAGCAACTTCGTCCAATTATAAAAGAAGAAAACATGTATAACTTTAAAGTAACTTAACTGGATATATTGTACAAATATTTTTCTTCATAAGTTTAGTCAAATTAAAGAAAGTTTGACTTAAGATAAATTTGAATCTTTTATATTTTAGAATAGAGGAAGCTATCTTGCTTTATGTGTAAACATTGTTTCTTATCTAAGGAATAATTTCTCATATTTTCTCAATTTCAATACAATGTTATCATTTTGTCAAGTCTGTATTTTTTTTATTTCAGTTCCTTTTTAAAAAAAAAGGTTCGTGTTTCAAACCCTAGATGAACTAACTCCCATATTTAGACCAAAGGGTCAATGTCATAGCCTATTGCGACAAGGTTATACGTCTCGACAACATAAGCCATGATGCTAAGGTATGATGCACCATCCAGGGAGGCCGCTAACGTGGTAGGACCTTGACGTCAAGATCCATGGCGTCAATGTTGGTGCCACAGATCTTGACATCAACCTCGAGGCCATTGACCTTGCTGTCCAGGACCAGTCTATACTAAAATGGACGCCCGTGATGCATCCAAACTTCGATTAGGTTGGGCTTTATATGGATGGAAAGCTAAGGAGATAAGCTTTCCAACCCAACTAAAATCACATTAAAATTCATCAGGAGTCAACGTGAATCGTAGAAACAAGTCAGCGTTCAGATTTTGTTTTGGTGCTGCGACACCGTCTGTTGGTTGTTGGGTCGTGTATCGTGTTGAAGCCCATTAGGGGTGCAGCCAAGGGTCACACACGCCCCTAACCTTTATTTTATCAGCAGCCACCACCACATTACGGTTTGGGTTTTGCATAGATCATATCTGTCATCGAACATTATCGTCGTTCATCAGTTTGTGAGACCCTCACCTCGTGATCAACACAGTTTTGGTTGTGTTCTTCCTATTCTTGCTTGTGTTTTTATTGCTCTTGTAGGGATAATCCTTTGTGGCGAGGTCACTTGAGTTTCATGGGTGATAATCAACGGAGCAGTGGTGTAGTGATTACGAGGATCCGTTCGCTCAGAGCCGTGGATCAACAACGTCAAAATTTCCACCCAATCGAGTTATCCTACCTCACAGAAGAATGAGCCTTGCGTTCTATCAATTGTTAATATATACTAATTTAAACTTATATAAATAACTTATTGTATTTCTCCTTGAAGGGAAATAACGATGTGGTGAGCATGCCACTAAGGTAGCACATCCCAGGTTTGAAAGAAGGAAGATGGAGAAGCATAAAATGAAAGCTCTTTCCACATCTTGTCTCAAATTGTTGAGGCCAATGAGGGCAGCATGGATGGGAAAGACAACTCTAGGATTTGTGAGATAATAGATCTATCTGAAGCAGAGTACTATACAAAATAAAAGGAAGCAAAAATAGGAAGATACATAGATTTGTGAGGCCGCTAATTGTAACACCACGTCCAATCCCTGGACCAGGGGTACTTACTCCTGACAGCTCGCTAGGATCATATATTGTCCCCACAGACCAACACGGGTCTTTTGTGTGCACTTTGTCGTCACTCATGCGCACCCGAGAAAACTTTCCGGTCGGTCACCCATCCTAAATTGTTCCAAGCCAAGCACACCTAACCTGGAGATTCTTTCAAGATAGGCTTCCGAAAAAGAAGATGCACCTTGTTGTTATGAGTACTCTATTAATACTATTAAGCCTTGAGCCAGGATATCCCATCCCAGGGGCCAGGATATCACAATCCACCCCCTTAGAAGACCGACGTCCTCGCCGGTCAACCCCAATCCAGGAACATCTCCTCTTAGCCACGTCTATGTGTCTAGTGTCGTCATATGCCATGCCATGTGACCACGCCATGCTCACATGTGTAATGCGCCATATACCCGAACCCCCTAGCCCACACACGCCCGTGAAACCTCGAGGGTCGGCTCTGATACCACTTGTAATACCCCGTCCAATCCCTGGACCGGCGGTACTTACTCCTTGCAGCTCGCTAGGATCATATATTGTCCCTACAGACCAACACGGGTCTTTTGTGCGCACTTTGTCCTCACTCATGCGCACCCGAGAAAACTTTCGGGTCTGTCACCCATCCTAAATTGCTCTAAGTCAAGCTCGCTTAACCTAGATGTTCTTTCGAGATAGGCTTCCGAAAAATAAGATGCACATTGTTGATATGAGTACTCTATTAATACTATTAAGCCTTGAGCAAGGATATCCCATCCCAAGGGTCAGGAAATCACACTAATCAATCGGAGGCCAAATTCTACTGCTATAAGGAAAATGGGTTGAAGAGGTGCCCAGCAACATGTGCCAAGTTATGGTAGAGGATTAGGACGAGGATGATGAGTTGCTATATGACAGTGATGATTACTATTGTAGAATTTCATGTGTTGATTTTTTTACATGTAGTGTAATATTTCTACATCTTTGAGTGTACTTTATCCCATGAATTTGAAACATTTTGTTTTAGTGAACTATTCATCTAACTTCTATATCATATCCTAATACTTCGTGTTAATGTTACTTGTATTACGTGTTGTAGACTTGTCCGAACATTAATATGCCACATAAAAATTTTACATAGTTTCCCCTATTTCTAGAGCATCCTATTAAACAAACATGACTTTAATATTTGCTCCGTCGTTGTTTTCGGGTGCATCTTAGGGGTGTCGTCAACGAGGGTTGCCTTGCCTTTTTTTATTGGCGAGGATCGCCTTCGCATCGTTGCCAGGGAGGTGGTGGCCTTGGAAGTCGCTTTCTTGGACCATCGTGGGTTTGCTTTGTCGTAGCACGAACGGTGGGCGCCAAATGTTGGGACCGACTGACACGTGGTCAGGTGGCCCAAACACTCGGGAGGGAGCGAGCTCAGGTGCACAACAATATAGTAGGTAGGGAACAATAGTGTCTTGTTAAGTGTGCCCGGTCCATGTATAGTGCATGATATTTATAGGTAACGGTGCAGGCAGATGGGTCCCCTAAGTATTGTCATACCCCCAGTTACTTGTTACAGCTTCAGAATATTTCCCCTTACGGGGTCATTACAGTGATGAGAAGTGTTGGGGGTATGCTTCGTAGCTGAAGATCCTAAAGAAAGAAACACTTTCGGCAGATCCTTTCCAAAGCAGTGCCGAAGTTATCGCCTACAAAGCTTCGGCACAGTGACATGTTTCAAGACGAAGGGGTGAACCGACTTAAAGATGAAATGACTTAAAGACCCATGATATTCTGTGTCATTATTGTAGTTGATTGTAAAGGGCATAAATGTAATTATACACAGGCTGCGCCCTGTGCCTATAAATAGGTGAACAGTACCCATGTACTGTTCACGGAATCCTGTAATCACGCATTGGGCATTTGCTTCTGTATTACACTGGTATTTCAGCTTTCCTTCAAGCCGAAGGTACATTTATAATTTGTTACAATTTCTATAATAATAAAATAGAAATGAGTTAATAATAATCAGTTGCTTATATTATTTTTTCATATTTTATGTAAATCCTTCTTCATTATTTATTGTGCTTATGAAGGTATGTCATTTATAACCTTCGTCCGAAATTCATTATATCCCAAGGGAGATAATGCTTCGAAGGACGAAGGACTTTAACATTTAACACTTTCTATGTTGCCTTGTTCTTAACTCTTAGCATTTGAGAACAAGTCCCCAACATTGGCGCCCACCTCCGGTGAACTCACATCCACTTGCTGAGCTGATGGCTTCGTTCAAAGCTGGAGTTGCTTCGGCTCCGAAGTTTGTGCTCCCGATAATAGGCGGTTCATGCTCAGAGCCGGCTAACAAGAAACAGAAGAATGAGGCACAGAGAAGGGTACAACATGTAGGGGTACAAGGACCCTTCATCAAGTCAAGATGGTCTCACATCCCAATTACCTTCTCTCAAGAGGATCTTCAGCTCAAGGATTACCCACACAATGATGCTATGGTTATCTCTTGTGTGATCAAAGGATTTCTGGTCCACAATGTTTTGGTTGATACAGGCAGTGCAGCGGATATTATATTTGCTAAGGCCTTCAGACAAATGCAAGAGCCCGAAGACAAGATCCATGATGCCACACATCCCCTTTGTGGCTTCGTAGGAAGGCAGATTGTAGCACTCGACAAGATCACAATGACAGTAACCTTCGGATTTATCAACAACACAAGGACTGAACAAGTTGTGTTTGATATTGTTGACATGGAATACCCCTACAATGCAATCATTGGTCATGGTACTCTCAATGCCTTTGAAGCAATTCTTCATCCAGCATATCTTTGCATGAAGATACCTTCGGACCAAGGGCCCATTGCTATTCATGGAAGTCAGGAAGCTGCCAGAAGGGCCGAAGGAAACTGGACAGACTCAAAAGCAATTCATAACATAGATGGAGCTGAAGCTTGTGAGCAATACAAGTACAGAAGAGAGAAAGCTGCTTCGGCCGATCAGCCGAAGCCCATGCTCTTATGCGATGACATAGCAGAGCAGAAGGTGCTATTGGGATCTCAACTGTCCGAAGAATAGGAAAAAACCTTGATAAGGTTTCTGTTCAACAACAAAGATGTTTTTGCATGGTCAGCTAATGATCTTTGCGGAGTCAACAGGGATGTTATTGAACACTCGCTCAATGTTGATCCATCCTTCAGACCCAGAAAGCAGAGGCTTCGGAAGATGTCTGATGACAAGGCTGAAGGTGCTCGGAATGAAGTGAAAAGACTCCTTAGCGTCGAAGTCATCAGAGAAGTAAAATACCCAGAATGGCTAGCCAACACTGTTATGGTAAAAAAGGCCAACGACAAATGGAGGATGTGTATTGATTTTACTGACCTCAACAAGGCTTGTCCGAAAGATGAGTTTCCATTGCCAAGGATAGATTCCCTAGTTGATGCAGCAGCTTCATCAGAATTTATGAGTCTGCTGGATTGCTATTCAGGCTATCATCAAATTTGGATGAAGAAGGAGGATGAGCCAAAAACCAGCTTCATAACCCCTAGCGGAACATATTGTTACCTTCGGATGCCTGAGGGGCTCAAGAATGCTGAAGGAAGCTTCAGCAGAATGACAGCGAAGGTTCTTCATTCTCAGATAGGCAGAAATGTGCTAACTTATGTCGATGATATCATTGTAAAAAGCACGAAGCAAGAAAATCACATTGCTGATCTGCAGGAGACTTTCGCTAATTTTAGACAGGCCGGTCTAAAGCTGAATCCAGAAAAGTGTGTTTTTGGAGTAAAGAAGGGGAAATTCCTTGGTTGCCTAGTTTCAACAAAAGGGATTGAGGCTAATCCAAATAAAATCGAAGCAATTCTTCGAATGGAACCACCAAGCACAAAGAAGGGGGCTCAGCGACTGACAGGAAGACTTGCATCTCTAAACCGATTCATATCTAGATCAGCAGAGAGAAATCTACCATTTTTTGAAGTACTGAAGTCAGCCGAAGTTTTTCAATGGGGACCAGTTCAGCAGAAAGCCTTCGACGAGCTGAAGCAGTATTTGATAGACCTAACGACATTAACTCCACCAACGCCAGGGGCTCCTCTGTTGTTATATGTGGCAGCTTTGCACTCAGCGGTAAGTGCGGCACTTGTCCAAGAGAAGCTTGAAGGGCAAGTCAAAAAGCAAGCCCCAATATACTTCGTCTCCGAAGTTCTTAGTTTATCAAAGAAAAAATTATACAGAATTGGAGAAGGTGCTGTATGATGTTTTGATGGCTTCCAGGAAGCTTCGGCACTATTTTCAAGCATACAATATAATTGTCCCTTCTTCACAACCATTGAAGGATATTATGAGAAATAGAGAAGCTACTGGAAGGGTTGGAAAATGGGCTGCGGAACTCAATGAGTTTTGCATTGATTATGTGCATAGATCTTCGATTCAGTCCCAGGCGTTAGCAGACTTCATTGCTGACTGGACGCCAGGGGCTCAGGAAGAAGAAGCGAGTAAAGATGTCGAAGCTTGGACAGTATTCTGCGATGGTTCTTGGGGAACCTTCGGGGCAGGAGCAGCCGCTGTGTTGGTTGCACCCTCCAAAGTTAAAACTTGCTACGCAGCAAGACTTGATTTTAGCTGCACAAATAACATTGCTGAGTACGAAGCTTTGCTTTTGGGTCTTCGGAAGTTAAAGGCAATGGGAATTAGAAGGGCGGTTCTTAAAACTGATTCCCAGGTTATTTTTGGTCATATTGACAAGAGTTGTAAAGCAAGAGACCCGAAGCTTGAGAAATATTTAGACACGGTTCGAATGATTTGCTAGAGAAAATGAACATGCTGATCTTCTAGCCAAGTCAGCAGCACAGGGGCTGCCCTTACCTTCGGAAGTGTTTTTCGAAACAATAAAAGCACCTTCGGTTGAACTTCTTGAAAGAGCAGTCCTCAATATATCTCCTGTTTATAGTGAAGACTGGAGAACTGAGATCATCTCTTTCCTTCAGGGTAATTTTCTTTCAGATGACGAAGCTTATAACAAGAGAATAGAGGCAAGAGCTCGACCGTATGTTATAATAGAAGGGGAGTTGTACAAGCATGGAGTTTGTTCTCCACTACTCAAATGTTTATCCAGAGCCGAAGGTATAGAATTGATGAAGGAAATACACGTAGGCCTGTGTGGATCTCACATTGGATCTAGGCCTTTGCTGGGAAAAGTTTATCGTCAAGGATTTTATTGGCCAAAGGTAGCTTCGGATGCTGCGGAATTAGTCCAAAAGTGCGAAGGCTGTCAGAAATGTGCAAGAGATCAAAAACAACCTTCGTCTCTAACCCAGTTAATACAACCCACTTGGCCATTGCAAAGGTGGGGCCTTGATTTGTTAGGTTCGCTACCACCAGCACAAGGGAACTTAAGATATGTTGTAGTGGCAGTGGAATATTTTTTTAAATGGATTGAGGCAAAGCCTTTAGCCACAATAACTTCGGTTACTATTCAAAAGTTTTTCTGGCAAAGTATTGTCTGTCGCTTCGGAGTGCCGAAGGCCATTACTGTGGACAATGGAACGCAGTTTGATTCCGAAACTTTCAGAGAATTTTGTGAACAAATTGGCACGAAGATCCATTTTGCATCAGTTCGGCATCCGGAGTCAAATGGACTTGTTGAAAGGGCTAATGGCATCATAATGACAGGAATAATGAAGTTAATCTTCAACCAGCCCAGGGGGAAGTGGCCGGACGAATTAACTAAAGTGGTGTGGAGCCACAACACAACAATATCAAGATCAACAGGTTTTACACCATTCAAATTGCTGTTTGGTGACGAAGCAATAACCCCAGAAGAAGCTAAAGCGGGATCAATAAGAACAATGGCTTCGGCAGAAGACGAAGCTGATTATTATGTGGCAAAAGATGCTATAGAAGGGATCAGGCTTCAAGCTATAGAGAATATCAACAAATATCAAGCCGAAACAATAAAATGGCGTGACAGAAAGGTTCGGCTAAAAAATATTAAGCCAGGACACTTGGTACTTCGGAGAGTCGCCAACCCAGACACAGTAGGTAAGCTACAGCTGAAATGGGAAGGACCTTTTCTGGTAGTATCTTCGTCAAGACCCGGTTCTTACAGATTGAAGGATATGGACGGCAACGACATTCCTAGATCATGGAATGCGGATGAGCTTCGGCGATATTATGTCTAGCTTGATGTAATTTTTTATATTCTTTTTTATGGCACCCTTTTCCTTTCCAAAGGGGGAGAAAGGTTTTTAATGGGGCCATAGCATGTAATTCCTCTTTTTCTTATTTCAGCTCTATAAGAGCAATATCCCCCAAAGATGTAAATGTAAAAGCTGAGAACGCACCATCGAGTGCAAAGAAAAAAGAAAAGAAAACAGGGAGAAGCTCAAAAGTCGTTCCTAAGGGAATGCAGAGCTTACAGCGAAAAGTCAACGCTGATTCCGTCGAAGTAAAAGGCGAAGAAGCTCCTAAGGGAGGCTTACAGCGAAAAGTCAACGTTGATTCCGCCGAAGTAAAAGGCGAAGAAGCTCCTAAGGGAGGCTTACAGCGAAAAGTCAACGCTGATTCCGCCGAAGTAAAAGGCGAAGAAGCTCTTAAGGGAGGCTTACAGCGAAAAGTCAGCGCTGATACACCAAAAAATAAACGGTGAAGCCGAAAAATAAGCGGCAAAGAAGATTTGAGTCATTCCCAAGGGAATGAAGGGTTGGATTATGGCTTCGAATATGTATTTGGGCATTCATTTGCACGATACATTACATCATGACATTTGCATTCATAAACATTCCCTTAGACATATATAGGATCATCATCAGCATAACATACAAACTTGCTTCGGTTCCGAAAGGAAGGAAATTTTATGCTTCGCTGTGTACGCAAAGAAGGGAAGGTGTTTTTCGCTTATGGCTCAAAAGTATTAGTTTTGTCCACACCAAAGTATTTCATACATGGATGGAAAAGTAAGATTATATTACAAAGTGAAACTCAAATTACATCATACTTTATACAAGTTATTACAGGAGTTTTTTTAGCTATTTTTACAGATTATTCAAGCTTCGACAGCATCTCTGGAGCTTCGTCCTTTTACTCTGCAGCTTCAGCTTCGGCTTGGTCAATCTGTACGGAAGTATTATAAGGTAAATTCAAAATTCAAAGGAAAAGGTAAGCATAAGGTATGATTTTGTTACCAGTTTGAGGTGGCTCCAAGCTTCATCACCAGCTTTGCTCCGACCACCCTTTGTCCATACTAACTTTATAAATCTATTTGCAATACTCCGAGCCAGATTGGGAACATTATCTAGGTCTGCTGGTGACAGGCTGAAGTTGGGTCTATTAACAATCTTGTCGTGTTCACAGCCAGACTTCAAAAAGGCAACAGCTGTGCCCCGAGAAGCTGCCAGGGCACAGAAGTCGCTATGCCCAGCTATAACTTCGTCAAGATCATTAATTTCACCTTCAATGTGCTCAAAGGCACCAGGCAGGTCTTCAGCCGAAGGAGTAAACTGTTCACTACTGGCACCAACAAAATGAAACACTTGCTTTAATTGATGAATGCATCGAGTGCTGAACTCCAAGCACTTATTCTGAAGATTTTTCAAAGATTCTTCCAGTTCCGAATTTCTTTGAGCTTCGGCTTCAAGTTTTGCATCAAGCTTCAGCTTTTCTTGTTCAAAATTTTCTGATTGGGAAAGAAGCTTCGAATTCAATTCTGTTATTTTTGCTTCAGCGTCCGCTAATAAGCCTTCGGCTGTTTATAGCTCGAAGTCTTTCTTCTCGATGGCAGCAGACTGCTCTTTTATCTTGTTTTCTAAGTTTTCAATTATAACTTTGTGTCTTTTATCCTCTAAGTCTTGCTGCATTTTTAATGCCTTGCTCAAAAGTATACTCTGTGGACAAATAACCTTCGTTAGAAAATATTTCCGTGACCACAAAAAATAACAGTTAAACACAAGATATTTACCTTAAAATTAGAATAGAACAAGCTGCCGACAATGTGTTGTCGTCGATAGCCGCTTATATCCGCTTCGAGTTTCGGGAAGCCGATACTCTTTGATAGAGTACCGACAACCTTCGCACCGGTTTGATCTCGTATGCAGCCTAACCCTTCATCATCAATACCACCGAAGAGAAGTGCCCCCGGCCGGTACCCGCAAGATATAGCATACTCTTTTAATTCTTCTTTTTCAGCTTCCATTAGCTTCTGGACAACTAAGTTTCGGAAGTCAAAAGTTTCATCTTCCGAAGTATCTTCGGTTATTCCTTCTTTCTCGGGTTTTGCGGCCGTGGTCTCTTCGGTGGCTGCAGCAGTTTCTTCAGCGGCCATGTTTAGCAGCATTTTATCTATATCAGCAGCTATGCTCTCTAAATTAATATCTTCGGAGTTGGCATCTTCGGCTCTGGCTTCTTCTGCGGCAACCTCTGAAGGTACAGCTTCGGTAGCTGTCGTGTCTTCAATTGCCAGCACCTTCGGAGCTGGAGCTCTTGGTGGTGTTGTTTCAATCACTTCTGTCACGGTAACAATCCTTTGCCTTTTTGGCCTAGATGTCTTTGTTTTTGTGGGCTCCTTTTCATTATGAAAAAGCTTCGTCAGATGAAGCCCCAATGGACTAAGTTTGACAGGCAAAGTTTCAGTCATTATCTTTAGAATTTCCTCTATTTCAGCATCAGAAGATGTCGTAGAAGTCTTCTCTCCTTCATCAATTGATTTTTGCTCTGGGATCGAGTCCTTTCTTTTCTTCGAAGCTAATACTTTCGCTTCAAACTTTTGTTTCCTCTTCTTTGATTGATCTTCGTCGTCTTTGTTCAAAGCGCCAGCTACTCTTTTTCTTTTCTGCCCTTCGGCACCCTTGTCGAGTCGCTCATAATCAAGATATTCAAAGCCTATAGCATCCAGCACTCTGTTTAGCCTTCGTTTCGGACGGGTGCCGAAGGCTGCTGTCATCAATTGATCTTCTTTTTTAGAATAATTCCCAAGAATTTCGGTGCACATTACTTTGATTGTTTCCAGTCATTCTTGGCAGGGTGCTTTGAAATATTTCTTGAACTTGTAGTGGTAGGGCAGTCGGACAAGTTCCCCCTCTTTCTTCTCTCCTTCAAGCTTCGACATAGCCCATTCCTGCATAGTTGGAAATATTTTGAAAGCCAAAAATTCCTGCACTAAGTCCCTAGTGTCAATATGCTCTGCGATAATCCTGAATTCAGCCAGCGCAGTTTGGGTTGGACCTTCTGGTGTCATATTGCATTGGGGTCTGGTCTCTCCGAAGATCAATTCTAGCGGACTCTGGACCAGCTTCTCCTTGTCATCGTCAATTTTGACGTAGAACCATTCTGATTTACAGCCTGCCGGCCACTTGCTTCGGTAGCTGATCACAGGAAATTTTGTAGTCTTTCGGTAAGCAAAATTGTAACAACCAAAATTTTCATGTAATCCATTCTTTCTGGCCTTGGTTTGGTAATGTAGCTCGTGCACTCGGCAGAAACCTTCGGCAAACGGTTCCACCCCCTGGCTTCGGAGAGCCCAAATATAAACACTAAGCCTAACAATAGCGTTAGGAGTTAGTTGATGAAAGTGGATCCCAAACTTCTTTAGCACATCGGCAATCATCTTATTTAAAGGGAATCTCAAACCAGCTTTGAGGAAACTCTTGAAAACTACTATTTCATCTTTTTCTGGCTTCGGAGTAGTTTCTTCTCCACCGAAGCGAATCAACTCTTTCTTATCTTTGCTGAAATAGCCCAACTTCACCATCTTAGGAAAATCAACTTCGGAGATGGTGGACTTTCCGAAGTCCAGGTGGCTAGGCTTGCTCGGCACTGCGCTGCTGTAATCATCTTCAGAATCGGTCTCTTCAATACCAGCTTGCTCTGTTTCAGCAGCAGGGACGTCCTCCGGTGTTACCAACCCAGATCGCTTCATTGCCTCCGAAATAGGAACAGTCTCAACAGCTTCGGTCTCATCTCCATCACGATCGACCCTTGCAGTAGAGCGAACTCTGGCCATTTGATTATGACTTACTTGAAATTTTTGGTGTTGGCTTTTTTGTCTTTTTCGAAGCTCTTACTCTTGTGCTGAAGCAGATTCACAAGCGAGGTTTCGTCTGAGCACGATGATCAAGCTTCGGCTATGACTAAAAATTTAGCAGCAAAACAGTACAATAGCAATGAATGTTGTGGTAACTTCACATCTACCCGTCTGTTTATATAGTGCTGCAGGTGGGAAGGTGAATCGGCATGGTCTCCAGCACCGAACAAACAGTCACCCGCACTCACTGAACGGTGGGCCGTATAGTTCGAGAAGGTGAATCGCTGGCGAGCGCGTAATTGGTGCAAGATGGGTCGCGCGCGACAATTATTTTAATCGTTTCTCGCCAACGAGCTCAGGGAAGGTGTTTTTTGGATCTTCGGCATTCCGAAGCCTAGAAGATTTTTCACGGATCAAGCTCGTTACGAAAAACGATCAAGCACCGCGAAGGGGCTACTGTTGGGGATATGCTTCGTAGCCGAAGATCCTAAAGAAAGAAACACCTTCGGCAGATCCTTTCCAAAGCAGTGCCGAAGCTATCGCCTACAAAGCTTCGGCACAGTGACATGTTTCAAGACGAAGGGGTGAACCGACTTAAAGATGAAATGACTTAAAGACTCATGATATTCTGTGTCATTATTGTAGTTGATTGTAAAGGGCATAAATGTAATTATACACAGGCTGCGCCCTGTGCCTATAAATAGGTGAACAGTACCCCTGTACTGTTCACGGAATCATGTAATCACGCATTGGGCATTTGCTTCTGTATTACACTGGTATTTCAGCTTTCCTTCAAACCAAAGGTACATTTATAATTTGTTATCATTTCTATAATAATAAAATAGAAATGAGTTAATAATAATAATCAGTTGCTTATATTATTTTTTCATATTTTATGTAAATCATTTTTCATTATTTATTATGCTTATGAAGGTATGTCATTTATAACCTTCGTCCGGAATTCATTATATCCCAAGAGAGATAATGCTTCGAAGGACGAAAGACTTTAACATTTAACATTTTCTATGTTGTCTTGTTCTTAACTCTTAGCATTTGAGAACAAGTCTCCAACAAGAAGTACAGTCTTATTAGACATACTGTGGAACCTACCCCGAGGAGGGGCTTACAAATGCGTCTGAATGGCTACATAGCACAGCCTGCGAAGTCGAGCCTTCGACCTCGCTAGGACTGTCATCGTGCAGAACTGTCCGAGCTGATGGGGCGTCTTCGCGAGGCTGCATCGAGCCCCCTTTTAAACAGTGCGGCCCTTCACTCCGACGCCTTCGGAAGCTTCGGTCATAGACCTTGATACTTGTACCGATCGAAGTACCCTTCACTTCCTATACCTTTGATAACATGTTCGATTGATGTTAAAGGTCTGACCGAGGGGGCGGTCAGCCTTCGCTCCAACAGGAGCTACTTCAATAACGTTAGTTGGTTCCCTATTGATGGCCCAAGCTATTGGATCTTTGCGGATCCATAAGTGGTTGAGTTTGTCAGCTCAGAAATGTTATAGTCGCATAATGGCTACCACAACAAAGATACCCTAGAGCAGGAGTTCTATTTAGTACCACCATATAGGAGTCCTACATATTTTGGATTGTCCGATTGAAATAAGAACCTATATCCTAGGTAAAGAAAACTATATGATAGCACAATTGGTTGTCATTTTATTTGTCGTCTGAGATGTCAGGACAACTAGATTTCTTGATCAAACCCAACAAATAACACAAGAATAAATAGAGCCACACGCATGTGGATTCATATGTGCTTTCCTCTATGATTGGAATTGGTTTCAGACGTGAACTCTAGAGGCGTACCCTCTACGTTTGGAATTGGTTTTGGATGCGAACTCTAGAGGCGACGTTGTCGATTGTGATTCTTGTGGAGGGCAGAGTTATATGATATGAGTAAGGAGGTCAGATCTCGTTCCGTTCCCATTTATAACTCGTTTAGCTTTTTTACTCTAAGTTTGATCATATCATTTCATTCAAAATTTTCGCAACAAAACCGTACTTAATTAAATTTTATTATATGCTAAATAATACCATAGTAAAAATATATAATTATTATAAAATTTTTGAATAAGATGAGATGGTCAAACTTGGTATAAAAAGGTCGAACAAATTATAAATTGGTACGAAGAAAGTACTCAAAAAATCAGATAATTAAAAGTCACACGTTTTACACATCATAAAAAACTTACCGAGAAAAATTGTAGAAACAAGCATAGAGCTCGGCTAACCCTACAATCCCGAGGAGGAGAAAGGAGGGGTCATCGACGGTGATGGTGCTGAGTGAGGAGGAGGAGGGTGGGGACGTGGGGAGGAAGGATAAGAGATAATGAATGATCTAAATAATATCATCAATTAAACTTGACTAAGAGAGTGAGAGTTATCTAATGATCTTAACTGTTGGTTTTGATGATGTGATAATTTTGGATGTAATTTATTTGGTGAATTTAGTGAAGGTTACGGTGTAGGGATTGATTTGGTTGAGTGGATTTTGATAAGTTTAAATTGATGAATTATATAGTGGTGAAAATAAAGATAACCACCTGATTAGGTCACCAGGAGTCAAAACGTTGCCCTGGTCTTCAGTCAGCAGAGAGTTAGTCCATGAAACTAATGTCTGGCGACCCGAATTCCGTTACACTAAAATATATATTCAAATGCATGCGTTGTATCAAGGAATATTTGATGTACATGGCTGTTATTTGTTGGGGATAAAGTTAGTTTAAATTAATTATAGCTCGCGATATAGTTAGGCCCTATTTGTTTATTTGTTTAGGGTGACACTTTTAGTCACTAAAATACCATGGTAAGTAAAAGCCTCTCAAGTTTAGTTCTCTAGTCAACAAGAGGTGACTAAAAGTAACTAAAATGATACTTTTGCCATATATGTCATCTCCTTTCTTCCTTGCGCCCTATTAAATATGGGTAATTCAGACTTTATATATAGTAATCAATGCTCTTTAATTAGTTTTAGTCATTGAAACCAAACATGATACTTTAGAGCATGTATAACCCCATTTAATATGGGGTCTCTTGAGGGAGTCTCTAATAGGCTAAGTGAAAAAAATACAAGGAACAGGTTCTTTGCGCTCTTATACTTGGAAAACTAAACTAGTGTCTCAGGGTTGCCCCTTAGTGACTAACAAGTCACTCAAGTAAAGTCAGGTGATTTAAAAAACTAAACATGACCTCAGTTAACGACTGACTAGCTGAAGACTTGGCAAAAAAAACATGTTTGTTAGTGTCGGCGTTTCGAGACCGGGGGTACCTGGGCCGACGAGTGAAATGTCGCCGCGTGCCCCAGCCCAGATGGGTCGGCGCGAGGCCGAGCGCGAAGGGGGGAGAAAGGTGGCTGGAGACAGGCGTGAGAGAGGTGGAAATCCCGCGGCCTTCGTGTTCGTCCCGCGCCCAGGTCGGGTGCGCTTGCAGTAGGGGATTACAAGCGTCCACGCGGGAGAGGGAGCGAGCGGCCTCACGCGAGCGCCTGTCCCGTCCTCGTCCCCGCGCGGCCAACCTTATGTAAGAGGGCCCTGGTCCTTCCTTTTATAGGCGTAAGGAGAGGATCCAGGTGTACAATGGGGGTGTAGCAGAGTGCTACGTGTCTAGCGGAGGAGAGCTAGCGCCCTAAGTACATGCCGTCGTGGCAGCCGGAGAGGTTTTGGCACCCGGTTCGTGTGGTGTCGTGGCCGTCGGAGGAGCGCTAGAGCCTGGCGGAAGGACAGCTGTCGGGGCTGTCGAGTCCTTGCTGACGTCCTCTTGCTTCCGTAAGGGGGCGGAGAGCTGCCGTCGTCAGGGAGCGTGCGGGGCGCCATCATTGCCTATCTGGCGGATCGAGCCAGACGGGACGCTGGTCTCGTTCCCCGTAGCCTGAGCCAGCTTGGGGTAGGGTAATGATGGCGCCTCCTGTCGACGTGGTCGGTCCGCGCCCTAGGTTGGGCGATGTGGAGGCTCCTCCGAGGTCGAGGTCGAGTCTGTCTTCCGTGGCCGTGGTCGAGTCCGAGCCCCTGGGTCGGGCGAGGCGGAGACCGTCGGCTGAGGCCAGGGCTGAGTCCGAGCCCTGGGGTCGGTCGAAGCGGAGTTCATCGTCTTCTGGGGCTGAGCCCAAGTCCGAGCCCTGGGTCGGGCGGAGCGGAGTTCGTCGTCTTCTGGGGCTAAGCCCAAGTCCGAGCCCTGGGTCGGGCGGAGCGGAGTTCGCCGTCTTCCGGGGCTTAGCCCAAGTTCGAGCCCTCGGTCGGGCGGAGCGGAGTTCGTCGTCTTCTGGGGCTGAGCCCAAGTCCGAGCCCTGGGTCGAGCGGAGCAAGGTTCGCCGTCTTTCGGGGCTTAGCCCGAATCCGAGCCCTGGGTCGGGCGGAGCGGAGCTTCCTATGGTGCCTGAGGTCGGGCTTGACTGCCTGTCAGCCTCACTCTGTCAAGTGGCACTGCAGTTGGTGCGGCGCAGGCGGTGTTGTCCTTCTGTCAGGTCAGTTAGTGGAGCGGCGAAGTGACTGCGGTCACTTCGGCTTTGTCGACTGAAGGGTGCGCGTCAGGATAAAGGTTTCAGGCCACCTTTGCATTAAATGCTCCTGCGATTTGGTTGGTCGGTCGGTGCGACGATTTGGTCTGGGTTGCTTCTTGGCGAAGACAGGGCCTCGGGCAAGCCGGAAGTATGTTCGTCGCTGGAGGGGGGTCTCGGGCGAGACGGAGATCCTCCGGGGTCGGCTGCCCTTGCCCGAGGCTAGGCTCGGACGAGGCGTGATCGAGTCCCTCGAATGGACCGATCCCTGACTTAATCGCACCCATCAGGCCTTTGCAGCTTTGTGCTGATGGGGGTTACCAGCTGAGAATTAGGAGCCTTGAGGGTACCCCTAATTATGGTCCCCGACAGTAGCCCCCGAGCCTCGAAGGGGGTGTTAACACTCGCTTGGAGGCTTTTGTCGCACTTTTTTGCAAGGGGACCAGCCTTTCTCGGTTGCGTTTTGTTCCGGTGGGTGCGCGCGAGCGCACCCGCCGGGTGTAGCCCCCGAGGCCTCGGAGGAGTGGTTTGACTCCTCCGAGGTCTTAATGACTCGCGCAATGCCTTGGCTGGTCTAGTCGTTCCCTCATGCGAGCTGGCCGTAGCCCGGGTGCACGGTCGGGTCCCAAATTCTCGGGCTGGTATGTTGACGCTGTCAACGGTTTGGCCGGAGCCGGGTTTGCGAGAGCAGCCGCCGAGCCTCTGCACAGGGCGAGAGGACGATCAGGGACAGACTCGACTTCTTTACATACGCCCCTGTGTCGCCTTTCCGCAAGGAGGAGGGGGGAAAGCGCCATGTTGCCCTCGGTGGGCGCCGAACATGGTGTCTCCGATGAGCTGCTGGCGGGTAATCCGAGCGGACGTCCGTGCCCCATTTGCTAGGGGTCGGCTAGAGGCCCAGAGGCGCGCCCAAAAGTACCTGCGGGTGATCTGCCGGACCCGGTCCCCTGTCGACGGGGTCCGAGGGCTCGATGCCTCCCTCTGATGGGATTTCGTTACAAGATCGTTCCCGCTGGTCTCGGAAATGTCCTAGGGTACCTCGGGAGCGCAGCCCGAGCCTTGGTTATGTATTGAACGTACCCATGGTCATCCCTCGCTCTGCGTCTGAGGCGGCTGTGAACCCTTCGAGGGCCAGCCTTCGAACCCCTGATCAGTAGTGGGCGCGGAGCCCGAGTAGCCTGAGGCGATCGTTGAACCCTTCCGAGGGGCCGGCCTTCGAACCTCTGACCAGTAGTGGGTGTGGAGCCCACGCGCTCTGAGGCGGCTGTTGAACCCCTCCGAGGGGCCAGCCTTCGAACCTCTGATCAGTAGGGAGGCTCGGAGCCTGGTTCCTTCACGGGGAAGGATCCTTTTCGTGGTATCTCCCTTTCCCGGTCCCTGTTGTAAGAGAGAGAAAGAAGAAAAGGAAAAGGATGCGGAATTTGAACGACGTGGCGTACCTTTTTTGACGCGGTCATTATGGCGAAGGCGAAGCGTCGCTCGCTTCCCCTGCCAGAGGCGCCGCCTGTCCCGCCGTGGAGTTAATGCGACGGGGCGAGTGGTTCGCGGGGCGGCCGTTGCGCGTGCGCGGGCCATTCGAGGAACGGAACACGGGCGCGTCATCTTCACGCTGTGAGAGAGGGTTCTCTCGCTGCCCCCAGATGGGACGTAAGCTTAGCTGACGACGTGACCGCTGCTCCTGCCCGCCTGCCACCACCATTACTGCCGGCCCATTTTTGGTCGCATTGACCGTCGCGCCAGGCTGGTGCTGCTGGGTCGTGCGCTGGGTTGCCTCGAGTCGCGGTATTGGTTCTGCAGTCGAGGAGGCGCGGTAGTGGCGCGGGCGGCGGTGCAGTTGCTCGCACGCAGCATCCGGCGCGCCGGTTGCATGACGCGTGGGCCTGGGCCTCCATGCTGGACGTGTTGGAAGTCGGAGAAGTGCGCCCACTTGGCGTGGTTTGCATGCCGCCTGCATGGCTGCCCGCCCTTTCGCCCGTTGGTCTGGGCAAAAGTGGAGGGCCGCTTGTAACCGCTGGGCGGTTGCATGCACCGCGCGCGGCGGTTCGGCTTCTTCTGCTCTGGGCCCGCTTGCATGACGCATGGGACCCAGCCCCCGCGCCGCAGGGGGAGGACCTTGGAGCGTGTTGGAGAAGACTCAGCCCACGTCGGCTGGGGACACAAGTAGGGAGAGTCGCCTTTAAAAGGAGGGTGACCCCCTTGAAAGGTGACCATGTCTTCGTGCTCCCTTATGCATCGTGTCTTTCCACCTTCCGAGCCCTCGGATGGGGGATGCCTGCAGTCCTTCCGCCTTGTCGTTGGGGGAACGCAACTCCGTGGGAGTTGGTACCTTTCAGCCATCGTTCGGCTTCAAGGATTTTCATCATGCAGCCCGGCTGCACCCCTCCGCCGGCGGTCACCCAAGATGGTGACCTCCAGTTCGATGGCGGGGGAAAGCAAGCCGGGCTGTGGCCTCTGCCCCTCCCTCAGCCTCAAGGATTTTCATCACTAGGGCTGGGGAGGGGAGTGTGCCGAGTTGGGGTCGACCCCTGCGTGGGCGGTGGCCCGCTCCTTCCCTCGGTGATTGGGGGGAAGGGCGGTTGCCGTCCGTGGCGCTGGCAGCTGCCGCGTGCCTGGCTCTCGGACCCGAGTGGCTTCGGAGCCGCTCTCGGCGCCGGCTCCCGCCACGGCAGCTGGAAGAGGTTCTTCCGCCGATGAGATAGCTGGGGCCGCCTACGGACCGACCTCCAACTCTACGGCCTTCTGCCCGTCCTTGCCTCACGAGTTTGGGCATGGGCGGGGGCCTCCTGGCAGCAGCATCCGCCCTGAGGTCATCGCTGCCGCTGTTCGGCCCCCCGGAGCAGAAGTCGTCATCGTCGCCGCTGCTGGAGCGGGTGACGGCGCGCCGTTCGTCGGCCTTCTGTTGCTCCGCAGGCCCCCCCCCCCCCCCGTCGAGTGGGGTTGTTCGTACCTGCGGAGGTGGAACCGGAGTTCCGTTTGTAATGGCACTTTGAATGCCGGTCTTATGTTCATAGTGGCTGTCGGGGCCTGAACATGTATGTATTTTTGGCACGGGGCCATGTTTTTTCCTCATTTTCGAGCACTAAGACTCGCCTGTTGGTTGTCTGAACCACTTCACCAAGCGTGAGTCGCCCCGTGTAAAGGTGACGAGTGAGGTATCCGTATCCCGGAGGCGTAGGAGTCCCTCGGCTCAGTCAGCCTTGCCGTCCGAGGCTTCTCTTGCTTAGTTAAAGGAACCCCTCGGCCGCTCTTCGATGAGCCGAGGCCAGGGGTAGCGGTGTTAGCATGGACAGAGGCAGAGTTGGCTCGAAAAGAAGACTTGGTCGGTCGGAGCCTGGCCGGGTCGTCCGTTAGCGGGACCGACGCCGGAGTTGATCTGCCGAGGCCTCGGGTCGGGCTGATGTCTTCGGGGGACAGCTGGCCGAGGCCTCGGGGTGACCAGCCGAGCCGCCTGCTCGGGCCGGATTCTCGGAGAAGACCCTGGCGGCGATGGCCCGGGCGCGGTGATGACGTCGTCCTTCAGAGTGGAGATCCTCGGACCGCGTCGCCGTTCGAGGCTAGGTCGGACCTCGCCGAAGGTGTTGTCGACGCCGAGGGTGCTGCTGCTCCCTTCAACTGTCAAGATCCGCGCCTGCAGGATCGGATTATCTTGTAGTGTGTGTTTTCTGCGGCCGCCGAGGCCCAAACACACCCTCGCCGTGTTGTAAAGCTGCGTTTCTTTTCCTCTTGTTTCGAGTATCTGGACTTCTTCGTCGGTAACAGAATTGTCTGTGCGAGCAAGAGTTGCTTCTTACGGAAGGTGATGAGTGAGGTATCCGTATCCCGGAGGCGTAGGAATCCCTCGGCTCGGTCGGCCTTGCCACTTACGTGCACTCTTATCCGTCCATAGGGTTCTGCCACCGACGCAGTAGAGAAGGCTCGAAGAATCGCTTCGGCAGAGGAGCTTTCGAACGTGAAGACTTGTTCGGTCCGCGGAATCACTTATCCGAACGTGAGTTACTTATCGCAGAAGGTGATGAGTGAGGTATCTGTATCACGGAGGCGTAGGAGTCCCTCGGCTCGGTCAGCCTTGGCTGCTTACGTGTACTCCGTCGTTTTCAGGATCCACTTTCGAAGTAGTCGAAAAGCACGAAAGACATTCTGGCAGAAAAGATCTTTTTTCGAGGAAAATTTCGACGCAGAGGGGGTTCCCCCCTTTTAGCCCCCGAGGGAGGGTCGGGCTTTGCCGAGGCAAGGCTGACCCTTCCTTGATGACTAAACTTTGCGTGGGAGCGAGGTATATGAACAACTTGAAAACATCTTAAGGGTAGAAGCGACGTAGCTGTTGGATGTTCCAAGCGTTGCTGTAGACCTCGCCTTGACTGTTGGCCAGCTTGTACGTTCCGGGCTTTAGAACTTTGGCGATGACGTACGGCCCCTCCCAGGGGGGCGTGAGCTTGTGCCGCCCTCGGGCGTCTTGTCATAGCCGAAGCACCAGGTCGCCCACCTGGAGGTCTCGGGACCGGACCCCTCGGGCGTGGTAGCGTCGCATGGACTGCTGGTACCATGCCGAGTGTAGTAAGGCCTTGTCCCGAGCCTCTTCCAGCTGGTCCAGCGAGTGTTCTCGATTAGCTTGGTTGCTTTGGTCAGCATAGGCCCTCGTCCTCGGGGAACCGTATTCTAGGTCTGTGGGCAAGATGGCCTCGGCCCCATAGACTAGAAAGAACAGCGTGAAGCCCGTGGCTCGGCTTGGCGTTGTCCTCAGACTCCAGACCACCGAGGGGAGTTCCTTCATCCATCGCTTGCCGAACTTGTTGAGGTCGTTGTAGATCCGAGGCTTGAGTCCTTGTAGAATCATGCCGTTGGCACGCTCTACTTGCCCATTCGACATGGGGTGAGCCACGGCGGCCCAGTCCACCCGGATGTGGTGATCCTCGCAGAAGTCCAGGAACTTCCTGCCGGTGAACTGGGTGCCGTTGTCGGTGATGATGGAGTTTGGGACCCCGAAGCGATGGATGATGTTGGTGAAGAACGCCACCGCCTGTTCGGACCTGATGCTGTTTAGGGGTCGGACCTCGATCCACTTGGAGAATTTGTCGATGGCGACCAATAGGTGCGTGTAGCCCCTGGGTGCCTTCTGCAAGGGGCCGACGAGGTCCAGACCCCACACAGCAAAAGGCCAGGTGATGGGTATGGTCTGCAGAGCCTGAGCAGGCAGGTGGGTCTGCCTTGCGTAGAACTGACACCCTTCGCAGGTGCGGACAATTCTAGTGGCGTCGGCCACCGCCGTCGGCCAGTAGAAACCTTGCCAGAAAGCGTTTCCGACAAGGGCTCGAGGTGTTGTGTGATGGCCGCAAGCCCCCGAGTGTATCTCTCGTAGGAGTTCCTGACCTTCGGTGACAGAGATGCATCGCTGGAGGATGCCCGAGGGGCTGCGGTGGTAGAGCTCCTTCCCATCTCCCAGCAAGACGAACGACTTGGCGCGTCGCGCCAACCGCCGACCCTCGGCTCGGTCGAGGGGTAGCTCTCCTCGGTGGAGATATTGCAGGTACGAGGTCTGCCAGTTTTGATTAGGCGTGACCCCGCTTCGCTCCTCCTCGATGCGCAGTGCCTCACCCTCGGGTGCCGAGGGTGCCTTGGGCTGAACCGAGGGTGGCTCGGGCCGGGCTGAGGGCGCCTCGGGCCGTGCCGAAGATGCCTCGGACTGAGCCGAGGGTACCTCGGGCTGGGCCGAGGGCGCCTCGGGCTCGGATGTGTCGTCGATCTTGATGGAGGGTTGATGCCGGTCTTGGGAGAAGACGTCCGGGGAACCGTTGTTCGCC
The DNA here is from genome assembly GCF_902167145.1 of Zea mays. Lineage (NCBI taxonomy): Eukaryota > Viridiplantae > Streptophyta > Magnoliopsida > Poales > Poaceae > Zea > Zea mays. Next base: position 78,143,628 of record NC_050105.1, read on the forward strand.
CCGAGGCTATTTTAGACAGCTCATCCACAGTCTCGTTGTAGCGCCGGGCGATGTGGTTGAGCTCGAGCCCGTAGAACTTGTCTTCCAGGCGCCGAACCTCATCGCAGTAGGCCTCCATCTTCGGGTCGCGGTAGTGGGAGTTCTTCATGACTTGGTCGATGACGAGCTGCGAGTCACCGCGAGCGTCGAGGCGTCGGACCCCTAACTCGATGGTGATCCGCAACCCGTTGACCAGAGCCTCGTACTCAGCCACATTGTTGGACGCCGGGAAATGGAGGCGTAGCACGTAGCGTAGGTGCTTCCCGAGGGGCGAGATGAAGAGTAGGCCTGCGCCGGCTCCTGTCTTCATCAGCGACCCGTCGAAGAACATGGTCCAGAGCTCCGGTTGAATCGGAGCTGTTGGGAGCTGGGTGTCGACCCATTCAGCCACGAAGTCCGCCAAGACCTGGGACTTGATGGCCTTCCAAGGGGCGAATGAGATTGCTTCGCCCATAATTTCCACCGCCCACTTTGCAATCCTACCCGAGGCCTCTCGGCACTGGATGATCTCCCCCAGGAGGAAGGATGACACCACAGTTACCGGATGAGACTCAAAGTAGTGTCGCAGCTTCCGCCGTGTCAGGATCACCGCGTATAGCAGCTTCTGAACTTGTGGGTAGCGGATCTTGGTTTCGGACAGTACCTCGCTGATGAAGTAGACTGGCCTCTGAACGGGCAATGCATGCCCCTCTTCTCGTCTCTCGACCACAATCGCGGCGCTAACCACCTGAGTGGTCGCGACGACGTAGATCAAGAGGGCTTCTCCGGCAGCTGGGGGCACCAAGATAGGCGCATTCATGAGGAGCGCCTTCAGGTTCCCGAGGGCTTCCTCGGCCTCAGGGGTCCAAGTGAAGCTCTCGGCCTTCCTTAAGAGGCGGTACAGAGGCAGACCTCTTTCGCCGAGGCGTGAGATGAAGCGGCTCAGAGCCGCGAGACATCCCATGACCCTCTGTACGCCCTTCAAGTCCTTGATGGGCCCCATGCTGGTGATGGCTGCGATCTTCTCCGGGTTGGCTTCGATGCCCCGCTCGGAGACGATGAACCCCAAGAGCATGCCTCGGGGTACCCCGAAGACACACTTTTCGGGATTAAGCTTCACGCCTTTCGCCTTGAGACATCGGAATGTCACTTCAAGGTCGGAAAGGAGGTCGGAGGCTTTCCTCGTCTTGACAACGATGTCATCGACGTAGGCCTCGACCGTCCGGCCAATGTGTTGGCCGAACACATGGTTCATGCACCGCTGGTACGTCGCGCCCGCATTCCTCAAGCCGAACGGCATGGTGACATAGTAGTGCATGCCGAAGGGTGTGATGAAAGAAGTCGCGAGCTGGTCGGACTCTTTCATCCTGATTTGGTGATACCCTGAGCAGGCATCGAGGAAAGACAGGGTTTCGCACCTAGCAGTGGAATCCACGATTTGATCGATGCGAGGCAGAGGGTAGGGAACCTTCGGACATGCTTTGTTTAGACCAGTGTAGCCTACACACATCCGCCATTTCCCTCCTTTCTTTCTCACAAGCACAGGGTTGGCAAGCCATTCGGGATGGAATACCTCTTTGATGAACCCTGCCGCCATTAGCTTATGGATCTCCTCGCCTATGGCTCTGCGCTTCTCTTCGTCTAATCGGCGCAGAGGCTGCTTGACGGGTCGGGCTCCGGCTCGGATGTCCAGCGAGTGCTCGGCGACATCCCTCGGTTATGCCGGGCATGTCCGAGGGACTCCACGCGAAGACGTCGGCATTCGCGCGGAGAAAGTCGACGAGCACTGCTTCCTATTTGGGATCGAGCTCGGAGCCGATCCGGATCTGCTCGGAGGCGTCGCTGCTGGGGTCGAGGGGGACGGACTTAACCGTCTCCGCTGGCTCGAAGTTGCCGGCGTGACGCTTCACATCTGGCACCTCCTTAGAGAGGCTCTCCAGGTCGGCGATGAGGGCCTCGGACTCGGCGAGGGCCTCGGCGTACTCCACGCACTCCACGTCGCATTCGAACGCGTGTTTGTACGTGGGGCCGACGGTGATGACCCCGTTGGGGCCCGGCATCTTGAGCTTGAGGTAGGTGTAGTTGGGGACGACCATGAACTTCGCGTAGCATGGCCTCCCCAGTACCGCGTGGTAGGTTCCTCGGAATCCGACCACCTCGAACGTGAGGATCTCCCTTCAGAAGTTGGAGGGCATTCCGAAGCAGACGGGAAGGTCGAGTTGTCCGATGGGCTGGACGCGCTTCCCGGGGATGATCCCGTGGAAAGGTGCAACACCTGCCCGGACTGAGGACAGATCGACACGCAGGAGCCCGAGGGTCTCGGCGTAGATGATGTTGAGGCTGCTTCCTCCGTCCATGAGGACATTGGTGAGCCTGACGTCGCCGATGACGGGGTCGACAACGAGCGGGTATTTCCCCAGGCTCGGCACGTGGTCGGGGTGGTCGGCTTGGTCGAAGGTGATGGGCTTATCGGACCAGTCTAGGTAGACTAGCGCCGCCACCTTCACCGAACAGACCTCCCGACGCTCTTGCTTGCGGTGCCGAGCCGAGGCGTTCGCCGCTTGCCCACCGTAGATCATGAAGCAGTCGCGGATCTTGGGGAACTCTCCTGCCTGGTGATCTTCCTTCTTGTCGTCGTTGCGAGCCCTGCCACCCTCCGCGGGTGGCCCGGCCCTGTGGAAGTGACGCCGAAGCATGGCGCACTCCTCAAGGGTGTGCTTGACGGGCCCCTGGTGATAGGGGCACGGCTCCTTGAGCATCTTGTCGAAGAGGTTGGCACCTCCGGGGGGTTTCCGAGGGTTCTTGTACTCGGCGGCGGTGACAAGGTCCTCGTCGGTGGCGTCGCGTTTCGCTTGCGACTTCTTCTTGCCCTTCTTCTTGGCGCCGCACTGAGTTGACGCCTCGGGGGCGTCTTCCGGTGGGCGGCCCTGGGGCTGCTTGTCCTTCCAGAAGATAGCCTCAACCGCCTCCTAGCCAGAGGCGAACTTGGTGGCGATGTCCATCAGCTCGCTCGCCCTGGTGGGGGTCTTGCGACCCAGCTTGCTCACCAGGTCACAGCAGGTGGTGCCGGCGAGGAACGCGCCGATGACATCTGAATCGGTGATGTTGGGCAGCTCGGTGCGCTGCTTCGAGAATCGCCGGATGTAGTCCCGGAGAGACTCTCCTGGCTGCTGTCGGTAGCTTCGGAGGTCCCAGGAGTTTCCAGGGCGTACGTACGTGCCCTGGAAATTGCCGGAGAAGGCTTGGACCAGGTCGTCCCAGTTGGAGATCTGCCCCAGAGGCAGGTGCTCCAACCAGGCGCGAGCGGTGTCGGAGAGGAACAGGGGGAGGTTGCGGATGATGAGGTTGTCATCGTTCGTTCCACCCAGTTGGTAGGCCAGCCGGTAGTCCGCGAGCCACAGTTCCGGTCTCGTCTCCCCCGAGTACTTTGTGATAGTAGTCGGGGGTCAGAATCGGGTCGGGAACGGCGCTCGTCGTATGGCCCGGCTGAAGGCCTGTGGACCGGGTGGTTCGGGCGAGGGACTCCGATCCTCCCCGCTGTCGTAGCGTCCTCCACGCCTGGGGTGGTAGCCTCGGCGCACCCTCTCGTCGAGGTGGGCCCGACGGTCGCGGTGATGGTGCTCGTTGCCGAGGCGACCCGGGGCCGCAGGCGCTGTGTTGCGCGTGCGCCCGGTGTGGATCGAGGCTTCCCGCATGAATCGGGAAGTCGCGGCGCGATGTTCCGAGGGGTACCCCTGCCTTCGTGAGGCAGAGCTCTCGGCCCGTCGGACCGCGGCGCCCTCCAGGAGATTCTTGAGCTCTCCCTGGATTCGCCGCCCCTCGGTGGTTGATGGCTCCGGCATCGCACGGAGAAGCATTGCTGCTGCAGCCAGGTTCTGGCTGACCCCACTGGAAGCGGGTGGCGGCCCCATCCTGGCATCGCCGGCGATGCGGTACTGGAAGCCCTGGGGTAGATGACGCATTTCTCCGGCCGGAGGTTGGCCCGCCCATTCCTGCCCGACATCCCTGCGGATCGGCTCAAGTGCTCCTGCTCCCTCGTCAAGCCTGGCCTGCACCCCGCGGATTTGCTCGAGCTGTGGGTCATGACCCCCCGCCTGAACGGGGACCACAGCTAGCTCCCGTAGGATGTCAATGCGAGGCGCAGGCCTAGGGAGATCACCGTTCTCCGGCATACCGAGATGGTTGCCTTCGGAGGGACCCCCTAGATCGACGTGGAAACATTCACGACTTGGGTCGCAGTCCTCGTCGCCGAGGCTACGGCTACCGTCGGAACAGTCGGAAAGGCAGTAGTCGCATGCGGTCATGAAGTCCCGCATGGCACTGGGGTTACCAAGTCCGGAGAAATCCCAACAGAAGTCGGGCTCGTCATCTTCCTCGGACCTCGAGGGCCCGTAGGTCGAGACGTCCGTCAGCCGGTCCCAGGGTGACCGCATACGATACCCCAGAGGGTTTGGACTCGCCTCTACGAGAGCGTCCGCCGAAGCGAAGCCGCTTGGCGGGTCGAGGCTGAATCCAAAGGGCGTGAGATGGGAATCGGTCAGTACCTCTTGGTCGACGGGCGGTGATGAAGTCACGTCGGGGACTGGCTGCACCGTCGTCTCAGGTACGAGGGTGACATCTAGCAAGCCTTTCGCGAGCGTGCTGGCGTCGTCCATTTGCTCGGAATCGGCGTGTTGCGGGGAGACGTCGCTCGTCTTCATCTCAAACACGAGGTCGATGCCCGACGCGCCCCCCGTTGGGGCGCTGGCACCGTCGACTCGCTCGACAGCCGACGAGGCGCTGCCTCCTGCTTGGCCTTGGTTGCCCCGCCTCCTCCTCCGTCGGCGGGGGAGAGGACGGGGTGAGCTCGAATGTTGTTCTTCCACCACGCGGGGAAGACGTCGTCGATTCCGCCGCCGGCGGGCGGGCTGTCGGTCGCCATTGTCACCGTCGCACGGCGGTGGAAGGAGTATCATGTCGTAGCTGCCGTCGAAGGACATAAACTCAAGACTCCCGAAACGGAGCATCGTCCCGGGCCGGAGAGGTTGTTGGAGACTGCCCATCTGGAGCTTGACGGGAAGCTGTTCGTCAACACGCAGCAGGCCCCTACCTGGCGCGCCAACTGTCGGTGTTTCGAGACCGGGGGTCCCTGGGCCGACGAGTGAAATGTCGCCGCGTGCCCCAGCCCAGATGGGTCGGCGCGAGGCCGAGCGCGAAGGGGGGAGAAAGGTGGCCGGAGACAGGCGTGAGAGAGGTGGAAATCCCGCGGCCTTCGTGTTCGTCCCGCGCCCAGGTCGGGTGCGCTTGCAGTAGGGGATTACAAGCGTCCACGCGGGAGAGGGAGCGAGCGGCCTCACGCGAGCGCCTGTCCCGTCCTCGTCCCCGCGCGGCCAACCCTCTGTAAGAGGGCCCTGGTCCTTCCTTTTATAGGCGTAAGGAGAGGATCCAGGTATACAATGGGGGGTGTAGCAGAGTGCTACGTGTCTAGCGGAGGAGAGCTAGCGCCCTAAGTACATGCCATCGTGGCAGCCGGAGAGGTTTTGGCACCCGGTTCGTGTGGTGTCGTGCCCGTCGGAGGAGCGCTGGAGCCTCGCGGAAGGACAGCTGTCGGGGCTGTCGAGTCCTTGCTGACGTCCTCTTGCTTCCGTAAGGGGGCGGAGAGCTGCCGTCGTCAGGGAGCGTGCGGGGCGCCATCATTGCCTATCTGGCGGATCGAGCCAGACGGGACGCTGGTCTTGTTCCCCGTAGCCTGAGCCAGATTGGGGTAGGGTAATGATGGCGCCTCCTGTCGACGTGGTCGGTCCGCGCCCTAGGTTGGGCGATGTGGAGGCTCCTCCGAGGTCGAGGTCGAGTCTGTCTTCCGTGGCCGTGGTCGAGTCCGAGCCCCTGGGTCGGGCGAGGCGGAGACCGTCGGCTGAGGCCAGGGCTGAGTCCGAGCCCTTGGGTCGGTCGAAGCGGAGTTCGTCGTCTTTTGGGGCTGAGCCCAAGTCCGAGCCCTGGGTCGGGCGGAGTGGAGTTTGTCGTCTTCTGGGGCTGAGCCCAAGTCCGAGCCCTGGGTCGGGCGGAGCGGAGTTCGCCGTCTTCCGGGGCTTAGCCCAAGTCGGAGCCCTGGGTCGGGCGGAGCGGAGTTCGTCGTCTTCGGGGGCTGAGCCCAAGTCCGAGCCCTGGGTCGGGCGGAGCGGAGTTCGCCGTCTTCCGGGGCTTAGCCCGAATCCGAGCCCTGGGTCGGGCGGAGCAGAGCTTCCTATGGTGCCTGAGGTCGGGCCTGACTGCCTGTCAGCCTCACTCTGTCAATTGACACTGCAGTCGGTGCGGCGCAGGCGACGCTGTCCTTCTGTCAGGTCGGTCAGTGGAGCGGCGAAGTGACTGCGGTCACTTCGGCTCTGTCGACTGAAGGGCGCGCGTCAGGATAAAGGTGTCAGGCCACCTTTGCATTAAATGCTCCTGCGATTTGGTTGGTCGGTGCGGCGATTTGGTCAGGGTTGCTTCTTGGCGAAGACAGGGCCTCGGGCAAGCCGGAAGTATGTTCGTCGCTGGAGGGGGGTCTCGGGCGAGACGGAGATCCTCCGGGGTCGGCTGCCCTTGCCCGAGGCTAGGCTCGGGCGAGGCATGATCGAGTCCCTCGAATGGACCGATCCCTGACTTAATCGCACCCATCAGGCCTTTGCAGCTTTGTGCTGATGGAGGTTACCAGCTGAGAATTAAGAGTCTTGAGGGTACCCCTAATTATGGTCCCCGACAGTTAGTTTCTCTAATTAGACGTACTAGAACTAATCTGAGCTAAAATTAAATCTCTAATAATATTGCAAAGTGTTGCTGAGAAAACAACAAGCAACAACTCATTTATGAATATGCACATTTTGGACACGCTGATGCTACTTTGCTACTAGCATTTAATATGAATGTTCGGTACTTTTTTATACTGAACAGGGGGCTCCATGAGCAAACAAATTAAATGCTCAATTGCCTAAATAAATTATTTAGGGCAACATGAATACGCTAGTTCATTTGCCACACATGATATCTGAAAGTACATCTAGATGGTAAATATTTTTTGGTAAATTAAATGACAACGTAATTAAAGGACTAATAATATTATAAGAATTACAAGTATTTAATCCTAGGTTTATTATTATTTGATTAGACTCAATGACAGTGTTATGATCATATTTATATCAATTGAGCCCATGTTTGTTTACAATAAATAACTATCAAGCTTGCGTGATGTATAATTAAAAAAAACCAATCTAGTTCAAGCACAGTACAAAAATACAAAAAGAAATGGAACTCAGATCATAATTTAAAGCATTGACAACGCACTTAGTCTTGAAAAAGATGAAGATAGCAGGGAGATCACTTTGATATACTAAGCAAAAGGTTGACGGCCGATGAATCTAGCTAATTTAATCCAGACTAGAGAGTGATCCTAAGCTTTATGAGCTTACCTTTGTGGCTTTAGAGAGCTTGAGAAGCCTTGTGAGAGTTGTCTATTCTTGAGCACTTGAGCAAGTCGAAGGTCGTTGATTCGCTGCGTTTTCTCTCTTGGAACCTTGTTTTTAGGTAGCGAAGTGCCGCCGACAAGCACCTAATTGTGTGTAGGCTATTGTTGTAGCCTTCTTGTAAGAAGGGCTAGTCTTCTCCCAAAAATAGAAGGAAAAAACCTCCTTCATAAAAAGGTGGTAAGAGGTCGTTTCAGACTTATCAAGAGTAGACATTATTGGGTCACTCACTGGATTCTAAAACGGAGACATAGGGCACATTGTTGTGGCCCGAAATCTGGCCAAACAAGTCTCCCATGTTTTCTCTTTTGGTTCGCTGTGATTTCCCATGTGCTATTTGGGTGTGGTGAACCGGTGACTTGTGATTGGAGAAAGTGTATGAAAAAGTCTTCATACACTCATAAATAGACCAAAAAAAAGTTATATTCAGGCATGGTCATCGGAAAGTTCCCATAGAAGATTGGAAGTAGAGATGGCCAAATGGGCCGCCCGGCCCGGCCCGCCAGGCACGGTTAGAAAATCGGTCGGACCGTCTAAGCCCGCGGGCTCATTTTCTTGTCCGAGCCTGGCCCGCAGCAGGCCGGTCCGGATCGGCCCGTTTAGCACGGAAAAAGCGGGCCGAAAAACGGGCTAAGCGGGCCGGTAAGCACGATTTAGTGCAAAAAACGGGCTTAGAGGTAAACGGGCCGTGCCGGGCTAGCCCACTGTGCCTAGTTTCCTGTCCAAGCCCGGCTTGCTTATTCGTGCCAGCCCGGGCCCGCATAGAACCTGGCCGTGCCAGGCTCGGATCGGGTCCAAACAGCGGGCTTCGTACCGGGCTCATCGGCCTCGTACTTATTGGCCATCTATAATTGAAAGACTCGGCAACCCGGCTGGACCACCATCACAACTCTAGACCGAGTTTAGGGTCAAAACCGGCTAGACTGGTGCACCATCTTGGCTGGGGCTGACTTTGCTCTCTCTCTGTTGTGCTTCAACTTCGTCTATGTGTTGATATTGTTAAGAATTTTTTGTAAAGCTCGTCTATCCTCTTGTATGCGTCAAAGGTTCATTTCAGCACCAACCAACTTTGGAGAGTCTGCAAGGCCAACATTGGTGGTACACGTATAGCAGAGGCAGTGCGTGATGGTCCCCGATCCTTATTCGTACACACAACACATGCATGCACCGGTACTGGTACTCGTACCACTGTACCAGCACTCATGAGTACCACCTCCATCTCGTCTGGTACTAGTACTCCGCAGCTAAGGATCCGACTAGAGAAATCTCAAGAAAGTCTCGGGGTCCTTCTTAATTAATTAATTAATTAATTTCAAGAAAGTCTCGGGGTCCATCTTAATTAAATAAATTTTGAATATCATTCACAAAAGGAAAAAAAGGCTATACTGTTGGAGAGTATAGTGATATAAAAAGTGATTATATATATATATGAATGAATTTATGATTTTTTTTACTATATTAAAGTACCAGTTTTAATGGTCGTACCGAGTCAATATTTTTCAAAAAACCCCTATATTTTTTTTAGAATCAACCTGCACTCCTATAATCTCTTCTCTACTACTATAATAGGAGAGTTTCATGCATCCTAATTTTCGTGCGTTGTCCCCCTCCAGTGATCGACACGTCATGCTTCTCTGAAACGAACTCTCGCACGCCACACGCAGAAACCGCCTCCGCACGCACGCGCCTTCCTCTATCCGCTGTCGCAACCTCGGAATGCGTCGTGTGGATAAGTCCCCACAAATTCTGTGTATAGCGATGCGAGGATAGGTCCCGTGAACTCTACATGGAGTGACCCACCACGCCGCAACCTCCGATAGCGTGCCTGTCACGACCACCGTCGCTATAAAATTTTTGCCTCTGGCTCTCCACGTCATCGCAGCAAAAACGGTTACCACCACCAGCAGCAGAGCTCGGATCTCCCGAGGTGGCGGCCTCTTCAGAGACCCATGTTGTCAGTCTGGTGTTGGCGTCCGACTGCTAGCCATGACACGTCGAGGTCGGACGAGGACATAGAGACATGCTGGTCGGTGGCTGCAGCCACGACCCCCTCGTTGTGGCACCGGTGACGAGGAGGCTGTAGTCGAGCGGTGTGGCGTGGGTGCCGTTCCACGTAGGGAGGCGCTATCCGCTCTACATCGCGTTCCATCGTTCCATGGTAGCTAAGGTACTTGTACCACCAACTCTTTGACTCTGACGATTAATCGATCTGCTTAGATCGAGGAGGTCTCGATTGGTAGCTGCAGGTGGAGTGCTGGCAGTACTAATGCGAACGGAGCTTGGGAGTCAGATTGATGCATATTGGGGTGAGCGATCGGATGCTTGCTTGCTCGTTTCTAAATTGATGGAGCGGGGAATTGAGTTGTCTGTGTTTATGGTGGCGACGGCGGCCATGAGGATGCATGCCACATATTTGTGGAATTGCGGCAACCTTCGTTGAGTCTTGGATAGCTACTTCTGCGGTCGTGATTTGGAGAAGGTTCTCAAAGCATGGGCATCTCTTAGCTTTGTCGGATGATTCTAATTTACATATGTTTCCATTTTCAATATTAATCTTATTCTGTTAATGTCGGGTACTATAATTAGGGGTACTCCCAACACTCCTAAACGCGGCCGGTAACCACCATCAGCACAAGCTACAGAGACTGATGGGCACGATTCAGGTCAAGGCTTCGTCTACTCAAGGGACGCAATCTCGCCTCGCCCGAGCCCAGCCTCGGGCGGAAACAGAAGTCCCAGACGAATTCACGCCTCGCCCTAGGGCCTCCTCAAGCAACGGGCGCACCCTCGACTCGCTTGAACCCAACTCGGGCAGGCTTCGCAGTGAAGCAACCTTGGCCAGATCGCCTCACCAACCGACCGTATCGCATGCGCATTCAATTTGAGGATCGCCTGACACCTTATCCTGACACACGTGCCTCAGTCGGCAAGGTCGAAGTGACCGCAGTCACTTCGCCCTTCCACTGACCGACCTGACAGGAAAACAGCGCCGCTCGCCCCTCTCCGACTGTTGTGCCACCCGCCAGGGTGAGGCTGACAACGACTAAGCTCAGCCTCAGGCGCAACAGTAAACTCTGCCTCACCCGACCTTGGGCCTCGACCTCAGGAGGAGGTCTCCACCTCGCCCGACCCCAGGGCTCGGCCCCCGCCTCGGCCTCGGAAGATGGTCTTCGCCTCGCCCGACCCTAGGGCTCGGCCTCAACCTCGGCCTCGAAAGGAGGACTCCGCCTCGCCCGACCCTAGGGCTCGGCCTCAACCTCGGCCTCGGAAGGTGGTCTCCGCCTCGCCCGACCCAGGGCTCGGCCTCTACCTCGACCTCAGGAAGAATCGCGTCCTCGCTCGACCCCGGCCTCGGCCTCAGGAGGAGTCTCCGCCTCGCCCGATCTTGGGCTCGGACCGATCGCACCATGGGGGATAAATCATTACCCTACCCCTATCTAGCTCAGGCTACGGGGAACAAGATCGGCGTCCCATCTGGCTCGCCCCGGTAAACGAGTAATGATGGCTCCCCGCGTGCGTCCATGACGACGGCGGTTCTCAGCCCCCTATGGAAGCAAGGAGACGTAAGCAAGGTCCCAGCAGCCCTGACAGCTGTGCTTCTACAGGACTCGAGCGCTCCTCCGGCGACCACGTTATCGCGTACACAGGGCTCTAGCGCCCCTCCGACAGCCACGTTGGCATGTACACAGGGCTCAGGCACCTCTCTGTCGGGCACGTTAGCGCATAGCTACACCCCCATTGTACACCTGGACCCTCTCCTTGCATCTAAACAAGGAAGGTCCAGGGCCTCTGAAAGTCGCCTAGAGGGGGGGTGAATAGGGCGAAACTGAAATTCTCAAAAATAATCACAACTACAAGCCGGGTTAGCGTTAGAAATATAATTGAGTCCGCGAGAGAGGGCGCAAAACAAATCGCAAGCGAATAATGAGGTGAGACACGCGGATTTGTTTTACCGAGGTTCGGTTCTCTCAAACCTACTCCCCGTTGAGGAGGCCACAAAGGCCGGGTCTCTTTCAACCCTTCCCTCTCTCAAACGGTCCCTCGGACCGAGTGAGCTTCTCTTCTCAAATCACTTGGGAATCAAACTTCCCGCAAGGACCACCACACAATTGGTGTCTCTTGCCTCAATTACAAGTGAGTGTTTGATCACAAGAAAGAATGCGAAAGAAAAGAAGCGATCCAAGCGCAAGAGCTCAAATGAACACTACAAATCACTCTCTCTAGTCACTAGGGCTTTGAATGAAGTTGGGAGAGGATTTGATCTCTTTTGGTGTGCCTTGCAATGAAAGCTAGCTCTTGTAAGGTGGTTGGAAGGTGAAAACTTGGATGCAATGAATGGTGGGGTGGTTGGGATATTTATAGCCCCAACCAACAAAAGTGGCCGTTGGGAGGCTGTCTGTTCGATGGCGCACCGGACAGTCCGGTGCACACCGGACAGTCCGGTGCCCCCTGCCACGTCATCACTGCCGTTGGATTCTGACCGTTGGAGCTTCTGACTTGTGGGCCCACCTGGGTGTCCGGTGCACACCGGACATGTACTGTTGGCTGTCCGGTGTGCCAGCATGGGCGATTCTGACTCCTGCGCGCGCTGCGCGCGCATTAAATGCCGTTGCAGGTAGCCGTTGGCGCGAAGTAGCCGTTGCTCCGAGGATGCACCGGACAGTCCGGTGCACACCGGACAGTCCGGTGCACACCGGACAGTCCGGTGAATTATAGCGGAGCGTCGGGAGAGAAAACCCGAGGCAGGCGAGTTCCTGAGGCCGACCTTCCTTGGAGCACCGGACATGTCCGGTGTACACCGGACAGTCCGGTGAATTATAGCCGAGTCGCCTCCGGAAATTCCCAAAGGTGGCGAGTTTGAGTCTGAGTCCCCCTGGTGCACCGGACATGTCCAGTGGCACACCGGACAGTCCGGTGCGCCAGACCAGGGGTGCCTTCGGTTGCCCCTTTGCTCCTTTGTTAAATCCAAAACTTGGTCTTATTATTGGCTGAGTGTGAACCTTTTGCACCTGTATGACTTATACACTAGAACAAACTAGTTAATCCAAAGATTTGTGTTGGGCAATTCAACCACCAAAATTATATAGGAACTAGGTGTGAGCCTAATTCCCTTTCAATCTCCCCCTTTTTGGTGATTGATGCCAACACAAACCAAAGCAAATATAGAAGTGTATAATTGAACTAGTTTGCATAATATAAGTGCAAAGGTTGCTTGGAATTGAGTCAATATAAATACTTATAAGATACGCATGGATTGTTTCTTTCTTATTTAACATTTTGGACCACGCTTGCACCACATGTTTTGTTTTTGCAAACTCTTTTGTAGATCCTTTTCAAAGTTCTTTTGCAAATGGTCAAAGGTAAAAGAATAAGAGTTTGCAAAGCATTTTCTCCCCCTGTTTCAAATGCTTTTCCTTTGACTAAACAAAACTCCCCCTAAAGGAGATCCTCCTCTTAGTGTTCAAGAGGGTTTTGATATATTATTTTTGAAATACTACTTTCTCCCTCTTTTGAACACAATAGGATACCAATTGATAAATACTCTTGGAAAACACTAAGTTTTTGAGATTGGTGGTGGTGCGGTCCTTTTGCTTTGGGCTCATACTCTCTCCCCCTTTGGCATGAATCGCCAAAAACGGAATTATTAGAGCCCTCGAAGCAATGTCTTCCTCTTTGGTCATAAACAAATGAGTTAAGATTATACCAAAGATGAAGTCCTTTTGTTCTCTCCCCCAAAGATGGAGAGTGGCTTGGAGCGACGGCGAAGAATGGGTTGCGGAGTGGAAGCCTTTGTCTTCGCCGAAAACTCCAATTCCCTTTCAATATACCTATGACTTGATTTGAAATAGACTTGGAAACACATTAGTCATAGCATATAAAAGAGATATGATCAAAAGTATATAAATGAGCTATGTGTGCAATCTAACAAAAGAAGTTGCGGGAATCAAGAATATTGAGCTCATGCCTAAGTTTGGTAAAAGTTTGTTCATCAAGAGGCTTGGTAAAGATATCGGCTAATTGATCATTAGTATTAATGTAAGTAATCTCGATATCTCCCTTTTGTTGGTGATCTCTAAGAAAATGATACCGAATGGCTATGTGCTTAGTGCGGCTATGCTCGACGGGATTGTCGGCCATTTTGATTGCACTCTCATTATCACATAGCAAAGGAACTTTGGTTAATTTGTAACCGTAGTCCCGCAGGGTTTGCCTCATCCAAAGTAATTGCGCGCAACAATGACCTGCGGCAATGTACTCGGCTTTGGCGGTTGAAAGAGCGACCGAGTTTTGCTTCTTTGAAGCCCAAGACACCAAGGATCTCCCCAAGAACTGGCAAGTCCCTGATGTGCTCTTCCTGTTAATCTTACACCCCGCCCAATCGGCATCCGAATAACCAATTAAATCAAAAGTGGATCCCCGAGGGTACCAAAGCCCAAACTTAGGAGTATAAGCTAAATATCTCAAGATTCGTTTTACGGCCGTAAGGTGGGATTCCTTAGGGTCGGATTGGAATCTTGCACACATGCAAACGGAAAGCATAATGTCCGGTCGAGAAGCACATAAATAGAGTAAGGAACCTATCATCGACCGGTATACCTTTTGATCCACGGACTTACCTCCCGTGTCGAGGTCGAGATGCCCATTGGTTCCCATGGGTGTCTTGATGGGCTTGGCATCCTTCATCCCAAACTTGCTTAGAATATCTTGAGTATACTTCGTTTGGCTAAGGAAGGTGCCCTCTTGGAGTTGCTTCACTTGAAATCCCAAGAAATACTTCAACTCCCCCATCATCGACATCTCGAATTTCTGTGTCATGATCCTACTAAATTCCTCACAAGTAGATTCGTTAGTAGACCCAAATATGATATCGTCAACATAAATTTGGCATACAAACAAATCATTGTCAAGAGTTTTAGTGAATAGAGTAGGATCGGCTTTTCCGACTTTGAAGCCATTAGCGATAAGGAAATCTCTAAGGCATTCATACCATGCTCTTGGGGCTTGCTTGAGCCCATAAAGCGCCTTAGAGAGCTTATAGACATGGTTAGGATACTCACTGTCTTCAAAGCCGGGAGGTTGCTCAACATAGACCTCTTCCTTGATTGGTCCATTGAGGAAAGCACTTTTCACGTCCATTTGATAAAGCTTAAAGCCATGGTAAGTAGCATAGGCTAATAATATGCGAATTGACTCAAGCCTAGCTACGGGTGCATAGGTTTCACCGAAATCCAAACCTTCGACTTGGGAGTATCCTTTGGCCACAAGTCGAGCTTTGTTCCTTGTCACCACACCATGCTCATCTTGCTTGTTGCGGAAGACCCATTTGGTTCCTACAACATTTTGGTTAGGACGTGGAACTAAGTGCCATACCTCGTTCCTTGTGAAATTGTTGAGCTCCTCTTGCATCGCCACCACCCAATCCGAATCTTGAAGCGCTTCCTCCACCTTGTGTGGCTCAATAGAGGAAACAAAAGAGTAATGTTCACAAAAATGTGCAACACGAGATCGAGTGGTTACCCCCTTATGAATGTCGCCGAGAATGGTGTCGACGGGGTGATCTCGTTGGATTGCTTGGTGGACTCTTGGGTGTGGCGGCCTTTGCTCTTCATCCTCCTTGTCTTGATCATTTGCATCTCCCCTTTGATCATTGCCGTCATCTTGAGGTGGCTCATTTGCTTGATCTTCTACTTCATCAATTTGAGCTTCATCCTCATTTTGAGTTGATGGAGATGCTTGAGTGGAGGAGGATGGTTGATCTTGTGCATTTGTAGGCTCCTTGGATTCCTTAGGACATACATCTCCAATAGACATGTTCCTTAGTGCTATGCATGGAGCCTGTTCTTCACCTATCTCATCAAGATCAACTTGCTCTACTTGAGAGCCGTTAGTCTCATCAAACACAACGTCACATGAGACTTCAACTAGTCCAGTGGATTTGTTAAAGACTCTGTATGCCCTTGTGTTTGAGTCATAACCAAGTAAAGAACCTTCTACAGTCTTAGGAGCAAATTTAGATTTTCTACCTCTTTTAACCAGAATAAAACATTTGCTACCAAAGACTCTAAAATAAGAAATATTGGGCTTTTTACCGGTTAGGAGTTCATAGGATGTCTTCTTGAGGATTCGGTGAAGATATAACCGGTTGATGGCATAGCAAGCGGTGTTGACCGCCTCGGCCCAAAACCGATCCGAAGTCTTGTACTCATCAAGCATGGTCCTTGCCATGTCCAAAAGAGTTCGATTCTTCCTCTCCACTACACCATTTTGTTGAGGGGTGTAGGGAGAAGAGAACTCATGCTTGATGCCCTCCTCCTCAAGGAAGCCTTCAATTTGAGAGTTCTTGAACTCCGTCCCATTGTCGCTTCTAATTTTCTTGATCCTTAAGCCGAACTCATTTTGAGCCCGTCTCAAGAATCCCTTTAAGGTTTCTTGGGTATGAGATTTTTCCTGCAAAAAGAACACCCAAGTGAAGCGAGAATAATCATCCACAATAACTATACAGTACTTACTCCCGCCGATGCTTATGTAAGCAATCGGGCCGAATAGGTCCATGTGTAGGAGCTCCAGTGGCCTGTCGGTCGTCATGATGTTTTTGTGTGGATGATGGGTACCAACTTGCTTTCCGGCTTGGCATGCGCTACAAATCCTGTCTTTCTCAAAATGAACATTGGTTAATCCTAAAATGTGTTCCCCCTTTAGAAGCTTATGAAGATTCTTCATCCCAACATGGGCTAGTCGGCGGTGCCAGAGCCAACCCATGTTAGTCTTAGCAATTAAGCATGTGTCGAGTTCAGCTCTATCAAAATCTACCAAGTATAGGTGACCCTTCAACACACCCTTAAATGCTATTGAATCATCACTTCTTCTAAAGACAGTGACACCTACATCAGTAAATAGACAGTTGTAGCCCATTTGACATAATTGTGAAACGGAAAGCAAATTGTAATCTAAATAATCTACAAGAAAAACATTGGAAATAGTATGGTCAGGTGATATAGCAATTTTACCCAGTCCTTTGACCAAACCTTGATTTCCATCCCCGAATGTGATAGCTCGTTGGGGATCTTGGTTTTTCTCATATGAGGAGAACATCTTCTTCTCCCCAGTCATGTGGTTTGTGCACCCGCTATCGAGTATCCAACTTGAGCCCCCGGATGCATAAACCTACAAAACAATTTTAGTTCTTGACTTTAGGTACCCAAACGGTTTTGGGTCCTTTGGCATTAGACACAAGAACTTTGGGTACCCAAACACAAGTCTTGGAACCCTTGTGTTTGCCCCCAACAAACTTGGCAACTACCTTGCCGGATTTGTTAGTAAGCACATAAGAAGCATCAAAAGTTTTAAATGAAATGGTATGATCATTTGATGCACTAGGAGTTTTCTTTCTAGGCAACTTAGCATGGGTTTGTTGCCTAGAGCTAGATGTCTCACCCTTATACATAAAAGCATGATTAGGGCCAGAGTGAGACTTCCTAGAATGAATTCTCCTAATTTTGCTCTCGGGATAACCGGCAGGGTATAAAATGTAACCCTCGTTATCCTGAGGCATGGGAGCCTTGCCCTTAACAAAATTAGACAATCTTTTAGGAGGGGCACTAGTTTTGACATTGTCTCCCCTTTGGAAGCCAATGCCATCCTTGATGCCCGGGCGTCTCCCATTATAAAGCATGCTACGAGCAAATTTAAATTTCTCATTTTCTAAGTTGTGCTCGGCAATTTTAGCATCTAGTTTTGCTATATGATCATTTTGTTGTTTAATTAAAGCCATATGATCATGAATAGCATTAACATCAACATCTCTACATCTAGTACAAATAGATACATGCTCAACAATAGATGTAGAGGGTTTGCAAGAATTAAGTTCAACAATCTTAGCATGAAGGATATCATTTTTATCTCTAAGATCGGAAACTGTAACTTTGCAAACATCATAATCTTTAGCCTTAGCATTTAAATTTTTATTTTCTACTCTAAGGCTAGCAAGAGAAATATTCAATTCTTCAATCCTAGCAAGCAAATCATCATTATTATCTTTAGGATTGGAAGTTGAAACAATGCAAACATGAGAATCAACCTTAGCATTTAAACTAGCATTTTCATTCCTAAGGTTGTCAATCATCTCACGGCAAGTGCTTAGCTCACTAGATAATTTTTCACATTTTTCTACTTCTAGAGCATAAGCCTTTTTAACCTTAACATGTCTCTTGTTTTCTTTAATTAGACAATCCTCTTGGGAG
The DNA here is from genome assembly GCF_902167145.1 of Zea mays. Taxonomy (NCBI): domain Eukaryota; kingdom Viridiplantae; phylum Streptophyta; class Magnoliopsida; order Poales; family Poaceae; genus Zea; species Zea mays. The sequence goes on from NC_050105.1 coordinate 78,161,365, forward strand.
TCCAAAAGGTCATCCTTTTCATGAATAGCACTAATCAATTCATTTAATTTTTCTTTTTGCTCCATGTTAAGATTGGCAAAGAGAACACGCAAATTATCCTCCTCATCACTATTATTATCATCACTAGAAGACTCATATTTAGTGGAGGAGTTAGATTTAACCTTCTTCCGTTTGCCGTCCTTTGCCATGAGGCATTTGTGGCCGACGTTGGGGAAGAGAAGTCCCTTGGTGACGGCGATGTTGGCGGCGTCCTCGTCATCGGAGGAGTCGCTTGAGCTTTCGTCGGAATCCCACTCCCGACAAACATGGGCATCGCCGCCCTTCTTCTTGTAGTACTTCTTTTTCTCCTTTCTTCTCCCCTTCTTGTCGTCGCCTCGGTCACTGTCACTTGATATAGGACATTTAGCAATAAAATGACCGGGCTTACCACATTTGTAGCAAACCTTCTTGGAGCGGGACTTGTAGTCTTTCCCCCTCCTTTGTTTGAGGATTTGGCGGAAGCTCTTGATGACGAGCGCCATCTCCTCATTGTCAAGCTTGGAGGCGTCGATTGGTTGTCTACTTGGTGTAGACTCCTCCTTCTTTTCTTCCATCGCCTTGAATGCGACGGGTTGAGCTTCGGATGTAGATGGATCATCAAGCTCGTTGATCTTCCTCGAGCCTTCGATCATGCACTCAAAACTTACAAAATGCCCGATTACTTCCTCGGGGGTCATTTTAGTATATCTAGGATTACCACGAATTAATTGAACTTGAGTGGGGTTAAGGAAAATGAGAGATCTTAGAATAACCTTAACCATTTCGTGGTCGTCCCACTTGACGCTCCCGAGGTTGCGCACTTGGTTCACCAAAGTCTTGAGCCGGTTGTACATGTGTTGTGGCTCCTCCCCTTTGCGAAGCCGGAACCGACCGAGCTCCCCCTCGATCGTTTCCCGCTTGGTGATCTTGGTGAGCTCATCTCCTTCGTGCGCGGTTTTGAGCACATCCCAAACCTCCTTGGCGCTCTTCAACCCTTGAACTTTGTTATACTCCTCTCTACTTAAAGAGGCGAGGAGTATTGTTGTCGCTTGAGAGTTGAAGTGCTCGATTTGGGCCACCTCATCCTCATCATAATCCTTGTCCCCTACGGATGGTACCTGTGCACCAAACTCAACAACATCCCATATACTTTTGTGGAGTGAGGTTAGATGAAATCGCATTAGATCACTCCACCTAGCATAATCTTCACCATCAAAAGTTGGTGGTTTGCCTAATGGGACGGAAAGTAAAGGTGCATGTTTAGAAATGCGAGGATAGTGTAGGGGGATCTTACTAAACTTCTTACGCTCTTGGCGTTTAGAAGTTACGGAGGGTGCATCGGAGTCGGAGGTTAATGTTGATGAAGTGTCGGTCTCGTAGTAGACCACCTTCCTCATCCTCTTTTGCTTGTCCCCACTCCGACGCGGCTTGTGGGAAGAAGATTTTTCCTTCTTCTCTTTGTGGTGAGAAGAAGATTTCTTCTCCTTCCCTTTGTTGGAGGAGATCTTCTTCTTCTCCTTCCTCTTGGTGCGGGACTCTTCCGATGAAGTGCTCTCGTGGCTTGTAGTGGGCTTTTCGCCGGTCTCCATCTCCTTCTTGGCGTGATCTCCCGACATCACTTCGAGCGGTTAGGCTCTAATGAAGCACCGGGCTCTGATACCAATTGAAAGTCGCCTAGAGGGGGGGTGAATAGGGCGAAACTGAAATTCTCAAAAATAATCACAACTACAAGCCGGGTTAGCGTTAGAAATATAATTGAGTCCGCGAGAGAGGGCGCAAAACAAATCGCAAGCGAATAATGAGGTGAGACACGCGGATTTGTTTTACCGAGGTTCGGTTCTCTCAAACCTACTCCCCGTTGAGGAGGCCACAAAGGCCGGGTCTCTTTCAACCCTTCCCTCTCTCAAACGGTCCCTCGGACCGAGTGAGCTTCTCTTCTCAAATCACTTGGGAATCAAACTTCCCGCAAGGACCACCACACAATTGGTGTCTCTTGCCTCAATTACAAGTGAGTGTTTGATCACAAGAAAGAATGCGAAAGAAAAGAAGCGATCCAAGCGCAAGAGCTCAAATGAACACTACAAATCACTCTCTCTAGTCACTAGGGCTTTGAATGAAGTTGGGAGAGGATTTGATCTCTTTTGGTGTGCCTTGCAATGAAAGCTAGCTCTTGTAAGGTGGTTGGAAGGTGAAAACTTGGATGCAATGAATGGTGGGGTGGTTGGGATATTTATAGCCCCAACCAACAAAAGTGGCCGTTGGGAGGCTGTCTGTTCGATGGCGCACCGGACAGTCCGGTGCACACCGGACAGTCCGGTGCCCCCTGCCACGTCATCACTGCCGTTGGATTCTGACCGTTGGAGCTTCTGACTTGTGGGCCCACCTGGGTGTCCGGTGCACACCGGACATGTACTGTTGGCTGTCCGGTGTGCCAGCATGGGCGATTCTGACTCCTGCGCGCGCATTAAATGCCGTTGCAGGTAGCCGTTGGCGCGAAGTAGCCGTTGCTCCGAGGATGCACCGGACAGTCCGGTGCACACCGGACAGTCCGGTGAATTATAGCGGAGCGTCGGGAGAGAAAACCCGAGGCAGGCGAGTTCCTGAGGCCGACCTTCCTTGGAGCACCGGACATGTCCGGTGTACACCGGACAGTCCGGTGAATTATAGCCGAGTCGCCTCCGGAAATTCCCGAAGGTGGCGAGTTTGAGTCTGAGTCCCCCTGGTGCACCGGACATGTCCGGTGGCACACCGGACAGTCCGGTGCGCCAGACCAGGGGTGCCTTCGGTTGCCCCTTTGCTCCTTTGTTGAATCCAAAACTTGGTCTTATTATTGGCTGAGTGTGAACCTTTTGCACCTGTATGACTTATACACTAGAACAAACTAGTTAATCCAAAGATTTGTGTTGGGCAATTCAACCACCAAAATTATATAGAAACTAGGTGTGAGCCTAATTCCCTTTCAGCCTCCATGCGGGAGGGTCGCGCGGGAGAACGGGCTGACGAGCAGGCTCACTCTCTCTCCCTCGCGAACGCTTGTAACCCCTACTGCAAGCGCATCCCCCTGGCGCAGGTAACACGAGTCGCATTCTCCCCCTTGTGTTCCATCTCACGCCAACCCATCTGGGCTGGGACACGCAGCGACAATTTTACTCGTCGGTCCAGGGACCCCCTGGGGTCGAAACACCGACAGTTGGCGTGCCAGGTAGGGGTATGCTGCGTGTTGACGAACAACTTCCCGTTGAGTTCCAGATGGGTAGTCTCCAGCAACCTCTTCAGCCCGGGACGCTGCTCCATTTCGGGAGTCTCGAGTTCATGTCCCTCGATGGCAGCTACGACATGGTGCTCCTTCCCCCGCAGCGCGACAGCGACAACGACGGTCGTCAGCTCGCCCGGCGGCAGCGGACTCGACGACGTCTTCCCCATGTGGCGGAAGAGCAGCATTCGGGTTTGTCACGTCGCCTTCCTCGCCGTAGGAGGAGGAGACAGGGTAATCGTGGCCAGGCAGGAGGCGGCACCTCGTCGGCTGTCGAGCGAGTCGACGATGCTGGAACCCCAGCGGGGGACATGTCGGGCGTTGTCCTCGCGCCTGAGATGATGACGAGTGTCGTTTCCCCGCAACACGCCAGCCCCAAGCGGACAGATGACGCCAGCACACTCGCGAAGGGCTTGCTGGGTGTTAGCCTTGTACCTGAGATAACAGTGCAGTTCGTCCCCGACGCGACTTCGTCACCGTCCATCGATCGAGAGGTACCGTCCGTCTTCCACCCTGTGCCTTTTAGATTCAGCTTCGATCCACCAAGCGACCCCGCTTCGGTGAGCGCTTTCATAAAGGCATATCCTAACCTTCCGAGGTACCATATGTGGTCAACCTGGGACCGACTGATGGTCGTCTCGACCGACGGGCCCCTGGGTTCTGAGGAAGAAGTCGAGCCCGACTCTGGTTGGGATTTCTCCGGGCTCGGTAATCCTAGTGCCATGCGAGACTTCATGACCGCATGTGACTACTGCCTCTCCGATTGCTCCGATGATGGCCACAGCCTTGACGACGAGGGTTGTGGCCCAAGTCGCGAATGTTTCCACGTCGATCTAGGGGGTCACGACGAAGGCAACCACCTTGGTATGCCGGAGGATGACGAACCCCCTAGGCCTGCGCCTCGCGTTGACATCCTGCGGGAGCTAGCTGTGATCCCAGTCCCTGCAAGGGGTCAGGACACACAGCTCGAGCAAATCCGCGAGATGCAGGCCAAGCTCAACGAGGAAGCAGGACAACTTGTGCAGCCCCAGCAAAACATCAAGCAGGAGTGGGCAGGCCGAGCACTCGCCGGAGAAGCCCATTATCAGGCCCGGGACGTCCAGCGCCGTATCGCCGACGATGCCAGGGCGAGGCCGCCTCCAGCGGGGTCGGCCAGAATCTGGCTACAGCGGCAATACTACTCCGAGCGATGCCGGAGCCATCCACCACCGAGGGGCGGCGTATCCAGGGAGAACTCAAGAATCTCCTGGAGGACGCCGCGGTCCGACAGGCCGAGAGCTCTGCCTCCCGAAGGCAAGGGTGCCCCCAGAGCGTCACGCAGTGACTTCCCTATTCATGCGAGAAGCCTCGGTCCACACCGGGCGCACGCGGGACGCAATGCCTGCAGCCCTGGGTCGCCTCGGCAACGAGCACCACCGCCGCGACCGTCGAGCCCGCCTCGACGAAAAGGTGCACCGAGGCTACCACCCCAGGCGTGGGGGACGCTACGACAGCGAGGAGGATCGGAGCCCCTCGCCCGAACCACCAGGTCTGCAAGCCTTCAGCCGGGCCATACGACGGGCGCCGTTCCCAACCCGGTTCCGAGCCCCGACTACTATCACCAAGTACTCGGGGGAAACGAGGCCGGAACTGTGGCTTGCGGACTACCGGCTAGCCTGCCAGCTGGGTGGAACGGACGATGACAACCTCATCATCTGCAACCTCCCCCTGTTCCTCTCTGACGCCGCTCGGGCCTGGCTGGAGCATCTGCCTCCTGCGCAGATCTCCAACTGGGACGACCTGGTCAAAGCCTTCGCTGGAAACTTCCAGGGCACGTACGTGCGCCCTGGGAACTCTTGGGATCTCCGCAGCTGCCGCCAGCAGCCAGGGGAATCCCTGCGAGAGTACATCCGGCGGTTTTCGAAGCAGCGCACCGAGCTGCCCAACATCACCGACTCGGATGTCATCGGGGCGTTCCTCGCCAGCACCACTTGCCGCGACCTGGTGAGCAAACTGGGTCGCAAGACTCCCACCAAGGCGAGCGAGTTGATGGACATCGCCACCAAGTTCGCCTCTGGTCAGGAGGCGGTCGAAGCCATCTTCCGGAAGGACAAGCAGCCTCAGGGACACCAGCAGGAAGACGTCCCCGAGGCGTCCGCCCAGCGCGGCACGAAGAAGAAGGCGAAGAAGAAGGCGCAGGCGAAGCACGACGCCGCTGATGCCGATCTCGTCGCCGCTGTCGATCACAGGAACCCTCGGAAGCCTCCCGGAGGGGTCAACCTGTTCGACAAGATGCTCAAGGAGTCGTGCCCCTATCATCAGGGCCCCGTCAAGCACACCCTTGAGGAATGCGTCATGCTTCGGCGCTACTTCCATAAGGCCGGGCCCCCGGCGGAAGGTGGCAAAGGCCAAGACAATGACAAGAAGGAGGGCGACAAGGCAGAGGAGTTCCCCGAGGTCCACGGCTGTTTCATGATCTACGGTGGGCGAGTGGTGAACGCCTCGGCTCGGCACCGCAAGCAGGAGCGCCGGGAGGTCTGCTCGGTAAAGGTGGTGGCGCCAGTCTATCTAGACTGGTCCGACAAGCCCATCACCTTCGACCAAGGTGACCACCCCGACTGCGTGCCGAGCCCAGGAAAGTACCCGCTCGTCGTCGACCCCGTCATCGGCAACACCAGGATCACCAAGGTCCTCATGGACGGAGGCAGCAGCCTCAACATCATCTACGTCGAGACCCTCGGGCTCTTGGAGATCAATCTGTCCACGATCCAGGCCGGTGCGGCGCCCTTTCACGGGACCATCCCCGGGAAGCGCGTCCTGCCCCTTGGACAACTCGATCTGCCCGTCTGCTTCGGGACTCCCTCCAACTTCCGAAAGGAAACCCTCACGTTCAAGGTGGTCGGGTTCCGAGGAACCAACCACGCGGTGCTGGGGAGACCGTGCTACGCCAAGTTCATGGTCGTCCCCAACTACACCTACCTCAAGCTCAAGATGTCGGGCCCCAACGAGGTCATCACCGTCGGATCCACGTTCCGACACACGTACGAATGCGACGTGGAGTGCGTGGATTACGCTGAGGCCCTCGCCAAGTCCGAGGCCCTCATCGCCGACCTGGAGTGCCTCTCCAAGGAGGTGCCTGATGCGAAGCGCCACGCCGGCAACTTCGAACTAGCTGTGGCGGTTAAGTCCGTCCCTCTCGACCCCAGCAACGACGCCTGCAAGCAAGTCCGGATCGGCTCCGAGCTCGACCCCAAATAGGAAGCAATGCTCGTCGACTTTCTCCACGCAAATGCCGAAGTTTTTGTGTGGAGTCTCTCGGACATGCCTGGCATACCGAGGGATGTCGCCGAGCACTCACTGGATATCCGAGTCGGTGCCCGACCCGTGAAGCAGCCTCTGCGCCGTTTCGACGAAGAAAAGCGCAGAGCCATAGGCGAGGAGATCCACAAGCTGATGGTTGCAGGGTTCATCAAAGAGGTATTCCATCCCAAATGGTTAGCCAACCCTGTGCTTGTGAAAAAGAAAGGTGGGAAATGGAGTATGTGTGTAGACTACACTGGTCTAAACAAAGCATGTCCGAAGGTTCCCTACCCTCTGCCTCGCATCGATCAAATTGTGGATTCCACTGCTAGGTACGAAACCCTGTCATTCCTCGACGCCTACTCAGGGTATCACCAAATCAAGATGAAAGAGTCCGACCAGCTCGCGACTTCTTTCATCACACCTTTTGGCATGTACTGATATACTACTATGCCATTTGGCTTGAGGAATGCAGGTGTGACATACCAAAGGTGCATGAACCACGTGTTCAGAGAGCACATCGGTCGAACGGTCGAGGCTTACGTCGATGACATCGTAGTCGAGACAAGGAAATCCTCCAACCTCCTCTCTGACCTTGAAACGACATTCAAGTTTCTGAGAGCGAAGGGCGTGAAATTCAATCCCGAGAAGTGTGTCTTCGGAGTCCCCCGAGGCATGCTCCTGGGGTTCATCGTCTCCGAGCGGGGCATCGAGGCCAACCCGGAGAAAATCGCGGTCATCACCAACATGGGGCCTATCAAAGATTTGAAGGGAGTACAAAGGGTCATGGGATGCCTTGCGGCTCTGAGCCGCTTCATCTCGTGCCTCGGCGAAAAAGGCCTACCCTTGTACCGCCTCTTAAGGAAGACCGAGCGCTTCACTTGGACCCCCGAGGCCGAGGAAGCCCTCGGAAACTTAAAGGCGCTCCTTACAAACGCACCCATCTTGGTGCCCCCGCTGCGGGAGAAGCCCTCTTGATCTATGTAGCCGCAACCACTCAGGTGGTCAGCGCTGTGATCGTAGTCGAGAGACGAGAAGAAGGGCATGCACTGCTCGTCCAGAGGCTGGTCTACTTCATCAGTGAAGTACTATCCGAGGCCAAGATCCGCTACCCGCAAATTCAGAAGCTACTGTACGTAGTAATTCTGATGCGGCGAAAGTTGCGACACTACTTCGAGTCTCATCCGGTGACTGTGGTGTCATCCTTCCCCCTGGGGGAGATTATCCAGTGCCGAGAGGCCTCGGGTAGGATAGCAAAGTGGGCGGTGGAGATCATGGGCGAGACAATCTCGTTCGTTCCTCGGAAGGCTATCAAGTCCCAAGTCTTAGCGGACTTCGTGGCTGAATGGGTCAACACCAAATTGCCAACAGCTCCGATCCAACCAGAACTCTGGACCATGTACTTCGACGGGTCGCTGATGAAAACAGGAGCAGGTGCTGGCCTGCTCTTCATCTCACCCCTCGAGAAACATCTCCGCTACGTGTTGCGCCTCCATTTCCCGACGTCAAACAATGTGGCCGAGTATGAGGCTTTGATTAATGGGTTGCGCATCGCCATCGAGCTAGGGGTTCGGCGCCTCGACGCTCGTGGCGACTCGTAGCTTGTCATTGACCAAGTCATGAAGAACTCCCACTGCCGCGACCGGAAGATGGAGGCCTACTGCGACGAAGTTCGACGCATGGAAGACAAGTTCTACGGGCTCGAGCTCAACCACGTCGCTCGACGGTACAACGAGACTGCGGATGAGCTGGCTAAAATAGCCTCGGGGCGGACAACGGTTCCCTCGGACGTCTTCTACAGAGACATACATCAACCCTCCGTCAAGACCGACGACACGCCCGAGCCCGAGAAGGCCTCGGCCCAGCCCGAGGTATCCTCGGCCGCCGAGGGTGAGGCACTGCGCGTCGAAGGAGAGCGGAATGGGGTCACTCCTAATCGAGACTGGCAGACCCCGTACCTGCAATATCTCCTCCGAGGAGAGCTACCCCTCGACAAAGCCGAGCTCGGCGACTGGCGCGGCGCGCCAAGTCATTCGTCTTACTGGGTGATGAAAAGGAGCTCTACCACCGCAGCCCCTCAGGCATTCTCCAACAATGCATATCTGTCGCTGAAGGACAGGAGCTATTGCAAGAAATACACTCGGGGGCTTGCGGTCACCATGCAGCACCTCGAGCCCTCGTTGGAAACGCCTTCCGATAAGGCCTCTACTGGCCGACCGCGGTGGCCGACGCCACTAGGATGGTGCGCTCTTGCCAAGGGTGTCAATTCTACGCGAGACAAACACACCTGCCCGCTCAGGCCCTGCAGACAATACCCATCACCTGGCTGTTTGCTGTGTGGGGTCTGGACCTCGTCGGTCCCTTGCAGAAGGCACCCGGGGGCTTCTCGCACCTGCTGGTCGCCATCGACTAATTCTCCAAGTGGATCGAGGTCCGACCCCTAACTAGCATCAGGTCTGAGCAGGCGGTGGCGTTCTTCACCAACATCATCCATCGCTTTGGGGTCCCGAACTCCATCATCACCGACAATGGCACCCAGTTCACTAGAAAGAAGTTCCTGGACTTCTGCGAGGACCACCACATCCGTGTGGACTGGGCCACCGTGGCTCACCCCATGACGAATGGGCAGGTGGAGCGTGCCAACGGTATGCTTCTGCAGGGACTTAAACCGAGGATCTACAACGACCTCAACAAGTTCGTCAAGCGGTGGATGAAGGAACTACCCTTGGTGGTCTGGAGTCTGAGGACGTCGCCAAGTCGAGCCACGGGTTTCTCGCTGTTCTTTCTAGTCTATGGGGCCGAGGCTATCTTGCCCACAGACTTAGAATACGGTTCCCCGAGGACAAAGGCGTACGACGACCGAAGAAACCAGACCAGCCAAGAAGACTCACTGGACCAGCTCGAAGAGGCTCGGGACGTGGCCTTGCTACACTCGGTGCGGTATCAGCAGTCTCTGCGACGCCACCACGCCTGAGGGGTTCGGCCCCAAGGCTTCCAGGTGGGAGACTTGGTACTTCGGCTGCGCCAAGACGCCCAAGGGCGCCACAAGCTTACTCCTCCCTGGGAAGGGCCATTCATCATCTCCAAGATTTTGAAGCCCGAAACATACAAGCTGGCCAACAAAGAAGGCGAGGTCTACAGCAACGCTTGGAACATCCAATAGCTACGTCGCTTCTACCCTTAAGATGTTTCAAGTCATTCATATACCTCGTTCTCTTTACATACATAAATAAAGTCTAACCGTCAAGGAAGGGTCAGCCTTGCCTCGGCGAAGCCCGACCCTCCCTCGGGGGCTAGAAGGGGGGAACCCCCTCTGCGTCAAAATTTTCTTGGAAAAAGTCTTTCTGCCAGAACGTCTTTCGCGCTTTTCGACTGCTTCGATAGCGGGATCCTGAAAACGATGAGAGTACGTGTAAGCGGCAAGGCCGACTGAGCCGAGGGACTCCTACGCCTCCGGGATACGGATACCTCACACATCACCTTCCGTGATAAGTAACTCATGCTCGGATAAGCGATTCTGGTACCAAACAGGTCCTAACGCTCGAAAACTTTTCTGCCAGAACGATTTTCGTGCCTTCTCGACTATATCGATAACAGAATCCTGCGGACGAGTAAGAGTACGCGTAAGCGGCAAGGCCGACCGAGCCGAGGGACTCATACGCCTCCGGGATACGGATACCTCACTCATCACCTTCCGCAAAAAGTAACTCTCGCTCGGATAAGCGATTCTGCTACCGACGAACAAGTCCTGATACTCGAAAACAAGAGGAAAAGAAACGCAGCTTTATAACACGACAATAAGATGTTTGGGCCTCGGCGGCCGCAACAAGCATGCGCATGCTACAGACAAACTGTTCCTGCAGGTTTAGACATCGACAGAGGGAGCAGCAGCACCCTCGGCGTTGTTTCCACCTTTGGCGGAATCTGGCCTGGCCTCGGACGGCGACACGGGCAGAAGGATCTCCACCCCAAAGGAGGACGCCAGCACCGCGCTCGGGCCACCGCAGCCAGGGTCTCCGCAAGGGTTCCGGCCCGAGCGGACGCCTCAGCTGGCCGCTCCGTAGCCTCAGCTAGCTGTCCCCCGAGGGCCTCAGACCGGCTCACGGCCTCGGCAGCGTGACTCCAGGGTTGGTCCCGCTAGCGGACGACCTAGCCAAGCTCTAGCCGCCGCTGCTGCACCTCCTCGGCCTGGGAAGCCACCTGCTCCCAGGCCGACGAAGCCTCTTCTCGAGCCGACTCCGCCTCTGTTCATGTCGACACCGCTGCCTCCGGCTCTAGCTCATCGCAGAGCAGCCGAAGGTTCTAGAACTGAGTAAGGGAAGCCTTGAGCAGCAAGGCCGACCGAGCCGAGGAACTCCTACGCCTCCGGGATACGGATACCTCACTCGTCACCTTCCGCACAGGGCAACTCACACTCGGTTAAGCGGTTCAGCTAGTCGACAAGCGAGTCCTAGTGCTCGAAATAAGGAAGAAACACGGTATTACACTCAAATACCCAGATGTTCAGGCCTCGATAGCCACAATGAACAAACACCGGCACTCAAGGTGTCATTACAAACGGAACTCCGATTCCACTCCTGCGGGTATGAACAACCTCCACATCGGAGGGCCTGCGGGACAACAAACTCCGGGTGGCTCGCCGGCGACCGCTGCACCAACAGCGTGGCAACGACCTCCATCTCGGACGGCAATACAGCAGCAGCGATGGCCCCAAGGCGAACGCTACCGCTGGAAGGCCCTCGTTCACGCCCCCTCGCGGGGGACGAGAACCAGCCATTAAAGCCAAAGAGCCGGAGGCTTGGAGCGCAGGTGGCACTGACGGTGTCGTCGGCGGAGAAACCCTTTCCGGCTGCCACCACCTCAGCACCGACGACAGCGACCACCTGCCCACCAACACCGCACCAGCGAGCGGCGGCCGCCCCAAAGCGCACTGGCAGGTCCTCACTCCCGTTCTCGCCGCGAGAACGAGAACGGGACCATCCCAGAACACGAGTACCGCCCTCGCGGCGTACAACGTGTTGTGCGACCCCCCGGTGCAGCCGGCCACAGTCGCCCGGACGGAGGACGGAATGCTGCACCCTGGCCAGGCAGTAGCAGTTCGCCTTCCCCCGAATGGCTGGAGGACGCCTCCTCCGCAGAGCTAGAGGATGGCTTCCTCCCTCGGATGCCGGAGGGAGAAGCGGGTCGCCGACCCACGCGGAGGCAGGCCCTGACTCGCCCCGCCCTCCTCCCCAGCTCTGGTGATAAAGATCCTTGAAGCTGAGGGCGGGGCAGAGGCCGCAGCCCGGCTTGCTTCTCCCCACCATCGAACTGGTGGTCACCATCCTGGGTGACCATTGATGAGGGAATGCAGCCGGACTGCATGATGAAAATCCTTGAAGCCGAGCAATGGTTGAAGGGTGCCAACCCCCGCGAGGTCGTGCTCCTCCAACAACAGCAAGACGAAGGCGACGCGGGTGCTCCCCATCCGGGGGCTCAGAAGTAGGAAGGACGCGATACATGAGGAGAGTGCGAAGGCATGGCTACCGCCCGGGGGATCGATCCCTTTTTAAAGGCGGCTCTCCCCACTCGCGTCCTCAAGCGTCGCGGGCGAAGTCTTCACCGATGTGCTCCAGGGTCCTCCCCCTACGACACGGGGGCTGGGTCCCACGCGTCATGCAAGCTGACCTGAAACGGAAGAAGCCAAACCGCCGCACGCGGAGCGTGTAACCACCCCACGGTTACAAGCACTCCTCCACCCTCGCCGAAACCGGCGGTCGAAAGGGCGGACTGCCATGCAGGTGGCGCGCGACCGCACCGCAGTGGCGCACCCCTTTGGCTTCGTCGCATCCAGCATGGAGGCCCAGGCCCACACGTCATGTAACCGGCGCGCTGGTTACTACGTGCAAGAAACTGCATCGCCACTTGCGCCAATGCCGCGCCTTCTCGACTGCAGAACCAGTACCGCGACTCGAGGCAACCCTGCGCATGGCCCAACAGTGCCAATCGAGCACATCGATCACGGGTCAGTCAGCCGCGAGAGGAGGTGCGACGATTGATGTGGCCAGAAGTGGACCAACAGTAATGACGACAGCAGACGGGCAGAAGCATCGGTCAAATCGCATGCAGGCTCACGTCCCCTCCTGGAGCAGCAGGGGAGCCCTCTCCCACGGCGTGAAGACAACACGCCCGTGTTCCATTCCTTGAACGGCTCGCGCATGCGGCCGCCCCGCGAACCGCCCGTCCCGTCGCATTAACTTCGCGGCAAGGCAAGCGACACCTTTTGGCACGCGAAGCGGGCGTCGCTTCACCTCCGCCATAATGACCGCGTCAAAAAAGGTGCGCCCCACCATTTAAATTCATATCCTTTTCCTCTTCCCCTTTCTCTCTCTTGCTACAGGGACCGAGAAAGGGGATATTTCGAAAGGGATCCTTCTCCGCGAAGGAAGCGGGCCCCGATCCCTCCTACTGATCAGGGGTTCGAAGGTTAGCCCTTCGGAAGGGTTCGACGGCTGCCCCAGAGCACATGGGCTTCAAGCTCATTACTGATCAGGGGTTCGAAGGCTGGGCCCTCGAAAGGGTTCAACAGCCTCCCCAGAGCACTTGGGCTCCGCGCCCACTACTGATCAGGGGTTCGAAGGCTGGCCCTCGGAAGGGTTCGACAGCCACCCCTGAGCACGCAGAGCGAGGGATGACTCTGGGTATGTCCGATACATGGCCGAGGCTCGGGCTACGCTCCCGAGGTACCCTAGGACATTTCTGAGACCAGCAGGAGTGATTTTTTGTAACGGAATCCCATCGGAGGGAGGCATCGAGCCCTCGGACCCTATCGAACGGGACCGGGTCCGGCAAATCACCTACAGGTACTTTTGGAGCGCGCCTCTGGGCCACTAGCCGACCCTTATCGAACGGGGCACGGGCGTCCACTCGGATCACCTGTTAGCAACTCACTGGAGACACCATGTTCGGCGCCCTCCGAGGGCAACATGGCGCTTTGCCCCCCTTCCTCCTTGCGGAAAGGCGACGAAGGGGTGTATAATAAAAGTCGAGACAGTCCTTGATCGTCCTCTCGCTTCGTGCAGAGGCTCGGGGGCTGCTCTCGCAAACCCGGCTACGGCCAAACCGTTGACAGCGTCAACAAACCAGCCTAAAAACTCGGAACCCGACCATGCACCCGGGCTACAATCAGGTCGCATGAGGGAACAACCAAACCGGCCGAGGCATCACGAAAGGCATTAAGACCTCGGAGGAGTCAAACCACTCCTCCGAGGCCTCGGGGGCTACACCCGGCGGGTGCGCTTGTGGGCACCCACCGGAACAAAGTGTAACCGAGAAAGGTCGGTCCCCTTGCAAAAAAGTGCGACAAAGCCTCCAAGCGAGTACCAACACTCCCTTTGAGGCTCGGGGGCTACTGTCGGGTACCATAATTAGGGGTACCCCCAACACTCCTAAACGCGGCCGGTAACCACCATCAGCGCAAGCTGCAGAGACTGATGGGCACGATTCAGGTCAAGGCTTCGTCTACTCAAGGGACGCGATCGCGCCTCGCCCGAGCCCAGCCTCGGGCGGAAACAGAAGTCCCAGACGAATTCACGCCTCGCCCGAGGGCCTCCTCAAGCAACGGGCGCATCCTCGACTCGCCCGAAGCCCAGCTCGGGCAGGCTTCGCAGTGAAGCAACCTTGGCCAGATCGCCTCACCAACCGACCGTATCGCAGGCGCATTCAATGCGAGGATCTCCTGACACCTTATCCTGACGCATGTGCCTCAGTCGGCAAGGTCGAAGTGACCGCAGTCACTTCGCCCTTCCACTGACCGACCTGACAGAAAAATAGCGCCGCTTGCCCCTCTCCGACTGCTTTGCCACCCGCCAGGGTGAGGCTGACAACGGCTAAGCTCAGCCTCAGGCGCAACAGTAAACTCTGCCTCGCCCGACCTTGGGCCTCGACCTCAGGAGGAGGTCTCCACCTCGCCTGACCCCAGGGCTCAGCCCCTGCCTCGGCCTCGGAAGATGGTCTTCGCCTCGCCCGACCCCAGGGCTCGGCCTCAACCTTGGCCTCGGAAGGAGGACTCCGCCTCGCCCGACCCCAGGGCTCGGCCTCAACCTAGGGCTCGGCCTCTACCTCGACCTCGGGAAGAATCGCGTCCTCGCTCGACCCCGGCCTCAGGAGGAGTCTCCGCCTCGCCCGATATTGGGCTCGGATCGACCGCCCCATGGGGGATACATCATTACCCTACCCCTATCTAGCTCAGGCTACGGGGAACAAGACCGGCGTCCCATCTGGCTCGCCCCGGTAAACGAGTAATGATGGCTCCCCGCGTGCGTCCATGACGACGGCGGTTCTCAGCCCCCTACGGAAGCAAGGAGACGTCAGCAAGGTCCCAGCAGCCCCGACAGCTGTGCTTCTACAGGACTCGAGCGCTCCTCCAATGGCCACGTTACCGCGTACACAGGGCTCTAGCGCCCCTCCGACAGACACGTTGGCATGTACACAGGGCGCAGGCACCTCTCTGTCGGGCACGTTAGCGCATAGCTACACCCCTATTGTACACCTGGACCCTCTCCTTGCATCTATAAAAGGAAGGTCCAGGGCCTCCATGCGGGAGGGTCGCGCGGGAGAACGGGC
This sequence comes from Zea mays, assembly GCF_902167145.1. Lineage (NCBI taxonomy): Eukaryota > Viridiplantae > Streptophyta > Magnoliopsida > Poales > Poaceae > Zea > Zea mays. The sequence continues at coordinate 78,176,519 of NC_050105.1, forward strand.
TGACGAGCAGGCTCACTCTCTCTCCCTCGCGAACGCTTGTAACCCCTACTGCAAGCGCATCCCCCTGGCGCAGGATAACACGAGCCGCGTTCTTCCCCTTGTGTTCCATCTCGCGCCAACCCATCTGGGCTGGGACACGCAGCGACAATTTTACTCGTCGGTCTAGGGACCCCTCGGGGTCGAAACGCCGACAGTTAATAACATATTTTGTTAAGTAACATCATGTTTAGCTTCACAAATATTCTTAATACTTTTTGACATACATATATTTTTCAATCAGTAGTTATGCCAAATTTGCAAATTAAGACATGTTAGAGGAAGATACATCATGAAAAATAGAATAACTAAAAATTCCAAACACCATGGCTTTTGGGTGTTTAACTTCTCTATACTTCACAGCCCGTCGCCGCAGAAGTCTTGTTGGATCGTTGTGGTCTTCATCCCCTTACAGTTGTTGTCATGGGCAAGCTCTGGCGAATGAAACCAGAGTGGGAAAATGGGAGAAAACCATATCCAACCTCCCAACATATGCACCTTGTGCACCTGGTCCAGTTTCATACGTCAATGAGAAAGATGTAGATGCACCATAAGAACAAAATAAATGATGTTACTCGTGCTCTTTTATCTGATTCGATTTTATATTATGTGACATTTGTAGCTCCTTGGCCTTTTGTTTTTTTTTGCAAAGAGTGTATGAAAAGACCAAATGAACGGAAGATGGGATCATTCTTTTCTCTGCTAGAATTCATGGACATTGACATTTAATTAGCAAACACAACTCAAGCTCTCATGGCATGCATATCCCTACTGAATTTGAGGCAAGAAAAATTAGGTTCATTAAAATACTTGTCCCTCGAATAGCAGAGATAATTTTCATAGGATCACCATATCTTATTTTTACATTCACTGCCGCAATTGCAATTATATATGTTCCAGCAGACTACATAAATCTTACTTGCTCTTTTAAAATAGTATGTTCCATAGATAGATTAATTGATCTTCTTGGTGCCTGTGAAGATACATCAACTCTAGCCAGCTTCTCTTGTATTCTGGCCAAGATATCTGAGCATGTTGGTGGCACAATTGCTGATGAAATTTTGCAAGAATCCCCATGTATCAAATTGCAGATCTCTTGTTTGCAGAAAAAAGAGCAATGTATGCAAATATGTTTGCAAGACTTGCATCTTCAATAAAGGTTGGAAAGTTGAAAGCTGTTGAGACTACGATTGAATCAGTAATTGACAAGAAACTCCTTGTGCTTCTAGGCAACGGTTTCGAGATCTCATAGCACCACGCGATTACCACGCTAAAAGCATTCAGTGAACTTGGTGCTTCACTTCAAGGGTGCATGGGGCTTGCAGTGTTGCTTCATCTGCCTTGGCATGCTCGGATCAGTTTGGAAAGATTTGTTTTATTTGACAGAAATATATTACAATCACCATAGCCCCAACAATTATTTGAGGTGATCCTTCATAATATCCTTCATACAGACGACAAAAATATCATTGAAACCATCCAATGTTTATTTTCTCTTGCGAAAAGTGAAATAAAGTGAAATTATGTGTGAGTGTTTGAACCTTGGTTGTTAGCTCCACATTTACATCCACCTAATCAATAGAAAACATATATTTTATGTTTTATTAAAATAAAATTTATCTTATATTATATACAAAAATCGTAGTAATGCACAAGAATATGGCTAGTATAAATAACGATTTAGGGTCTGTTTGGTTGGGCTGTGGCTGTGAAAAAAGTTGCTGTGGGCTGTGAGCTGTGGAAAAAGCTGCTGTAGGCTGTAAGCTGTTAAAAAGCTAAAAACGTTTGGTGGAAACCACTAAAAGTCGTTAAAAATTCTTCGACATATGTTTTCACATTTTCATCCGAAAAGCCACTAAAAGCAGGCCCATGGGTGCTTTCAGATTTACACTACGAGAAAGTCGACTTTTAGAAAAAGCTGCTTCCTGAATCCAGCCCTTTGGTTGGCTTTTGGCTTTTAGGGGGGCAAAAGCTAAAGCCAAAAGTCAAACCAAACACAGCCTTAGAGAGTAGGCTCGCTCCACGTGCGTGCTGTGTGCCTCTCTCTCTAGGCAGAGGTACCATGCCAGCAAGGCAGAGAGAGGGAATGGAGGGCGAGGAAAGAGAGAATCTGAAAAGAAATTTATGTGCGTGTGGGTTGGTGCATCCAGGCCTTTGCTGGGGTGGGTGGGACCGACCGCGGGAGGGAGGACGTCCCCATCCAAAAAAAAATATGAGGCGAGGGATGGGGGATTAGCGGAGTCATGACGTCGCAATCAGTCCATCCATCCGTAAAGAAATGAGGCAATCAAATCAAATCAAACCTACCCACCAGGCCACCACCACATGCTCCTCCTGTCGTCGCAGGAGAGGAGAGGAGCAGAGCTCGGCGGTATCTCGCGGGCGGGGCACGCGGGGAGATCTCGTGGCATGCCATGATCTCGTGGCATGGCATGCAAATGATCGCGAGTTCGCGACCGCGTCGCGCGAGCGAGCTGCGTGCCGGGCTGCCGGCTCGGCGAGAGACGTGACGGCGCCGATAAATCGCCTCGCCTCGCCTTCTCTCGCGCGCTCGCGTCGCGTGGTATGCTGATAAATTTTTACGGTTGGAGGATGGGGATGGGCGAAAAGGACTGATGGGTGGGGCCAGCGTTGGGTCAGCTGCTGGACCGCATCCGTCCCTCTCTCCCTCCCACCACGGCCACCACTCTTTCTTTTCGACCTCCCCCATCATTCCATCCATGCTTTTATTTATAGTCTTATGTTATTCCCTTCCGTTCTGTTTGTTTCTTTCTCCTAGGATTTGTTCAAAGGCAGCCATACCATGCAGCCATACCGAAGATGATTAGACTAGCTCCAACAAAGAGCTCTAAAGGGTCTTGTATCCTAAATTTAGAGGACGAGGACGTCATCTACTCACTCCAGCAACGTCCTCTAAACGGTCCTCTAAATTTAGAGAACGATGCTGGATCCTCTATATGTAGAGTTTCTCTAAATGGTTCTCTATATATTTAAATACTTTAAACAACCGGTTTAATAAAACTAAAATATGTACAATATATTTAAGAGTATGACAAATATGTATGTACAAAAATTAAAAAATTAAAAATATCTTTAATATAGGTATTTACATATAGAGGACGTGATTTAGAAGACGTTGTTGGAGAGAAAGTAGATATAGGAGATGGAATCTTTTAGAAAAGACCATAAAGGACGGATATAGAGGATGTATACAGAGTACGTTGCTGGAGACAATCTTAGAGGGCTAAAATACTCTTGCTATTTAAAATTTAACAGCAGGGCCATTTTAGCCCCGCAATCCCTCCCCCCTCCGGTGTCTTTGGCTTTTTGCTGCGGGGCTATTTATCCCTCCCTCCTCCGATGTCTTTGGCTCTTTGCTCCTAAACGAGCCCTTATACTCAGATACTAGGACAAGACACAGACATGGCCTGTTGGTGTCTTATACTCCTAAACATGCCCCTAGTAGTACCTCCCTTATTAGTGGAACCATCCAAATCTGTTTCATGAAAAGAGTACGTACCAATATTTTTGCAACGCCGAGTGGCTGTTTCCCTACACCGTGGACGCAAACAGACCAAAACAAAGTTAGTAGGTGTCTCTATATTCTAGACTAGCTACTCCATTATAAATAAATAAATAAATAAATAAAGCAAGTGTGTTTCTCTCATCTTTTGTCCTTGGCGAGGGGAGAGAGTTGCTGTCACCACACCCGCCCACGTTCGTTCGTTGGCTCGTTTGGCATCTCAGTTCTCTGCTGTAGTAGGTCCCCGAGGAGAGCCTAGTCTGCCTTTTTCTTTTCCTTCCCTTTAAGCCCAAGACAAGAATCTCCCTCACCGGTACATAAAAAAACTCGGTCAGAGAGAAAAAAAGACTGTCCTCACTGTGTTAAATTAAGAAGAGACAAATATAGTTTGAACAGAAAAAACTTACAAACCCTAGCTCAACTGTTCACGGCCCAGCCGAATGGTGACGCGCAGGATTTCGATCCTTCAGAACTAGCGGGACATAAAAAAAAGATTTTTTTTAACCAACTCGAAACTTAGAGGTGCTACTCGAAATCCTTAACCATTACGCTAGAAATCTCGCTGTAACATAGGTCTTTTTCTAGCTATAACAATATTCGAATCCTTAACCATCTCAGCCTCCGTCTCATCTTTTATTTAATACATCAAATCTTTGTTTTTGCACAACAGACGCGCTTGCACCTGCTCTGTGGCCTTCTCTAGCACCCCCACCATCTCACTTCCCCCAAACCTCGTGCAAGTAATGCGGCATTAGCTCAACCTTGCGCATGTCCCCACCTAAACAAAGCCAATCTTTGCTTTTGCACACCTGTTCTCGTGCAATCGTCCTCTCGGCTATTCCGCACATCCCAAACTGTTCTTGTGTGTACATTATACTCCAATAAGATCTTGTTTGGGTGTAATCGGATCCACATCAATCCACGTGTTAAGCAAAAACAGCACGTGTGAATTCCGACAGTGTCCAAACAAGTCCTAACTAACTCATTCCCTTGCCCTGTCCGTAGCGTAGTACATGTAGGCCCGCTTTCTAGGCCCACTTCTGCTGCCCAAGCCCCAATGTGAGCCCATTAGACCCCCCCCCCCCCCCCCCCCCCCCAATTATCATGGACGCCAACCTAATAAACAAAAGAAACTGTGCATGGTATGCACTACTGAGCAACACACAGGTTTCAGCAACATAATTGAAGGTTGACACTGGCTCCACTACAAGTGTACTAGATAATAATACAGACACTGCCTCTGGCGACAGTCCTACACTACATAGATCCTCCTCTCCGGGAGCTCCAACGTATATATATAAAGGCTAAAGGCGAAGAGGTCCATACTGAGGGCAACTGCTGGCGCTTCAGCATATAAATTCATGCACAACCCAACTGGTGACGGTTTCTGCAATTGGATCCCAAGCCACCCGGAACAACAGCCATGAGCATGCCAGACCGCGTGCGCACGTCCGGCGCTTACTCGCACTTGATGGAGCGGTAGATGTGGCGCACGAAGAAGAGCGACGCGCGGAAGCCGACCGTTCCCAGCATGAGGAAGAAGCCGTAGCACACGCAGGTCATGTAGCCGAAGAAGAAGGACGTCTGCATGAACCCCGACATGTCCGACCGCGCGTGGTAGTAGTAGATGCAGTAGAAGAATATGAATATGCCTGTCGAGCCTCCGCACAGGACAGATCTGCAACCACGCATTTTTTTCATATATATATACATATAATTGTGTTCCATGTGGAAGATAAAACACTGACGAGTTGGTATTTAAAACACTGACCTCCACCACCACTGGTGGTCTTCGACGGCGAGCTGGAAGTAGGTGAGCGCCACCGTGACGAAGGCCGTGACGATGATGAGGATGATGAACACGATGAAGAGGATGCTGTAGATGGTGTAAATCTTGTGCCCCCAGATGCTCGCGAAGATGTAGTACAGCTCGATGTAGATCGCGCTGAACGGGAGGAACCCCGCCATGGCCATCTGAGGGACGGTGCTGCGGTACCACGGGAGCTGGGGGATCTCCCTCGGGTACTTGGTCGTGCGGCAGGGGGCTTGGAACTCAGTGTCGCTGTTCTTCCCGGCTATGCCGCCCAGCACGAGGAGAGGAGAGGTCACGAGCGCCCAGATGAGGATGATGACGATGATGGTGCCGAAAGGCAGGGCTGCCGTGGCGCTGTACGCTATTGCGACTGTGTTCAGGAAGCAGAACGTCAGGAAGAGAGGTCCGCAGAATAGGCAGCCAGTCAATACCAGATTCCTGACCTGAAACACGTAGGGGGCATGGGTGTGTAAATGTAAATACACAGCAGCGAGGGATTGGAGAAAAGAGACGCTCATTAACTTACCCAGTTTGTGCCCTCCAGTTGCAGATAGAAAGAAGTGGCTGTGTATCCAGCGATACCGGACGTGAGAGCGTAGATGACAACGAGGGCAGTGAAGAGAGCTCCCCGGTTGTATGGGTAGAAGACGCCGACAAGAGCGAGGAGGAAGATGAAAATCGCACTGTGAACAGCAACCGTTGATATAACAGTTAGTATCCTTCCAAAGCTTGACTAATAAGACGTCTTAACTGAGAGAGGTCTTACAGGGCGAGAAGCTGAGTTCCAGAACCAATAATTGCTGCAAAAACGGACTTCTGTTTGGGGAAACGGAATACATCACCGTGAATGTACTTCCACCCAGTCTCCTCTTGGTCTTCAAGGGACTCGTCTTCATGAGAATACCTTCGATGGAAATTAATGAATCAATAACGCGGCTAGTAAACCGCATGCTAGGCGACAAGAATGGAACCCAACAGCTAAATATCTTACTTGATGAAGTCGTTCTTGAGAACACGCATCAAGATGGTGGCCAGGAAACCGGTCAGGAGGAGCACTGTGACGCACGAGTTGATTATAGAAAACCAGTGGATCTCTAGGTGTTGTGGCATAGAGGAAGACTTGGAGTACTTATCCATTCTTTTCTCGAAAGGAATGTCTGTCTTTTTCCATGTCGCCGAATAAGAGAACTCTATCGGCACTTCCTTGTCCTCCGTGATATCCACGGCCACATTTGGATCGGTCTGTACATTGATTTCTATGACGCGGTTGTCGTTGTACATGATGTCGAAGTGGATGTGCTTGAACAGTAGGTATTTCACGTCTCCTTGCTCCTTGTCCTTGTCCAGTTTACCGAGGAATCCCCATAGTGGCAAATCATCGTAGTACATCTGGAAGTAGTAATCCTTGGCGACTGCATCCCGGAGCTTGGCAACTTGCTCCTTCGACAACACTTTCTTGCAGAGAACCTTGGAGTTCCTGTCTTCCTTGAAGTTCAACTCGTATGGGGCATCAACCAACCGGTCGCCATTTAGAACCTCGCCAAGAGCTTCCTTTTTGTCCTTTGGATGTTCTATTACAGGCCAGCATTTAACAGGAAGAAGCAATACATGGTCAGAACCAGTCAAAGACATCACTAAGCAAACAACAGCAGAAAAGGTTGGGATTTGTATACCTGGTGCACAAAAGGGTAGATCATAGTACCGATACGTCTCACTGCAATACACGACAACTCATGATCAAACAAAAGCAAAACAGTGCTAACAAGAGGCTCCATAGAAACATCACATGGTTATTACCTTGTAGATTCTGCTTTTTAGGCATTAACAAAAATATGAAAATGACAGCTCACATGGTATAACTGCCCATATAATCTACCTATCCTCGAATGAGATATCCATACTGCTTATTTCTAACTAGTATATGCGGAACCACAAAGACACTGTAACAGCAACCAAGAGCATCTGTAAAGCAATTACTCTAGCCATAGATTGAGTTTCTTGTAAAAAAAAGAACACCGCCAACAGCACCACAAAACTGATCCCCAATTATGGCCATACCACATCCTGCAATCCTCGCTAGCTAGAGGTGGAGAGTCGACTCCGCTCTAGATCCTAAGTCACAAAAACCTTCCCACGCAGGCAAGGAGCACAGTGTTCCTTCCCTGCTTAGGAAAGTCCTTTTCCCGCATGGTCTGCCTATTGGCAATTGCCAAGTTCCCCTTCCCCACATGCCACCATTTCTGCAGATATGACATGTCAGCATGAAGCAATTCCACAGCCCGTGGCCTGGGGAGAACCTAATTGTGGAGCGGGCAGGTTGATCCACATTGCCAGGTGCTTGGCAGTGGTCAATCACTTCCGTTGCAGTCAGCAGGTGGGGCCAAAACAGTTGCGCAGATGAAATAATTGCACATGTGATTGACTCTGGTGCAAGTGGGAGACTGTTGAATATATGTCCAAGAGGCAATCATGATTCATGAGAAAGCTAATGGGCTTTTAGGGTAAAAAACCATTGGCAAGACTCTATATATACAAAGGGTCTGTCGTGCTAGAAAGGATCATCTGAACCGTGGCCGCCTCCTCTCTCCCTAAGGTTGCAAGGTGCGGGCGCCCAAGACGCTGCCACCAAAAACCATTGGCAAGAGTCTATATATACGAAGGGTCTGGCGTGCTAAAAAGGATCATTGGAGCTGTCACCGCCTCCTCTATCCCTAGGGTTGCGGGCGCCCAAGACGCTGCCGTCTTTTCTCTCACTACGCACCTGGTGGATCACACCGGCGTCACGGTGTTTTATTCCCGCATGTGTGGATACCGTGGAGACGATGCTGCTGTTGTAGCGGTGTTGATCAACAATGATCTTGAGGAGCATGGGTGAACGTGTTGTTACTACTGGTACGCGAGGGCATAAAACTATTTCCACTACATCAATGTGCTCTTCTTCCGCTGCACTGCGCGTCTAATGGTAATGATCCATGATCCTCTATTCGCATGATATCTTGGTTGAACGTGGTAGATATGCTAGTGTGTAGCGTACACATTTCATATAAGACCATGAGCAGTGCTACTAGCCAGTATTTGTTTATGTGATTTAGCTGTTATTTTCTGTTCACTTGCAGACTCTATTCACTTTGTTAGACCATAAGCAATACTACTAGTTTAGCTGCTCTTTCTTTTATGATCTTTTCTGTTCGTAGAGAGGCTTCTTTCTTTTATGTTCTTTTCCGTTTGTAGAGAGGCCCTGTAATGTATGAATTGACACTTTGTGATGTTTTTTGCAGGACATATACATGGATGGTGATATTTGAATATTTCACAACATTGATTACAGATGGCATTGATGATGTTAATTTGAGTGCTCAGATTAACCAGTCTGAGAAGCAAATACCAGCACAAAGAAGAAAGGATTAAACTTGAGAAGTCTGAATTTGAGTTCAAGAGGATGCTGGGCGAAGAGACATTAGTAATTTAGTACCATGTCCATCACTCAGCAGGAATAATAAAAAATACATATGCACTGATTTGATTATACAATTGCTTCACATTGTTCTTTTATGGAATAACATTTGTGCTTATGATATACCCTTGCACACGCGAAAGGGCCTCTAGCCTAGTGGTTAAGGACTTCCAAGTAGCACCTCCAAGTCCTGGGTTCGATTCCCCTCGGGAGCGAATTTTCAGGCTTGGTTAAAAAAATCCCCTCGCTGTGCCCCATCCGCTCTCGGGTTACGATGTCCTGTGCGCCACCCTCCGGTTGGACCGTTGCAGAGTGGACAGTTGACGTCGGCCCGTTAGTGATGGGGGGCCAGGGTTCGGGGATTTTCTCGGCCGGGACCATTGTTTCGGTCTCTTCTTAATATAATACCGGGAGGACGGTCTTTCCCTCCCCGGCCGAGTTTTTTTTTTTGATATACCCTTGCACACAACTAGTGCTTTTAAATTGTGATCTGTGCTTATGTGTACAATGTGTACAGAAAAGAATCTGTGCTTATGTGTCAGCAGAGAATGTGTACTTGTGATCTGTGCTTCTGTGTCAAATATGTTCTTATACAAACTTGTGAATCAGTGATTTTCTATTCAGCTGACCTGATTGTTGAAGGTTCCACAAACATGTCATCTTTGTGTGCCATGCTGATCCTGATTGTTGAAGTATGTTGCGAAAGGGCCTCTAGTGTAATGGTTAAGGTTTCCGAGTAGCACCTCCAGGTCCCGGGTTTGATCCCCCTCGGGGGCGATTTTTGGGCTTGGTTAAAAATAACCCCTCATTGTGCCCCGCCCGCTCCCGGGTTACGTCCTGCGCGTCACCCTCTGGCTGGGTCGTTGCAAAATGGGCAGTGACGACCCACTAATGATGGGGGACCAAGGTTCGGAGATTTTCTCGGCTGGGAACATGTTTCAGTCTCTTCTTAATATAATACCAGGAGGACGGTCTTTCTCTCACCGGCCGAGTTTTTATTGTTGAAGTATGTAGTTTGTACTCATCTCATTTGTTTCAGATGGATTGTGGAAGTACCAAGTCTATACTCAACTCATTTGTTCAGTTATGCAAGATTGAGGGAATATTCTTTGTGCCATGGCTCATGGCATGACATTCAGCATGGTAGAAGAATGGAGTTATCAAGATTATTATCAAACATCCAAGCTAAATAAGTAGCTCTGAAAACACTTAGGGTGTGTTTGGTTTGACTTTTGGCTTTGGCTTTTGCCCCCTAAAAGCCAAAAGTCAAACCAAGGGCCGAATCTAGAAAGCAGCTTTTTCTAAAAGCCGACTTTCTTGTAGTGCAAAACTGAAAGCACCTCTGGACCTGCTTTTAGCAGCTTTTAGGTGGAACTGTAAAAATATATATGGAAGAATTTTTAGCGACTTTTAGTAGTTTCCACCAAACGGTTTTTAGTTTTTTAGCAGTTCACAGTCCACAACAGCTTTTTTCACAACTCACAACCCACAGCAGCTTTTTTCACAGCCACAGCCCAACCAAACAGACCCTTAGTAATGTGTCCCTGTTTCTATAATTGAAGAATATCACTATACCAGTCTCCTAACGCCGATTCATAACTATTGTTAAGCCCTATAATTGAGTAAAACATGACCTATGAAACACACGGTAATGTTTAAGCTGATGCATTGAAAAGCCGAGCAATTGGGGGAAAATCTCTGTTATAACTGTCATTTCTTATCCATAATAGACCACTGGGCAAGATTCCTCTTGGTCAGATTTCTGTCGCATGATTACTCATAGTTCCTATGCATACAGTCACTTGCCAATTGAGTAGGTGATTTTGGATTAGCTATTAGGATTTTTGGTCGTTTTACTCTCTTTCAAACAGTAGAGTTTTATCAGTAATCCGATTGTGACACAACCTTAACCACCAAGGTAGACAGCAAGCTTATTAAAACTCGCATTGTAAGGAGAACGGTGTATCGAAAGTTTGCGGGTTGCAAGAGTGTGCTGTACCTTGGATTGTGGAAAGGCCCGACCTTGTTGGCGTAGAGAGGAACATGATCCCCTTCCTTGTACTTATGATCAGAGCCATCAGCTCTGGCTCCCAGTGCACAAGCCAAAACTACCACAGCAAGAACAGCACCCGCCCCCGTACTCGCCATCTCCGCAAGCACCTGTTCAAGAGCACCGACAAGTTAGAGAGATCCCGCACCAGAGAACAGCCTGCACATGTAACGCGCAAAGGCGAGATCCTTGCGCAGACTCGAGCCCACCAGCCCCTAAGATCCTTACCAAGATCCAAACTTTCCACCCGGATAAAGCTCAGGCGTCAAAATGACGAGACACTGTCGGGAGATTTCAGCGGGAAAGCGTCCAAACGGCGCCGCTCCCGCACCGCTGCGGGGGCGGCTGATTTGGTGCGAACCCGTCGATGGGGCGGCGGAATTGGGTGAGAACCGTCGACTGGGGAGGGGCGCTTGGGGATGCAACTGCCGGGGATCTGCTGGGCAAAGAAGCTCGGGCAGATTTTGGGAGGAAGAACCGGACACGGGAGGAGATGTATTGAAAGTTCAATAGTTTTTATGGTTTGTCTGGTCAAGCAGCTTGGGAATGGAGAAATCTCTTGGATCTATGGAAGGAGCCGGCCGTGTTTCTCCTTTTGACTTCAGGCAACTCGCGATTTCTAAATTCCGCGGCTTGGCTGCATTCAGCACGATTTTTTAAAAATAATGTTGTTAATGGTTAATTGCTGCTTTGGGTGTTATTTAAGAAAAAAGTTATAACCTTGTGGCTTGTTTGAAAGCACCACAATTTCTGAGGTTTGTAAGTTTGTTTGGTTAGAGAGCAATAACAGCGGAACGGTTTCATTGCAGATTTCGAGAGCTAGATGATTCCATACTCTAAGAACAGCGGAACGGTTTGTTCGGTTATTTTTGTTTCATGTGGATTAGAGTGGATTGGGTAGGATTGAGATGTATTTTGACCTATTATGGATTTAAATCGACTCGATACCATCCAATACACATGGATACACATCAAAACGAACAAGCCCTAAAAGAGAAAGGGACAAGTGGAATGGTGAGATTCCAACGAATTTTTGGGGCAAGCTCGTCATAGAACTAATGTAAATATTCTCGATTTAGAGTCGCTTCTCTTCGACCATTCTGTTCGCTCTTCAACCAAACGTAAAATAAAGCGGCTCCATTCTGCCTCGTTTCCCAACTAAATGGACAAGAAACTCGTTTCTACCCTAGTTTTTAAAAATTGGTTTAATTAGAAAAAACTAGATGTGTGGACTAATTTTTAGCTTTTAAAATACACAAAGACAAGTTTACCGTTACTTTATTTTAAAAGTAGCTGATTCAATTACTCCCTTCATTTTGTCGGTGTCAATTTCAGATTTCAAATAATATCAGGGTATTTGCTTATGTGTTTTATTATAAAGACATTATCCTTTTAATAGGTATAGGGTCCTTAATTATTGTATGATTCACGTATTTATTTAAAAGAATATAATTTCTTATGTAAAATCTATATTAAGTGATAGTTTAACTTAATTCTTTTTTAGAGAATAGATCTTTAACCCAAAGGATAGTTCACATAATAATCTTTTAGATAATCTATTATTTGAAAACATATTTATTTAAATCATGAAATAAGTTTTTTTTCTAGTTTACCCATAATAGAATTTTAGAGCGTTACATGCGTCCTCGTCGGCGGGCACTGCCCAAACCGTCGTCGGTAAGGGAGACGAATTCGTGTTAATAGATCTAGAATGAACAATTAAGAGATTAAATCTTATGCGTACCGGTTCGGTTATTTTGAATCGGGCCACTAGTCTAAGATCGTATGACCTCGATCGCATCCCCCCAACTGCACCCAACCTTCAAAGGACCCCTAAACTTTTCTGGTTTCGCAAAGAAATCCACCACAGTTCAAGTTGTATCACATTCATTCTTGTTTTAATGGAGTAGACCCTGAGTTTCAAAGGAATAGAACCCGCCATTCGAGTTAAACATATTTAGATCGGATCCCCTCTGTTTTAACTTGTATTTACGTAGAATTCCTTGGTTTTTGCAAATAAGTCCATGAAAATAAATTTTTAAATATAAAATTGATCCTAAACTTGTTTTTGCCATAACTTTCTCGGTTTAACTCTGATTATAGTGGTTCTTGAGCCTACAGATTCGTATCAACACATAGATTTGTTTTATGCATATGTTTTCTCTGTTTGGTTTACTATTATTTTTATTTATGTTTAGCTTGTTTGTTAGCATGATGTGATTACTAGATCAAGTGTTCAAGGGATCTAAAGACCAAACCTGTGAAGAATCTAGGCAATAGGAGCTTCCTTTAGAAGACACGTTGTGTCCTTGGTCACGTATCTTTAGTCCTATTCAGTATTTACTTTTATGCTCTAACCAATGTTACACACGGTTAGGTTAAATTCATGGGACCTATTAAGGGCCTGTTTGTTTACGCCCAGATTATATAATCTGGATTAAATAATCCTAAGAGACAAACAAACAGTCTAGCTTATTTGCCCAGATTATATAATCTAACCCCTTGGATTATGATAATCCATAAGCAAGTGAGGAGGTGCTTATTTCAGATTATTTTTTCCCACTTCCCCACTACTCTTTCAAGTTTCCTAGAAATTACCCACCATTGCCATTATAATCTACCGAATCGTTTTTGCGCCTATCGGATCGGAGAAGCCCGCCGCCCAACAGAAACACGCCAGATAATCTGGGTAAACAAACAGGACTACTCAGATTATATAATCCAAATTATATAATCCAGATTATATAATCCTCCAAAAATAATCCAGATTATATAATTCATTGGGGTAAACAAACAGGCCCTAAGTGATGACCAGATTTGTTTTCCCTGACCTTGTTTGCACATGGTTTACTTATTATTGGGTAGACATGATAGTGCTCTATTTGGTTTATGGGATAATGATTCACATAGAAGATGGATATTGTTTTATTCATGTGGATATTGTTTTATTTATTGTGGTATGATATTTGTTGGTACAAGATAACTATGTCTAATTGGAACATAGAGCGACAACCCGAGAAAATGTACAACCACAAGGACTACTATGGCTCTAGTCTTGGATAATTAATTAGGGAAGCTAGTTATAGGTTAATCTTATCAAAAGTGTAAGAGGGGAGGTGAAAGGGAAATGTGCCCTTGGGCAATTTCTAAAGTGTTTTGGTGATTAAGTGCCAACACATATTCTCTAAGTGTTAATTTGTGCCAAAGATTGAAGAAGTGCAAATCATGTAACAAGGTACGTTTCTAGACTTAGTACATTGATTTGGGTACTAATGTATTGTGTCTAAGTGCTAGAAACAGGAGAAAATAGATTAGAAAAGAGTTGGTTGTGTCCTGCTCGGTCTGGGTGCACCGGACTGTCCGGTGGTGCACCCGACATGTCCGGTGCGCCAGGCCAGTCTCGGTGAATAGGCCGCTCTAGGGACTTTACGGCGGCGTACGACTATAATTCACCGGACTGTCCGGTGGTGCACCGGACTGTCCGGTGAGTCGCCCGCGATGAAGTCGTCGCTCTCGGGAAAAGTTCAACGGCATATGGCTAAAATTCACCGGACTAACCGGTGGTGCACCGGACTATTCGGTGAGCCAACGGTTGACTGTGCAATGGACGGCAGCGAAATCGGCGGGCGACGCGTGGCCCGCTCCAACGGTCGGCAGGGGGCACCGGACTGTCCGGTGTGCACCGGACAGTGTCCGGTGCGTCAACTGCCGCGAATCTGCAACGGTCGACTGCGCCAAAATAGGAAGGAGATCCGCACTGGACATGCTACAGTGGTTGTCCGGTGGCGCATCAGACTGTCTGATACGCCACCCGACAGAAGGCAAGATTAGCCTTCCAAGATTGCCTCCAACGGCTCCTAGCTGCCTTGGGGCTATAAAAGGGACCCCTAGGCGCATGGAGGAGTGACCTAAGCACACTCTAAGCATTCCAAGACTTCTAGTCCTCACTTTCACGCAATCGTTCATCGTTCTTGAGATTGGAGCACTTTTTGAGTTGTAAACTCCCCGCGCGTGTTTTGTGTGCTCATCTTCTCACTTGTGTGCGTGTTTGCGGTGTGGATTTAAATCTAGTGTGTGTTGCTCTTCCCAACCTTACTTCCGTGCTTCTTTGTGATCATCAATTGTAAGGGCGAGAGGCTCTAAGTTGTGGAGATTCCTCGCAAACGGGAGAAAGTCTAAGAAAGAAGAACACCGTGGTATTCAAGTTGATCATTGGATCACTTGAAAGGGGTTGATTGCAACCCTCATCCGTCGGGACGCCACAACGTGGAAGTAGGCAAGTGTTATACTTGGCCGAACCACAGGATAAACTCGTGTGTCTCTTGTGATTGCTTTTCTGTGATTACTTGTGTGTTCGCAAGAGCTCGCTACTTAGCCGTACTAACACTTAACCAAGTTTTGTGGCTATTTAGTGTTGTTTTTTATAGGATCACCTATTCACCCCCCCTCTAGGTGCTCTCAATTGGTATCAGAGCCGTTCTCTTCACGTAAGGGACTAATCGCTCGAAAAGATGGATCCTAAGGGAAAGGGGATGGTGGTCAACGATAAGGAGAAGGAGTCCATCTTCAACGAGCCAAGGGACGACAAGCCCACTGACTCTGGCTCAAGTCACAAGAAGAAGGACGGGAAGAAGAAGAGACGTATCAAGAAGATCGTCTACTATGACAGCGACGATCTTCTTCTTCTCCAAGAGACGACGACGACGAGAAAAGGAAACCGGTTAATTCAAATTTTTCATTTGATTATTCTTGTATTCCTTTTAATTCCAATGCTCATTTGCTTTCAATTCCTCTTGGTAAACCTCCACACTTTAATGGAGAGGACTACACTTTTTGGATTCACAAAATGCGTAGTCACTTATTTTCTCTCCATCCTAGTATATGGGAGATAGTTGAAAATGGAATGCAATTCGATAGTTCGGATAACCCTGTATTTATTAATGAGCAAATTCATAAGAATGCGCAAGCTACCACTGTTTTGCTAGCATCCTTGTGTAGGGACGAATACAACAAGGTGAGCGGCTTGGACAACACCAAGCAAATTTGGGATACCCTCAAAATATCACATGAGGGAAACGACGCCACCATGATCACCAAAATGGAGTTGGTGGAAGGCGAGCTGGGGAGGTTCACAATGATCAGGGGAGAGGAGCCAACACAAACGTACAATAGGCTCAAGACCCTGGTCAACAAGATCAGGAGCTAGGGAAGCACGAGATGGACGGACCACGACGTCGTCTGACTTATGCTCAGGTCTTTTACTGTTATTGACCCTCATTTTGTGAACCTCATCCATGAGAATCCCAGGTACACAAAGATGACGCCCGAGGAGATACTCAGAAAGTTTGTGAGCGGGCGTATGATGGTCAAGGAAGCAAGATATGTTGATGATGCATTGAACGGCCCAATGCCCATCTATGAGCCCCAGCCCGTTGCACTCAAGGCAACAAGCAGCAGCAGGGAGGCGCTACCTAGCAAGGTGGCACAAGTTGAGGCTGCTGGGCTAAACGAAGATGAGATGACCCTCATCATCAAGCGCTTCAAGACCGCGCTAAAAGGACGCAAGGAGCATCCCAACAAGAGCAAAGCAAAGAGAAAGCGCTCCTGTTTTAAATGCGGTAAGACTGGTCATTTTATAGCAAATTGTCCCGATAATGCTAATGACCAGGAACAAGAAAAGAGCGGGAAGAGGGAGAAGAAGAAGGCCTACAAGAAGGCGAACGGCGAGGCGCACCTTGGCAAAGAATGGGATTCGGACTACTCTTCTTCTGACTCCGACGATGAAGGACTCACTGCCTCAGCCTTCAACAAATCGACACTCTTCCCCAACGAGCGCCACACTTGCCTCATGGCAAAGGAGAAAAAGGTTAGCGTTCGAGAAACCCCTAAGTATACTACTTCAAGTGATGATGATTCTAGTGATGATGAAGTAGATTATACCGATTTATTTAAGGGCTTTGATAGAGCAAAAGTAGATAAAATTAATGAGTTAATTGATGCTTTGAATGAAAAAGATAGATTGTTAGAGAAGCAAGAAGATATTTTGTATGAAGAGCATGACAAGTTTGTTAGTGTGCAAAAATCTCTTGCTTTAGAAGTTAAAAGGAATGAAATGCTATCTTCTGAATTATCTGCTTGTCATGAAACTGTGTCTAGCTTAAAGAGTGTTAATGATTGTAAGGAAAATGGACCCCGGGTCATTTGGCCAATTGAGTTTTGGTGTTTGATGAACAACACAATCCGTGAACTAATAAGTTTTCTAGTGTTTGTGTTTTGTAGTTCACAGGATGCGAAGAGAATTGGACCAAGGCAATGAGGATGCAACACCTCAAAAGAAGACATAAAAAGATGCATAGGAGTCCAATACTCAAGAACAAAGAAGCCCGAAGAAATCAGCGAAGAAATCCAAGATAAGGGTTGTCAGCCAGCGCCTGGTGGCGCACCGGACACTGGTGTCCGGTGTGCACCGGACTGTCCGGTGAGGCTCCGGACAGTCTGCGCAGAGAGGCCGCAGAAAGGCGCTCTCTGGCTGTAGCACCGGACTGTCCGGTGTGCACCGGACTGTCCGGTGTGCCAACGGGCAGACGGCAACGGTCGGATCCAACGGTCGACTGCTACAGGCGCCAACGGTCGGCTGACGTGGCGTGCACCGGACATCTACTGTTCAGTGTCCGGTGGTGCACCAGACTGTCCGGTGCACCCGACGACAGAAAGCTGCTGCTTTCTGTCCAACGGCTAGTTTGGGGTGTGGAGGCTATAAATACCACCCCAACCGGCCATTCTCAAGTGTGAGAGCCCAAGCAACATACCAAGACACATAGTGCATATTTCCAAGTGCTCAAACACCCAAGTGCTTAATAGAATCACTCGGTGATTAGCGTAGGTGCTTTGCGAAGTGCTTAGGTTAGTTAGACCGCTTTAGCGCTTGCTCTAGGTGAATCCTAGTTAGTTGAGTGAGTTTTGTAAAACCACACAACCCCTCGGCTCTTGCGTGAGTCATTGTAATTGTACCGAGTGGGGCGAGAGTCTTGCGAGACCGTGACAACCGCGTTTGTGTCACGGCCGCCACCGTGTACCGGAGGGAACGAGGCCCGCGGCGTTTCGGCCGGAAGCTCGATAGTGGAGACGGCGGGGAGCGTCCGAGAGGAGCTGGAAGCGGAGCACCACTTGCGCGTGGAGAAGGCCCGCGGCTCTCTACGGAGTTACTCGACCGTGGTGCTTGGCCCTCGCGTGGGCTTCCCTTTGCGTAGGGGCACCAACGAGGATTAGTCGGGACCTTGCACGGTTCCGGATACCTCGGTAAAAATACCGGCGTCATCCACGAGAGTTTGCTTCTCTACTTAGCTCTTCACATTCCGCATTTATATTAAGCATTTAAGTTTCAACCTTGTAGTCATACTTATTTAGTATAGATTGAAACTTAGCATTTTGCGGTAGAGATAGCAACACTTAGACAAAACCTAGTTTGCACATTCTTGTTTTGATTATTTGCATAGGTTTTGCTCTAGGGATTTAATTGTGGCCTAGTTTAGTAAAAGTTTTAGAAGTCCTAATTCACCCCCCCTCTTAGGCGTCACCCGTTTCCTACAATTGGTATCAGAGCCCGGTTTGGCTCATTTGAAACGCTTTAGCTTCACTGCTAAAAGAGCCGACGCTTTTTAGAGGAAGGGTTGGATACCCATAGGCCACCACACTTCGACGGCACTAACTTCCCTTATTATAGTGCTAGAATGGCTTGTTACCTAGAGGCCGTTGATCTAGGTGTTTGGAGAGTCACTCGTGATGGGATGAAACCCCTCAAGAATCCCGAGAAACCCACCACGAGTGAGGAAAAAGAAATTCATTTAAATGCTAGAGCCAAAAATTGCTTGTATGAGTCTCTTAGCATGGATATTTTTAACCAAGTATTTACCTTGAAAACTGCTAATGAGATTTGGCTAAAATTGCATGAGCTCCATGACGGCACATCAAATGTTCGTGAGCAAAAACATTGCCTAGTCTTAAATGAGTATAATTCTTTTGCTATGAAAGATGATGAGCTTGTTAGAGACATGTATTCTCGTTTGAATCTAATAATCAATGAGCTCAACTCTATTGGCATAAATAAGCTAGGTGATGCGGACATTGTAAGGAAGATTATCTCCCTGCTACCACAACAAAGATATGGGAGCATCATCACCATCCTTCACAACATGGAGGACTTGAGCAACATGACCCCGACCATTGTGATTGGGAAAATCGCGGCCTTTGAGATGTCGCGAAAAATGGGACGGGGAGAGGAGCCAACTTCCTCAAGGCCATATGCTTTTGCATGTGATGAAAGGAAGGGCAAAAAGAAGGCTCCCACTCCAAGTTCCTCAAGTGAAGAAGAGGAAGAAGAAGAAAGTGATGATGATGAAGATAATCAACCATGCACATCATCCTCCGAGGACGAAGAAACAATCCGACGCGTCGGAAAGGTAATGGGGATGATCCGCAAGATTAATCTAATGGGTGTGCCCCTGCAGGTCGAGGACCTTCTCTTTAACATTGACAGGAAAAAGCAAAGGAAGAGAGGATGCTTCGCATGTGGGGAGAAGGGCCACTTCAGGGACAACTGTCCAAATATGGCCAAGCCCAAAAAGGAGAGGAGCAAAGGCAAGGCGCTAACAAGTGTTAGAACTTGGGATGATTCTTCAAGTGAAGATGAACCTCCAAGGACGCGCAGCCACCGGTTCTCGTCACGATCATCACGGTCATCTCACAAATGCCTTATGGCAAGAGGTAACAAAAGCATTCCATCCTCTAGTGATGAAAGTAGTAGTGATGATGAAGGTGAGGGAAAGCCCTCTCTAGATGAGCTTGCGGAAGCCGTAGAATTTTTCCAGGATGTTTGCACTAAGCAAAAAGCTCAACTTAAAACTTTGAAAAATAAGTTGGTTAGCTCTCAAAATGATTACAAAGGTTTGCTAGAAAAATTTGAAACTTTTGCAAACTTAAACAGTGAGCTATCAACTAAAATTGAGCTATTAGAATCTAGTGCTCCATCCACTGCTACCGATGATAGCCTTATTAAAAAGAATGAAAAACTTAAGGCTAAGTTAGCTAGCTCCCAAGAAGCTATTGAAAATTTGCTAGAGAAAATGGAAATCCTTAGCATACACAATAATGAGCTAACTACTAAGCTAGAAAACATTGGTAGCACCCCAGCAGCATCTTTAGTTGAAATAACTGAAATAATTAAGAAAGATGCTTCTACTTCCTGCTTTGATTTAATTGATGATTCTAACCCCTGCAACCAAGTCGTTGTTGAGAATATTGTTGTAGAGACATGTTCGGATAAGGTTGCAAAGGAAAATGAACAATTAAAGCAAGAAGTGGCTCGCCTTGGCAAGGCTTTGTACGACAAGAAAGGCAAAGCCAAACAAATCCGACCTCCACAGGATAACACCACTGCGGGAGTGAACAAGCCTATAGAGGGAGAAACTGTGATTTGTAGGCTATGCCACATGGAAGGCCACAAGTCTTTCCAATGCAAGGCGATGACCGGGGATAAACAAAGGCAAAAGCTCAAGCAAAAGCCATCAAGCAAAATCTCCAACACCTACATCAAAAAGGTGAACAAAAAGGATGCTACACCATATTTGATCAAGAAGAAAAAGAATGGAAAGGTGATAGCAATCAAGGCCAACAAGCAAGCCAATAAAGGAAAGGGGGCCAAATGCATCTGGGTGCCAAAGGAGATAATTTCAACCATGAAAAGCACCAAGAAGGTTTGGATCCCGAAAGGGAAGTGAGTGGACCGAAGGTCTACGGGAAATTTAGAGACTTGGCAAATTTGGGATGTATATCTTGGGATACATCATATTGGATCAAGTTTATTGCCAAGTGGGTTAGTGAAAACCTTGGACCCAAATTTCCCACCCATGACTAAGGTAACTAGTTTTGTTGTATTTTTTGTTTTTAGATATGCGTATCTATTTACCTTTTATCTAGTTTACCTTTCTTACCTAGTATTACATTTGTTATGTACTTTTGTTTAAAATCATGCATACTAGGTATCATATGGTAGGATTGCTTGTTTTTAATTCATATACTTAAGCAAACCTACATGGCTCAAAATGTTTATTTAAGCACGGCACATAGCTTCTATATCACTCCATAGTAAATGATGCATCAATTGAAAATTTTGATATCTACAAGTTGTATCATTTAACTTATATGTGCCAAAGTTTGGATTATGGATAATTTGCCCCTCTTGATATCAAATCAAAGTGCATGTCTCCTACAAGTATTCAAAACTTGTATGCACACCTTTAGGGGGAGGTTACTCTATAATCTAACACTTTGAGACTAACACCTTTTCAAGTCTATTTCATATGATAGTCTCATTGTAAGGAAAATGAAGTCCCCGGAGAAAGACAACAATCTTCCACTGCAAAATCTCCAAGAACTCTTATGTCTCTCAAGCTCACCATTGACTTTCAATTGGTATCTTTACATGTCTTCTCCAATATTTGATTAGACTATATTTCATATCATATGCTTCCATGTTGCTAAATGCATAAGTAGTTAACTCATATTCTGTTACCTATGCATAAGGGAAGTTAGTCTTTTCAAATCATGTCTTGCACCTCTAACTTTTCACATGCTTTTTCCTAAGTAGAGGATCTCTGTCAGGGGGAGTATTTCTTCATCTCTAAAGAGGGAGAAAAACTCTTTCTAAAGGAGAATACTCATTTAGGGGGAGTAATCTTTTGAGGAACTCCTACAAGTAGTATCATTCATGGCTTAATTTAATATCCTTCTAGTGATATCATTTAATACAATTCTTGTTGAGGGCAAGCTTTTATTTACTTCCTACATGCTTTTAATGTCTTCCTTTTCGGTGGTTGATGCCAAAGGGGGAGAAGTTTAGGGACCAAAGCAATGAAAACTATATCAAACACCACCAATTTAAAATTTTATATCTACAAATGGCTTTTCAAGTGGTTTTGGTTATTTGGTCCAAAAATAGGAAGTAAGTGAATTATGGAGTTAGGGGGAGGCTTAAGTCCATAATATCACATTGTGGGGACAATCATGCATCTTAGCAAGTAAAATGCATATTTTCATTCAAATACTTGTATTATTTGCTTGCTTTGGTTGTGTTGTCATCAATCACCAAAAAGGGGGAGATTGTAAGGAAAATGGACCCCGGGCCATTTGGCCAATTGAGTTTTGGTGTTTGATGAACAACACAATCCGTGAACTAATAAGTTTTCTAGTGTTTGTGTTTTGTAGTTCACAGGATGCGAAGAGAATTGGACCAAGGCAATGAGGATGCAACACCTCAAAAGAAGACATAAAAAGATGCATAGGAGTCCAATACTCAAGAACAAAGAAGCCCGAAGAAATCAGCGAAGAAATCCAAGATAAGGGTTGTCAGCCAGCGCCTGGTGGCGCACCGGACACTGGTGTCCGGTGTGCACCGGACTGTCCGGTGAGGCTCCGGACAGTCTGCGCAGAGAGGCCGCAGAAAGGCGCTCTCTGGCTGTAGCACCGGACTGTCCGGTGTGCACCGGACTGTCCGGTGTGCCAACGGGCAGACGGCAACGGTCGGATCCAACGGTCGACTGCTACAGGCGCCAACGGTCGGCTGACGTGGCGTGCACCGGACATCTACTGTTCAGTGTCCGGTGGTGCACCGGACTGTCCGGTGCACCCGACGACAGAAAGCTGCTGCTTTCTGTCCAACGGCTAGTTTGGGGTGTGGAGGCTATAAATACCACCCCAACCGGCCATTCTCAAGTGTGAGAGCCCAAGCAACATACCAAGACACATAGTGCATATTTCCAAGTGCTCAAACACCCAAGTGCTTAATAGAATCACTCGGTGATTAGCGTAGGTGCTTTGCGAAGTGCTTAGGTTAGTTAGACCGCTTTAGCGCTTGCTCTAGGTGAATCCTAGTTAGTTGAGTGAGTTTTGTAAATCCACACAACCCCTCGGCTCTTGCGTGAGTCATTGTAATTGTACCGAGTGGGGCGAGAGTCTTGCGAGACCGTGACAACCGCGTTTGTGTCACGGCCGCCACCGTGTACCGGAGGGAACGAGGCCCGCGGCGTTTCGGCCGGAAGCTCGATAGTGGAGACAGCGGGGAGCGTCCGAGAGGAGCTGGAAGCGGAGCACCACTTGCGCGTGGAGAAGGCCCGCGGCTCTCTACGGAGTTACTCGAACGTGGTGCTTGGCCCTCGCGTGGGCTTCCCTTTGCGTAGGGGCACCAACGAGGATTAGTCGGGACCTTGCGCGGTTCCGGATACCTCGGTAAAAATACCGGCGTCATCCACGAGAGTTTGCTTCTCTACTTAGCTCTTCACATTCCGCATTTATATTAAGCATTTAAGTTTCAACCTTGTAGTCATACTTATTTAGTATAGATTGAAACTTAGCATTTTGCGGTAGAGATAGCAACACTTAGACAAAACCTAGTTTGCACATTCTTGTTTTGATTATTTGCATAGGTTTTGCTCTAGGGATTTAATTGTGGCCTAGTTTAGTAAAAGTTTTAGAAGTCCTAATTCACCCCCCCCTCTTAGGCGTCACCCGTTTCCTACAATGATGATTTAAATGCTAAGCTAGAAGTAGCTAATAAAACTAGATCTTGTGTAGAACATGTTGCCATTTGTAATAGGTGTAAGGATTTTGATGTTGATGCTTGTGTTGAACACCTTACATCGATTACTAAATTAAATAATGAGGTGGCAAGTCTTAATGCTCAACTTAAGACTTGCAAAATTGACTTTGATAAGTTAAAATTTGCTAGGGATGCCTACACCGTTGGTAGACACCCCTCAATTAAGGATGGACTTGGCTTTCGAAAGGAAGCCAAGAACTTAAGAAGTCAAAGGGCTCAGATTCCCAACAAGGAGAAAGGGGAGGCCCCTATGGCTAGTAGTAATCAAAAGAATCATGCTTTCATGTATAATGAT
Organism: Zea mays; assembly: GCF_902167145.1. Classification (NCBI taxonomy): domain Eukaryota; kingdom Viridiplantae; phylum Streptophyta; class Magnoliopsida; order Poales; family Poaceae; genus Zea; species Zea mays. Next base: position 78,200,342 of record NC_050105.1, read on the forward strand.
AGAAAATTTTCTAGAAATTCTCATTATAATAGGAGTTATAATGCTTTTGATTCACATGCTATGATTGCTTCAAGTTCAAATGGTAGGCCCAGGAGAAATTTTGTGTCTCATGCTCCTAGGAAAATGTGTAATAAACCTACCACTGTCTTTCGTGCTTGCAACACTACGTTTGTACTTTCATGCAAAAATGAAAAAGTGGTTGCTAGAAAGTTGGGGTCCAAATGCAAGGGAGACAAGACTTGTATTTGGGTCCCAAAGGCTATTGCAACTAACCTTGTAGGACCCAACAAGAGTTGGGTACCTAAAACCTAAGCCTAATTTGCCTTGCAGGTTTATGCATCCGGGGGCTCAAGCTGGATTATCGACAGCGGATGCACAAACCACATGACGGGGGAGAAGAAGATGTTCACCTCCTACGTCAAGAACAAGGATTCCCAAGATTCGATCATCTTTGGAGATGGGAACCAAGGCAAGGTTAAAGGACTGGGAAAAATAGCCATTTCATCTGAGCATTCTATCTCAAATGTGTTCTTAGTTGAATCGCTCGGGTACAACTTATTGTCTATCAGTCAACTATGTAATATGGGTTATAATTGTCTATTTACAAATGTAGATGTGTCTGTCTTTAGAAGGAGTGATGGTTCATTAGCTTTTAAGGGTGCACTAGACGACAAACTCTATTTAGTTGATTTTTCGAAAGAGGAGGCCGATCTAGATGCATGCTTAATTGCTATGACTAGCATGGGCTGGCTGTGGCATCGCCATCTAGCACATGCTGGGATGAAGAACCTTCATAAACTTCTAAAGGGAGAACATGTGTTAGGACTAACCAATGTACTTTTCGAAAAAGATAGACCTTGTGCAGCTTGTCAAGCAGGTAAATAGGTGGGAAGCACTCATCGCAGCAAGAATGTGATGACCACATCAAGACCTCTGGAGCTACTTCATATGGATCTCTTCGGACCCGTCGCCTACCTCAGCATCGGGGGAAGTAAGTATGGTCTTGTTATTATTGATGTTTTTTCCCGCTTCACTTGGGTATTCTTTTTGCAGGATAAATCAGAAACCCAAGGGACCCTAAAGCGCTTTCTAAGGAGAGCTCAAAACAAATTTGAGCTCAAGGTGAAAAAGATAAGAAGCAACAACGGGTTCGAGTTCAAGAACTTACAAGTGGAGGAGTACCTTGAGGAGGAAGGAATCAAGCACGAGTTCTCCGCTCCCTACACACCACAACAAAATGGTGTGGTAGAGAGGAAGAACAGGACGCTTATCGACATGGCGAGGATGATGCTTGGAGAGTTCAAGACACCCGAGCAATTTTGGCCGGAGGCTGTGAATACAGCTTGCCATGCCATAAACCGGGTCTACCTTCATCGCCTCCTCAAGAAGACCTCGTATGAACTTCTAACTGGTAACAAACCCAACATTTCATACTTTCGTGTATTTGGGAGTAAATGTTACATTCTAGTAAAGAAAGGTAGAAATTCCAAATTTGCTTCCAAAGTTGTAGAAGGGTTTCTGCTAGGTTATGACTCAAATACAAAGGCGTATAGAGTCTTCAACAAATCATCGGTGAAAGGGAAATAGGCTTACACCTTTTCCTAATTGATTTTGGTGGTTGAATTGCCCAACACAAATAATTGGACTAACTAGTTTGCTCTAGTCTATAAGTTCTACAGGTGCCAAAGGTTCACAACAAGCCAATAAAAAGACCAAAGATGGGTTCAAATAAAGAGAGCTCAAGAAATCCCAATGGCACCCTGGTCTGGCGCACCGGACTGTCCGGTGTGCCATCGGACAGTGTCCGGTGCACCAGGGAACCCGACGCTGAACTCCTCACCTTCGGGAAAATGGAGGCCGCTCCGCTATAATTCACCGGACCGTCCGGTGAATGCACCGGACAGTGTCCAGTGGCACACCGGACTGTCCGGTGTGCCAGCGGAGCAACGGCTACTTCAAGCGCAACAATCGACTGCAACGCATTTAATGCGCGCCTGCGCGCGCAGAGGTCAGAGCACGCGCAGTTGGCGCACCGGACAGTCTACAGGAGATGTCCGGTGCACCACCGGACAGCCTAGAGGCCCCACAAGTCAGAGCTCCAACGGTCGAACCCCAACGGCTGGCTGACGTGGCTGGCGCACCGGACTGTCCGGTGCGCCATGCGACAGTAGACTTCCAACCGCCACATTTTGGTGGTTGGGGCTATAAATACCTGTAGCATCCCAAAAATTCAAATCTTGAAATTTTCTCAAACTCGCTCTAAATTCAAAATGAATTTCAAGTTTCATTTCAAAATGTTTGTTTGCGAGTTGATATTGACAAATAAAATATAGTGGTCTATATTATCTCCAAAATCCTCCTCAAAATATCCTACAAATATTTCCCGAGTGATCCCCCTCAAATTCTTTCCAGAAATAGTGCCCAGATATTTCCCTAGTGATCCCCTTCAAGTTCTTTCCAGAAATACTGCCCCAAATATTCCACCGATATATCTTCAGATATTTTCCTCTTGATAAATACCTTCAAAATCATTTTTGAAGTCCCCACAAATATTTTCTTCATAACTTTCCTCATGCTCATACGTATACGTATGCCTCCAGTGTCATACGGTGAGCTCTACAAGCTAATCTCACTTATACAAGACAAATACATGCTAATCTCCCACTAATCCTCTCATCCTCCCACTAATCCTCTCATCCCTCCCCCTAATCCCCCCACCATGGCTATAAATAGAGGGGCAAGGGCCTCCTCTCATCCCACCCCAAGCCATTTCATGGCAACTCTCCCCCCCACACACACACCCACTCCATGTTCCACACAAGCACACACTAGCACAAGGATCGTTCGATCGTTCTTCGATCGTTCGTCCCCTGTTCTTAGTTTGTTCGTTCGTTCGTCCGATCGTTCGATCGTTCGTCCGATCGTTCATGGTTCGTTCGTCCGTTCGTCCGATCGTTCGATCGTTCGTCCGTTCGTTCGTCCAAATAATCTTTTTCCTACCGTTATGCTGCCGAAATTCCGATCGTTCGTTCGTTCGATCATTCGATCGTTCATCGTTCGTTCATAGTTCCTATTCATCGTTCATCGTTCGTTCATGGTCCCTATACATCGTTCTTTCAGATAATCTTTGTCCTGCCGTTATGCTGCCGAAGTTCCGATCGTTTGTTCGTCCGATCATTCGTCCGTTCGTTCATAGTTCCTATTCATCGTTCATCGTTCGTTCATACGACTATTCACCATCACTATTCATCGTTACTATTCATTATTACTATTCACTGACACTATTCACCATCGTTACTATTCAGTGTTACTATTCATCATCGTTACTACTCATCTATGATATCTAGTAAATTTTCGTCGTCACTATTCATTGTTACTATTCATCGTTACTATTCATCGATTAGCCGATCACCCCAAATTTCAACTACTCATACATCATGCTGTCCAGTCCACTTAAGACCAGCCAAACCCATATTCCAGTCATACGGACTCCGGTGACTGTGATTTTCCTTCCAGTAGGGAACTTCCCATCTGGTCACCCATCCTAGGTTTCTCCAAGTTGAGCATGCTTAACTTTGAGATTCCTTTGAACCAAGCTTCCAAACTCAGATTCCAATAATTCTTGTTTCTAATTCTTATCAAATTATTCCCTATCCAACCATGTCATCCCTTAAACATGGTTCATATTTCAGAAGACTCCCAAAATACTCTTGTCCCATATTCTACCTATAACTCTCCTGTTCATACTAAGTCAGACGATTCATTCGTCACTATTCTCACCAACAGTGAACTTCACTGTGCTACACCACATACACCCAGCTATAAATACACCCAGCTACCCTCTCCCTCTCCACACACACTCAACACCCTCAGCCAAGGCAAACACCACACCCACTCAGTTACTCTGCTCTGCCGGCTACACACATAGTGTCGCTTCGCCTCCAGTCCACCCTCCTGGTAAGCACCTCCGCTCCACCACTAGTAGTATCTCAACACCACATGACACAGATTCTGCTCAAGACTCTACCCATCCATATATCTCTATTTTGACCACTATACTAAATATTTGTTGGTATACTTGCTTGTTTGTATGTTTGCTTGTTCATGTCGCATAGTTATCGGAGCGTTCGTGCCGTCTCGTGGAGGCCAGATCTGCAAGTCTACGCCAGGCGGTGGAGCTAGAAGCCAGTTCCGCGAGCTCCCCTTCCCCCTTCGCCGGATAAGCACGGCGAGCTCACTGGATCCCTTTGATGCATAAATTACCTATGTTTTACAACCACAACCCTCAGCCTGTTATTTTATGCATAATATGATTTTGAGACAAGTTATTATGGCCACCCAGCCGCTTGCCGCAATCAATCCCTGATATAATTGTTACAAATGATTTGAGGAAAGGTGTGGGTTTTCAAAAGAAAATGCTTTTCAAAATGTGTTTGATGAAGGGTTTTCACCCTTATCACCTTTGAGTAGGGATGATCAAGGACTCCCTGGTTTAGGGGAGGGCCTAAGGTGATGGCTCAGCTGGTTTAGGCGTGAGCAGAAGGATTGTCCCCTCTTATAAGGACCGGTTTGTCATCTTTCACTACCTGTACTCATGATAAGTACAACCACTCGAGACTGTGTGGGCAGTCACTCAATCTGAACTCGTACGGTCCAACCCCAGGGTTATGAAGGCTGGGGAGCACTGGGAGGATAAGGAGGGGGAATGTTTTGTCCGATTTGGACATGGCAGTGGCCTGACTGCTTCCGGATAACCGTTAAGGTTAGGACGTGCGGGGAAAGAAAGAGAGTCGGATTTGGGTCTCATTGGCCATGGGATCGCAGAGCCAAACTAGTGGGTAAAGTGTACACCTCTGCGCAGAGTTCAAACCTATTCTAATAGTCTGTGTCCACAGGAATGGACGAGTCTGGTATGGTATGACAATTAATGTTTTGTTTTCAAAAAAAAGTGCATTTGAGAAAAGTGGTTTTTAAAAGGTCTGGCGGTTGAGCCGTGAGCTATAGTGGACGGGAAGTCCAGTGGCTGTTCTTGAAAATGAAAACCAGTGGGAAACTACTGAGATATCTGGATGGTTTAGTCCAGGGGATTTTGTTCTATATTGAAAAACTTCCTGCTCCTTTTGGAGAGGATGCGCTTTGCAAAATACAAAATGTTTTTCAAAACAACCCTGCATAAAATATTGCTATTTCTGCAAATATCCTGAGCTCCACGTATTCCATGCATTATATCTGATTTCCCCATTCCGCGGGTGAAGGTGGGCTGCTGAGTATGTTTGTACTCACCCTTGCTTATTTGTTGTTTTTCAGAAAAAGGAGATCGGGTAAGAGTTACGACTGTTCCCAACCTTGCCTGTGGCTGTTGGACCGCTGATTTGCTTCGCTGCGTATATCGGGCTGCTTCAGCCCCACTCTGACGATATGTCCCGAGTTGTGGACCAACTCTTAAAGTTGATCGCCACCTTTATAGGTTTGTCTCGTTTAAGCAGATCTGTAATCATCTGATGTATAAATGTGTTTACTAGCCTCCTGGGACTAGTAATTGTATCACATTTGAGTCCCAGAGGATTGGGGACGCTTCAGGTGGTATCAGAGCTGTTAGGTTGGCCGCAGGACGTAACCCTTAGCCTGATCCAAAAGTTTTTGAGTCAAAACTATTTTCTAAAAAAAAATTCTTGCTCTCATCCCTTCATTTCAAAAATGCTTTCCCCCTTTCCTTCTCTGAGAAGTTAGATGGAGGTCCGTTGCCAAACCAGCTTTTGCCAGAATGAAGATGGTTTCCCCAAGTTGCTGAGAGCATGCACAGTTCGCCTCGGAATCAGGAGCCAGCCAGAGTATGATGGTCGTGAATTCGTCGAGCATGGCACAGAGAAGTGTGTCGTGACTGTATACATTGGATCCAGTCCGCACCATGTGGAATGGAGTGTCAATGCTGCAGGGCACAGATTCAAAGGCACCTGCCAAGTCGTCGCTCGCAAGGCATTGAGGACCCTGTGTCAACTTTATGAAGAAGAAGTGGCCGATACCCCGCTCAGATTCTTTCCGCCCTTTCAGAGAGACCGTCCCGTTTGGATGGCCAGGATGCGTGCATTGGAAGGGAAGCAGCTGCTTGAGGATGACCCCACAGTCGTGTACCTCACTGCATACCTGCTCACCCTTGATACACAGTATGATTTCTTGGCTCGGCACCACCGTCAGATGATTGCCCGAGCAGAAGATGCAGAGAAGCTCAACCGTAAGCTCCATGTGGATCTCACCACAGCTCAAGCCCGTGTAGCTGCCTTGGAAAGTCGTGAAGCCATTGCTGTTGAAGCCCTGAAGCAAGCCAAGGATGAGCATATCCAGAAGTTGATGGAGGCCTACTTGGTAACCCATAACCAACGTAGAGCCCTGCGGATCCAAGAGCCTGCTTCATCCAACCCTGTTCAACCCATGAGAGCCAAAGATCCCCAGATTCTTGAAGGTCACCCGGTCTCTACCAGCGAAGAAAAGAAGGATTGGGAACTCCCGGAAGGAGCCATAGTCTTGGAAGGAATTCCAGTCTTCCCTCAGGCCATGGATAAGCAAGAGCACCCTGAGTCCTCCCAAGATCCCCTGCCAGAGTTGTTTGAGCCCCTCACCATGAAGAAGATTCCAGCACCATCCCTTGAAGTCAAGGAAGAAGCTGCAAGCACCCCGCCAGCACTGCTGCCCTCTGAGGAGCTATAAGAGCCAGTCTCGCTTGAAGAAGAGTTCGACCCCGTGTTGCCATCTCAGTCGTCGCCAGAAGAAATCATCAACATCAGCTCCCTCTTGACCCATCCAGGAGATGTCTCAGATTGAAGTTGTGTGCAAGCCTTGCCAGAAGTGAAGCTACTAGATCTGAGTTAGTTATGCCCAGTCCTCTGCATGCATCGGGTAGTGAAGTTTTCTTCACTTTGGCTAGAACCCTGCATGTATGAGAGGTAATCGTGTAGACCGTGTTTTGAAAAACTCTAATTGTGTGGCCCCCTAGGGCATTTCAAAATGAATTTCGCTTGATGTTTTCTTCCCTTTGGAGTGCATATGTGATGCTTTAACGTTAGTGCTCATAAGTTGCATTTAGCATAGTTCTCAATTCAGGAGCCAAGCAATAGTAGTTATGCTTAGCCCCCGAATCTGAGTAGTCCGTGCTTTGGAAAAACTCTATTCTTCCCCTATTCAAAACATTTGATTTGTTTGTGCTTATCATTGTTGAGCTTGTGTGTTTTCTTTCCGTTTGTCTTAAAAAAGGGGTTTTCTCTAAAAACATAGATCACAAATTAGATCCAATCCTCACCTTATTCTTCCATTCTCATCTTAACCCATCTCAAGAGAAAAGCACCTTACCCAAGAAGATACCGGGAAGCTTACCCTTGAAGCCTGGAACAAGCTACAGAAGAAACCAGTCCAGCCGCTCAGTCAAAAGGACCGACCGTGAGAATCAAAGCACTGCCCCTGAGTCAAAGTAAACAGAAAAAGAGGACAGAAGGAGTTATTACCATACAGAGAGGCAAAGATTCTTGGAACCAGAGACCACAAACATCAGGGTCATTGACCCCACCACTCACCCGTGCTCCCCGCACGCGTGTCCCATCTCCAACCACCGCCCACGCTCCCTTTGCAGCGCACTACCGCCGCCCATGCCCCCTTTGCAACGCACTACCGCCACCCACGCCCCCTTTGCAGCGCACCCACCGCCGCCATCATCGCCGGCAACACCAGGCCCCCTTCCCCTCCATCGCACCTGCTGCCACATCACCACCGACTCCACAACCAAACACCACCGCTCACCTATAAAACTCCGCACCAACTCCCTCAGTTCCCGTCCCAAGCAAAGCACACACCTGATAACCCCCCCACCAGCTCCCTTGACTCCCATCTCGCTCAAAGCAAAACACTCCAGATAAAATCCCCTCTGCCAAATCGCAAGCAACTCCATTTTTCCACTCCCTTGCTCCTAAGATCACAATGCTTGGTAATTCTTGGGTTGAAGACTGTTGTATATGGTTCAACATCTTTGGTTTCCTCCTCTGTGTGATGGTAATACTCTTTGATAGAATCCTCCAGTGGGAAGAGCAAAGAGAAAGAAAGGAGCAGTAAGAAGAGAAAAGAAAATAGTGAAGAGAAGATGAGAAGAAGGTTCTCCCATAATCAACCCTGTGTCAGTCATCTCTCTGCAGTCTGCCCAAGCAGCAACAGCAGAAGAAGGCCCCGTAAGACCCTTGTTATGAGGTACTTCAAGGAGTTCAAATCCCCAAGATTCAGGAGTTCTACCCTCATCCATTTTAAGTGGGGTAGTGTTCCAGTAATGTTCCTGCTATGGAGAAAAAGAAGAAGGCATGTTGCAAGCTTGTGGAGGACCAGATCACCGAAGCTTATAAGTTTCTAGATGAGAAGTGGTCACCCAAGTTCCGTTAATGAAGTACCAGAAGACCAATCAAGGAAGGAATCCATGTGGGAGTTCGCGAGAGGAAGGTTTGCGTGTTGGCATCGATGCTTCTTCAATAAGCTAGCTGCCAAGCAAAAGCTAGAAGCCTGCAGATGATCTTTGAGTAGCCAGAATCAGTGTTTGCAATCAGCAGCCGGATGCTCTGCAAGGGCCAGATTTTATTGAAGTTCCATCTCCTCGAAGAGTTGCAAAGTGAAGATATGTAGCTGAAGTAAAGCTATACCCATAACCCTTCTAAGCCAAATCTCGAGGACGAGATTCCTTTTAAGTGGGGTAGATTTGTAGCATCCCAAAAATTCAAATCTTGAAATTTTCTCAAACTCGCTCTAAATTCAAAATGAATTTCAAGTTTCATTTCAAAATGTTTGTTTGTGAGTTGATATTGACAAATAAAATATAGTGGTCTATATTATCTCCAAAATCCTCCTCAAAATATTCTACAAATATTTCCCGAGTGATCCCCCTCAAATTCTTTCCAGAAATAGTGCCCAGATATTTCCCTAGTGATCCCCTTCAAGTTCTTTCCAGAAATACTGCCCCAAATATTCCACCGATATATCTTCAGATATTTTCCTCTTGATAAATACCTTTAGAATCATTTTTGAAGTCCCCACAAATATTTTCTTCATAACTTTCCTCATGCTCATACGTATACGTATGCCTCCAGTGTCATACGGTGAGCTCTACAAGCTAATCTCACTTATACAAGACAAATACATGCTAATCTCCCACTAATCCTCTCATTCTCCCACTAATCCTCTCATCCCTCCCCCTAATCCCCCCACCATGGCTATAAATAGAGGGGCAAGGGCCTCCTCTCATCCCACCCCAAGCCATTTCATGGCAACTCTCCCCCCCCACACACCCACTCCATGTTCCACACAAGCACACACTAGCACAAGGATCGTTCGATCGTTCGTCCCCTGTTCTTAGTTTGTTCGTTCGTTCGTCCGATCGTTCGATCGTTCGTCCGATCGTTCATGGTTCGTTCGTCCGTTCGTCCGATCGTTCGATCGTTCGTCCGTTCGTTCGTCCAAATAATCTTTTTCCTACCGTTATGCTGCCGAAATTCCGATCGTTCGTTCGTTCGATCATTCGATCGTTCATCGTTCGTTCATAGTTCCTATTCATCGTTCATCGTTCGTTCATGGTCTCTATTCATCGTTCTTTCAGATAATCTTTGTCCTGCCGTTATGCTGCCGAAATTCCGATCGTTCGTTCGTCCGATCATTCGATCGTTCGTCCGTTCGTTCATAGTTCCTATTCATCGTTCATCGTTCGTTCATAGTTCCTATTCATCGTTCATCGTTCGTTCATACGACTATTCACCATCACTATTCATCGTTACTATTCATTATTACTATTCACTGACACTATTCACCATCGTTACTATTCAGTGTTACTATTCATCATCGTTACTATTCATCACCGTTACTACTCATCTATGATATCTAGTAACTTTTCGTCGTCACTATTCATTGTTACTATTCATTGTTACTATTCATCGATTAGCCGATCACCCCAAATTTCAACTACTCATACATCATGCTGTCCAGTCCACTTAAGACCAGCCAAACCCATATTCCAGTCATACGGACTCCGGTGACTGTGATTTTCCTTCCAGTAGGGAACTTCCCATCTGGTCACCCATCCTAGGTTTCTCCAAGTTGAGCATGCTTAACTTTGAGATTCCTTTGAACCAGGCTTCCAAACTCAGATTCTAATAATTCTTGTTTCTAAATTCTTATCAAATTATTCCCTATCCAACCATGTCATCCCTTAAACATGGTTCATATTTCAGAAGACTCCCAAAATACTCTTGTCCCATATTCTACCTATAACTCTCCTGTTCATACTAAGTCAGACGATTCATTCGTCACTATTCTCACCAACAGTGAACTTCACTGTGCTACACCACATACACCCAGCTATAAATACACCCAGCTACCCTCTCCCTCTCCACACACACTCAACACCCTCAGCCAAGGCAAACACCCCACCCACTCAGTTACTCTGCTCTGCCGGCTACACGCATAGTGTCGCTTCGCCTCCAGTCCACCCTCCTGGTAAGCACCTCCGCTCCACCACTAGTAGTATCTCAACACCACATGACACAGATTCTGCTCAAGACTCTACCCATCCATATATCTCTATTTTGACCACTATACTAAATATTTGTTGGTATACTTGCTTGTTTGTATGTTTGCTTGTTCATGTCGCATAGTTATCGGAGCGTTCGTGCCGTCTCGTGGAGGCCAGATCTGCAAGTCTATGCCAGGCGGTGGAGCTAGAAGCCAGTTCCGCGAGCTCCCCTTCCCCCTTCGCCGGATAAGCACGGCAAGCTCACTGGATCCCTTTGATGCATAAATTACCTATGTTTTACAACCACAACCCTCAGCCTGTTATTTTATGCATAATATGATTTTGAGACAAGTTATTATGGCCACCCAGCCGCTTGCCGCAATCAATCCCTGATATAATTGTTACAAATGATTTGAGGAAAGGTGTGGGTTTTCAAAAGAAAATGTTTTTCAAAATGTGTTTGATGAAGGGTTTTCACCCTTATCACCTTTGAGTAGGGATGATCAAGGACTCCCTGGTTTAGGGGAGGGCCTAAGGTGATGGCTCAGCTGGTTTAGGCGTGAGCAGAAGGATTGTCCCCTCTTATAAGGACCGGTTTGTCATCTTTCACTACCTGTACTCATGATAAGTACAACCACTCGAGACTGTGTGGGCAGTCACTCAATCTGAACTCGTACGGTCCAACCACAGGGTTATGAAGGCTGGGGAGCACTGGGAGGATAAGGAGGGGGAATGTTTTGTCTGATTTGGACATGGCAGTGGCCTGACTCCTTCCGGATAACCGTTAAGGTTAGGACGTGCGGGGAAAGAAAGAGAGTCGGATTCGGGTCTCATTGGCCATGGGATCGCAGAGCCGAACTAGTGGGTAAAGTGTACACCTCTGCGTAGAGTTCAAACCTATTCGAATAGTCTGTGTCCACAGGAATGGACGAGTCTGGTATGGTATGACAATTAATGTTTTGTTTTCAAAAAAAAGTGCATTTGAGAAAAGTGGTTTTTAAAAGGTCTGGCGGTTGAGCCGTGAGCTATAGTGGACGGGAAGTCCAGTGGCTGTTCTTGAAAATGAAAACCAGTGGGAAACTACTGAGATATCTGGATGGTTTAGTCCAGGGGATTTTGTTCTATATTGAAAAACTTCCTGCTCCTTTTGGAGAGGATGCGCTTTGCAAAATACAAACTGTTTTTCAAAACAACCCTGCATAAAATATTGCTATTTCTGCAAATATCCTGAGCTCCACGTATTCCATGCATTATATCTGATTTCCCCATTCCGCGGGTGAAGGTGGGCTGCTGAGTACGTTTGTACTCACCCTTGCTTATTTGTTGTTTTTCAGAGAAAGGAGATCGGGTAAGAGTTACGACTGTTTCCAACCTTGCCTGTGGCTGTTGGACCGCTGATTTGCTTCGCTGCGTATATCGGGCTGCTTCAGCCCCACTCTGACGATATGTCCCGAGTTGTGGACCAACTCTTAAAGTTGATCGCCACCTTTATAGGTTTGTCTCGTTTAAGCAGATCTGTAATCATCTGATGTATAAATGTGTTTACTAGCCTCGTGGGACTAGTAATTGTATCACATTTGAGTCCCAGAGGATTGGGACACTTCAATACCCCAACCACCCCACATTCAATTGCATCCAAGTTTCCAACATTCTTCACATTACAAGAGCTATAGCATTCAATACAAGACACACCAAAGAGATCGAATCCTCTCCCAAGTCTCTAGTTCAATTCCAATCAATAGTGACTAGTGAGAGAGTGACTTGTGTTCATTTGAGCTCTTGCGCTTGGATTGCTTCTTTTCTTTCTCATTCTTCTTGTGACCAAACTCAATTGTAACCAAGGCAAGGGAGACCAATTGTGTGGTGGTCCTTGCGGGGACTTAGTGTCCCGTGTGATTGAGAAGAGAAGCTCACTCGGTCTAAGTGACCGTTTGAGAGAGGGAAGGGTTGAAAGAGACCCGGTCTTTGTGACCACCTCGACGGGGAGTAGGTTTGCAAGAACCGAACCTCGGTAAAACAAATCCTTGTGTCTCATTCTTTATTTGCTTGCGATTTGTTTTTCACCCTCTCTCTCGGACTCGCTTATATTTCTAACGCTAACCCGGCTTGTAGTTGTGATTAACTTTGTAAATTTCAGTTTCGCCCTATTCACCCCCCCTCTAGGCGACTTTCAATTGGTATCGGAGCCCGGTGCTTCATTAGAGCCTAACCGCTCAAAGTGATGTCGGGAGATCACGCCAAGAAGGAGATGGTGACCGGCGACAAGCCCGCTACAAGCCTTGGGACGGCTCCATCGGGAGAGTCCCGCAACAAAAGGAAGGAGAAGGAATCCTCTTCCCATAAGTCGCATCGGAGTGGCGACAAGAAAAAGAAGATGAGGAAGGTGGTCTACTACGAGACCGATTCTTCATCGCCATCCACCTCCGGCTCCGACGCGCCGTCCATTACTTCTAAGCGCCATGAGCGCAAGAAGTATAGTAAGATTCCCCTATGCTACCCTCGTATTTCAAAGCGTACTCCTTTACTCTCCGTTCCATTAGGCAAACCACCGGTTTTTGACGGTGAAGATTATAATATGTGGAGTGACAAAATGAGGCATCATCTAACCTCACTCCACACAAGCATTTGGAATGTTGTTGAGTTTTGTCGGCGTTTCGAACCCGGGGGGTCCCTGGACCGACGAGTAAATTGTGGCTGCGTGCCCTAGCCCAGATGGGTCGGCGCGAGATGGGACACAAAGGGGGAGAACAGCAAGGGGAAACCGCAGCCTTCGTGTTGTCCTGCGCCCAGGGCTGCTGGATGCGCTTATAGTAGGGGGTTACAAGCGTTCGCGCGGGAGCGAGAGAGAGAGAGCGAGGGCCTTACGCGCCGGCCCGTTCTCCCGTGCGGCAACCTCTCCGTATGAGAGCCCTGGACCTTCCTTTTATAGATGTAAGGAGAGGGCCCAGGTGTACAATGGGGGGTGTAGCAATGTGCTAACGTGTCTAGCAGAGAGGAGCTAGAGCCCTAAGTACATGTCGTCGTGGCAGTCGGAGAGGTTTTGGCATCCTGTTCATGTGATGTCGTGGCCGTCGGAGGAGCGCTGGAGCTCTGCGGAAGTACAGCTGTCGGGGTTGTCGGGTCCTTGCTGACGTCTCCTTACTGACATAAGAGGCTGGGAGCTGCCGCCGTCATGGAGCATGCGGGGTGTCATCATTACTTGTTTACCGGGGCGAGCCAGATGGGACGCCAGTCTTGTTCCCCGTAGCCTGAGCTAGCTAGGGGTAGGGTAATGATGACCCTCCTGGCAACGTGGCTGGTCCGAACCCGAGTTGGGGCGAGGTGGCGATTCCTCCGAGGTCGAGGTTGAGTCCGAGCCCTGGGGTCGGGCGAGGCGGAGTCCATCGTCTTCCGGAGCCGAGGCCGAGTCCGAGCCCTAGGGTCGGGCGAGGCGGAGTCCGTTGTCTTCCAGAGCCGAGGCCGAGTCCGAGCCCTGGGGTCGGGCGAGGCGGAGTTCGTCGTCTTCCGAGGCCGAGGCCGAGTCCGAGCCCTGGGGTCGGGCGAGGCGGAGTTCGTCATCTTCTAGAGCCGAGGCTGAGTCCGAGCCCTGGGGTTGGGCGAGGCGGAGTTTGTCGTCTTTCGAAGCCGAGACAGGGGCCGAGCCCTAGGGTCGGGCGAGGCAGAGCTTCCTATGTTGCCCGAGGCTGGACTTAGCCGCTGTCGACCTCACTCTGGCGAATGGCATGGCAGTCGGAGCAGGGCAGGTGGCGCTGTATTCATGTCAGGTCGGTCAGTGGAGCGGCGAAGTGACTGCGGTCACTTCGGCTCTATCGACCGGAGCGCGCGTCAGGATAAGATGTCAGGCGATCCTTGCGTTAAATGCTCCTGCGATACGGTCGGTTGGCGTGGCGATCTGGCCAAGGTTGCTTCTCTGCGAAGACTAGGCCTCGGGCAAGCCGAAGGTGTGTTTCGTTGCTTGAGGGGGCCCTCGGGCGAGACATGAATCCTCCGGGGTCGGCTGCCTTTGCCCGAGGCTGGGCTCGGGCGAGGCGAGATCGTGTCCCTTGAGTGGACCGAGCCTTGACCTTAATCGCGCCCATCAGGCCTTTGCAGCTTTGTGCTGATGGGGGTTACCAGCTGAGATTAGGAGTCTTGGGGGTACCCCTAATTATGGTCCCCGACAGTAGCCCCCGAGCCTCGAAGGGAGTGTTGGCACTCGCTTGGAGGCTTTTGTCGCACTTTTTTGCAAGGGGACCGGCCTTTCTCGGTTGCATTTTGTTCTGGTGGGGGCACGCGAGCGCACCCGCCGGGTGTAGCCCCCGAGGCCTCGGAGGAGTGTTTTGACTCCTTCGAGGTCTTAGTGCCTTTCGTGATGGCTCAGCCGGTTTGGTCGTTCCCTCATGCGAACTGGCCGTAGCCCGGGTGCATAGTCGAGTCCCAAGTTCTCGGGCTGGTATGTTGACGCTGTCAACGGTTTGGCCGGAGCCGGGTTCGCGAGAGCAGCCCCCGAGCCTTCGCGCAGAGCGAGAGGACGGTCAAGGACAGACTCGGCTTTTTTCATACGCCCCTACGTCGCCTTTCTGCAAGGAGGAGGGGGGGAAAGCGCCATGCTGCCCTCGGAGGGCGCCGAACATGGTGTCTCCAGTGAGTTGCTAGCGGGTAATCCGAGTGGACGCCCGTGCCCCATTCGTTAGGGGTCGGCTAGTGGCCCGGAGGCGCGCTCCAAAAGTACCTACGGGTGATTCGCCGGACCCGGTCCCCTTGTGACAGGGTCCAAGGGCTCGATGCCTCCCTCTGGTGGGATTCCGTTACGAAAATCGCTCCCGCTGGTCTCGGAAATGTCCTAGGGTACCTCGGGAGCGTAGCCCGAGCCTTGGTTATGTATCGAATGTACCCAGGGTCATCCCTCGCTCTGCATGCTCTGAGGCGGCTGTCGAACCCTTCGGGGGCTAGCCTACGAACCCCTGATCAGTAGTGGGCGCGAAGCCCGAGTGGCCTGAGGCGGCTGTTGAACCCTTCCGAGGGGCCAGCCTTCGAACCTCTGACCAGTAGTGGGCGCGGAGCCCGAGTGCTCTGAGGCGGCTGTCGAACCCTTCCGAGGGGCCAGCCTTCGAACCTCTGATCAGTATGGGGGGCTCGGGGCCTGTTTCCTTCGTGGAGAAGGATCCCTTTCGGAGAATCCCCTTTCTCGGTCCCTGTGGCAAGAGAGAGAAAGAGGAAGTGGAAAAGGATACGAAATCGAACGTCGTGGCATACCTTTTTGACGTGGTCATTATGGCGGAGGTGAAGCGTCGCTCGCTTTGCCTGCCAAAGGTGTCGCCTGCCCTGCCGCAGAGTTAATGCGACGGGACGAGTGGTTCGCGGGGCAGCCGTTGTGCGTGCGCGAGCCATTCGAGGAACGGACCACGGGCGCATCGTCTTCACGCCGTGGGAGAGGGTTCTCTCGCTGTTCCAGGAGGGGACGTGAGCCTACAGATGATTTGACTGCTGCTTCCGCCCGCCTGCCATCGCCATTACTGCCGGCCTATTTTTGGCCGTATCGACCGTCACGCCTTCTCCCGCGGCTGACTGACCCGTGACCGGCGTGCCTGGTTGGCACTGCTGGGCCGTGCGCAGGGTTGCCTCGAGTTGTGGCACTGGTTCCACAGTCGAGGAGGCGCGGGACTGTCGCGAGCGGTGGTGCAGTTTCTCGCACGTAGTAACCGGCGCACCTGTTACATGACGTGTGGGCCTGGGCCTCCATGCTGGACGCGGCAAAGTCGAAAGGGTGTGCCCTCCCGGTGCGGTTGCATGCCGCTTGCATGGCGGTCCGCTCTTTCACCCGCTGGTCCGGGCGATAGTGGAGGAATGCTTGTAACTGCTGGGCTGTCGTGCGCTCCGCGCGCGGCGGTTTGTCTTCTTCTGTCCTGGGCCAGCTTGCATGACGCGTGGGACCCAGCCCCCGCGTCGTAGGGGGAAGACCTTGGAGCGTGTTGGAGAAGACTCAGTCCGCGACGGCAGAGGACGCAAGTGGGGAGAGTCGCCTTTAAAAGGAGGGTGACCCCCTTGGACGGCAACCATGTCCTGGCACTTTCCTCATGCGTCGTGTCCTTCCACCTTCCGAGCCCCCGGATGGGGAGCGCTCGCGTCACTTTGGTCTTGCTGTCATTGGAGGAACATAACTTCGCGGAAGTTGGTACCTTTCAGCCATCGCTCGGCTTCAAGGATTTTCGTCAGGCAGCCCGGCTGCCTCCCCTCACCGGTGGTCACCCAAGACGGTGACCTCCAGTTCGATGGTGGGGAGAAGCGAGCCGGGCTGCGGCCTCCGCCCCGCCCTCAGCTTCAAGGATTTTCGTCATCTGGGCTGAGACGGAGGAGTGCGCCGAGTTGGGGCCTGTCTCCGCGCGGGCAGCGGCCCGCTCCTTCCCTCAATGATCGGGGGAAGGGCGTTCGCCGTTTGTGGCCCTTGCAGCTGCCACGTGTCCGGCTTCTCCGGCCTGAGTGGGTTCAGCGCTGCTTCCGGTGCCACCTCCTACTGAGGCAGCCAGAAGAGGTTTCTCTGCCGACGAGATAGTCGGCGCCACCCGCGGACTGACCTCCGACTCCACGGCCTTGGTAGCTTGTCCTCGCCCCTCAAGTGGGGTTGTGGGCGAGGGCCTTGTCGCAGCAGTGTCTGCCTTGAGGTCATCGCTGCTGCTGTTTGGCTGCCCGGAGCGGAGGTCGTTGTCGCTGCTGTCGGAGTGGGCAGAGGCGCGCCACCTGTCGGCGTTTCGTTGTCCCGCAGGCCCTCTGGTGTGGGGGGTGTTCGTACCTGCGGGGGTGGAATCGGAGTTCCGTTTGTAATGGCACCTTGAGTGCCGGTGTTTTTTCATTGTGGCCGTTGAGGCCTGAACATGTAGGTATTTTTGGGTGTAATACCATGTTTTTCCCTCATTTTCGAGCACTGAGACTCGCCTGTCAGCTAGCCGAACCGCTTGACCAAATGTGAGTTGCTCTGTGCGGAAGGTGACGAGTGAGGTATCTGTATCCCGGAGGCGTAGGAATCCCTCGGCTCGGTCGGCCTTGCCGCACGAGGCTTCACTTGTTTAGTCAAAGAAACCCTCGGCCGCTCTTCGATGAGCCGGAGCCGGAGGCAGCGGTGCCAGCACGGACAGGGGCAGAGTTGGCTCGAAAAAGGGAGCTTCGTCGGCCAAGGCTTGGCCGGGACCAACGCCGGAGTCGAGTCGCCGAGGCCACGAGCCGGGCTGGTGTCCTCGGGGGACGGCTGGCTGAGGCTTCGGGGCAGCCGGCCGAGGCGTCTGCTCGGGCCGGGTTCTTGGAGGAGACCCTGGTGGCGATGGCCCGGGTGTGGTGCTGTCGTCGTTCTTCGGTGTGGCCCCCGAGGCCTCGGAGATCCTTCGCCCGTGTTGCCGTCCGAGGCTCGGTCGGACTTCGCCGAAGGTGGAGTTGACGCCGAGGGTGCTGCTGCTCCCTCTCCATCGACATCTGAGCCTGTAGCACCGGTTCGCCTGTAGTATGCATATGTTTTTTGCGGCCGTCAAGGCCCAAACATACTATCGTCGTGTTGTAAAGCTGCGTTTCTTTTCCCCTTGTTTCGAGTATCAAGACTTGCTTGTCGGTGGCAGAATCGTTCATCCGAGCGAGAGTTACTTCTCACGGAAGGTGATGAGTGAGGTATCCGTATCTCGGAGGCGTAGGAGTCCCTCGGCTCGGTCGGCCTTGCCGCTTACGTGTACTCTTACTCGTCCGTAGGATTCTTTTGTCGACATGGTCGAGATGGCACGAAAAATCATTTTGGCAGAAGAGTCTTCGAGTGTTAAGACTTGTTCGGTCAGCGGAACCATTTATCCGAGCGCGAGTTACTTATCGCAGAAGGTGATGAGTGAGGTATCCGTATCCCGAAGGTGTAGGAGTCCCTCGGCTCGGTCAGCCTTGCCTGCTTACATGTACTCCGTCATTTTTAGGATCCCACCATCGAAGTAGTCGAAAAACTCGAAAAATGTTCTTGCCGAAAGACCTTTTCAAGGAAAATTTTGACGCAGAGGGGGTTCGCCCCTTCTAGCCCCTGAGGGAGGGTCAGGCTTTGCCGAGGCAAAGCCGACCCTTCCTTGATGGTTAGACTTCATATGTAAACGAGGTATATGAACGGCTTGAAAACATCTTAAGGGTAGAAGCGACGTAGCTGTCGGATGTTCCAGGCGTTGCTGTAGACCTCGCCTTGACTGTTGGCCAGCTTGTACGTCCCGGGCTTCAAAACCTTGGTGATGATGAATGGCCCTTCCCAGGGAGGCGTGAGCTTGTGCCGCCCTCGGGCGTCTTGTCGTAGTCGAAGCACCAAGTCGCCCACCTGGAGGTCTCGGGACCGAACCCCTCAGGCGTGGTAGCGTCGCAGGGACTGCTGATACCGCGCCGAGTGTAGCAAGGCCATGTCCCGAGCCTCTTCCAGCTGGTCCAGCGAGTCTTCTCGGTTGGTCTGGTTGTGTCGGTCGTCGTAGGCCCTCGTCCTTGGGGAACCGTATTCTAAGTCTGTGGGCAAGATGGCCTCGGCCCCATAGACTAGAAAGAACGGCGTGAAGCCCGTGGCTCGACTTGGCGTCGTCCTCAGGCTCCAGACCACCAAGGGGAGTTCCTTCATCCATCGCCTACCGAACTTGTGGAGGTCGTTGTAGATCCTCAGCTTGAGTCCTTGCAGAATCATGCCGTTGGCACGCTCTACCTGCCCATTCGTCATGGGGTGAGCCACGGCGGCCCAGTCCACCCAGATGTGGTGATCCTCGCAGAAGTCCAGGAACTTTCTGCCGGTGAACTGGGTGCCGTTGTCGGTGATGATGGAGTTCGGGACCCCAAAGCGATGGATGATGTTGGTGAAGAACGCCACCGCCTGTTCGGACCTGATGCTGTTTAGGGGTCGGACCTCAATCCACTTGGAGAATTTGTCGATGGCGACCAGTAGGTGCGTGTAGCCCCCGGGTGCCTTCTGCAAGAGACCAACGAGGTCCAGACCCCACACAGCAAACGGCCAGGTGGTGGGTATTGTTTGCCGAGCCTGAGCGGGTAGGTGCGTCTGCCTTGCGTAGAACTGACACCCTCGGCAGGTGCGGACAATTCTAGTGGCGTCGGCCACCACGGTCGGCCAGTAGAAACCTTGTCAAAAAGCGTTTCCAACAAGGGCTCGGGGCGCTGCGTGATGACCGCAAGCCCCCGAGTGTATTTCTTGTAAGAGCTCCTGACCTTCGGCTTGGTCGAGGGGCAGCTCTCCTTGGTGGAGATATTGCAGGTACGGGGCCCGCCAGTCTCGATCAGGCAGGACCTCATTCCGCTCCCCCTCAATACGCAGTGCCTCACCCTCGGGGGCCAAGGGTGCCTCGGGTTGAGCCGAGAGTGCCTCGGGCTCTGCCGAGGGTGCCTTGGGCTCGGTCGTGTCGCTGGTCTTGACCGAGGGTTGATGTAGGTCTCGGGAGAAGACGTCCGGGGGAATCGCTGTCTACCCCGAAGCTATCTTCGCCAGCTCGTCCGCAGTCTCGTTGTATCGTCGGGCGACGTGGTTGACCTCGAGCCTGTAGAACTTGTCTTCCAGGCGCCGAACCTCGTCGCAGTAGGCTTCCATCTTCGGGTCGCGGCAGTGGGAGTTCTTCATGACTTGGTCGATGACAAGCTACGAGTCACCGCGAGCGTCGAGGCGTCAGACCCCTAGCTCGATGGCGATGCGCAACCCGTTGACCAGAGCCTCGTACTCAGCCACGTTGTTGGACGCCAGGAAATGGAGGCGCAGTACGTAGTGGAGGTGCTTCCCGAGGGGCGAGATGAAGAGCAGGCCCACGCCTGCCCCTGTTTTCATCAGCGACCCATCGAAAAACATGGTCCAGAGTTCCGGTTGGATCGGAGCTGTCAGAAGCTGGGTGTCGACCCATTTAGCCACAAAGTTTGCCAAGACTTGGGACTTGATGGCCTTCCGAGGGGCGAACAAGATTGTCTCGCCCATGATTTCCACCACCCACTTCGCAATCCTACCCGAGGCTTCTCGGCACTAGATGATCTCCCCCAGGGGGAAGGACAACACCACAGTTACCGGATGAGACTCGAAGTAGTGTCGCAACTTTCACCGTGTCAGAATTACCGCGTACAGTAGCTTCTGAATTTGTGGGTAGCGGATCTTGGTCTCGGACAGTACCTCACTGATGAAGTAGACCGGTCTCTGGACGGGCAATGCATGCCCTTCTTCTCGTCTCTCGACCACGATCGCGGCGCTGACCACCTGAGTGGTAGCGGCGACGTAGATCAAGAGGGCTTCTCCGGCAGCGGGGGGCACCAGGATGGGTGCATTCGTAAGGAGCGCCTTCAGGTTCCCGAGGGCTTCCTCGGCCTCGGGGGTCCAGGTGAAGCACTCGGTCTTTCTTAAGAGGCGGTACAGAGGTAGGCCTCTTTCGCCGAGGCGCGAGATGAAGCGGCTCAGAGCCGCAAGGCATCCCATGACCCTCTGTACGCCTTTCAAGTCCTTGATGGGCCCCATGTTGGTGATGGCTGCGATTTTTTCCAGGTTGGCCTCGATGCCCCGCTCGGAGACGATGAATCCCAAGAGCATGCCTCGGGGGACTCCGAAGACACACTTCTTGGGGTTGAGTTTTACACCTTTCGCCTTGAAACACCGGAATGTCGTTTCAAGGTCGGAGAGGAGGTCGGAGGCTTTCTTCATCTTGACTACGATGTCATCGACGTAAGCCTCGATGGTTCGACCAATGTGCTCTCCGAACACGTGGTTCATGCACCTTTGGTACGTCACACCCGCATTCCTCAAACCAAATGGCATAGTAACGTAGCAGTACATGCCAAAAGGTGTGATGAAAGAAGTCGCGAGCTGGTCGGACTCTTTCATCCTGATTTGGTGATACCCTGAGTAGGCATCAAGGAACGACAGGGTTTCGCACCCAGCAGTGGAATCCACGATTTGATCGATACGAGGCAGAGGGTAGGGAACCTTCGGACATGCTTTGTTTAGACCAGTGTAGTCTACACACATCCGCCATTTCCCATCTTTCTTTTTCACAAGCACAGGGTTGGCAAGCCATTCAGGATGGAATACCTCTTTGATGAACCCAGTGGCCATCAGCTTGTGAATCTCCTCGCCTATGGCTCTGCGCTTTTCCTCATCGAATCGGCGCAGAGGCTGCTTCATGGGTCAGGCTCCAGCTCGGATATCCAGTGAGTGCTCGGCGACTTCCCTCGATATGCCCGGCATGTCCGAGGGACTCCACGCAAAAACCTCAGCGTTCGCGCGGAGAAAGTCGATGAGCACTGCTTCCTATTTGGGGTCGAGCTCGGAGCCGATCCGAATCTGCTTGGAGGTGTCGTTGCTGGGGTCGAGAGGGACGGATTTAACCGCCTCTGCTGGTTCGAAGTTGCCGGCGTGGCGCTTCGCATCTGGAACCTCCTTGGGGAGGCTTTCCATGTCGGTGATGAGGGCCTCAGATTCGGCGAGGGCCTCGGCGTACTCCACGCACTCCACGTCGCATTCGTGCGCGTGTCGGTACGTGGGTCCGACGGTGATGACCCCGTTGGGGCCCGGCATCTTGAGCTTGAGGTAGGTGTAGTTGGGGACGGCCATGAACTTGGCGTAACATGGTCTCCCTAGCACTACGTGGTAGGTTCCTCGGAACCCAACCACCTCGAACGTGAGGGTTTCCCTTTGGAAGTTGGAGGGAGTCCCGAAGCAGACGGGCAGATCGAGTTGTCCGAGGGGTTGGACGCGTTTCCCGGGGATGATCCCGTGAAAAGGCGCCGCGCCTGCCCGGATCGAGGACAGATCGATCTGCAGGAGCCCGAGGGTCTCGGTGTAGTTGATGTTGAGGCTGCTGCCTCCGTCCATGAGGACCTTGGTGAGCCTGACGTTGCCGATGACGGGGTCGACAACGAGCGGATATTTCCCCGGGCTTGGCACGTGGTCGGGGTGGTCGCCTTGGTCGAAGGTGATGGGCTTGTCGGACCAGTCTAGGTAGACTAGCGCCACCACCTTTACCAAGCAGACCTCCCGACGCTCTTGCTTGCGGCGCCGAGCCGAGGCATTCGCCACTTGCCCACCATAGATCATGAAGCAGTCGTGGACCTCGGGAAACTCCTCTGCCTTGTGGTCCTCCTTCTTGTCGTTGTTGTGGGCCCTGCCACCTTCCGCCGGTGGCCCGACCTTGTGAAAGTGGCACCGAAGCATGACACACTCCTCAAGGGTGTGCTTGACGGGCCCCTGATGATAGGGGCACGACCCCTTGAGCATCTTGTCGAAGAGATTGGCACCTCCAGGAGGTTTTTGAGGGTTCTTGTACTCAGCGACGGCGACAAGGTCCGCGTTGGTGGCGCGTCGCGTTTCGCTTGCGACTTCTTGTTCTTCTTCTTGGTTTCGCGCCGAGCGGACGGCTCGGGGACGTCTTCCGACTGGCGGCCCTGGGGCTGCTTGTCCTTCTGGAAGATGGCCTCAACCGCCTCCTGGCCAGAGGCAAACTTGGTGGCGATGTCCATCAGCTCGCTCGCCCTGGTGGGGGTCTTGCGACCCAGCTTGCTCACCAGGTCGCGGCAGGTGGTGCCGGCGAGGAACGTGCCGATGACGTCAGAATCGGTGATGTTGGGCAGCTCGGTGCACTGCTTTGAGAATCGCCGGATGTAGTCCCGGAGGGACTCTCCCGGCTGCTGGCGGCAGCTTCGGAGATCCCAGGAGTTCCCAGGGCGCACGTATGTGCCCTGGAAGTTGCCGGCGAAGGCTTGGACCAGGTCATCCCAGTTGGAGATCTGCCCCAGAGGCAGATGCTCCAGCCAGGCTCGAGCGGTGTCGGAGAGGAACAGGGGGAGGTTGCGGATGATGAGGTTGTCATCGTCCGTTCCACCCAGCTGGCAGGCCAGTCGGTAGTCCGCGAGCCACAGTTCCGGCCTCGTCTTCCCCGAGTACTTTGTGATGGTAGTCGGGGTTCGGAACCGGGTCGGGAACGACGCCCGTCGTATGGCCCGGCTGAAAGCCTGCGGACCGGGTGGTTCGGGCGAGGGGCTCTGATCCTCCCCGCTGTCGTAGCGCCCCCACGCCTGGGTTGGTAGCCTCAGCGCACCCTCTCGTCGAGGTGAGCTCGACGGTTGCGGTGGTGGTGCTCGTTGCCGAGGCGACCCGGGGTCGCAGGCGCCGTGTTGCGCGTGCGCCCGGTGTGGACCGAGGCTTCTCGCACGAATCCGGAAGTCGCGGTGCGATGCTTCGGGGGGTACCTCTGCCTTCGGGAGGCAGAGCTTTCGGCCCGTCGGACCGCGGCATCTTCCAGGAGATTCTTGAGCTCTCCCTAGATACGCCGCCCCTCGGTGGTGGAGGTTTTCGGCATCGCTCGGAGTAGTATCACAGCTGCAGCCAGGTTCTGGCCGACCCCACTGGAAGCCGGGGGCAGCCTTGGCCTGGTATCGTCAGCGATGCGGTGCTGGACGTCCTGGGTCAGATGACGTGCTTCTCCGGCCGGAGCCTGGCCTGCCCACTCCTGTCCGAGGTTCAGCCGAGGCTGCACAAGTGTTCCTGCTCCCTCGTCGAGCCTGACCTGCATCTCGCGGATTTGCTCGAGCTGTGTGTCCTGACCCCCCGCAGGGACTGGGACCACAGCTAGCTCCCAAGGGATGTCAACGCGAGGCGCAGGCCTAGAGGGATCACCGTTCTCCGGCATACCAAGATGGTTACCTTCGCCGAGACCCCCTAGATCGACGTGGAAACATTCACGACTTGGGCCACAATCCTCGTCACCGAGGCTGTGGCTACCATCGGAACAATCGGAGAGGCAGTAGTCACATGTGGTCATGAAGTCCCGCATGGCACTGGGGTTACCAAGCCCGGAGAAATCCCAACCAGAGTCGGGCTCGTCATCTTCCTCGGAACCTAAGGGCCCGTAGGTCGAGACGGCCGTCAGTCTGTCCCAAGGTGACCGCACATGGTACCCCGGAGGGTTTGGACATGCCTTTGCAAAAGCCTCCACCGAAGCGGGGTCGCTTGGTGGATCGAAGCTGAATCTGAAAGGCATGGGATGGGAAACGGACGGTACCTCTTGATCAACGGGTGGTGACGAAGCCGCGTCAGGGGCGGACTGCACCGTTGTCTCAGGTACGAGGGCGACGCTCAGCAAGCCCTTCGCGAGCGTGCTGGCATCATCCGTCAGCTCGATGTTGGCGTGTTGCGGGGAAACGACGCTCGTCTTCGTCTCCGACGCGAGGTCAACGCCCGGCGTGTCCCCCGCTGGGGCGCCGGTGCCGTCGTCTCGCTCGACAGCCGACGAGGTGTCGCCCCCTGCTTGGCCATGCCTGCCCCGCCTCCTCCTCCGTCGGCGGGGGAGGCGACGGGACAAAATTGAATGTTGCTCTTCTGCTACGTGGGGAAGACGTCGTCGATTCTGCCGCCGGCGGGCGGGCTGACGGCCGCCATTGTCGTCGTCGCGCGGCGGTAGGAGGAGTATCATGTCGTAGCTGCCATCGAGAGACATGAACTCGAGACTCCCGAAATGGAGCGTCGTCCCGTGTTGGAAAGGTTGCTGTGGACTACCCATATGGGGCTTGCCGGGAAGCTGTTCGTCAACACACAACAGGCCCCTACCTGGCGTGCCAACTATCGGCATTTTGACCCCGGGGGGTTCCTGGACCGACGAGTAAATTGTGGCTGCGTGCCCCAGCCCAGATGGGTCGGCGCGAGATGGGACACAAAGGGGGGAGAACAGCGAGGGGAAACCGCGGCCTTCGTGTTGTCCTGCGCCCAGGGCGGCTGGATGCGCTTGCAGTAGGGGGTTACAAGCGTTCGCGCGGGAGCGAGAGAGAGAGAGAGCGAGGGCCTTACGCGCCGGCCTATTCTCCCACGCAACCAACCTCTCCGTACGAGAGCCCTGGACCTTCCTTTTATAGACGTAAGGAGAGGGCCCAGGTGTACAATGAGGGGTGTAGCAATGTGCTAACGTGTCTAGCAGATAGGAGCTAGAGCCCTAAGTACATGTCGTCGTGGCAGTCGGAGAGGTTTTGGCATCCTGTTCATGTGATGTCGTGGCCGTCGGAGGAGCGCTGGAGCTCTGCGGAAGTATAGCTGTCGGGGCTGTCGGGTCCTTGCTGACGTCTCCTTGCTGACATAAGAGGCTGGGAGATGCCGCCGTCATGGAGCGTGCGGGGTGTCATCATTACTTGTTTACCGGGGCGAGCCGGATGGGACGTCGGTCTTGTTCCTCGTAGCCTGAGCTAGCTAGGGGTAGGGTAATGATGACCCTCCTAGCGACGTGGCTGGTCCGAACCCGAGTTGGGGTGAGGTGGCGATTCCTCCGAGGTCGAGGTTGAGTCCGAGCCCTGGGGTCGAGCGAGGCGGAGTCCATCGTCTTCCGGAGCCAAGGCCGAGTCCGAGCCCTGGGGGCGGGCGAGGCAGAGTCCGTTGTCTTCCGGAGCTGAGGCCGAGTCCGAGCCCTGGGGTCGGGCGAGGCGGAGTTCGTCGTCTTCCGAGGCCGAGGCCGAGTCCGAGCCCTGGGGTCGGGCGAGGCGGAGTTCGTCATCTTCCGGAGCCGAGGCTGAGTCTGAGCCCTGGGGTCGGGCGAGGCGGAGTTCGTCGTCTTCCGAAGCCGAGACGGGGGCCAAGCCCTAGGGTCGGGCGAGACGAAGCTTCCTATGTTGCTCGAGGCTGGACTTAGCCGCTGTCGACCTCACTCTAGCGAATGGCACGACAGTCAGAGCAGGGCAGGTGGCACTGTATTCCTGTCAGGTCGGTCAGTGGAGCGGCGAAGTGACTGCGGTCACTTCAGCTCTGTCGACCGAAGCACGCGTCAGGATAAGATGTTAGGCGATCCTTGCGTTAAATGCTCCTGCGATACGGTCGGTTGGCGTGGCGATCTGGCCAAGGTTGCTTCTCTGCGAAGACTAGGCCTCGGGCGAGCCGAAGGTGTGTTTCGTTGCTTGAGGGGGCCCTCGGGCGAGACGTGAATCCTCCGGGGTCGGCTGCCTTTGCCCGAGGCTGGGCTCGGGCGAGGCGAGATCGTGTCCCTTGAGTGGACCGAGCCTTGACCTTAATCACGCCCATCAGGCCTTTGCAGCTTTGTGCTGATGGGGGTTACCAGCTGAGATTAGGAGTCTTGGGGGTACCCCTAATTATGGTCCCCGACAAGTTTGGTGTACAGGTACCATCCGTAGGGGATGAGGACTACGATTCGGACGAAGTGGCCCAAATCCACCACTTCAACTCCCAAGCCACTACTATACTCCTCGCCTCTCTAAGTCGAGAGGAGTATAATAAGGTGCAAGGGTTGAAGAGCACAAAGGAAATTTGGGACGTGCTCAAGACCGCACACGAAGGAGACGAGGTGACAAAAATCACCAAGCGGGAAACGATCGAGGGGGAGCTCGGTCGGTTCATGCTTCACCATGGGGAGGATCCACAAGCGATGTACAATCGGTTGAAGACCTTAGTGAACCAAGTGCGCAACCTCGGGAGTACAAAATGGGATGACCATGAGATGGTCAAGGTTATTCTTAGATCCCTCGTTTTTCTTAACCCTACGCAAGTTCAATTAATTCGAGGTGATCCTAGATACAAGCTAATGTCTCCCGAGGAGGTTATAGGAAAATTTGTGAGCTTTGAGCTAATGATTAAAGGCTCAAAGAAAATCATCGAGCAAGGCACCTCCTCCATGCCCGAAGCACAACCCGTCGCATTCAAGGCAACGGAGGAGAAGAAGGAAGAGTCTACACCAAGTAGGCTCCCCATCGACGCCTCAAAGCTCGACAATGAGGAGATGGCTTTAATCATCAAAAGCTTTCGACAAATCCTCAAGCAAAGGAGGGGGAAGGACTACAAACCCTGCTCCAAGAAGGTTTGCTACAAGTGTGGTAAGCCCGGTCACTTTATAGCAAAATGTCCTATTTCTAGTGACAGTGACAGGGGCGACGACGAGAAGGGGAGAAGAAAGGAAAAGAAGAGGTACCACAAGAAGAAGGGCGGCGATGCCCATGTGTGCCGCGAATGGGACTCCGACGAGAGCTCCACCGACTCCTCCGACGAGGACGCCGCCAACATCGCCATCAACAAGGGACTTCTCTTCCCCAACGTCGGCCACAAGTGCCTTATGGCAAAGGATGGCAAAAGGAAGAAGGTTAAATCTACATCCTCCACTAAATATGCATCCTCTAGTGATGAAGATAATTCTAGTAATGAGGAGGATAATCTGCTTACTCTTTTTGCCAACCTTAACATGGAACAAAAAGAAAAGTTAAATGAATTGATTAGCGCTATTCATGATAAGGATGAACTCTTGGATAGCCAAGAGGACTTCCTAATTAAGGAAAATAAGAAACATGTTAAGGTTAAGAATGCTTATGCTCTAGAAAGAGAAAAATGTGAAAAATTATCTAGTGAGCTAAGCACTTGCCATGATGTTATTGCCAACCTTAGAAATGAAAATGCTAAATTAGTTGCTAAGGTTGATTCGAATGTTTGTGATGATTCATATGTCAACCTTAGAAATGATCATGATATTTCTATTGCTAAGATTGAAAAATTGAATGCCTCTCTTGCTAGCCTTAGAATTGAAAATGAAAAATTAATTGCTAAGGCTAAAGACTTAGATGTTTGCAATGCTTCTATTTCTGATCTTAGAAGTGAAAATGATATTTTACATGCTAAGATTGTTGAACTAAAAACTTGCAAACCCTCTACATCTACCATTGAGCATGTTTCTATTTGCACTAGATGTAGAGATGTTGATATTGATGCTATTCATGATCATATGGTCTTAATTAAACAACAAAATGATCATATAGCAAAATTAGATGCTAAAATTGCCGAGCATGAACTTGCAAATGAAAAATTTAAATTTGCTCGTAGTATGCTTTATAATGGGAGACGCCCTGGCATCAAGGATGGCATTGGCTTCCAAAAGGGAGACAATGTCAAACTTAATGCCCCTCCTAAAAAATTATCTAACTTTGTTAAGGGCAAGGCTCCCATGCCTCAGGATAACGAGGGTTACATTTTGTACCCTGCCGGTTATCCCGAGCATAAAATTAGGAGAATTCATTCTAGGAAGTCTCACTCTGGCCCTAATCATGCTTTTATGTATAAGGGTGAGACATCTAGCTCTAGGCAATCAACTCGTGCTAAATTGCCTAGAAAGAAAACTCCTAGTGCATCAAATGAACCTAGCATTTCATTTAAAACTTTTGATGCATCATATGTTTTGACTAACAAATCTGGCAAAGTAGTTGCCAAGTATGTTGGGGACAAACACAAGGGAGCAAAGACTTGTGTTTGGGTACCCAAAGTTCTTGTATCTAATGTCAAAGGACCCAAAACTGTTTGGGTACCTAAAGTCAAGAACTAAATTTGTTTTGTAGGTTTATGCATCCGGGGGCTCAAGTTGGATCATCGATAGCGGGTGCACAAACCACATGACAGGGGAGAAGAAGATGTTCTCCTCCTACGAGAAAAACCAAGATCCCCAACGAGCTATCACATTCGGGGATGGAAATCAAGGTTTGGTCAAAGGATTGGGTAAAATAGCTATATCTCCTGACCATTCTATTTCCAATGTTTTTCTTGTAGACTCTTTAGATTACAACTTGCTTTCTGTATCTCA
The DNA here is from genome assembly GCF_902167145.1 of Zea mays. Taxonomy (NCBI): domain Eukaryota; kingdom Viridiplantae; phylum Streptophyta; class Magnoliopsida; order Poales; family Poaceae; genus Zea; species Zea mays. Next base: position 78,229,424 of record NC_050105.1, read on the forward strand.
ATTATGTAAAATGGGTTACAGCTGTCTTTTCACGGATACAGGTGTTACTGTCTTTAGAAGAAGTGATGATTCAGTAGCTTTTAAGGGAGTGTTAGAGGGTCAGCTATACTTAGTTGACTTCGATAGAGCTGAACTCTACACTTGCTTAATTGCTAAGACTAACATGGGTTGGCTCTGGCATCGCCGACTAGCCCATGTTGGGATGAAGAATCTTCACAAGCTTCTAAAGGGAGAGCACATTTTGGGACTAACAAATGTGCATATTGAGAAAGACAGGATCTGTAGCGCATGCCAAGCAGGGAAGCAAGTTCGCGCTCATCATCCACATAAGAACATCTTAACGACCGACAGACCACTGGAGCTCCTCCACATGGACCTATTCGGCCCGATCGCTTACATAAGCATCGGCGGGAGTAAGTACTGTCTTGTTATTGTGGATGACTATTTTCGCTTCACTTGGGTGTTCTTTTTACAGGAAAAATCTCAAACCCAAGAGACTTTAAAGGGATTCTTGAGATGGGCTCAAAATGAGTTCGGCTTGAGGATCAAGAAAATAAGAAGCGATAATGGGACGGAGTTCAAGAATTCACAAATTGAAGGCTTCCTTGAGGAGGAGGGCATCAAGCATGAGTTCTCTTCTCCCTACACGCCACAACAAAATGGTATAGTGGAGAGGAAGAATAGAACTCTACTGGACATGGCAAGGACCATGCTTGATGAGTACAAGACATCGGATCGGTTTTGGGCCGAGGCGGTCAACACCGCTTGCTACGCCATCAACTGGTTGTATCTACACCGAATCCTCAAGAAGACATCTTACGAACTCCTAACCGGTAAAAAGCCCAATGTTTCATATTTTAGAGTCTTTGGTAGCAAATGTTTTATTCTTGTTAAAAGAGGTAGAAAATCAAAATTTGCTCCTAAGGCTGTAGAAGGCTTTTTACTAGGATATGATTCAAACACAAGGGCATATAGAGTATTTAACAAGTCCACTGGACTAGTTGAAGTTTCTTGTGACATTGTGTTTGATGAGACTAACGGCTCCCAAGTGGAGCAAGTTGATCTTGATGAATTAGATGATGAAGAGGCTCCATGCGTCGCACTAAGGAACATGTCCATTGGGGATGTGTGTCCTAAGATATCGGAAGAGCCCATTCAAGCACAAGATCAACCATCCTCCTCCATGCAAGCATCTCCACCAACTCAAGATGAGGATGAGGCTCAAGATAATGAAGAAGAAGATCAAGAAGATGAGCCACCTCAAGACGACGACAATGATCAAGGGGGAGATGCAAATAATCAAGACAAGGAGGATGAGCAAGTTGCAAGGCTGCCACACCCAAGAGTCCACCAAGCAATCCAACGAGATCACCCCGTCAACACCATCCTCGGCGATATTCATAAGGGGGTAACCACTAGATCTCGTGTTGCACATTTTTGTGAGCATTACTCTTTTGTTTCCTCTATTGAGCCACACAAGATGGAGGAAGCACTCCAAGATTCAGATTGGGTGATGGCGATGCAAGAGGAGCTCAACAACTTCACAAGGAATGAGGTATGGCATTTAGTTCCACGTCCTAACCAAAATGTTGTAGGAACCAAGTGGGTCTTCCACAACAAGCAAGATGAGCATGGTCTGGTGACAAGGAACAAAGCCCGACTTGTGGCCAAGGGATATTCACAAGTCGAAGGTTTGGATTTCGGTGAAACCTATGCACCCGTAGCTAGGCTTGAGTCAATTCACATTTTACTTGCCTATGCTACTTACCATGGCTTCAAGCTTTATCAAATGGACGTGAAGAGTGCCTTCCTCAACGGACCTATCAAGGAAGAGGTCTATGTTGAGCAACCTCCCGGCTTTGAAGATAGTGAGTATCCTAACCATGTCTATAGGCTCTCTAAGGCGCTTTATGGGCTCAAGCAAGCCCCAAGAGCATGGTATGAATGCCTAAGAGATTTCCTTATTGCTAATGGCTTCAAAGTCGGAAAGGCCGATCCTACTTTATTTACTAAAACTCTTGCAAATGATTTGTTTGTATGCCAAATTTATGTTGATGATATTATATTTGGGTCTAGTAACGAATCTACATGTGAGGAATTTAGTAGGATCATGACACAAAAATTCGAGATGTCTATGATGGGGGAGTTGCAGTATTTTCTAGGATTCCAAGTCAAGCAACTCCAAGAGGGCACCTTCATTAGCCAAACCAAGTACATTCAAGACATTCTAAACAAGTTTGGGATGAAGGACACCAAGCCCATCAAGACACCCATGGGAACTAATGGGCATCTCGACCTCGACACGGGAGGTAAATCCGTAGATCAAAAGGTATACCGGTCGATGATAGGTTCTTTACTCTATTTATGTGCTTCACGACCGGATATTATGCTTTCCGTATGCATGTGTGCAAGATTCCAAGCCAATCCTAAGGAAGCTCACCTTAGGGCCGTAAAACGAATCTTGAGATATTTAGTTTATACTCCTAAGTTTGGCCTTTGGTACCCTAGGGGATCCACATTTGATTTAATTGGTTATTCCGATGCTGATTGGGCAGGGTGCAAAATTTATCGAAAGAGCACATCAGGGACTTGCCAGTTCTTGGGAAGATCTCTGGTGTCTTGGGCTTCAAAGAAGCAAAATTCTGTGGCTCTTTCAACCGCCGAAGCCGAGTATATTGCCGCAGGCCATTGTTGCGCGCAATTGCTTTGGATGAGGCAAACCCTTAGGGACTATGGTTACAAATTAACCAAAGTTCCTCTTCTATGTGATAATGAGAGTGCAATCCGCATGGCGGATAATCCCGTTGAGCATAGCCGCACTAAACACATAGCCATTCGATATCATTTTCTAAGGGACCACCAACAAAAGGGGGATATCGAGATTGCATATGTTAGCACCAAAGAACAATTAGCCGATATCTTTACCAAGCCATTAGATGAACAAACTTTTACCAAACTTAGGCATGAGCTAAATATTCTTGATTCTAGAAACTTTTATTGATGTTTTGCACACATAACTCATATATATACCTTTGATCATCTCTTTCATGTGCTATGAATAATGTGTTCTTTCAAGTTCATTTCATGCTAAGTCATAGATTGAAAGGGAAAAGGAGTCTTCGGCGAAGACAAGGCTTCCACTCCGCTCCATCGACTCATTCATCCTTCGCCGTCGCTCCGCACAACTCTCCAACTTTGGTATAATCTTCACTCCTTTATTTTCGTCCAAAGGGGGAGAGAGTAGTTTAAAAAGGGCTTATATTTCACTCACATATCCGTTTTTGGCGATTCATGCCAAAGGGGGAGAGAGTATTAGCCCAAAGCAAAAGGACCGCACCACCACCAATTTCAAAAATATAGTCTTTTATTTGGTATGGAGTCTAATTGGTGAAGTTTTTTCAATTGGTATCTTATTTTGATACAATTTCAAATTCATATACCCTCTTCAAAATTAATATCTAAAACCCTCTTGAACACTAAGAGGAGGATTTCATTAAAGGGGAGTTTTGTTTAGTCAAAGGAAAAGCATTTGAAACAGGGGGAGAAAATTTCAAAACTTGAAAATGCTTCTCAAAATCTTATTCATTTACCTTTGACTATTTGCTAAAGAATTTTGAAAAAAAAAATTCCAAAACATTTTGCAAAACAAAACATGTGGTGCAAGCGTGGTCCAAAATGTTAATAAAAAGAAAAGACATCCATGCACATCTAGTAAGTAATATTTATTGGTTTCATTCCAAGCAACCCTTGCACTTACATTATGCAAACTAGTTCAATTCTGCACTTCTACATTTGCTTTGGTTTGTGTTGGCATCAATCACCAAAAAGGGGGAGATTGAAAGGGAAATAGGCTTACACCTTTTCCTAATTGATTTTGGTGGTTGAATTGCCCAACACAAATAATTGGACTAACTAGTTTGCTCTAGTCTATAAGTTCTACAGGTGCCAAAGATTCACAACAAGCCAATAAAAAGACCAAAGATGGGTTCAAATAAAGAGAGCTCAAGAAATTCCAATGGCACCCTGGTCTGGCGCACCGGACAGTGTCCGGTGCACCACCGGACAGTGTCCGGTGCACCAGGGAACCCGACGCTGAACTCCTCACCTTCAGAAAAATGGAGGCCGCTACGCTATAATTCACCGGACTGTCCGGTGTGCTAGCGGAGGAATGGCTACTTCAAGCGCAACGGTCGACTGCAACGCATTTAATGCGTGCCTGCGCGTGCAGAGGTCAGAGCACGCGCAGTTGGCGCACCGGACAGTCTACAGGAGATGTCCGGTGTACCACCGGACAGCCCAGAGGCCCACAAGTCAGAGCTCCAACGGTCGAACCCCAACGGCTGGCTGACGTGGCTGGCGCACCGGACAGTGTCCGGTGGCGCACCGGACTGTCCGGTGCGCCATGCGACAGCAGACTTCCAACGGCCACATTTTGGTGGTTGGGGCTATAAATACCCCAACCACCCCACATTCAATTGCATCCAAGTTTCCAACATTCTACACATTACAAGAGCTATAGCATTCAATACAAGACACACCAAAGAGATCAAATCCTCTCCCAAGTCTCTAGTTCAATTCCAATCAATAGTGACTAGTGAGAGAGTGACTTGTGTTCATTTGAGCTCTTGAGCTTGGATTGCTTCTTTTCTTTCTCATTCTTCTTGTGACCAAACTCAATTGTAACCAAGGCAAGGGACACCAATTGTGTGGTGGTCCTTGCGGGGACTTAGTGTCCCGTGTGATTGAGAAGAGAAGCTCACTCGGTCTAAGTGACCGTTTGAGAGGGAAGGGTTGAAAGAGACCCGGTCTTTGTGACCACCTCAATGGGGAGTAGGTTTGCAAGAACCGAACCTCGGTAAAACAAATCCTTGTGTCTCATTCTTTATTTGCTTGCGATTTGTTTTCACCCTCTCTCTCGGATCGCTTATATTTCTAATGCTAACCCGGCTTGTAGTTGTGATTAACTTTGTAAATTTCAGTTTCACCCTATTCACCCCCCTCTAGGCGACTTTCAATCGGGTTTGGTTGAAGTCTCTAGCGACATTGTATTTGATGAAACTAATGGCTCTCCAAGAGAGCAAGTTGATCTTGATGATGTAGATGAAGATGATGTTCCACCTGCCACAATACGCACGATGGCGATGGGTGATGTGCGACCACAGGAACAACAAGAGCAAGATCAACCTTCTTCCTCAACAACGGTGCACCCCCAACTCAAGATGATGAACATGTTCCTCAAGAGGAGGCGTGTGATCAAGGGGGAGCACAAGAAGACCAAGTTATGGAGGAAGAAGCACCACAGGCCCCTCCAACTCAAGTCCGAGCGACGATTCAAAGGAATCATCCCATCGACCAGATTTTGGGTGACATAAGCAAGGGAGTAACTACTCGCTCAAGATTAGCTAACTTTTGTGAGCATTACTTGTTTGTCTCTTCTATTGAGCCTTTCAGGGTAGAAGAGGCCTTGCAAGATCCGGATTGGGTGTTGGCCATGCAGGAAGAGCTCAACAACTTCAAGAGGAATGCAGTTTGGAGCCTGGTGCCACGTCCAAAGCAAAACGTTGTGGGAACCAAGTGGGTGTTCCGCAACAATAAAGATGAGCATGGAGTGGTGACATGAAACAAGGCTCGACTTGTGGCAAAAGGTTATGCCCAAGTCGCAGGTTTGGATTTCGAGGAGACTTTTGGTCCTGTGGCTAGGCTAGAGTCTATTCGCATTCTATTAGCCTATGCCACTCACCACTCTTTCAGGTTGTTCCAAATGGATGTGAAGAGCGCTTTCCTCAATGGGCCAATCAAGGAGGAGGTGTACGTGGAGCAACCCCCTGGCTTTGAGGATGAACGGTACCCCGACCATGTGTGTAAGCTCTCTAAGGCGCTCTATGGACTTAAGCAAGCCCCAAGAGCATGGTATGAATGCCTTAGAGACTCCGATTATGCTGGATGCAAGGTTGATAGGAAGAGTACATCAGGGACGTGCCAATTCCTAGGAAGGTCCCTGGTGTCGTGGAGCTCAAAGAAACAAACTCCCGTTGCCCTATCCACCGCTGAGGCCGAGTATGTTGCCGCAGGACTGAAAGGGAAATGTGCCCTTAGGCCATTTCTAAAGTGTTTTGGTGATTAAGTGCCCAACACATATTCTCTAAGTGTTAAACTGTGCCAAAGATTTAAGAAGTGCAAATCATGCAACAAGGTACGTTTCTAGACTTAGTACATTGATTTGCGTACTAATGTATTGTGTCTAAGTGCTAGTCTAGGTGCACCAGACTGTCCGATGGTGCACCGGACAGTGTCCGGTGTGCCAGACAAGTCTCGATGAACAGGCCACTCTCGGGACTCGACGGCGGCGTACGACTATAAATCAACGGACTGTCTGGTGGTGCACTGGACTGTCCGGTGAGTGGTCCGCGGTGAAGTCGTCGCTCTCGGGAAACGTTCAACGGCGTACGGCTATAAATCACCGGACTGTCCGGTGGTGCACCGGACTGTCCGGTGAGTGGTCCGCGGTGAAGTCGTTGCTCTCGGGAAACGTTCAACGACGTACGGCTATAAATCACCGGACTGTCCGGTGGTGCACCGGACTGTCCGGTGAGTGGTCCGCGGCAAAGTCGTCGCTCTCGGGAAACGTTCAACGGCGTACGGCTATAAATCACCGAACTGTCCGGTGAGCCAACGGTCGACTACGCCAACGGTCGGCCGCGCAATCTTCGCGCGACACATGGATGCGCCAACAGTCGGCAGGGGGCACCAGACTGTCTGGTGTGCACCAGACAGTGTCCGGTGTGCCAACTGCCACGATTCTGCAATAGTCGGATGCGCCAGAAAAGGAAGGAGATCGCGCACCGAACAACTACAGGGACTGTCCAGTGGCACACCGGACTGTCCGGTGCGCCACTCGACAGAAGGCAAGATTAGCCTTCCAAGAATGCCTCCAACGGCTCCTAGCTGCCTTGGGGCTATAAAAGGGACCCCTAGGCGCATGGAGGAGTCACCCAAGCATACTTTAAGCATTCTAAGTCTTCCGCACTCCGTCTCCGCGCACTTGATCGACTGTGTTAGTGATTTGAGCTCCGTTCTAGTTGTGAACTTGTTGTGTTTCATTTTGAGCTCAAGTCTTGGCTTGTGTGCGTGTGTATTGCTGCGGATTTGTGTGTGTTGCCTCCCATCCTTACTCTAGTGCTTTCACTGTGATCTTTGTTGTAAGGGCGAGAGACTCCAACTTGTGGAGATTCCTCGGAAACGGGAAAAAGAGAAAAGCAAGAAAAGTCGTGGTATTCAAGTTGATCATTATATCACTTGAAAGGGGTTGAGTGCAACCCTAGTCCATTGGGACGCCACAACGTGGAGGTAGGCGAGTGTTATACTTGGCCGAACCACGGGATAACCACTTTGTCTCTTGTGTTGTCTTTCTGTGTGATTATTGTGATTCGCAAGAGCTCGCTCTATAGCCACTTGGTTTTATCGTACTAACACTTAACCAAGTTTTGTGGCTATTAGTTGTTGAATTTTTACAGGATCACCTATTCACCCCCCTCTAGGTGCTCTCAATTGGTATCAGAGCCGTTCTCTTCACGAAAGGGACTAATCGCCCGAAGAGATGGATCCTAAGGGAAAGGGGATGGTGGTCAATGATAAGGAAAAGGAGTCCATCTTCAACGAGCCAAGGGACGACAAGCCCACTGACTCTAGCTCAAGCCATAAGAATAAGGACGGGAAAAGAAGAGACGCATCAAGAAGATCGTCTACTACGACAGCGACGAGTCTTCTTCTTCCCCAAGAGACGACGACGACGAGAAAAAGAAACCGGTTAATTCAAAATTTTCATTTGACTATTCTCGTATTCCGTATAATTCCAATGCTCATTTGCTTTCTATTCCTCTTGGTAAACCTCCACACTTTGATGGAGAGGACTACGCTTTTTGGAGTCACAAAATGCGTAGTCACTTATTTTCTCTCCATCCTAGTATATGGGAGATAGTTGAAAATGGAATGCAATTTGATAGTACGGATAACCCTTTATTCATTAACGAACAAATTCATAAGAATGCACAAGCTACCACTATTTTGTTAGCATCGTTGTGCAGGGATGAATACAACAAGGTGAGCGGCTTGGACAACGCCAAGCAAATATGGGACACCCTCAAGATATTGCATGAGGGGAACGACGCCACCATGATCACCAAAATGGAGTTGGTGGAAGGCGAGCTAGGAAGGTTTGCCATGATCAGGGGAGAGGAGCCAACTCAGACGTACAACAGGCTCAAGACCCTGGTCAACAAGATCAGGAGCTATGGAAGCACGAGATGGACGGACCACGACGTTGTCCGACTTATGCTCAGGTCCTTTATTGTTATTGACCCTCATCTTGTGAACCTAATCCGTGAGAATCCCAGGTACACAAAGATGACACCTGAGGAGATACTCGGAAAGTTTGTGAGTGGGCGTATGATGGTCAAGGAAGCAAGATATGTTGATGATGCATTGAACGGTCCAATGCCCATCTATGAGCCCCAGCCCGTTGCACTCAAGGCAACAAGCAGCAGCAGGGAGGCGCTACCTAGCAAGGTGGCACAAGTTGAGGCTACCGAGCTAAATGAAGATGAAATGGCCCTCATCATCAAACGCTTCAAGACCGCCCTAAAAGGACGCAAGGAGCATCCCAACAAGAGCAAGGCAAAGGGAAAGCGCTCCTGTTTTAAATGCGGTAAGACTGATCATTTTATAGCAAATTGTCCCGATAATACTAATGACCAGGAACAAGAAAAGAGTGGGAAGAAGGAGAAGAAGAAGGCCTACAAGAAGGCGAAGGGCGAGGCGCACCTCGGCAAAGAATGGGATTCGGATTGCTCTTCTTCCGACTCTGACGATGAAGGACCCGTCGCCTCGGCCTTCAACAAGTCGTCTCTCTTCCCCAATAAGCGCCATACTTGCCTCATGGCAAAGGAGAAAAAGGTAAGCGCTCGAGATACCCCTAAGTATACTACTTCAAGTGATGATGACTCTAGTGATGATGAAGTAGATTACACAAGCTTATTCAAAGGTTTAGATAGAACTAAAGTAGATAAAATCAATGAATTGATTGATGCTTTAAATGAAAAGAATAGACTCTTAGAAAAGCAAGAAGATATTTTGTATGAAGAACATGATAAGTTTATTAGTGTACAAAAATCTCTTGCTTTAGAGATTAAGAGGAATGAAATGTTGTCTTCTAAATTATCTGCTTGTCATGAAACTGTGTCTAGCTTAAAGAGTATTAATGATGATTTAAATGCTAAGCTAGAAGTAGTTAATAAATCTAGTTCTTGTGTAGAGCATGTTGTCATTTGTAATAGGTGTAAGGATTTTGATGTTGATGCATGTGTTGAACACCTTACTTCTATTACAAAATTAAATGGTGAAGTGGCAAGTCTTAATGCCCAACTTAAGACTTGCAAAAATGACTTTGATAAGTTAAAATTTGCTAGGGATGCCTACACCATTGGTAGACATCCCTCAATTAAGGATGGACTTGGCTTTCGGAAGGAAGGCAAGAACTTAACAAGCCAAAGGGCTCCCATTCCCAACAAGGAGAAAGGGAAGGCCCTTATGGCTAGTTGCAATCAAAAGAATCATGCTTTCATGTACAATGATAGAAAATTTTCTAGAAATTCTCATTATAATATGAGTTATAATGCTTTTGACTCACATGCCATGATTGCTTCAAGTTCTAATTTTAATGGTAGGCCTAGGAGAAATTTTGTGTCTCATGCTCCTAGGAAAGTGTGTAATAAACTTACCACTGTCTTTCATGCTTGCAACACTACGTTTGTACTTTCATGTAAAAATGAAAAAGTGGTTGCTAGAAAATTGGGGTCCAATGCAAGGGAGACAAGACTTGTATTTGGGTCCCAAAGGCTATTGTAACTAACCTTGTAGGAGCCAACAAGAGTTGGGTACCTAAAGCCCAAGCCAAATTTGCCTTGCAGGTTTATGCATCCGGGGGCTCAAGCTGGATTGTCGACAACGGAAGCACAAACCACATGATGGGGGAGAAGAAGATGTTCACCTCCTATGTCAAGAACAAAGATTCCCAAGATTTGATCATCTTTGGAGATGGGAACCAAGGCAAGGTTAAAGGACTAGGAAAGATAGCCATTTCATCCGAGCATTCCATATCTAATGTGTTCTTAGTTGAATCGTTCGGGTACAGTTTATTATCTGTCAGTCAACTATGTAATATGGGTTACAATTGTCTATTTACCAATGTAGATGTGTCTGTCTTTAGAAGGAGTGATGGTTCATTAGCTTTTAAGGGTGTACTAGACGACAAACTCTACTTAGTTGATTTTTCGAAAGAGGAGGCAGATCTAGATGCATGCTTAATTGCTAAGACTAGCATTGGGCTGGCTGTGGCATCGTCGTCTAGCACATGTTGGAATGAAGAACCTTCATAAACTTCTAAAGGGAGAACATGTGCTAGGTCTAACCAATGTATTTTTCGAAAAAGATAGACCTTGTGTAGCTTGTCAAGCAGGCAAACAAGTGGGAAGCACTCATCACAGCAAGAATGTGATGACTACATCAATACCTCTGGAGCTACTTCACATGGACCTCTTCGGACCCGTTGCCTACCTCAGCATCGGGGGAAGTAAGTATGGTCTTGTTATAGTTGATGATTTTTCTCGCTTCACTTGGGTATTCTTTTTGCAGGATAAATCAGAAAGCCAAGGGACCCTAAAGCGCTTTCTAAGGAGATCTCAAAACGAATTTGAGCTCAAGGTGAAAAAGATAAGAAGCGACAACGGGTCCAAGTTCAAGAACTTATAAGTGGAGGAGTACCTTGAGGAGGAAGGAATCAAGCACAAGTTCTCCGCTCCCTACACACCACAACAAAATGGTGTGGTAGAGAGGAAGAACAGGACGCTTATTGACATGGCGAGGACGATGCTTGGAGAATTCAAGACACCCGGGCGGTTTTGGTCGGAAGCTGTGAACACAGCTTGCCACGCCATAAACCGAGTCTACCTTCATCGCCTCCTCAAGAAGACCTCGTATGAACTTCTAACCGGTAACAAACCCAACGTTTCATACTTTCGTGTATTTGGGAGTAAATGTTACATTCTAGTAAAGAAAGGTAGAAATTCCAAATTTGCTCCCAAAGTTGTAGAAGGGTTTTTGCTAGGTTATGACTCAAATACAAAGGCGTATAGAGTCTTCAACAAATCATCGGGTTTGGTTGAAGTCTCTAGCGACGTTGTATTTGATGAAACTAATGGCTCTCCAAGAGAGCAAGTTGATCTTGATGATGTAGATGAAGATGATGTTCCAACGGACGCAATTCGCACCATGGCGATTGGAGATGTGCGACCACAGGAACACCAAGAGCAAGATCAACCTTCTCCCTCAACAATGGTGCAACCCCAACTCAAGATGATGAACAGGTTCCTCAAGAGGAGGTGTGTGATCAAGGGGGAGCACAAGAAGACCAAGTTATGGAGGAAGAAGCACCACGGGCCCCTCCAACTCAAGTCTGAGCGACGATTCAAAGGAATCATCCCGTCGACCAGATTCTGGGTGATATAAGCAAGGGAGTAACTACTCGCTCAAGACTAGCTAACTTTTGTGAGCATTACTCGTTTGTCTCTTCTATTGAGCCTTTCAGGGTAGAAGAGGCCTTGCTAGATCCGGACTGGGTGTTGGCCATGCAGGAAGAGCTCAACAACTTCAAGCGAAATGAAGTTTGGACCCTGGTGCCATGTCCCAAGCAAAACGTTGTGGGAACCAAGTGGGTGTTCCGCAACAAGCAAGACGAGCACGGGGTGGTGACACGAAACAAGGCTCGACTTGTGGCAAAAGGTTATGCCCAAGTCGCAGGTTTGGATTTCGAGGAGACTTTTGGTCCTATGGCTAGGCTAGAGTCAATTCGCATTCTATTAGCCTATGCTGCTCACCACTCTTTCAGGTTGTTCCAAATGGATGTGAAGAGCGCTTTCCTCAACGGGCCAATCAAGGAGGAGGTGTACGTGGAGCAACCCCCTGGCTTTGAGGATGAACGGTACCCCGACCATGTGTGTAAGCTCTCTAAGGCGCTCTATGGACTTAAGCAAGCCCCAAGAGCATGGTATGAATGCCTTAGAGATTTCCTAATTGCTAATGCTTTCAAGGTTGGGAAAGCTGATCCAACTCTTTTCACTAAGACTTGTGATGGTGACCTATTTGTGTGCCAAATTTATGTCGATGACATAATATTTGGTTCTACTAACCAAAAGTCTTGTGAGGAGTTTAGCAGGGTGATGACACAGAAATTTGAGATGTCGATGATGGGCGAGTTGAACTACTTCCTTGGGTTCCAAGTGAAGCAACTCAAGGACGACACCTTCATCTCCCAAACGAAGTACACGCAAGACCTACTCAAGCGGTTCGGGATGAAGGACGCCAAGCCCGCGAAGACACCAATGGGAACCAACGGACATGTCGACCTCAACAAAGGAGGTAAGTCCGTCGATCAAAAGGCATACCGGTCTATGATAGGTTCCTTGCTTTATTTATGTGCTAGTAGACCGGATATTATGCTTAGCGTGTGCATGTGTGCTAGATATCAATCCGACCCAAGGGAATGTCACCTTGTGGCCGTTAAGCGGATTCTTAGATATTTAGTTGCTATGCCTTGCTTCGGGATCTGGTATCCAAAGGGGTCTACCTTTGACTTGATTGGATATTCAGACTCCGATTATGTCGGGTGCAAGGTTGATAGGAAGAGTACATCAGGGACGTGCCAATTCTTAGGAAGGTCCCTGGTGTCGTGGAGCTCAAAGAAACAACCTTCCGTTGCCCTATCCACCGCTGTGGCCGAGTATGTTGCCGCAGGACAGTGTTGCTCTCGGGAAACATTCAACGACGTACGGCTATAAATCACCGGACTGTCCGGTGGTGCACCGGATTGTCCGGTGAGCCAACGGTCGACGGCGCCAATGGTCGGCCGCGCAATCTTCGCGCGACGTGTGGACGCGCCAACAGTTGGCAGGGGGCACTGGACTGTCTGGTGTGCACCGGACAGTGTCCGGTGTGCCAATTGCCACGATTCTGCAATGGTCGGATGCGCTAGAAAAGGAAGGAGATCACGCAACGGACAGCTACAGGGACTGTCCGGTGGCACACCAGACTGTCTGGTGCGCCACCCAACAGAAGGCAAGATTAGCCTTCCAAGAATTCCTCCAACGGCTCCTAGCTGCCTTGGGGCTATAAAAGGGACCCCTAGGCGCATGGAGGAGTCACCCAAGCATACTTTAAGCATTCTAAGTCTTCCACACTCCGTCTCCGCGCACTTGATCGACTGTGTTAGTGATTTGAGCTCCGTTCTAGTTGTGAACTCGTTGTGTTTCATTTTGAGCTCAAGTCTTGGCTTGTGTGCGTGTGTATTGCTGCGGATTTGTGTGTGTTGCTTCCCATCCTTACTCTAGTGCTTTCACTGTGATCTTTGTTGTAAGGGCGAGAGACTCCAACTTGTGGAGATTCCTCGCAAACGGGAAAAGAGAAAAGCAAGAAAAGTCGTGGTATTCAAGTTGATCATTGGATCACTTGAAAGGGGTTGAGTGCAACCCTCGTCCATTGGGACGCCACAACATGGAGGTAGGCGAGTGTTATACTTGGCCGAACCACGAGATAACCACTGTGTCTCTTGTGTTGTCTTTCTGTGTGATTATTGTGATTCGCAAGAGCTCGCTCTATAGCCACTTGGTTTTATCGTACTAACACTTAATCAAGTTTTGTGGCTATTAGTTGTTGAATTTTTACAGGATCAACTATTCACCCCTCCCCTCTAGGTGTTCTCAAGGACAGTGTTGCACACAACTACTTTGGATGAGGCAAACCCTCCGGGACTTTGGCTACAATCTGAGCAAAGTCCCACTCCTATGTGACAATGAGAGTGCAATCCGCATGGCGGATAATCCTGTTGAACACAGCCGCACTAAGCACATAGACATCCGTCATCACTTCCTGAGAGACCACCAGCAAAAGGGGGATATCGAGGTGTACCATATTAACACCGAGAACCAGGTAGCCGATATCTTCACCAAGCCTTTAGATGAGAAAAGGTTTTGCAGGTTGCGTAGTGAGCTAAATGTCTTAGATTCGCGTAACTTGCATTGATCTATAGCATACATGTGTTTTATGCCTTTGATCATGTTAATTTATGCATTTCAATCTATTTTTTGTTCATTTGTGGTGCTCAAGTTGTACACATGATCCCCGGACCTCACAAGTCCATTTGCAAGTGATGCACTTATTTAGGGGGATACATGCTACAACTTGACCCTTTGAGACTAACCTTTGTGTTTGAGTTTACTTGATTTAGTCTCAAAAGTGAATTGAAAGGGAAAGGTGAACTTGGACCATGCAAAGACTTCCACTGCACTCCGGTATTAACCCCAAGTTCATATCTATGCTCTTATTGCCTTTTTGCTCTTAATTGACAATTTTGGTGAGGCAATGGGGTTAAAGGGCCAAGAATGATCCCGTTTTGGTGCTTAATGCCAAAGGGGGAGAAATTAAGGCCAAAGTAAATGGATTAGCTACCACTTGTGAAATTTCAAAAAGAGTAGAGTTAGAACTTTTTGATTTATCCAAAACACTCTTATTGCAAGATTTGGTCTCTTGTGAGGAGAATTTATGATTATGGGAAAAAGGGGGAGTTTTTGGATCTTGATCAATTTCACTCTTGGAATATCTCTCTTTATGCCTAAACAAGTGTGTTTGACTTAGAGATAGGAAAATGAATTTGATTTGCAAAAACAAACCAACTGGTGGCGGAGTATGATCCAAATATGCCAAATTAGAGTCAAAAACAATTTGGTTCTCTTTTGCATTGATATTGCACTTCTTTTGGTTGCTTTTGGATGTGTTGGCATAAATCACCAAAAAGGGGGAGATTGAAAGGGAAATGTGCCCTTGGGCCATTTCTAAAGTGTTTTGGTGATTAAGTGCCCAACACATATTCTCTAAGTGTTAATTTGTGCCAAAGATTGAAAAAGTGCAAATCATGTAACAAGGTACGTTTCTAGACTTAGTACATTGATTTGGGTACTAATGTATTGTGTCTAAGTGCTAGAAACAGGAGAAAATAGATTGGAAAAGAGTTGGCCTGCTCGGTCTGGGTGCACCGAACTGTCCGGTGGTGCACCGGACAGTGTCCGGTGCACCAGGCCAGTCTCGGTGAACAGGCCGCTCTCGGGACTCAACGGCGGCGTACGGCTATAATTCACCGGACTGTCCGGTGGTGCACCAGACTGTCCGGTGAGTCGCCCGCGGCGAAGTCGTCGCTCTCGAGAAAAGTTTAACGGCGTACAACTAAAATTCACCGGACTGTCGGTGAGCAAACGGTCGACTGTGCAACGATCGGCAGCGAAATCGACGGGCGACGCGTGGCCCGCTCCAACGGTCGGCAGGGGGCACTGGACAGTGTCCGGTGCGTCAACTGTCGTGAATCTGCAACGGTCGACTGCGCCAAAATAGGAAGGAGATCCGCACCGGACATGCTACAGTGGCTGTCCGATGGCGCACCGGACTGTCCGGTGCGCCACCCGACAGAAGGCAAGATTAGCCTTCCAAGATTGCCTCCAACGGCTCCTAGCTGCCTTGAGGCTATAAAAGGGACCCCTAGGCGCATGGAGGAGTGACCTAAGCACACTCTAAGCATTCCAAGACTTCTAGTCCTCACTTTCACGCAATCGTTCACCGTTCTTGAGATTGGAGCACTTTTCGAGTTGTAAACTCCCCGTGCATATTTTGTGTGCTCATCTTCTCACTTGTGTGCGTGTTTGTGGTGTGGATTTAACTCTAGTGTGCATTGCTCTTCCCTACCTTACTTCCATGCTTCTTTGTGATCATCAATTGTAATGGCGAGAGGCTCCAAGTTGTGGAGATTCCTCGCAAACGGGAGAAAGTCTAAGAAAGAACATCGTGGTATTCAAGTTGATCATTGGATCACTTGAAAGGGGTTGATTGCAACCCTCGTCCGTCCGGACGCCACAACGTGGAAGTAGGCAAGTGTTATACTTGGCCGAACCACGGGATAAACTCGCGTGTCTCTTGTGATTTCTTGTGTGTTCGGAAGAGCTCGCTACTTAGCCGTACTAACACTTAACCAAGTTTTGTGGCTATTTAGTGTTGATTTTTATAGGATCACCTATTCACCCCCCTCTAGGTGCTCTCAGGAGGTGTTGCTGGAGTATGGATCGTTTCTCAGACTGGTCTACTATGTGGTAGTTTTTAGTTGAGGGAGCTCTGTGCTACACCTTGTCCTAAAACCTTAGTGGATTATCTTCATACTAGTGGATCTTGTAAAGGCTTCGTAGTGAACCATGTCATGCTTCCCTGAAAAAGGTGCATGGGAGTCATGGCCTCTGGCAAATGAGAAACATGGCTTGTGGGTAAAGATGTATAACCTCTACAGAGTGTAAAACTGATATATTAGTCGTGCTCACGGTCAAGAGTGACTTGGATCCTCACATAATTAATCTATTGGAAGTAAAATAAATGAATTTACAGGTGGTTTATTGTTGGTATTTTAGTTATGATCTTTTTATTTAATTGTGATTGTATCAACTTGTACTTAGTAATCGCTAATAAAATTTTGACCAACTTAATTAAAATACAGAATGTTATAGCCTTAGCCTTATTCTTGATTAGACTTATACTAAATTATTCTTACACACTTGCTAAGTACCAACCATAAGTGTACTCATTCTTGCTGAATTTGCTGCTCAGACCAAGGTCAACAGGAGGAAAAACTATGAAGATTCCAAGGACCTATAGGCTGTAATACCCAAATTGTAAACATTATGAAGAGAGTTGATCTCCTTAATTGTTTTGCCATCCACTCATTACAACATGAGAACATCCTATTTAAGTAAACAAATAACTAATCAAAATACTCTATGCATCATGTTGGAGTTTTTGTTTGCTTGTGCATTTAATTATAATATTATTATTAATAAGGACACATTAATGAGGAGAATTAGGGATTAAATCTAATTTAAATCATAGGATTTGGAAATAAAATTGAAGAGAAAAGAGAAGTGAGAAAAGAAAACCTTAGATGCAAAATAAAGGAAAATATATAAATAAAGATATTACTTCATACTGACATTTTGATGTAAGTGTTTAGTATAAAGTGCAAAATTCACAACAAAGGTTGGGATTCAAATTTGAAATTTAAAAATAAAAGGGAAAGAAAGCAAAGAAAAAAAGAAAAGAAAAAGAAAAGAGAATTCTCCTGCACTGGGCCTTAACCCTGCGCGCGACCCATTTCCTGTGCTTGTCCGCGGCCCACTCGGCCCAGCCGGACCGCCGGCATAAAGGAGCGCCGATACCTGGTCCCCACTTGTCATCCACACGTGCTCACGCTCGCCTCGTGACTCGCTGTCACGTGGGTCCCCTTGTCAGTGCTTGTAACACCACGTGCGGAGCTCTTCCTCTAGTTGTGGGACCCACTTGGTCAGCGACTGCTGCTCCTGTTGGGGACTTGTTCTCAAATGCTATGAGTTAAGAACAAGGCAACACAAAAACGTTAAATGTTAAAGTCCTTCGTCCTTCGAGGCATTATTTCCCTTAGGATATAATGATCTTCGGACGAAGGTTATGAAGGACATACCTTCATCGATGCAGCATATAATAATGAAGAAAGAATCATATAAAATGTAAAAGATAATATAAACAATTATATATCAACTCATTTCTATTTTATTACTATAGAAAAATAGAAATGATATCAGATTACAAATGTACCTTCGGCTCGAAAGAAGGAAAAAGTACAAGCGTGACGCAAAAGCAGGATAACAAGCCAGCGTGAACAGTACAGGGGTACTATTCATCTATTTATAGGCACAGGGCGCAACCTATGAAATATTACAATCATGCCCTTTACAAAAGATTACAACTGTGACATAGACCCTCATGGACTAAACAGTCATTTCATCTTTAAGTCTGTTTCACCCTTCGTCTTGAGACATTTCATAATGCCGAAGCTTCATGAGTGATAGCTTCGGCGTTGCTTTTAGGAGGACCTTCGGCGATGAAGCATGCCCCCAACAGTAGCCCCTTCGCGGTGCTAGATCGTTTATCGTAACGAGCTTGATCCGTGAAAAAATCTCTTAGGCTTTAGGAAGCCGAAGGTCCAAAAAAACACCTTCCCAGGCTCGTTGCTGAGAAACGATATAAATTCTCCAAGCGCGAAAGGATCCCACCACGCAGCGGGTACACGCGTCCTGGCGATTCACCTTCTCGGGCTTTGTGGTCCACTACTTAGTGGGTGCGGGCGACTGTTCGTCCAGTGCGGAGGACTTGTCGATTCACCCTCCCACCTGCAGTGCTATATAAACAGACGGGTAGATGTGAAGTTACCACAACATTCATTGCTATTGCACTGTTTTGCTGCCGAAAAATTAAACATAGCCGAAGCTTGTTCATCGGGCTCAAACGAAGCACCGCTTTTGGTTCTGCTTTGTCACAAGAGGAAGAGCTTCGGGAGAATAAAAAAAGTCAGCAACTTCACACGAAATTGTAAGGAATTCGTCATCAAATGGCAAGAGTACGCTCTACTGCCAGGGTTGGTCGCGAGGGAGATGAGGCCGAAGCTGCTGAGACCGCTCCGATTTCTGAAGTGATGAAGCGGTCAGGGCTGGTAGTACCGGAGGAAGCTTCCGACAATGTTGCACCTGCTGCTAAAACTGAGCAGGTCGATGCTAGAGAAGATGAATATGAAGACAAGTACGGTGCTACGCCATCTAAGCTGAGCCACCTGGAATTTGGGAAGTCTAGTATTACTGAAGGTGATGTGCCTAAGTTGCTGAAGCTAGGCTATTTCAGTGAAGCCAAAAAGAAGCTGATTCGTTTCGGCGGGGAGCAAATTACCCCGAAGCCAGAAAAAGATGAAGTGGTGGTTTTTAAAAGCTTCTTCAAGGCAGGATTGAGATTTCCTATGATATGATCGCAAATGTTTTAGAGAGGTTCGGGATTTATCTCCACCAGCTAACTCCTAATGCCATCGTTAGGCTTAGTATCTATATCTGGGCTCTCCGGAGCCAGGAGGCAGAACCGCTTGCCGAAGGATTCTGCCGGGCACACGAGCTCCATTATCAGACCAAAGCTAGAGAAGATGGTCTGCATGATAACTTCGGCTGTTATAATTTTGCTTACCGCAAAGATGCAAAGTATCCAGTCATCAGCTATCGTACCAAATGGCCGGCTGGCTGGAAGACCGAATGGTTTTATGTCAAAGTAGATGAGAAGAAGGAGAAGCTGATTCAAAGCCCTTTGAGTTTAATCTTCGGAGAGACTAGGCCCCAGTGCGACATGAATCCAGATAGTCCATGCCAAATTGCAGTTAGCGAATTTCGGGTTATTGCGGAGCATATTGGCACTAGGGATCTGGTGCAAGAATTCTTAGCCTTCAGAGTATTTCCAACTTTGAAGGAATGGGACATGCCAAAGCTAAAAGGGGAGAAGAAGAAGAAAGAGCTTGTTCGGCTACCTTACTATTATAAATTCAAGAAGCATTTCAAAGAACCTTGCCAGGAATGGTTGGATACTATCGAAGTTATGTGCAACAAAATCCTTGGCAACTATTCTAAAAAAGAAGATCAGTTAATGACTGCGGCGTTCGGCACTCGTTCGAAGCGAAGATTGAACCGAGTGATGGATGCCTTGAATTTCGATTATCCTGATTATGAGAGACTGGATAAAGGTGCCGAAGGGCAAAAAAGAAAAAGAGTTGCCAGCGTCCTTGATAAGGAAGCTGCTAAGTTAGTGAAAAAGGACGAAGAAGTTTTGAAGAAGAGAAAGTTAAGCCCTGAGCCAAAGGCAGCTGCTTCAAAGAAGAGGAAAGCTACGGCTCCAAAACAGAAAACAGCTGATACAGAGGAAGAAGCTCCTGCAACACCTCCTGGTGCCAATGTGGAAGAAATTTTACAGGTAATGACTGAATCCTTGCCTACCAAGCTTAGTCCGCTAGGGCCGCATTTGACAAAGCTTTTTCAGAAGGAAAAGGAGCCTTCGTCAGTGGAGAAACCTGCTGGGCAGAAAAAACGAAGGATTATTCAGGTGGCCGAAGTCATTCAGCAGACACCTCCGCAGGCGTCGGTGCCGAAGATACCAGTTATTGTTAGCACTGCTGCCTCCGAAGCCACAGCAACCGAAGCTGAAGGTGCCGAAGCTGAAGATCCCGAAGCTGAAGGTGCCAAAGATGTGAATCTGGAGGCCGCACTTGCTGAAATTGATACCATGCTTCTGGGTGCGATCGCAGAAGAAACTGCCGCAGCTGCTGAAAAAGGAAAAGGTAAAGCCGAAGACATTTCCGAAGAGGAGGAGTTTAATTTTCAAGATATACTTGGGCAAGAGTTATCAAAAGATGAAAAAGAAGAACTGAAGAAATATGCTATATCTTGTGGATACAAACCGGGAGCTCTACTTTTTGGTGGAGTCAACGAAGGGAGGCTAGGATGTCTTCGGGACCGGACTGGAGCTAAGGTGGTCAGCACTTTATCAAAGAGTGTTGGTGTTCCAAAGATCGAGGTGGACCTTTGCAGGTACCGGCGACAGCATATCACCGGTAGCCTTTTCTATGCTAATTTTAAGGTTACATTCTTGATGCTTTTCTCCTTTTCTGTTTGTTTTTTTATTTTTATATGAAGATGTTCTCTGATGAAGTTTACTTTGCTAGAGTTTACTTTTAAGCAAAGTCCTGAGAATGCAACAAGACGTAGAGGACAAAAATAATGAAGCTACAATTGAAGATCTAGAGAAGAAAGTCAAAGATCATGAAGCTGCTTTGGAGAAAAAGGACTTCGAACTTCAGACTATGGAAGGTTCACTGGCGGATGCTTAGGCTGAAATTGCTAAATTGAAGAGTGAACTATGCTTAGAAAAGAAAAATTTTGAAGTCAGACTCGAAACTGAAGTTGAGAAGAATTCGAATTTACAGAAATTACTGAGAGAACTTCAGGAAAAGTGTCTGAGCTTCGGCACCCAATGTTTGCAGCGATTGAAACAAAATTTTAACTCAGTTGGAGCAAGTTCCGAGAAATTCAAACCCTCAGTTGAAAACCTGCCGGAAACCTTCGATCATATTGAGGGTGAAGTTGATGCTCTCGACGAAGTTATAGCTGGTCACGCCGATTTTTGTGCTCTGCTAGCTTCTCGGGGCACAACTGTTGCTTTCATAAAATCTGGCTGCACACACAGGAAAATTGTCAACAGACCAAATTTTAGCTTGTCACTGGCAGATTTACTTGATATTCCTAGCTTAGCTCGAAGCATAGGAAGCAGATTTATAACTCAGGTTTGGATAAAAGGCGGTCGAAAAATAGCTGGCGACGAAGCTCGAAGTCATCTTAAGCCGGTAAAAATAACTTATATTACCTTGCCTTCTCTTTGAACCTTGCAGTTGTCTCATACCGTTTTAACATGTATAGGATGACGAAGCCGAGGAAAAATGAGTCGAAGCTTGACAAATGCTCCGAAGCTCAAATGGTCCTTCCAAAACTCAGACGATCTGAAGCTTAGTCAAAACTGGATATCTTGCTGCAAAAGATTCTTAGAGAAATTTTGTAATCTTATTGTTAGTTTAAAAACCAGATACTAACTCTGTAAATTTGTGCGTACCTTGTAATATAATTTACCTCTTTGTCCATTTATGAACTGCTTTGCTGTGGATGAAACCTTTATATTTTTTGAGCCGAAGGCGAAAAAAATACCTTCCCTTCTTTTCGTTCACAACGAAGCATAAAACTACTTTCCCCCCTTTTTCTTTATTTCTGCTGAAGCCTTATCCTTTTGACCGAAGCATCTGCCTTTAGCTGTATGATATGATGATGATTCTATGTATGTCTAAATGAATGTTTATGAATGCAAATGTTATGATGTAATGAGCTTGTGCAAATGAATATCCAAACACACACATACGAAGCCATAACCATAGCCTTCATTCCCTTGGGAATGTCTGAAGTCTTTTTGCCGCTTATTTTTCGGCTTCACCGTTTATTTTTCGGTGTATCAGCGCTGACTTTTCGCTGTAAGTTCTGCATCCCCTTAGGAATGACTTTTGAACTTCTTCGACTTCTATTTTGGCGGTATTCGCGTTGACTTTTCGCGCTTCGCCTTATATTTTGGCGGTATCAGCGTTGACTTTTCGCTATAAGCTCTGCATTCCCTTAGGAACGAGTTTTGAGCATAAAACTTACGCTGCGCTCCCTTAGGAACGGCTTTTTGTAGCTTCGTTGCGCTCTACATCCCCTTAGGGACGACTTTCGAGCTTCTCCCAGCTTTTCTTTATCTCTGCACTCGATGGTGCATGCTCATATTTTACATTTACATTTTTTGGGGGATTTTGCTCTCGTAGAGCTTGAATAAGAAAAGAGAAATTACATGCTATGGCCCCATTAAAAACCTTTCCCCCCTTTGGAAAGGAAAAGGGTGCCACTGGAAAAAATAAAAAAGATTACATCAAGTTATACATAATATCGCCGAAGTTCATCCGTATTCCAAGATCTAGGAATGTCGTTGCCGTCCATATCCTTCAATCTGTAAGAACCGGGTCTTGATGAAGATACTACCAGGAAAGGTCCTTCCCACTTCAGCTGTAGCTTGCCTACTGTATCTGGGTTGGCCACTCACCGAAGTACCAAATGCCCTGGTTTAATATTCTTTAACCAAACTTTTCTGTCCCGCCACTTTATTGTTTCAGCTTGATATTTATTGATATTCTCCACAGCCTGAAGCCTGATCCCTTCTATAGCATCTTTTGCCACAGAATAATCAGCTTCGTGCCCTTCCGAAGCCACTGTTCTTATTGACCCTGCCCTAGCTTCTTCTGGGGTTATTGCTTCGTCACCAAATAATAGTTTGAATGGTGTAAAACCTGTTGACCGAGATGTTGTTGTGTTGTGGCTCCACACCACTTTGATCAATTCATCTGGCCATTTTCCTCTAGGCTGATTGAAGATTAACTTCATTATTCCCATCATTATAATGCCATTAGCTCTTTCAACAAGTCCATTTGACTCCGGATGCCTGACTGATGCGAAATGAATTTCGTGCCAATCTGTTCATAGAATTCCTTGAAAGCTTCAACATCAAACTGCGTTCCGTTGTCTACAGTAATAGCCTTCGGTACTCCGAAGCGACAAACAATGTTTTGCCAGAAAAATTTCTGGACGGTAACTGAAGTTATTGTGGCCAAAGGCTTCGCCTCAATCCACTTGGAGAAATACTCTACCACCACTACAACATATTTTAGATTTCCTTGTGCTGGTGGAAGTGGACCTAGCAAATCAAGGCCCCACCTTTGCAACGACCAGGTGGGCTGTATTAATTGAGTGAGAGATGAAGGTTGTTTCTGATCTCTTGCTGTCGGGGACCATAATTAGGGGTACCCCCAAGACTCCTAAAACTCGGTTGGTAAACACCATCAGCACAAAGCTGCAAAGGCCTGATGGGCGCAATACAGGTCAAAGCTCCGCCCACTCAAGGAACGCAATCTCGTCTCGCCCGAGCCCAGCCTCGGGCATGAATAGTAGACCCAGGCAGATTCACGCCTCGCCCGAGGGCCTCCTCAAGCAACGGGCGCACCTTCGACTCGCCCGTGGCCCAGTTCGGGCAGGCTTCGCAGAGAAGCAACCTTGGTCAGATCGCCTCGCCAGCCGACCGGATCGCAGGAGCATTCAATGCAAGGATCGCCTGACACCTTATCCTGACGTGCGCTCCTCAGTCGTCAAAGCCAAAGTGACCGCAGTCACTTCGCCCCTCCACTGGCTGACCCGACAGAAAAACAGCGCCGCCTGCGCTGCTCCGACTGCTGTGCCACCCGCCAGGGTGAGGCTAACAGCCGCCAAGTCCGGCCTCAGGCGCCATAGGAAGCTCCGCCTCGCCCGACCCTAGGGCTCGGACTCAACCTCGACCTCGGACGATGGTCTCCACCTCGCCCGACCCCAGGGCTCGGACCCAACCTCAACCTCGGACGACGGTCTCCGCCTCGCCCGACCCCAGGGCTCGGACTCAACCTCGACCTCGGACGACGGTCTCCGCCTCCCCCGACCCCAGGGCTCGGACTCAACCTCGACCTCGGACGACGGTCTCCGCCTCGCCCGACCCCAGGGCTCGGATTCAACCTCGACCTCGGACGACGGTCTCCGCCTCACTCGACCCCAGGGCTCGGACTCAACCTCAACCTCGGACGACGGTCTCCGCCTCGCCCGACCCCAAGGCTCGGACTCAACCTCGACCTCGGATGACGGTCTCCGCCTCGCCCGACCCCAGGGCTCGGACTCAACCTCGACCTCGGACGACGGTCTCCGCCTCGCCCGACCCCAGGGCTCGGACTCAACCTCGACCTCGAACGACGGTCTCCGCCTCACCCGACCCCAGGGCTCAGACTCAACCTCGACCTCGGACGATAGTCTCCGCCTCCCCCGACCCCAGGGCTCGGACTCAACCTCGACCTCGGACGACGATCTCCGCCTCGCCCGACCCTAGGGCTCGGACTCAGCCTCGAACTCGAAGGAGTCACCGCCTCGCCCGACCTTGGGCTCGGACCGACCACGCTATAGGGGGCCCATCATTACCCTACCCCTAGCTAACTCAGGCTATGGGGAACAAGACTGGCGTCCCATCTGGCTCGCCCCGGTAAAACAAGTAATGATGGCACCCCGCGTGCTCCATGACGACGGTGATTCTCAGCCCCCTACGGAAGCAAGGAGACGTCAGCAAGGACCTGACAGCTCCGACAGCCCCGACAGCTGTGCTTCTACAGGGTTTAAGCGCTCCTCCGACGGCCACGACATCACATGAACAGGGCACCAACACCTCTCCGATAGCCACATCGGCGTGTACATAGGGCTCTGGCTCCTCTCTGCTAGACACGTTAGCACTCCGCTACACCCACCATTGTACACCTGGGCCCTCTCCTTACGTCTATAAAAGGAAGGTCTAGGGCCCTCGTACGAGAAGGTGGCCGCGCGGGAGGATGGGCTGACAGACATGCTCTCTCTCTCTCTCCCTCGCGAACGCTTGTAACCCCATACTGCAAGCGCATCCGCCCTGGGTGCAGGACAACACGAGCAGCGGTTCCCCTTATTGTTTTCCCCCTTGTGTTCTGTCTTGCGCCGACCCATCTGGGCTGGGACATGCAGCGACAATTTACTCGTCGGTCCAGGGACCCCCGGGGTCGAAACGCCGACAGTTGGCGCGCCAGGTAGGGGCCTGCTGCGTGTTGACGAACAGCTTCCCGTCAAGCTCCAGATGGGTAGTCTCCATCAACCTCTCCAACCCGAGACGCTGCTCCGTTTCGGGAGTCTCGAGTTCATGTCCCTCGAGGCAGCTATGACATGGTACTCCTTCCTCCGCCACGCGACAACGACAATGGAGGCCGCCAACCCGCCCGCCGGCGGCGGAATCGACGATGTCTTCCCCGCGTGGCGGAAGAACAGCATTCGGGTCTGTCCCGTCACCTTCCCTACCGATGGAGGAGGAGGCGGGGAAACCATGGCCAAGCAGGAGGTGGCACCTCGTCGGCTGTCGAGCGAGTCGGCGACGCCTGCGCCCCAACGGGGGACACGTCAGGCGTCGACCTCGCGTCTGAGAGGAAGACGGGCGTCGTTTCCCCGCAACACGCCAACCCCAAGCGGACGGATGACGCCAGCACGCTCGCGAAGGACCTGCTGGGCGTTAGCCTCGTACCTGAGACAACGGTGCAGTCCGTCGCCGACGCGACTTCGCCACCACCCTCCGATCAAGAGGTACCATCCGTTTTCCACCCTTTGCCTTTTAGATTCAGCTTCGACCCACCAAGCGACCCCACTTCGGTGGACGCTTTCATAAAGGCATATCCGAACCTTCTGGGGTATCATATGTGGTCAACCTGGGACCGATTGACGGCCGTCTCGACCTACGGGCCCCCGGGTTCCGAGGAAGATGACGAGCCCGACTCTGGTTGGGATTTCTCTAGGCTCTGTGCTCCCAGTCCATGCGGGAATTCATGACCACATGTGACTACTGCCTCTCCGATTGCTCCGATGATAGCCACAGCCTCGACGACGAGGATTGTGGCCCAAGTCGCGAATGTTTCCACGTCGATCTAGGGGGTCTCGACGAAGGCAACCACCTTGGTATGCCGGAGGACGGCGATCCCCCTAGGCCTGCGCCTCGCGTTGACATCCTTCGGGAGCTAGCTGTGGTCCCAGTCCCTGTGGGGGGTCAGGACGCACAGCTCGAGCAAATCCGCGAGATGCAGGCCAGGCTCGACGAGGAAGCAGGACAACTTGTGCAGCTCCGGCAGAACATCGGGTAGGAGTGGGCAGGCCGAGCACCAGCCGGAGAAGCACGTCATCTGCCCCAGGACGTCCAACACCGCATCGCTAACGATGTCGGGGCAAGGCTGCCCCCGGCTTCCAGTGGGGTCGGCCAGAACCTGGCTGCAGCAGCAATACTACTCCGGCCAGAACCATCCACCACCGAGGGGCGGCGTATCCAGGGAGAACTCAAGAATCTCCTGGAGGATGCCGCGGTCCGACGGGCCGAAAGCTCTGCCTCCCGAAGGCAGGGGTACCCCCCGGAGCATCGCGCCGCGACTTCCCGATTCATGCGGGAAGCCTCGATCCACACCGGGCGCACGCGGGACACAGCACCTGCGGCCTCGGGTCGCCTCGGCCACGAGCACCACCGCCACGACCGTCGAGCCCACCTCGACGAGAAGGTGCGCCGAGGCTACCACCCCAGGCGTGGGGGACGCTACGACAGCGGGGAGGATCGAAGTCCCTCGCCCGAACCACCCAGTCCGCAAGCTTTCAGCCGGGCCATACGACGGGCGCCGTTCCCGACCCGGTTTCGGACCCCGACTACCATCACCAAGTACTCGGGGGAAACAAGGCCGGAACTGTGGCTCGCGGACTACCGGCTGGCCTGCCAGCTGGGTGGAACGGACGATGACAACCTCTTCATCTGTAACCTCCCCGTGTTCCTCTCCGACGCTGCCCGAGCCTGGCTCGAGCATCTGCCTCCTGCGCAGATCTCCAACTGGGACGACCTGGTCAAAGCTTTTGCCGGCAACTTCCAGGGCACATACGTGCGCCCTGGGAACTCCTGGGATCTCCGAAGCTACCGCCAGCAGCCGGGAGAATCCCTGTGGGACTACATCCGACGATTCTCGAAGCAGCGCACCGAGCTGCCCAACATCACCGACTCAGATGTCATCGACGCGTTCCTCGCCGGCACCACTTGCCGCGACCTGGTGAGCAAGCTGGGTCGCAAGACTCCCACCAGGGCGAGCGAGCTGCTGGACATCGCCACCAAGTTCGCCTCTAGTCAGGAGGCGGTCGAGGCCATCTTCTGGAAGGACAAGCAGCCTCAGGGGCACCCGTAGGAAGACGTCTCCGAGGCGTCTGCTCAGCGCGGCACAAAGAAGAAGGGCAAGAAGAAGTCGCAAGCGAAACGCGACGCCGCCGACGCAGATCTTGTCGCCGCCGCCGAGCATAGGAACCTCCAGAAGCCTCCCGGAAGGGCCAACCTGTTCGACAAGATGCTCAAGGAGTCGTGCCCCTATCATCAGGGCCCCGCCAAGCACACCCTTGAGGAGTGCGTCATGCTTCGGCGCTACTTCCACAAGACCGAGCCACCAGCGGAAGGTGGCAAAGCCCACGACAATGACAAGAAGGAAGGCGACAAGGTAGAAGAGTTCCCGGAGGTCCACGACTGCTTCATGATCTACGGTGGGCAAGTGGCGAACACCTCGGCTCGGCACCGCAAGCAGGAGCACCGGGAGGTCTGCTCGGTGAAGGTGGCGGCGCTAGTCTACCTAGACTGGTCCAACAAGCCCATCACCTTCTGAAAGGGAATTAGGCTTACACCTAGTCCCTAATTAATTTTGGTGGTTGAATTGCCCAACACAAATAATTGGACTAACTAGTTTGCTCAAGTGTATAGATTATACAGGTGTAAAAGGTTCACACTTAGCCAATAAAAAGATCAAGGTTTGGATTCAACAAAGGAGCAAAGAGGCAACCGAAGGCACCTCTGGTCTGGAGGCACCGGACAGTCCGGTGTACACCGGACAGTGTCCGGTGCACCACCGGACAGTGTCCGGTGCACCAGAGGACTCCAACTCGAACTCGCTACCTTCGGGAATTTCTCAGGTCAGCGCGCTATAATTCACCGGACTGTCCGGTGTACACCGGACAGTGTCTGGTGCGCCAAGGAAGAGCGGCCTCAGGAACTCGCCGGCTTCGGGAATCTCCAACGGCTAGTCCGCTATAATTCACCGGACATGTCCGGTGTGCACCGGACTGTCCGGTGCAACTCCGGAGCAACGACTATTCGGCGCCAACGGCTACCTGCGACGCATTTATTGCGCGCTCTGCACGCGCAGAAGACAGGCACGCCCATACTGGCGCACCGGACAAGGAACAGTGCATGTCCGGTGTGCACCGGACATCCAGGCGGGCCCACAAGTCAGGAGCTCCAACGGTCAGAATCCAACGGCAGTGATGACGTGGCGGGGGCACCGGACATGTCCGGTGTGCACCGGACTGTCCGGTGCGCCATCGAACAGACAGCCTCCACCAACGGTCAAGTTTGGTGGTTGGGGCTATAAATACCCCAACCACCCCCACATTCATTGCATCCAAGTTTTTCTCTTCTCAACCACTTACAAGAGCTAGGCATTCAATTCTAGACACACCAAAGAGATCAAATCCTCTCCAATTCCACAAAAGGCTTTAGTGATTAGCGAGAGAGATTTGCCGTGTTCTTTTGAGCTCTTGCGCTTGGATTGCTTCTTTTCTTTCTCACTTGCTCTTGTGATCAACACTCAATTGTAATCAAGGCAAGAGGCACCAATTGTGTGGTGGCCCTTGCGGGGAAGTTTTATTCCCGGCTTTGATTTGAGAAGAGAAGCTCACTCGGTCCGAGGGACCGTTTGAGAGAGGGAAGGGTTAAAAGAGACCCAGCCTTTGTGGCCTCCTCAACGGGGAGTAGGTTTGAGAGAACCGAACCTCGGTAAAACAAATCCGCGTGTCTCACTTCACTATTCGCTTGCGATTTGTTTTGTGCCCTCCCTTGCGGACTTGATTATATTTCTAACGCTAACCCGGCTTGTAGTTGTGATTATTTTTGAGAATTTCAGTTTTGCCCTATTCACCCCCCCCCCCTCTAGGCGACTTTCAATTGGTATCAGAGCCCGGTGCTTCATTAGAGCCTAACCGCTCGAAGTGATGTCGGGAGATCACGCCAAGAGGGAGATGGAGACCGGCGAAAAGCCCACTACAAGCCACGGGAGCACTTCATCGGAAGAGTCCCGCACCAAGAGGAAGGAGAAGAAGAAGAGCTCCTCCAACAAAGGGAAGGAGAAGAAATCTTCTTCTCACCACAAAGAGAAGAAGGAAAAATCTTCTTCCCACAAGCCGCATCGGAGTGGGGACAAGCACAAGAGGATGAGGAAAGTGGTCTACTACGAGACCGACACTTCATCAACATCGACCTCCGGCTCCGATGCGCCCTCCGTAACTTCTAAATGCCAAGAGCGTAAGAAGTTTAGTAAGATCCCCTTACACTATCCTCGTACATCTAGACATACTCCATTACTTTCCGTTCCATTAGGCAAACCGCCAACCTTTGACGGTGAAGATTATGCTAGGTGGAGTGATTTAATGAAATTTCATCTAACCTCACTCCACAAAAGTATATGGAATGTTGTTGAGTTTGGAGCACAGGTACCATCCATAGGGGATGAGGATTATGATGAGGACGAAGTGGCCCAAATCGAGCACTTCAACTCCCAAGCCACAACCATACTCTTGGCCTCTCTAAATAGAGAGGAATTCAACAAGGTGCAAGGGTTGAAGAATGCAAAGGAAATTTGGGACCTCCTCAAGACCGCGCACGAGGGTGATGAACTAACAAAGATCACCAAGCGGGAAACGATCGAGGGGGAGCTCGGTCGCTTTCGACTTCGCCAAGGGGAAGAGCCACAAGACATGTACAACCAGCTCAAGACTTTGGTGAACCAAGTGCGCAACCTCGGGAGCAAAAAGTGGGACGACCACGAAGTGGTTAAGGTTATTCTAAGAGCTCTCATATTCCTTAACCCCACTCAAGTTCAATTAATTCGTGGTAATCCTAGATACCCACTAATGACCCCCGAGGAAGTTATCGGGAATTTTGTGAGCTTTGAATGTATGATTAAAGGATCAAAGAAGATCAACGAGCTTGACGAACCCTCCACGTCCGAGGCGCAACCGGTGGCCTTCAAGGCGACGGAGGAGAAGAAGGAGGAGTCTACACCAAGTAGACAACCAATTGACGCCTCCAAGCTCGACAATGAGGAGATGGCTTTAATCATCAAAAGCTTTCGCCAAATCCTTAAGCAACGGAAGGGGAAAGACTACAAATCCCGTTCCAAGAAGGTTTGCTACAAGTGTGGTAAGCCCGGTCACTTTATCGCTAAATGTCCATTATCAAGTGACAGTGACAGGGACAACGACAAGAAGGGTAAGAGAAGAGAAAAGAAGAGGTACCACAAGAAGAGGGGCGGCGATGCCCACGTGTGCCGCGAGTGGGACTCCGACGAGAGCTCCACCGAGTCCTCCTCCGACGAGGACGCCGCCAACATCGCCGTCACCAAGGGGCTTCTCTTCCCCAACGTTGGCCA
Source organism: Zea mays (assembly GCF_902167145.1). NCBI lineage: Eukaryota > Viridiplantae > Streptophyta > Magnoliopsida > Poales > Poaceae > Zea > Zea mays. Next base: position 78,260,097 of record NC_050105.1, read on the forward strand.
CAAGTGCCTCATGGCAAAGGACGGCAAAAGGAAGAAGGTCAAATCTAAATCCTCCACAAAATATGAATCCTCTAGTGATGATAATGCTAGTGATGAGGAGGATAACTTGCTTACCCTTTTTGCCAATCTTAACATGGAACAAAAGGAAAAATTAAATGAATTGATTAGTGCTATTCATGAAAAGGATGACCTTTTGGATTCCCAAGAAGATTTTCTAATTAAAGAAAACAAGAAACATGTTAAGGTTAAAAATGCTTATGCTCTAGAAGTAGAAAAATGTCAAAAACTATCTAGTGAGCTAAGCACTTGCCATGACACTATTGCCAACCTTAGAAATGAAAATGCTAGTTTAATTGCAAAGGTTGATTCTCATGTTTGTGATGTTTCAATTCCCAATCCTAGAAATAATGATGATGATTTGCTTGCTAGGATTGAAGAATTAAACATTTCTGTTACTAGCCTTAAGATTGAGAATGAGAAATTGCTTGCTAAGGCTAAGGATTTTGATGTTTGCAAAGCTACTATTTCCGACCTTAGAACTAAAAATGATTTGTTACATGCTAAGGTTGTAGAATTGAAATCTTGCAAACCCTCTACATCTATTGTTGAGCACACTTCTATTTGCACTAGATGTAGAGATATTGATGTTAATGCTATTCATGATCACATGTCTTTAATTAAACAACAAAATGATCATATAGCAAAACTAGATGCTAAAATTGCCGAGCATAACTTGGAAAATGAAAAGTTTAAATTTGCTAGAAGTATGCTCTATAATGGGAGACGCCCGGGCATCAAGGATGGCATTGGCTTCCAAAGGGGAGACAATGTCAAACTTAATGCCCCTCCTAAAAATTTGTCTAACTTTGTTAATGGCAAAGCTCCCATGCCTCAGGATAACGAGGGTTACATTTTGTACCCTGCCGGTTATCCCAAGAGCAAAATTAGGAGAATTCACTCTAGGAAGTCTCACTCTGGTCCTAATCATGCTTTTATGTATAAGGGTGAGACATCTAGTTCTAGGCAACTAACCCGTGCTAAGTTGCCTAAGAAGAAAACTCCTAATGCATCAAATGATCATGCTATTTCATTCAAAACTTTTGATGCATCATATGTGCTTACTAACAAATTCGGCAAGGTAGTTGCCAAGTTTGTTGGGGGCAAACACAAGGGCTCCAAGACTTGTGTTTGGGTACCCAAAGTTCTTGTTTCTAATGCCAAAGGACCCAAAACCGTTTGGGTACCTAAAGTCAAGAACTAAAATTGTTTTGTAGGTTTATGCATCCGGGGGCTCAAGTTGGATACTCGACAGCGGGTGCACAAACCACATGACCGGGGAGAAGAAGATGTTCTCCTCATATGAGAAAAACCAAGATCCCCAAAGAGCGATCACATTCGGGGATGGAAATCAAGGTTTGGTCAAAGGTTTGGGTAAAATTGCTATTTCACCTGACCATTCCATTTCCAATGTTTTTCTTGTTGATTCATTAGATTACAATTTGCTTTCTGTTTCTCAATTATGTCAAATGGGCTACAACTGTCTATTCACTGATGTAGGTGTTACTGTCTTTAGAAGAAGTGATGATTCAATAGCATTTAAGGGAGTGTTAGAGGGTCAGCTATACTTGGTAGATTTTGATAGAGCTGAACTCGACACTTGCTTGGTTGCTAAGACTAACTTGGGTTGGCTCTGGCACCGCCGACTAGCCCATGTTGGAATGAAGAATCTTCATAAGCTTCTAAAGGGGGAACACATTTTAGGACTAACCAATGTTCATTTTGAGAAAGATAGGATTTGTAGCGCCTGCCAAGCCGGGAAGCAAGTTGGCACCCATCATCCACACAAGAACATTATGACAAGTGACAGGCCACTGGAGCTCCTTCACATGGATTTATTCGGCCCGATTGCTTACATAAGCATCGGCGGGAGTAAGTACTGTCTAGTTATTGTGGATGATTATTCTCGCTTCACTTGGGTGTTCTTTTTGCAGGAAAAATCTCATACCCAAGAGACCTTAAAGGGATTCTTGAGACGGGCTCAAAATGAGTTCAGCTTAAGGATCAAGAAAATTAGAAGCGACAACGGGACGGAGTTCAAGAACTCTCAAATTGAAGGCTTCCTTGAGGAGGAGGGCATCAAGCATGAGTTCTCTTCTCCCTACACCCCACAACAAAATGGTGTAGTGGAGAGGAAGAATCGAACTCTATTGGACATGGCAAGAACCATGCTTGATGAGTACAAGACTTCGGATCGGTTTTGGGCCGAGGCGGTCAACACCGCTTGCTACGCCATCAACCGGTTGTATCTACACCGAATCCTCAAGAAGACATCATATGAACTCCTAACCGGTAAAAAGCCCAATATTTCTTATTTTAGAGTTTTTGGTAGCAAATGCTTTATTCTTGTTAAGAGAGGTAGAAAATCTAAATTTGCTCCTAAAACGGTAGAAGGCTTTTTACTAGGATATGACTCAAACACAAGGGCATATAGAGTCCTTAACAAGTCCTCAGGACTTGTTGAAGTTTCTTGTGACGTTGTGTTTGATGAGACTAACGGCTCTCAAGTAGAGCAAGTTGATCTTGATGAGATAGGTGAAGAACAGGCTCCATGCATAGCGCTAAGGAACATGTCCATTGGGGATGTGTGTCCTAAGAAATCCGAAGAGCCTCCACATGCACAAGATCAACCATCCTCCTCCACTCAAGCATCTCCGCCAACTCAAATTGAGGATGAGGCTCAAGATGTTGAACAAGAAGATCAAGAAGATGAGCCACCTCAAAATGACGGCAACGATCAAGGGGGAGATGCAAATGATCAAGAAAAGGAGGATGAGCAAGAACCAAGGCCGCCACACCCAAGAGTCCACCAAGCAATCCAACGAGATCACCCCGTCGACACCATCCTCGGCGACATTCATAAGGGGGTAACTACTAGATCCCGTATTGCACATTTTTGTGAACATTACTCTTTTGTTTCCTCTATTGAGCCACACAGGGTAGAGGAAGCACTACAAGATTTGGATTGGGTGGTGGCAATGCAAGAGGAGCTCAACAACTTCACTAGGAATGAGGTATGGCATTTGGTTCCACGTCCTAATCAAAATGTTGTAGGAACCTAATGGGTCTTCCGCAACAAGCAAGATGAGCATGGTGTGGTGACAAGGAACAAAGCTCGACTTGTGGCCAAGGGATACTCCCAAGTCGAAGGTTTGGATTTCGGTGAAACCTATGCACCCGTAGCTAGGCTTGAGTCAATTCGCATATTATTAGCCTATGCTACTTACCATGGCTTTAAGCTTTATCAAATGGACGTGAAAAGTGCCTTCCTCAATGGACCAATCAAGGAAGAGGTCTATGTTGAGCAACCTCCCGGCTTTGAAGACAGTGAGTATCCTAACCATGTCTATAAGCTCTCTAAGGCGCTTTATGGGCTCAAGCAAGCCCCAAGAGCATGGTATGAATGCCTTAGAGATTTTCTTATTGCTAATGGCTTCAAAGTCGGAAAGGCCGATCCTACACTCTTTACTAAAACTCTTGAGAATGACTTGTTTGTATGCCAAATTTATGTTGATGATATTATATTCGGGTCTACTAACGAGTCTACATGTGAAGAGTTTAGTAGGATTATGACACAGAAATTCGAGATGTCTATGATGGGGGAGTTGAAGTATTTCTTAGGATTCCAAGTGAAACAACTCCAAGAGGGCACCTTCATTAGCCAAACGAAGTACACTCAAGACATTCTAAACAAGTTTGGGATGAAGGATGCCAAGCCCATCAAGACACCCATGGGAACCAATGGGCATCTCGACCTGGACACGGGAGGTAAGTTCGTGGATCAAAAGGTATACCGGTCGATGATAGGTTCTTTACTCTATTTATGTGCATCTCGACCAGATATTATGCTTTCCGTATGCATGTGTGCAAGATTCCAAGCCGACCCTAAGGAAGCTCACCTTACGGCCGTAAAACAAATCTTGAGATATTTGGCTTATACTCCTAAGTTTGGGCTTTGGTATCCTAGGGGATCCACATTTGATTTGATTGGTTATTCGGATGCCGATTGGGCGGGGTGCAAAATCAATAGGAAGAGCACATCGGGGACTTGCCAGTTCTTGGGAAGATCCTTGGTGTCTTGGGCTTCAAAGAAGCAAAATTCGGTCGCTCTTTCCACCGCCGAAGCCGAGTACATTGCCGCAGGACATTGTTGCGCGCAATTGCTTTGGATGAAGCAAACCCTGCGGGACTACGGTTACAAATTAACCAAAGTCCCTTTGCTATGTGATAATGAGAGTGCAATCAAGATGGCGGATAATCCCATCGAGCATAGTCGCACTAAACACATAGCCATTCGGTATCATTTTCTTAGGGATCACCAACAAAAGGGAGATATCGAGATTTCATACATTAACACTAAAGATCAATTAGCCGATATCTTTACCAAGCCACTTGATGAACAATCTTTTACCAGACTTAGGCATGAGCTCAATATTCTTGATTCTAGGAACTTCTTTTGTTAAAATGCACACATTGCTCTTCTATATACCTTTGATCATGTCTCTTTCATATGCTATGACTAATGTGTTTTTCAAGTCTATTTCAAACCAAGTCATAGGTGTATTGAAAGGGAATTGGAGTCTTCGGCAAAGACAAAGGCTTCCACTCTGTAACTCATCCTTCGCCGTCGCTCCAAGAGACTCTCCATCTTTGGGGGAGAGAGCAAAAGGACTTCGTCTTTGGTATAATCTTAACTCATTTATTTATGACTAAAGGGGAAGATAGCACTTCAAGGGCTCTAATGATTCCGTTTTTGGCGATTCATGCCAAAGGGGGAGAAAGTATGAGCCCAAAGCAAAAGGACCGCACCACCACCTATTTCAGTTTTCCAAGAATATTATCAATTGGTATCCTATTGTGTTCAAAAGGGGGAGAAAGTAGTACTTCAAAAAGGATATATCAAAACCCTCTTGAACACTAAGAGGAGGATCTCATTTAGGGGGAGTTTTGTGTAGTCAAAGGAAAAGCATTTGAAACAGGGGGAGAAAATTTCAAATCTTGAAAATGCTTCTCAAAATCTTATTCATTTGCCTTTGACTATTTGCAAAAGAACTTTGAAAAGGATTTACAAAAGAGTTTGCAAAAACAAAACATGTGGTGCAAGCGTGGTCCAAAATGTTAAATAAGAAAGAAACGATCCATGCATATCTTGTAAGTATTTAGATTGGCTCAATTCCAAGCAACCTTTACACTTACATTATGCAAACTAGTTCAGTTATGCACTTCTATATTTGCTTTGGTTTGTGTTGGCATCAATCACCAAAAAGGGGGAGATTGAAAGGGAATTAGGCTTACACCTAGTCCCTAATTAATTTTGGTGGTTGAATTGCCCAACACAAATAATTGGACTAACTAGTTTGCTTAAGTGTATAGATTATACAGGTGTAAAAGGTTCACACTTAGCCAATAAAAAGATCAAGGTTTGGATTCAACAAAGGAGCAAAGAGGCAACCGAAGGCACCTCTGGTCTGGAGGCACCGGACAGTCAGGTGTACACCGGACAGTGTCCGGTGCACCACCGGACAGTGTCCGGTGCACCAGAGGACTCCAACTCGAACTCGCTACCTTCGGGAATTTCTCAGGTCAGCGCGCTATAATTCACCGGACTGTCCGGTGTACACCGGACAGTGTCCGATGCGCCAAGGAAGAGCGGCCTCAGGAACTCGCCGGCTTCGGGAATCTCCAACGGCTAGTCCGCTATAATTCACCGGACATGTCCGGTGTGCACCGGACTGTCCGGTGCAACTCCGGAGCAACGGCTATTCGGCGCCAACGGCTACCTGCGACGCATTTATTGCGCGCTCTGCGCGCGCAAAAGACAGGCGCGCCCATACTGGCGCACCGGACAAGGAACAGTGCATGTCCGGTGTGCACCGGACATCCAGGCGGGCCCACAAGTCAGGAGCTCCAACGGTCCGGCAGTGATGACGTGGCAGGGGCACCAGACATGTCCGGTGTGCACCGGACTGTCCGGTGCGCCATCGAACAGACAGCCTCCACCAACGGTCAAGTTTGGTGGTTGGGGCTATAAATACCCCAACCACCCCCACATTCATTGCATCCAAGTTTTTCACTTCTCAACCACTTACAAGAGCTAGGCATTCAATTCTAGACACACCAAAGAGATCAAATCCTCTCCAATTCCACAAAAGGCTTTAGTGATTAGCGAGAGAGATTTGCCGTGTTCTTTTGAGCTCTTGCGCTTGGATTGCTTCTTTTCTTTCTCACTTGCTCTTGTGATCAACACTCAATTGTAATCAAGGCAAGAGGCACCAATTGTGTGGTGGCCCTTGCGGGGAAGTTTTATTCCCGGCTTTGATTTGAGAAGAGAAGCTCACTCGGTCCGAGGGACCGTTTGAGAGAGGGAAGGGTTGAAAGAGACCCGGCCTTTGTGGCCTCCTCAACGGGGAGTAGGTTTGAGAGAACCGAACCTCGGTAAAACAAATTCGCGTGTCTCACTTCACTATTCGCTTGCGATTTGTTTTGTGCCCTCCCTTGCGGACTTGATTATATTTCTAACGCTAACCCGGCTTGTAGTTGTGATTATTTTTGAGAATTTCAGTTTCGCCCTATTCACCCCCCCTCTAGGCGACTTTCGCCTTCGACCAAGGTGACCACCCCGACCGCGTGCCAAGCCTGGGGAAGTACCCGCTCATTGTCGATCCCATCACCGACAACGTCAGGCTTACCAAGGTCCTTATGGACGGAGGCAGCAGCCTCAACATCATCTACACCGAGACCCTCTGGCTCTTGCAGATCGATTTGTCCACGATCCGGGCCGGTGCGGCGCCCTTTCATGGGATCATCCCCGGGAAGCGCGTCCAACCCCTTGGGCAACTCGATCTGCCCGTCTGCTTCGGGACTCCCTCCAACTTCCGAAAGGAAACCCTCACGTTCGAGGTGGTCGGATTCCGAGGAACCTACCACGCAGTGCTGGGGAGACCATGCTAAGCCAAGTTCATGGCCATCCCCAACTACACCTACCTCAAGCTCAAGATGCCGGGCCCCATGTAACACCCCAGGTGTTACCATGGCTAGAGCCCACCTTGTTACTAAAGGGTATGAGCACCTGTGGAAGAACTTAATGAACAAAAGCATAAGGGCCTTGGAAAGCTAGAGGTTAACCAAGGATTGTGAGTAACCAAAAGCATTACTCTAATCCTTGCACACTTACTACCTTGGATGAGAGGGGAGAAGAACCCTAGACCTCTCTTAAACCCTATCTCCCAAAACCCTAGATAAGAGGGAAAAGAGAGTGAGCAAGTGTGCAAAACATGAGTAACATTTACCCAAACCTTAAGTAACCTTATAACCAGCAATTAGGGGAGGGAAATATTGCAAAAAGACCCCTGGAGAAACCCCAATTCAAATCTCCAAGTGGAGAGAGAGCTAGAGCTCTCTATTTCTCTCTAAGTCCAATTTTTAACCCTAATCTAAAGATCAATCGTGTTCACTTTGAAGATGGCACCAAAACCACTTAGGATCTATACCAAAAATGTGGCATACCACCTAAGGCACCCCCTGGAAAAAGTGGAGACCGAGCCTTTGACGTTTGACAGGTCTTGGCATCAGTTTTGTCGCGATGTGGGCAGTGAGACAAGCCAGATTTGGCGCCCGTCTATCTCTTGATCTAGGGCGTATCCTCCATTGGAACTCACACATGAGAGATAGCCCTAGGTGCCAGGAAGAGGTCTACGCCGGATTCATGGCAAGATTCGCACGTTTGTGATCTCTGCAGGCGTTTGAACAATGGAAGAAACACACCTCCACGTGTTCGACACATTCTGCCCGCGCCAGAGCACGCCCGCGCGCGCCCCCGCATGCCCAGCGCCGTGCCCGAGCCAAGCCAGCGCCATGGCCCGCGCCACGGCTATAAAACCCACCCCCAGTGCTTGGCTGTTTTCCCCGTTGCCTCCTCCGTACCTCGCCTGACCTTCCCGAGCCAGCCCTCAGCTCCGGTGACCTCCCCGCGACCCGCCAGTGCCGCCCGAGAGCAACCACCGTGGCCAGCCCCTTTCCCGTCCTCCTCCATTCGATCCAAGCCCTCAGATAGCTTCCTGGTGAGGCCGTGAAGCTTACTCAAGCTTGAACCGAGGACCCGCGTCACCGGATTAGCGCAATCGTGCTCGCCGGAGTTCAAAGACTCGCCGGCGCACGTGGACCGGGTAAGCCTCTGCACCATTTCCCAATTCGTTGCACGCATGGCCTCTACATCGCCCCGTGGAGCTCCTCGTGCACCCTAATTGAACTATACCGTCGTGATTTGGCCGGAACAGGAGCCGCCGACGACCCCCGCCGCCTGTGCTCGTGGCCAGGGTAGCTCCGACCACCTCCGACGCCGACCCGCACACCAACGTGACCGTCGTGGCCTCCCGGACGTCACCGACCACCCCGCCGGAGCTCTACTGCCGCCAGTGAGCCTCGCCGCCGTAATCTATGCCGTGGGTACTATTTCAGTCAGCCAGGGAGCGCGGGTTAGATTTCGGTTAGGCCCAAGGGGTTTTGTGCGATGTCAATGACCCACGCCAATAGTAGACCGGGGACTATTTTGCGAGAGAAGAAGGGGATTGAAACCCAGGGGCCTCAGCGCAAAACTGTTTTCTTTTCCATTTTCGAATTTAGTTTCTTTTAATATGGCAGATAACTTAATAAATGCATAACTTGAAGAATAATCATCCAAAAATTGTCAAACCAATTTTGCTAGGCTCTGGGAGATATGAACTATCAGATAAAAATAGTAAAACCCATAGTTCATGTATTATTTTATGAAGTTTTGATTTATTTAGGAAAACTGCTAAAAACTTAATAATAGGAGGAAAAATAGAAATATTTTTTGACTAGGGTTAGAAAAATTTGGAGAAGTTTGTATCTACCTACTGGCCTGTTTAAAAATGTTAAACCTCTCTGTCCACTCCATTAAGTCAGTTTTTACCCCTTAATTTATAATATGCTTAAGGTTAAGAAAAATAGAAAAGGGGAATTAAAAAAGGAACCAGAGGGCACCTCTATTTTTGTTAAGGTACTTATCCCATGTAGTTCACCAAAAAAATCTATCCTATCCTGGTTCAGTATAAAATAAGTAGGATTCCTTTTAATCTAAGAAAACAAGGAAAACTTAGGAAAACCCTACAAAAATAACCCTAAGGTGAAAACCCCTCAAACCTTAGGATAACTAATGTTTGGTTACTATGAACATAGGGAAAATACAAAATCTGTTGTTTGATATTTTTCAAATGACAAGTTAGTTATAAGCACCTTTTTGGCATAAAACTTTAGAAAATCACAACTAAATAATCACCAGTTAACTTTCTATGAATTTTGGCACAGAGGTTTAGTATTACTGTTAGATCCCAACAAAAATGACCCTTAGGAAGAAACTCAACTCTAATGGTGAGGTGTAGTGTAAAGTGGCCCATTTTACACCACCCTTGTTATTTTTGTCTAAAGCATAGCCTTTATAGTTTAAGCCTCAAATTCCTAAAACCAGCTAGGATAGCCAATGGCAACCCACTGCAATTTTTACAGAATTTTTGGAAATTATTAACCCACTGTCATAGTTCAAACCTACACTAGAAACCATAAGTAGAAATTAAAGAAAGGAAAATAAATACTGGTAATTAGTGTCATCCTAAAACCCTTATAACATTTCCCACTGAAATGTGTAAGGACAATGCAAATCCACTATGTTATCCTCAACAAAAATCTAAACCTAGGAGTGATAAGCATAAACCACTAAAGGCCTCGTATGACCCAGAAACCCTAAGTTATTCCTTAACTTAGTTTTCTTTTTGCATAATGTTATTAATCCTGCATAATCATGACATACATGTTCATTGCATTCGATAGACTGTAATCTTGCTGACGGAGAGTACGTCCTCGTGCCGGAGCAAGGAGCTGCTCAGGAGGTAGCCCCAGACCCAGCACCAGAGCCTGCACCAGAGGACATGCCTGCCACTGCTTTGGAAGGCAAGCCCCGGTTTATGCATAACCTTTTATTTAAGCTATTTTACTTCACTTAATGATTGTAGGATTGATTGTGCACTTAGGTGAAGGAATTGTTTGAAACCCTAGTTGCATGATCTCAGGAATCCTTTTGAGATGGATACTAGTATGCTAGGTCGAGTAGTTGCTTTGCTTAATTAGGATCTCGGTAGAAGACGAGTGATTTTTCGAGCACTCGCGCGAGATCAGGAATTGGTTGTACCCACTTTTATACCATAATTGATAATTGGTTGGTGGACACGGATCCATGGGGATGCGTGGTCTACGAGGTGAAATTGGAATAAGGATTAACGTGCGGATACCTGTGTCAAGCGTTTGAACGTACTAAACACATACCGAGAAATATGGTAAATCGGTAAGCCTAGTACCTGAGTGAACCTGCCCGCAGATTGCCCTCCTCACGCGACCTGAGACGTGGTCTCCCATTCCGGTTATGGTGGGTACAAGTGCGGTCACTGCACGACGGCAGTCGGGGTCAGTGGGGCATTGTACGCCAAGGCGGTGAGCCCCTTTCTGTTGCCAGGGAATCGATGGGGACGGTTGATGTGTGTGGGGACGGAGTGCCTCGCCACGTCGTGTGTTTAGGTTTACCTTGCAAGGTTTAAAAACTCGATTCGAATCGTCTGCTTCTCGCAGCTAATGAGACTGCTTGATCCATTGTACTGCATTGAGTAACAAGTGGAAATATGATGAGTCGATATAAGATGTTGATTGCTAATAATGTTTGCTACTATGTATGAGTAGATAGTACACATTTAGCCTTAAGAGAGTCACACTTAAATTGGCAAAATTAAAACTTGACTTAGAAACTCAGCTAGTGCTTTTGGCAACCAAACCCCACAGCCAAACAGCTGCATGTCTAGAGGTAGAGGAGTAGACTCCTGACACCGGGTAAGTCTAGCTGAGTATTAGTATACTCAGCCTTGCTTGTGGCATAATTTTACAGGTTCTCTGGAGGACATGGTTGCTGGAGTGACTTGGCCGTCCACCTTACCACCGGGTTGGACTGTCGAGTGGGACCCCGCCTCGGCTGAGGAGGAGCATGAGGAGTGATGGGACAGGCTTCCCCATCCCTCTGTTTATTTGCCGTTAGTTTTATTCCGCTGCACTTCGAACAATGATGGTTACTTTTGCAAAAACTCCGATGATGATGATGTAATAATTTAATACTCTCACATGCATGGTTTTATGCTTTATTGTATTTGCTCTGTGACTCACCATCGAGTGAGATTGTGGTACTTGATCCTGTCAGTGGCCGTGTCGGACTGGATCCGAGGGATTGACGGGTTATTCCTATTTAAGTGAAGTCTAGCCTCTAAGGCAGGACTTAGGCACTTAAGTTGGAATAATTCGGGCAGTTCCGCCACAGCTGGTATCGGAGCTTGTACCACCACAGAGGAATCAATAAAATATGAATACCATCCTTTTTCAAAATAAAACTTGATAGAAACAATGTTGGATAGATCGTAGGACGAGCAGGATAGACCTAGGATGTGAAGCCTTAGGATGATAGAAGGGTAACTAGGTGGCTAAATAATTAGGCCCTACAGGCCACTTTAAGGGATGGGAGTCCTTCCCGATTCCCTTATGTTGGTGAGGTCGTTCAGGACGAGCATGCATGCATTGCTAAATTAAACAATTGAGTAAAGACTTAAAAACAAGGTGATAACCAACTAAGTCTCCAGTACCTTTTTATTTGACTAGAAGAAAGGTTGAGTTTTATTTCTCTTGTTCTTTTTATAATTCTTTTTCTTTTACTTACGCTTAACCGTACACAGATGACTTCCCACGGATCCTCAGAGGACGGAAATGCACTAACCCACACTGACGGGCTTGCACGAGAGGGCTTCCCCCGTATTTTGTGGGAGGTACTTCAGGGAGCCGGGTACTTGACACCCCCTCAGTACACGGTGCAGCAGTTTGAGAAGCACCGGGTGCCCCGCTGTAGGGTGAGGATGATCTTGGAGCCTCATCCCCTGCAGCCAGGCTGGCGTTCCCTGGACTCCGAGTCTTTCGGATACCGGGCGGAGGACACGATTGAGGCGATCGCTCTGCACGGGTTGACTACTTTCTGCGGATTTCACCCCTTGGAGCTTTCCACCCACCCCATTGGCTTGTTTCCCGCTGAGAAGGAAGACGACCCAATGTGGAAGGATCGGGTGGAGCATGCCAAGGATATCTGGGCTCTCTACCCAGGCCACACGGCTCACTTGTCGGTGCGATGCATGAACGCCCTGTATCGTCTGCAAGTGATGCGTGGAGAGGCAATGTCTCATCTGATGGCATTATTGGAGGCAACCAAGATCACCCTGGACAACAGGGAGGAGCTCGTGGTTGACTTGTCCCAGGAACTGGTAGAAAAAGATTTACAAGTGGAGCAGCTATCTGATGAGATCCATGAGTTAGAGGAATTGGTGGGAACGAGGGAGAACACCATCGAGGTTCTCAAAGACCAGCTTCTCAACACCCAGCAGCAGCTCGCGGAGGCTAATGAGCACCTAGATATGCATCATCAGGAGATCCATGATGGGGAGGCTGACGAGGACGTCGACATTGAGGGAGGGGAGGAGCCTGCTTCCAGCATAGACACTGCTGGCTCAGGGAGGCCACCTTCCCCCGAGTCGAGTGTCGCCTCTTTCGCTCATTAGTTGCCAGAGTAGGAATAGAGATCGGTAATGTAGGACTCCTCGCAGCTAGCTTAGCTTTTGCACCCTTGGGGTACTAGGCTGGATAGAGTTGAGTCTTTTTGGGACAATGATGTAATCGTGATAAACTCTTTTGGAAACATGTTTGATGGATGCCGTTATCAGTTTTAAGTTTGGGAGGAGAAATTTATGCCTTTTAAATTCTTGTGTTGAAAGTTGGAGTCTATCATTTTACTTTTGACTCTTTTCGCCGTGATTAAACCTTGAACTTGGAGTTATGGCGCTAAGTTTATATGTGGTTTTTCAGATGGCCGGGAGGTAGCGTCGTGGTCAGAATGAGCGCGTTCCTCCACCACCGCCACCGCCTCCCACTCTGCAGGAGCTCATGGCTCAGCAGAATGAGATCTTGAGGCAACTAGCTCAGCGTCAGCCACCACCTCAGCACTATGGTGGCGGGGACCATCAACGTCACCCCGCGGCAGCTACCTACCAAGATTTCCTTAGTACCCAGCCCCCATTGTTCACAAGGGCAGAGGATCCCCTTGATGCAGATGTGTGGTTGTGAGTAGTGGAATCCAAATTCCAGCTACTCCATGGAGCTTGTTCAGAGGTCACTAAGGTCCGGTTCGCTACTCAGCAGCTTCGAGGACCCGCGCGGACATGGTGGGACCACTATCTTGCTATGCAACCGGCTGACCATGAAGTGGAATGGAGAGAGTTTAAGGCAGCTTTCAGGGGACATCACATACCCGCAGGCATCATGGACCGAAAGCTCAACGAGTTTCTGGCACTCACTCAGGGCAACAGGACAGTGATGCAATATGCCCAGGCTTTTAATGACTTGTGCCAGTATGCTGGGTACCATGCAGACACGGACGAGAAGAAGAGGGACAGGTTCAGACGGGGGCTCAGCACTAAGCTCCGTGATCGTCTCAACACCGTTAGGGCCAACAGCTACAATGAGTTGGTCAACATGGCTATCTCCCAGGAGGACTGCATTACAGCTCGACAGGCAGAGAAGAAGAGGAAGACCCCTGTGGCAGGACCCTCAGCTCAGCCACAGCACTTCAGGATTGTGTCCGACACGCAGAACAGGGGACCCCAGCAGTAGCAAGGGAGATGGGTGATCCGACCACCGCAGCAGCAGCAGCAGGCACCCAACCGCACCCAGATTCTGGCTCAGAGGAGCAGTCAGCAGCAGCAGTACCGCCAGGCAAACGACAACAGGTGTTTCACGTGTGGCAGCACCGGACATTATGCCAAGAATTGCCCCAGGAACCAGCAGAGGCAGGGGCAGAATGTCAATCAAAACCAGGGCAAGAGGCAGAAAGTGCAAGTGAGGCAGGGCAAGCTGAACTTTACCACCATGGCTGATATTCTAGAGGGAGCACCCGTCATGACTGGTATCTTTACCATTTTGAATTGTCCTGCTATTATTCTTTTTGATTCTGGTGCATCGTATAGCTTTATTAGTGCCAAGTGCCAGTTGCCTTTTCACCACACCAACGGGGGTATCACAATTTCAACACCAGGAGGCAGGATTGCCACCAACCAAATCAGCAGGCAAGTGCCTATAAAATTTGGTAGTCTTGTGATTAGAACCACCATTCTCATCTTAGGATTGGATAGCGTGGATATTATATTTGGAGCTGACTGGTTGACTAGGCATCGAGCAGTGTTGGATATTGCAGCCCGAGCCATTGAAATCCATTCCCCTGCTTATGGCGAGACTGTTTTATATTTGCCCAACCAAGGTTGTACCCGTTCCTGTGCATTCGTTATGATAGAATCCCCAGTGGAAAAGATCCCAGTGGTCTGTGACTACCCGGATGTGTTTCCGGATGAGTTGCCAGGGATGCCACCTGACCGAGACATCGAGTTTGCAATCGAGTTGCAACCCGGGACTGCTCCTATCTCCAGGAGACCCTATAGGATGCCTCCCGCGGAACTGGCAGAACTGAAGAAGCAACTGCAAGAACTGTTGGACAAGGGGTTCATTCGCCCAAGTACTTCACCTTGGGGATGTCCAACATTATTTGTGAAGAAAAAGGATGAAAGTTTGAGAATGTGTGTTGATTACCGCCCTCTCAATGCGGTGACTATCAAGAACAAATACCCACTGCCCCGCATTGATGTTCTGTTTGATCAGTTGGTAGGAGCCAAGGTATTCTCCAAGATAGATCTTCGCTCGGGCTACCATCAGATCAAGATCCGTGCCAGTGATATTCCCAAGACGGCTTTCTCAACTAGATATGGGCTTTACGAGTTTTTGGTGATGTCTTTTGGGCTGACCAATGCCCTGGCTTATTTCATGTACTTGATGAACTCGGTATTCATGCCAGAGTTGGACAAGTTCGTGGTCGTTTTCATCGATGATATCCTAGTCTATTCCAAGAATGAAGCCGAACACGCCAAGCATTTGCATACTGTACTTCAGAGGCTGCGTGATCATCAGTTGTATGCCAAGTTGTCCAAATGTGAATTCTGGCTGAAAGAGATTAAATTCTTGGGTCACACAATTTCTCAGGAAGGAATATCAGTTGATCCTGAGAAGGTACAAGAGGTGATGGACTGGAAACCCCCAACTACAGTGAAGCAGATTTGGAGTTTTCTAGGATTGGCCGGGTATTATCGACGATTTATTCCGGATTTCTCCAGAATTGCCAAGCCAATGACTGAGATATTGAAGAAGGGAGCCAAGTACAATTGGAGCCAGAAGTGCAAAGATGCTTTTCATACCTTGAGGCAGCATTTGACAACAGCCCCAGTGCTGGCTCAACCCGATAGCACCAAGCCCTTTGAAGTTTATTGTGATGCCTCTGGTATGGGATTGGGATGTGTCTTGATGCAAGAGAACAGAGTGATTGCTTATGCTTCCCGAGCACTTAGACCCCACGAGCAGAACTACCCTACACATGATCTGGAGTTGGCAGCTGTGGTTCATGCTCTCAAGATATGGAGACACTACCTGATGGGAGCTCACTGTAACATCTACACGGATCACAAGAGTCTCAAATACATCTTCACTCAGGCAGACCTGAACATGAGGCAAAGGAGATGGTTAGAGTTAATCAAGGATTATGATTTGGAAGTACATTACCATCCGGGCAAGGCCAATGTTGTGGCAGATGCCTTGAGCAGAAAGGCCCAGTGCAATTGTATGAACATGGATGCAAGAGTCACCACCCTGTGCGATGAGTTGTGTAAGCTGAACCTGGAAGTTGTTCCTTCCGGTGAATTAAGTTATATCTCGGTAGAGCCCACATTGCAAGAACAAATAATCCAGGCATAGATTGGGGATAAGGGTGTACAGGTTATCAAAGACATGCTCAAGCAGAAAGCGGAAAAGTACAAGTGTTTCCGTCAGGACAGCAAGGGAATTTTGTGGTTTGGAGATCGATTGGTTGTTCCCAAGGACCCTGAGCTCAGAAAGAAGATACTGGATGAAGCTCACCTTTCCAAATTTTCCATGCACCCTGGTAGCAACAAGATGTATCATGATCTCAGATCTTTATATTGGTGGACCAGAATGAAGAGGGAAATTGCCAAGTATATATCCGAGTGTGACACCTGCCAGAGAATCAAAGCCAGTCATTTGAAGACAACAGGCCCTTTGCAACCTCTTCCCATACCATCTTGGAAATGGGAGGACATTTGCATGGACTTTATCGTGGGGTTGCCAAACACCTCCAGGCACCATGATTCAATTTGGGTAATTGTGGACAGGCTGACCAAGACTGCCCATTTCTTGCCCGTACATACCACCCACAAGACAGAGAAGTATGCGGAGATTTATGTTGATCAAATAGTGCGATTGCATGGTATTCCAAAGACCATTATATCTGACAGAGGAGCACTGTTTGTGGCACGCTTTTGGGGGCAACTCCAAGAATCACTTGGGACCCAGGTCATACGAAGCTCAGCGTACCATCCCCAAACAGATGGCCAGACAGAGAGGGTAAACCAGATTTTGGAAGATATGTTGAGAGCCTGTGCACTACATTACAGGAAGGATTGGGATAAGTGTCTTTCTTTGGCAGAGTTTTCTTACAATAATAGCTATCAGTCCAGTCTGAAGATGGCACCTTTTGAACCCTTGTATGGGAGAAGGTGTAGGACCCCGCTGAATTGGTCTCAAGCAGGAGAAAGGGAAATATTTGGGCCAGATTTGGTACTTGATGCAGAAGAAAAGGTCAGAGTCATCAAAAAAGAACTTAGAAGCTGCTCAGGCCAGGCAAAAGAGCTATCATGATAAGAGGCGGAAACCTCTCCAGTTTGCAGTGGGAGACCATGTCTATCTTAAGGTGTCACCCACCAAGGGTGTCCAGAGATTCAGAATTAAGGGCAAGTTAACTCCTCGATACATTGGACCCTATGAGATAAAAGCAAGTTGTGGACTTGTGGCTTATCAATTGGAATTGCCACCCCACATGTCAGCAGTTCACAATGTGTCCATGTATCTCAGCTGCGAAAATGTGTTCGCCTACCCACTGAAGTACTGCCGGAACCAGACATTGAAATAGAACCAGATTTGTCCTATCAAGAGTACCCCGTCAAGGTATTAGATCAAAAGGAGAGATCAACGCGGGCAAGGTCAATCAGGATGTATAAAATTCAGTGGAGTCACCATTCAGCAGAGGAAGCTACGTGGGAGACGGAGGATTTTCTACGCTCTCGCTTCCCCGACCTTCTACCCAAAGGAGTCGGTACGTAACCCCAAAAACCCCACCCCCACCTGCCCTTTGAAAATAATTTTAAGAAAAACTTAGATAACAAGGATAATCTAAGTTGTGGATTTAACTTAAGAAGGGCTTCCTTCTGAAGTTGCAAAGAGAATGACATTCGAAGAGTAGTTAATAAGAGAAACTTGAGTAAAGAAAGAGTAGCACCAACACACCTTCAAGCACCCCTCTAGAGGACCCTGCCTAAAATCTCGGGACGAGATTCCTTTAAGGGGGGAGGGCTGTAACACCCCAGGTGTTACCATGGCTAGAGCCCACCTTGTTACTAAAGGGTATGAGCACCTGTGGAAGAACTTAATGAACAAAAGCATAAGGGCCTTGGAAAGCTAGAGGTTAACCAAGGATTGTGAGTAACCAAAAGCATTACTCTAATCCTTGCACACTTACTACCTTGGATGAGAGGGGAGAAGAACCCTAGACCTCTCTTAAACCCTATCTCCCAAAACCCTAGATAAGAGGGAAAAGAGAGTGAGCAAGTGTGCAAAACATGAGTAACATTTACCCAAACCTTAAGTAACCTTATAACCAGCAATTAGGGGAGGGAAATATTGCAAAAAGACCCCTGGAGAAACCCCAATTCAAATCTCCAAGTGGAGAGAGAGCTAGAGCTCTCTATTTCTCTCTAAGTCCAATTTTTAACCCTAATCTAAAGATCAATCGTGTTCAC
Organism: Zea mays; assembly: GCF_902167145.1. NCBI lineage: Eukaryota > Viridiplantae > Streptophyta > Magnoliopsida > Poales > Poaceae > Zea > Zea mays. The sequence goes on from NC_050105.1 coordinate 78,278,210, forward strand.
TTTGAAGATGGCACCAAAACCACTTAGGATCTATACCAAAAATGTGGCATACCACCTAAGGCACCCCCTGGAAAAAGTGGAGACCGAGCCTTTGACGTTTGACAGGTCTTGGCATCAGTTTTGTCGCGATGTGGGCAGTGAGACAAGCCAGATTTGGCGCCCGTCTATCTCTTGATCTAGGGCGTATCCTCCATTGGAACTCACACATGAGAGATAGCCCTAGGTGCCAGGAAGAGGTCTGCGCCGGATTCATGGCAAGATTCGCACGTTTGTGATCTCTACAGGCGTTTGAACAATGGAACAAACACACCTCCACGTGTTCGACGCATTCTGCCCGCGCCAGAGCACGCCCGCGCGCGCCCCCGCATGCCCAGCGCCGCGCCCGAGCCAAGCTAGCGCCATGGCCCGCGCCACGGCTATAAAACCCACCCCCAGTGCTCGGCTATTTTCCCCGTTGCCTCCTCCGTACCTCGCCTGACCTTCCCGAGCCAGCCCTCAGCTCCGGTGACCTCCCCGCGACCCGCCAGTGCCGCCCGAGAGCAACCACCGTGGCCAGCCCCTTTCCCGTCCTCCTCCATTCGATCCAAGCCCTCAGATAGCTTCCTGGTGAGGCCGTGAAGCTTACTCAAGCTTGAACCGAGGACCCGCGTCACCGGATTAGCGCAATCGTGCTCGCCGGAGTTCAAAGACTCGCCGGCGCACGTGGACCGGGTAAGCCTCTGCACCATTTCCCAATTCGTTGCACGCATGGCCTCTACATCGCCCCGTGGAGCTCCTCGTGCACCCTAATTGAACTATACCGTCGTGATTTGGCCGGAACAGGAGCCGCCGACGACCCCCGCCGCCTGTGCTCGTGGCCAGGGTAGCTCCGACCACCTCCGACGCCGACCCGCACACCAACATGACCATCGTGGCCTCCCGGACGTCACCGACCACCCCGTCGGAGCTCTACTGCCGCCGGTGAGCCTCGCCGCCGTAATCTATGTCGCGGGTACTGTTTCAGTCAGTCAGGGAGCGCGGGTTAGATTTCGGTTAGGCCCAGGGGGTTTTGTGCGATGTCAGTGACCCACGCCAATAGTAGACCGGGGACTATTTTGCGAGAGAAGAAGGGGATTGAAACCCAGGGGCCTCAGCGCAAAACTGTTTTCTTTTCCATTTTCGAATTTAGTTTCTTTTAATATGGCAGATAACTTAATAAATGCATAACTTGAAGAATAATCATCCAAAAATTGTCAAACCAATTTTGCTAGGCTCTGGGAGATATGAACTATCAGATAAAAATAGTAAAACCCATAGTTCCTGTATTATTTTATGAAGTTTTGATTTAATTAGGAAAACTGCTAAAAACTTAATAATAGGAGGAAAAATAGAAATATTTTTTGACTATGGTTAGAAAAATTTGGAGAAGTTTGTATCTACCTACTGGCCTGTTTAAAAATGTTAAACCTCTCTGTCCACTCCATTAAGTCAGTTTTTACCCCTTAATTTATAATATGCTTAAGGTTAAGAAAAATAGAAAAGGGGAATTAAAAAAGGAACCAGAGGGCACCTCTATTTTTGTTAAGGTACTTATCCCATGTAGTTCACCAGAAAAATCTATCCTATCCTGGTTCAGTATAAAATAAGTAGGATTTCTTTTAATCTAAGAAAACAAGGAAAACTTAGGAAAACCCTACAAAAATAACCCTAAGGTGAAAACCCCTCAAACCTTAGGATAACTAATGTTTGGTTATTATGAACATAGGAAAAATACAAAATCTGTTGTTTGATATTTTTCAAATGACAAGTTAGTTATAAGCACCTTTTTGGCATAAAACTTTAGAAAATCACAACTAAATAATCACCAGTTAACTTTCTATGAATTTTGGCACAGAGGTTTAGTATTACTGTTAGATCCCAACAAAAATGACCCTTAGGAATAAACTCAACTCTAATGGTGAGGTGTAGTGTAAAGTGGCCCATTTTACACCACCCTTGTTATTTTTGTCTAAAGCATAGCCTTTATAGTTTAAGCCTCAAATTCCTAAAACCAGCTAGGATAGCCAATGGCAACCCAGTGCAATTTTTACAGAATTTTTGGAAATTATTAACCCACTGTCATAGTTCAAACCTACACTAGAAACCATAAGTAGAAATTAAAGAAAGGAAAATAAATACTGGTAATTAGTGTCATCCTAAAACCCTTATAACATTTCCCACTGAAATGTGTAAGGACAATGCAAATCCACTATGTTATCCTCAACAAAAATCTAAACCTAGGAGTGATAAGCATAAACCACTAAAGGCCCCGTATGACCCAGAAACCCTAAGTTATTCCTTAACTTAGTTTTCTTTTTGCATAATGTTATTAATCCTGCATAATCATGACATACATGTTCATTGCATTCGATAGACTGTAATCTTGCTGACGGAGAGTGCATCCTCGTGCCGGAGCAAGGAGCTGCTCAGGAGGTAGCCCCAGACCCAGCACCAGAGCCTGCACCAGAGGACCTGCCTACCACTGCTTTGGAAGGCAAGCCCCGGTTTATGCATAACCTGTTATTTAAGCTATTTTACTTCACTTAATGATTGTAGGATTGATTGTGCACTTAGGTGAAGGAATTGTTTGAAACCCTAGTTGCATGATCTCAGGAATCCTTTTGAGATGGATACTAGTATGCTAGGTCGAGTAGTTGCTTTGCTTAATTAGGATCTCGGTAGAAGACGAGTGATTTTTCGAGCACTCGCGCGAGATCAGGAATTGGTTGTACCCACTTTTATACCATAATTGATAATTGGTTGGTGGACACGGATCCATGGGGATGCGTGGTCTACGAGGTGAAATTGGAATAAGGATTAACGTGCGGATACCTGTGTCAAGCGTTTGAACGTACTAAACACATACCGAGAAATATGGTAAATCGGTAAGCCTAGTACCTGAGTGAACCTGCCCGCAGATTGCCCTCCTCACGCGACCTGAGACGTGGTCTCCCATTCCGGTTATGGTGGGTACAAGTGCGGTCACTGCACGACGGCAGTCGGGGTCAGTGGGGCATTGTACGCCAAGGCGGTGAGCCCCTTTCTGTTGCCAGGGAATCGATGGGGACGGTTGATGTGTGTGGAGACGGAGTGCCTCGCCACGTCGTGTGTTTAGGTTTACCTTACAAGGTTTAAAAACTCGATTCGAATCGTCTGCTTCTCGCAGCTAATGAGACTGCTTGATCCATTGTACTGCATTGAGTAACAAGTGGAAATATGATGAGTCGATATAAGATGTTGATTGCTAATAATGTTTGCTACTATGTATGAGTAGATAGTACACATTTAGCCTTAAGAGAGTCACACTTAAATTGGCAAAATTAAAACTTGACTTAGAAACTCAGCTAGTGCTTTTGGCAACCAAACCCCACAGCCAAACAGCTGCATGTCTAGAGGTAGAGGAGTAGACTCCTCACACCGGGTAAGTCTAGCTGAGTATTAGTATACTCAGCCTTGCTTGTGGCATAATTTTACAGGTTCTCTGGAGGACATGGTTGCTGGAGTGACTTGGCCGTCCACCTTACCACCGGGTTGGACTGTCGAGTGGGACCCCGCCTCGGCTGAGGAGGAGCATGAGGAGTGATGGGACAGGCTTCCCCATCCCTCTGTTTATTTGCCGTTAGTTTTATTCCGCTGCACTTCGAACAATGATGGTTACTTTTGCAAAAACTCCGATGATGATGTAATAATTTAATACTCTCACATGCATGGTTTTATGCTTTATTGTATTTGCTCTGTGACTCACCATCAAGTGAGATTGTGGTACTTGATCCTGTCAGTGGCCGTGTCGGATTGGATCGGAGGGATTGACAGGTTATTCCTATTTAAGTGAAGTCTAGCCTCTAAGGCAGGACTTAGGCACTTAAGTTGGAATAATTCGGGCAGTTCCGCCACACCCCAACAGGGTCATCATCGTCGTCTCCACGTACCGACACGCGTACGAATGCGACGTGGAGTGTGTGGAGTACGCTGAGGCCCTCGCCGAGTCCGAGGCCCTCATCGCCGACCTGGAGAGCCTCTCTAAGGAGGTGCCAGATGCGAAGCGCCACGCCGACAACTTCGAGCCAGCAGAGGCGGTTAAATCCGTCCCTCTCGACCCCAGCAACGACGCCTCCAAGCAAGTCTGGATCGGCTCCGAGCTCGACCCCAAATAGGAAGCAGTGCTCGTCGACTTTCTCCGCACAAACGCCGAGGTTTTTGCGTGGAGTCCCTCGGACATGCCTGGCATACCGAGGGATGTCGCCGAGCACTCGCTAGATATCCGAGCTGGAGCCCGACCCGTGAAGCAGCCCCTGCGCCGATTCGACGAAGAAAAGCGCAGAGCCATAGGCGAGGAGATCCACAAGCTGATGGATGCAGGGTTCATCAAAGAGGTATTCCATCCCGAATGGCTAGCCAACCCTGTGCTTGTGAAAAAGAAAGGTGGGAAATGGCGGAAGTGTGTAGACTACACTGGTCTAAACAAAGCATGTCCGAAGGTTCCCTACCCTCTGCCTCGCATCGATCAAATCATGGATTCCACTGCTGGGTGTGAAACCCTGTCATTCCTTGATGCCTACTCAGGGTATCACCAAATCAGGATGAAAGAGTCCGACCAGCTCGCGACTTCTTTCATCACACCCTTTGGCATGTAGTGCTATATTACTATGCCATTCGGTTTGAGGAATGCAGGCGCGACATACCAAAGGTGCATGAACCACGTGTTCGGTGAGCACATTGGCCGAACGGTTGAGGCTTACGTCGATGACATCGTAGTCAAGACGAGGAAAGCCTCCGACCTCCTCACTGACCTTGAAACAACATTCAAGTGTCTCAAGGCGAAAGGCGTAAAATCAATCCCAAGAAGTGTGTCTTCGGAGCCCCCCGAGGCATGCTCTTGGGGTTCATCGTCTCCGAGCGGGGCATCGAGGCCAACCCGGAGAAAATCGCGGCCATCACCAACATGGGGCCTATCAAGGACTTGAAAGGAGTACAGAGGGTAATGGGATGTCTTGCGGCTTTAAGCCGCTTCATCTCGCGCCTCGACGAAAGAGGCCTGCCCCTGTACCGCCTCTTAAGGAAGACCGAGCGCTTCACTTGGACCCCTGAGGCCGAGGGAGCCCTCGGGAACTTGAAGGCGCTCCTTACTAGCGCGCCCATCCTGGTGCCCCCCGCTGCCGGAGAAGCCCTCTTGATCTACGTAGCCGCAACCACTCAGGTGGTCAGCGCCGCTATCGTAGTCGAGAGACGAGAAGAAGGGCACGCATTGCTCGTCCAGAGGCCGGTCTACTTCATCAGTGAGGTACTGTCCGAGACCAAGATCCGCTACCCGCAAATTCAGAAGCTACTATACATGGTAATTCTGACGCGACGAAAGTTGCGACACTACTTCGAGTCTCATCCGGTGACTGTGGTGTCATCCTTCCCCCTGGGGGAGATCATCCAGTGCCGAGAGGCCTCGGGTAGGATTGCGAAGTGGGCGGTGGAGATCATGGGCGAGATAATCTCGTTCGCTCCTCGGAAGGCCATCAAGTCCCATGTCTTGGCGAACTTTGTGGTTGAATGGGTCGACACCCAGCTTCCAGCAGCTCCGATTCAACCAGAACTCTGGACCATGTTTTTCGATGGGTCGCTGATGAAAACAGGAGCGGGCGCGGGCCTGCTCTTCATCTCACCCCTCGGAAAGCACCTCCGCTACATGCTGCGCCTCCATTTCACGGCGTCCAACAACGTGGCCGAGTACGAGGCTCTGGTTAACGGGTTGCGCATCACCATCGAGCTAGGGGTTCGGTGCCTCGACGCTCGTGGCGAATCGCAGCTTGTCATCGACCAAGTCATGAAGAACTCCCACTGCCGCGACCCGAAGATGGAAGCCTACTGCGACGAGGTTCGGTGCCTAGAAGACAAGTTCTACGGGCTCGAGCTCAACCACGTCGCCCGATGATACGAGACTGCGGACGAGCTGGCTAAAATAGCCTCGGGGCGGACAACGGTTCCCCCAGACGTCTTCTCCCGAGACCTACATCAACCCTCTGTCAAGACCGATGACACGCCCGAGCCCGAGAAGGCCTCGGCCCTGCCCGAGGCACCCTCGGCTCAACTAGAGGCATCCTCGGCCGCCGAGGGTGAGGCACTGCGCGTCGAGGGGGAGCAGAATGGGGTCCCGCCTAATCGAAACTGGCAGACCCCGTACCTGCAATATCTCCACCGAGGAGAGCTACCCCTCGACGGAGCCGAGGCTCGGCGACTGGCGCGGCGTGCCAAGTCGTTCGTCTTGCTGGGTGACGAGAAGGAGCTCTACCACCGCAGCCCCTCAGGCATCCTCCAGCGATGCATATCCATCGCTGAAGGTCAGGAGCTATTACAAGAAATACACTCGGGGGCTTGCGGTCATCACGCTGCACCTCGATCCCTCGTTGGAAACGCCTTCCGACAAGGTTTCTACTGGCCAACCGCGGTGGCCAACGCCACTAGGATTGTACGCACCTGCCAAGGGTGTCAATTCTATGCAAGGCAGACACACCTGCCCGCTCAGGCCCTGCAAACAATACCCCTCACCTGGTCGTTTGCTGTGTGGGGTCTGGACCTCATCGGTCCCTTGCAGAAGGCGCCCGGGGGCTTCACGCACCTGCTGGTCGCCATCGACAAGTTCTCCAAGTGGATTGAGGTCCGACCCCTAAACAGCATCAGGTCCGAACAGGCGGTGGCATTCTTCACCAACATCATCCATCGCTTTGGAGTCCCAGACTCCATCATCACCGACAACGGCACCCAGTTCACCGGTAGGAAGTTCCTGGACTTCTGCAAGGACCACCACATCCGAGTGGACTGGGCCGCCGTAGCTCACCCCATGATGAATGGGCAGGTAGAGCGTGCCAACGGCATGATTCTACAGGGACTTAAGCCGAGGATCTACAACGACCTCAACAAGTTTGGCAGGCGATGGATGAAGGAACTCCCCTCGGTGGTCTGGAGTCTGAGGATGACGCCAAGCCGAGCCACGGGCTTCATGCCGTTTTTTCTAGTCTATGGGGTCGAGGCTATCTTGCCCATAGACTTAGAATACGGCTCCTCGAGGACGAGGGCGTACAACGAACAAAGCAACCGAACAAGCCGAGAAGACTCACTAGACCAACTGGAAGAGGCTCGGGATATGGCCTTACTACACTCGGCGCGGTATCAGCAGTCCCTACGACGCTACCACGCCCGAGGGGTTCGGTCCCGAGATCTCCAGGTGGGCGACTTGGTGCTTCGGCTACGACAAGACGCCCGAGGGCGCCACAAGCTCACACCTCCCTGGGAAGGGCCATTCATCATCGCCTAGATTTTGAAGCTCGGAACATACAAGCTGGCCAACAGTCAAGGCGACGTCTACAGCAACGCTTGGAACATCCGATAGCTACGTCACTTCTACCCTTAAGATGTTTTCAAGTCGTTCATATACCTCGTTTACATACACAAGTAAAGTCTAACCATCAAGGGAGGGTCAGCCTTGCCTCGGCAAAGCCTGACCCTCCCTCAGGGGCTAGAAGGGGGAACCCCCTCTGCGTCAAAAATTTTCCTCGGAAAAAGTCTTTCGGCTAGAACATCTTTCGCGCTTTCTGACTACTTCGATAGTGGGATCCTGAAAACGATGGAGTACACATAAGCGGCAAGGCCGACCGAGCCGAGGGACTCCTATGCCTCTGGGATACAGATACCTCACTCATCACCTTCTGCGATAAGTAACTCACGATCGGATAAGCGATTCTGCTGACCGAACAAGTCTTAACGATCGAAAACTTTTCTGCCGAAACGATTTTTCATGCCTTCTCGACTATATCGATAACAGAATCCTGCGGACGAGTAAGGGTACACGTAAGCAGCGAGGCCGACCGAGCCGAGGGACTCCTACGCCTCCGGGATACGGATACCTCACTCATCACCTTCCGCGATAAGTAACTCTCGCTCGCACAAGTAATTCTGCTACCGACAAACAAGTCCTGATACTCAAAACAAAGGGAAAAGAAACACTGCTTTATAACACGACAATGATATGTTTGGGCCTCAGCGGCCGCAAAAAACATACGCACACTACAGACAAACTGTTCCTGCAGGATCAAACATTGATAGGGGGAGCAGCAGCACCCTCGGCATCGTCTCCACCTTCGGCGGAATCTAACCCGGCCTCGGACGGCAACACGGGCGAAGGATCTCCACCTCGAAGGAAGATGTCAGCACTGCGCCTGGGCCATCACCGCCAGGGTCTCCTCCAGGAACTCGACCCAAGCAGATGGCTTGTCCGGCCTCTCTGTGGCCTCAGCCAGCTGTCCCCCGAGGACACTAGCCCGGCTCATGGCCTCGGTAGCCCGACTCCGGGGTTGGTCCCGCCAGTGGACGACCCGGCCAGGCTTCGGCCACCGCTGCTACGCCTCCTCGGCCTGGGCCAACGAAGCCCCTTTTCGAGCCAACCCTGCCTCTGTCCATGCTGACACCGCTGCCTCCGGCTCTGGCTCATCGCAGAGCAGCCGAGGGTTCCTTAACTAAGCCAGAGAAGCCTTGAGCGGCAAGGTCGACCGAGCCGAGGGACTCCTACACCTCCGGGATACGGATACCTCACTCGTCACCTTCCGCGCAGGGCAACTCACACTTGGTTAAGCGATTCAGCTAGCCGACAGGCGAGTCCTGGTGTTCGAAATGAGGAAGCAACACGGCTTTACGCCCAAATACACAGATGTTCAGGCCCCGACAGCCGCAATGGACATACACCGGCACTCAAGGTGCCATTACAGACGGGACTCCGGTTCTGTTCCCGCGGGTACGAACAACCCCCCACATCGGAGGGCCCGCGGGACGACGAACTCCAAGCGGCTGCCCCGCGAACCACTCGTCCCGTCGCATTAACTCCGCGATAGGGCAGGCGACACCTTTGGCAGGCGAAGCGGGCGACGCTCCACCTCCGCCATAATGACCGCGTCAAAAAAGGTGCACCACATCATTCAATTTCGTATCCTTTTCCTCTTCCCCTTTCTCTCTCTTGCTACAGGGACCGGGAAAGAGGATACTCCGAAAGGGATCCTTCTCTGCGAAGGAAGCGGGCCTCGAGCCCTCCTACTGATCAGAGGTTCAAAGGCTGGCCCCTCGGAAGGGTTCGACAGCCGCCTCAGAGCACTCGGGCTCCATGCCCACTACTGGTTAGAGGTTCAAAGGCTGGCCCCTCGGAAGGGTTCGACAGCCGCCTCAGGCCACTCGGGCTCCGCGCCCACTACTGATCAGGGGTTCGAAGGCTGGCCCCCGAAGGGTTCGACAGCCGCCTCAGAACATGCAGAGCGAGGGATGACTCTGGGTATTCCGATACATGGCCGAGGCTCGGGCTACGCTCCCGAGGTACCCTAGGACATTTCCGAGACCAGCAGAAGCGATTCTATAACGGAATCCCATCAGAGGGAGGCATCGAGCCCTCGGACCCTATCAAACGGGACTGGGTCCGGCAAATCACATGCAGGTACTTTTGGAGCGCGCCTCTGGGCCACTAGCCGACCCTTATCAAACGGGGCACGGGCGTCCACTCGGATCACCCGTTAGCAACTCACTGGAGACACCATGTTTGGCGCCCTCCGAGGGCAACATGGCGCTTTCCCCCTCCTCCTTGTGGAAAGGCGACGAAGGGGCGTATGAAAAAAGCCGAGTCAGTCCTTGACCGTCCTCTCGCCCTGTGCGGAGGCTCGAGGGCTGCTCTCGCAAACCCGGCTCCGGCCAAAACCGTTGACAGCGTCAACATACCAGCCCGAGAACTCGGAATCTGACTATGCACCCGGGCAACGACCAGTTCGCATGAGGGAACAACCAGACCGGCCGAGGCATTACGAAAAGCATTAAGACTTCGAAGGAGTCAAACCACTCCTCCGAGGCCTCGGGGGCTACACCCGGCGGGTGCGCTCGTGCGCACCCACCGAAACAAAATGCAACCGAGAAAGGCCGGTCCCCTTGCAAAAAAGTGCGACAAAGCCTCCAAGCGAGTGCCAACACTCCCTTCGAGGCTCGGGGGCTACTGTCAGGGACCATAATTAGGGTTACCCCCAAGACTCCTAAAACTCGGTTGGTAAACACCATCAGCACAAAGCTGCAAAGGCCTGATGGGCGCAATACAGTTCAAAGCTCCGCCCACTCAAGGAACGCAATCTCGCCTCGCCCGAGCCCAGCCTCGGGCAGGAACAGTAGACCCAGGCAGATTCACGCCTCGCCCGAGGGCCTCCTCAAGCAACGGGCGCACCTTCGACTCGCCCGAGGCTCAGTTCGGGTAGGCTTCGCGGAGAAGCAACCTTGGCCAGATCACCTCGCCAGCCAACCAGATCGCAGGAGCATTCAATGCAAGGATCGCCTGACACCTATCCTGACGCGCGCTCCTCAGTCGTCAAAGACGAAGTGACCGCAGTCACTTCGCCCCTCCACTGGCTGACCTGACAGAAAAACAGCGCTGCCTGCGCTGCTCCGACTGTTGTGCCACCCGCCAGGGTGAGGCTGACAGCCGCCAAGTCCGGCCTCAAGCGCCATAGGAAGCTCCGCCTCACCCAACCCCAGGGCTCGGACACAACCTTGACCTCGGACGACGGTCTCCGCCTCGCCTGACCCCAGGGCTCGGACCCAACCTCGACCTCGGACGACGGTCTCCGCCTCGCCCGACCCCAGGGCTCGGACTCAACCTCGACCTCAGACGACGGTCTCCGCCTCCCCCGACCCCAGGGCTCGGACTCAACCTCGGCCTCGGACGACGGTCTCCGCCTCGCCCGACCCAGGGCTCGGACTCAACCTCGACCTCGGACGATGGTCTCCGCCTCGCCTGACCCCAAGGCTCAGACTCAACCTCGACCTCGCCCGACCCCAGGGCTCGGACTCAACCTCGACCTCGGATGACGGTCTCCGCCTCGCCCGACCCCAGGGCTCGGACTCAACCTCGACCTTGGACGATGGTCTTCGCCTCGCCCAACCCCAGGGCTCGGACTCAACCTCGACCTCGGACGACGGTCTCCGCCTCGCCCAACCCTAGGGCTTGGACTCAACCTCGACCTCGGACGACGGTCTCCGCCTCGCCCGACCCTAGGGCTCGGACTCAACCTCGACCTCAGACGATGGTCTCTGCCTCCCCCGACCCCAGGGCTCGGACTCAACCTTGACCTCGGACAACGGTCTCCGCCTCGCCCGACCCCAGGGCTCGGACTCAGCCTCGACCTCGGAGGAGTCACCGCCTCGCCCGACCTTGGGCTCGGACCGACCACGCTACAGGGGGGCCCATCATTACCCTACCCCTAGCTAGCTTAGGCTACGGGGAACAAGACCGGCGTCCCATCTGGCTCGCCCCGGTAACAAGTAATGATGGCACCCCGCGTGCTCCGTGACGACGGTGATTCTCAGCCCCCTATGGAAGCAAGGAGACGTCAGCAAGGACCCGACAGCCCCAACAGCTGTGCTTCTATAGGGTTTAAGCGCGCCTCCGACGACCACGACATCACATGAACAGGGCACCAATACCTCTCCGATAGCCACGTCGGTGTGTACATAGGGCTCTGGCTCCTCTCTGCTAGACACGTTAGCACTCCGCTACACCCCCCATTGTACACCTGGGCCCTCTCCTTATGTCTATAAAAGGAAGGTCCAGGGCCCACATATGAGAAGGTGGCCACGCGGGAGGACGGGCTGACGGACAGGCTCTCTCTCTCTATCCCTCGCGAACGTTTGTAACCCCCTACTGCAAGCGCATCCGCCCTGGGCGCAGGACAACACGAGCCGCGGTTCCCCTTATTGTTTTCCCCCTTGTGTTCCGTCTCGCGCTGACCCATCTGGGCTGGGACATGCAGCGACAATTTACTCGTCGGTCCAGGGACCCCCCGGGGTCGAAACGCCGACACTTGCACATTTTTGGCAGCCTTCGCAGTTTTGAACTAATTCTGCTGCATCCGAAGCTGCCTTTGGCCAGTAGAATCCTTGTCAAAAAACTTTTCCTAACAGAGGTCTAGACCCAATGTGAGATCCACACAGACCTGCATGTATCTCCTTCATTAATTCGATACCCTCGGTCCTTGATAAACACTTAAGAAGTGGGGAACAAACCCCTTGTTTATACAATTCCCCCTCTATCATCACATATGGTCTCGTCCTTGCCTCCATTCTCTTATTATAAGCTTCGTCACTTGAAAGACAATTGCCTTGGAGAAAAGATGTTATTTCAGTTCTCCAGTCCTCACTGTGTACTGGAGAAATGGTAAGTACAGCTCTTTCCATAAGTTCCACCGAAGGTGCCTTTATTGTTTCGAAGAATACTTTCGAAGGTATGGGGAGCCCCTAGGCTACTGATTTAGCTAACATATCTGCATGTTCATTTTCACCTCTTGGAATATTCTTGACAGAAAAACCTTCGAAAGAAGCTCCCAACCTTCGAACTGCATCCAAATATTTCTCAAGCTTCGGATCTCGGGCTTTACTGCTTTTGTCCACGTGACCAGCAATAACTTGAGAATCGGTTTTCAAAATAGCCCTTCTTATTCCCATTGCCCTTAGTTTTCGAAGCCCCAACAGAAGTGCTTCGTACTTAGCAATATTATTTGTACAACTGAAATCCAACTTGACTGCATAACATGTTTTAATTTTAGACGGTGCCACTAGAACCGCAGCTGCTCCTGCGCCGAAGGTTCTCCAAGAACCATCGCAGAACACTGTCCAAGCTTCGGTATCCTTGCTTGGCCCTTCTTCATGAGCCCCTGGCGTCCAGTCAGCGATGAAGTTTGCTAGCACCTGGGATTGAATTGAAGATCTGTGTACATAATCGATGATAAATTCGTTGAGCTCCGCGGCCCACTTTCCAATCCTTCCAGTAGCCTCTCTGTTCCTCATAATATCCTTCAGAGGCTGTGATGAGGGAACAATTATATGGTAAGTTTGAAAATAATGCCGAAGCTTCCTGGAGGCCATTAATACAGCATACAACACTTTCTCCAATTCTATATAATTTTTCTTTGAAAAACTTAATACTTCGGAAACAAAGTATACTGGAACTTGCTTCTTAATTTGTCCTTCAAGTTTCTCCTGTACAAGTGCCGCACTTACTGCAGAGTGGGAAGCTGCCACATACAATAGCAAAGGAGCCCCTAGCATAGGTGGGGTTAGTGTTGTTAGATCAATCAGATATTGCTTCAGCTCTTCGAAGGCTTTCTGCTGAGCTAAACCCCACTGAAAGACTTCGGCCGACTTCAATACTTCAAAGAATGGTAAATTTCTTTCTGCTGATCTAGATATAAATTGATTCAAAGATGCCAAACTTCCTGTCAGCCGCTGAACCCCCTTCTTTGTGCTTGGCGATTCCATCCGAAGGATAGCTTCGATCTTGTTTGGATTAGCTTCGATCCCCTTTGTTGAAACCAGACAACCAAGGAACTTGCCCTTCTTTACTCCGAAGACACATTTTTCTGGATTTAATTTCAGGCCGGCCTGCCTAAAGTTAGCAAATGTTTCCTGCAGGTCAGCAATGTGATTTTCCTGCTTCGTGCTCTTTACTATGATATCATCAACATATGTTAGCACATTTCTGCCTATCTGAGAGTGCAGGACTTTGGCTGTCATCCTACTAAAGCTTCCTCCAGCATTCTTGAGCCCCTCAGGCATCCGAAGATAACAATATGTGCCATTGGGGGTTATGAAGCTAGTTTTTGGCTCATCTTCCTTCTTCATCTAGATTTGGTGGTAGCCTGAATAACAATCTAGTAAACTCATGAGTTCTGATGAAGCTGCTGCATCTACTAGAGAATCTATTCTTGGTAATGGGAACTCATCCTTTGGACAAGCCTTGTTGAGATCAGTAAAATCGATGCACATTCTCCATTTGCCATTGGCCTTCTTCACCATAACAGTGTTGGCTAGCCACTCTGGGTATTTTACTTCTCTGATGACACCAGCACTGAGAAGTCTTTTTACTTCATTCCGAGCACCTTCGGCTTTGTCATCAGACATTTTCCGAAGCCTCTGCTTTCTGGGTCTAAAGGATGGATCGACATTGAGTGAATGTTCAATGACGTCCCTATTGACACCACATAGATCGTTGGCTGACCATGCAAAGACATCTTTATTGTTGAACAAAAACCTTACTAGAGTTTTTTCCTGCTCCTCAGATAATTGAGATCCCAGCAATACTTTCTGCTCTGCTATGTCTTCACACAGAAGCATGGGTTTCGGCTGATCGGCCGAAGCAGCCTTCTCCCTTATGTACTTGTACTGCTCACAAGCTTCGGTTCCGTCTATATTATGGATTGCTTTTGAACCTGTCCAATTTCCTTCAGCCTTTCTGGCAGCTTCCTGACTTCCATGAATAGCAATAGGTCCTTGTTCCAAAGGTATCTTCATGCATAGATATGCTGGGTGAAGAATTGCTTCGAAAGCGTTGAGTGTCCCACGACCAATGATTGCATTGTAGGGGTATTCCATGTCAACAATATCAAACACAATCTGTTCAGTCCTCATATTGTGGACAAATCCGAAGGTCACTGGCATTGTGATTTTGCCAAGTGCTACAATCTGCCTTCCTCCGAAGCCACAAAGTGGATGCGTAGCATCATGAATCTTATCCTCTAGCTCTTGCATCTGTTTGAAGGCCTTGGCAAATATGATGTCCGCTGCACTACCTGTATCAACCAGAACATTGTGGACCAGAAACCCCTTGATGACACAAGAAATAACCATAGCATTGTTGTGAGGATAATCCTTGAGCTGAAGGTCCTCCTGGGAGAATGTAATTGGGATATGGGACCATTTTGACTTGATGAAGGGTCCCTGCACGCCGACATGTTGTACCCTTCTCTGGGCCTCCTTCTTTTGCTTCTTATTGGCTGGCTCTGAGCATGAACCGCCTGTTATCGGGAGTACCAGCTTCGTTGCCGAAGCAGCTTCAGCTTGATTGTTGAACGAAGCCATCAGCTCGAAAGTGGAAGTGAGTTCACCGGAGGTGGGCGCCAATGTTGGGGACTTGTTCTCAAATGCTATGAGTTAAGAACAAGGCAACACAAAAACATTAAATGTTAAAGCCCTTCGTCCTTCGAGGCATTATTTCCCTTAGGATATAATGATCTTTGAACGAAGGTTATGAAGGACATACCTTCATCGATGCAGCATATAATAATGAAGAAAGAATCATATAAAATGTAAAAGATAATATAAACAATTATATATCAACTCATTTATATTTTATTATGGAAAAATAGAAATGATATCAGATTACAAATGTACCTTCGGCTCGAAAGAAGGAAAAAGTACAAGCGTGACGCAAAAGCAGGATAACAAGCCAGCGTGAACAGTACAGGAGTTTTTGTTTGCTTGTGCATTTAATAATAATATTATTATTAATAAGGACATATTAATGAGGATAATTAGGGATTAAATCTAATTTAAATCATAGGATTTGGAAATAAAATTGAAGAGAAAAGAGAAGTGAGAAAAGAAAACCTTAGATGCAAAATAAAGGAAAATATATAAATAAAGATATTACTTCATACTGACATTTTGATGTAAGTGTTTAGTATAAAGTGCAAAATTCACAACAAAGGTTGGGATTCAAATTTGAAATTTAAAAATAAAAGGGAAAGAAAGCAAAGGAAAAAAGAAAAGAAAAAGAAAAGAGAATTCTCCTGCACTGGGCCTTAACCCTACGCGCGGTCCATTTCCTGTGCTTGTCCGCGGCCCACTCGGCCCAGCCGGACCGCCGGCATAAAGGAGCGTCGATACCTGGTCCCCACTTGTCATCCGCACGCGCTCACGCTTGCCTCGTGACTCGCTGTCGCATGGGTCCCCTTGTCAGTGGTTGTAACACCACGTGTGGAGCTCTTCCTCTAGTTGTGGGACCCGCCTGGTCAGCGACTGCCGCTCCTATTGGGGACTTGTTCTCAAATGCTATGAGTTAAGAACAAGGCAACACAAAAACGTTAAATGTTAAAGCCCTTCGTCCTTCAAGGCATTATTTCCCTTAGGATATAATGATCTTCGGACGAAGGTTATGAAGGACATACCTTCATCGATGCAGCATATAATAATGAAGAAAGAATCATATAAAATGTAAAAGATAATATAAGCAATTATATATCAACTCATTTCTATTTAATTACTATAGAAAAATAGAAATGATATCAGATTACAAATGTACCTTCGGCTCGAAAGAAGGAAAAAGTACAAGTGTGACGCAAAAGCAGGATAACAAGCCAGCGTGAACAGTACAGGGGTACTGTTCATCTATTTATAGGCACAGGGCGCAACCTTTGAAATATTACAATCATGCCCTTTACAAAAGATTACAACTGTGACATAGACCCTCATGGACTAAACAGTCATTTCATCTTTAAGTCGGTTTCACCCTTCGTCTTGAGACATTTCATAATGCCAAAGCTTCATGAGTGATAGCTTCGGCGTTGCTTTTAGGAGGACCTTCGGCGATGAAGCATGCCCCCAACATCTCCATACCACTCACCCGCTTACATGTGGACCCCACGTGACAGTCTTAGTGAACCATGGAAGATCCCCTTTCCGTGCGTGTAACGCCGATCTCAACAGCTTTTGCCGATTTCATTGGAGATGGTTAACAGCTCACCCCTAGCCTTATCTACCTGCCGTGGGGGACCTCTCTCAGCCTTTCCGTTTCGTTCGCCAGGGCCGTGCCACGATAAATCGTGAGCTGTGGGCGCCGCCAACGCCGACATCGCTCACCAGAGACAAACCCATACCTAGTAGTGGCCAGGGGGCATTGGCGGTTCTGCAAGAAGGGCGACGGTGGTCGATTGGCGTAGATACAGCAGCTGCGGGCGGCGGAATTCCTCGCTGGTGTCTGGATTCCGATGCGATCCGTGGGCGACTCCTCGTAGTCCCTAACTTCCGGTAAACATCCTCCCCGTGTGTACCCTATTGTTCCTGCTACTCGCCGTTGTCTTCGGTTAGGAGTTCTAGCGTGCAGATCACATTCATGTCGGACGCCGGCGAGAGCGCCACCTCGGCCGCGTCCACGCCACCGTGCCTTAGGCGAAAGGTAGAGGAAGGATTCATGGTCGTTCATCGTGCTTTGACGGCTGTGATTAGATCTTAGGGTACCCCTTCGCAATATTAGATCCGGCGTGTAGGTTCAGTATCAAGTGGTTGAGATCTGATCGCCCTTCATCCGTCAAAGCTAGATCTAACGGTCGTGGAGGTTTATAAGTTACACGTGTGAGCGATTTAATCTGATCCGTCTGTGTTGATCGGATGGCCGAGAACCTGCCATACCCTTCAGCCCAGGAAACTTGCTAAAGAGTCCCTTGATAATTTAAGAATAAACCCGCCGTCCACATATACGTAAAGATCATCACGTCTGGGTTCTGGAATTTACAGATCGAACCCCGTGCTTCGCTGTATTAGTGCGTGCAGTCCAGGGAGCAGAGAAAATAGGAAAAAATATAGAAAATAGATTTCTAGTATAAAAATAATTCCAGAACTCATTTTATTCATAGAAAATTCATATTAAATTCTTTTTGATCCATTCCAGTGGCATTAATTTTGTATTAATATTGTCTATCAACTAGTAACTCTTTTTAGCCATGAAATTTGGATTAAAATTATTCACTTGAGTTATGCTATACTAGGCACTAAATAACTTCAGAAATTTATAACTCGATAGCTGTAACTCCAAATTTAGTGATTCTTGTTCCTATGATCTCGTTACGATGCGTAGAATATTATCATGCATTTTGTTTGTTGTCTGGTATGATGTTAATTTCTGCTATCCTGTGCTTGTTTGTATTGTTGCGGGAATTCAAATGAACAGAGCTTGACTTCACTTACGCTACGCCCAGATATTTTATTATATTAAAGAGATTCGATCTTTTCGTAAAGGCAACGATATGAAGGAGTCTTCAGATTGCTCTAGAAGGAAACTCGAACTTTGGCGGCCTTATGTTAAGAACAAGGGTAGGCATTCTTCTATATCTATTATTACAGCTTCTTCATTTGACGTTTAGGTGGGTTTATTGTTTTTAGCTTCGCTAACGCCCCTCTAACTGATTTTTCAGTTCTCCTTTAAGTACGCTTGCCGATAGAGATTTCATCCACTGAGACAGAACCTGGCAGGTCTTCTCAACCTCATATTTCGAAGCACTTTCATGTGTGAACCATTCTGGAGGAGCAGTACTCCGAACACAGGCCGTAATGGCAACCTCTCTATTGGTCATGGGTCCAATACAACTGATAGCCAAGTCTTCAATGGCACTGGCACTTTATGAGCTAGATAGATCCCATGACTTACTTGACCAGACGAGCCAGCTACTGAGGACCCAGGTGTTCAGCAGGTGGAGACTGCTGAGCAGGAGCTCGTTGAAGGCAAGTTGTGCTCTTGATCACTTCTATTTACCCAATAATATTCTTATTAATCATAATGATCTACATAGGTTAATTTTGATGGGACACAATAGGTTACCCTAATTTGGCTATCTTTATACCTTGTTTACCACTGAATTTTTGGGTAGTACCGATTATTGCTTTATGTGGTTTTGGGTATGGAGATACACATTATTCATGATCATACTTTTATTATCAGTTTCTTTTTTACTGTTCATGATAAGATCATCATATTAATTGGAACATAGAGCGACCACCCGAGAAAACAGTGCTACCACAAGGGTGGTATGGGACGCCCTTGGCTGACTAATTAGGAAAGCTAGTGGAGGACTACCTTACCAAAAAGGTGCAAGGGCAGTATGGGAGTGGTCAGTGTAGGGAGGTCTTTGGGTTGATTTTGCTACGATGGCGATCAGGCGAGGGATCCCTGCATTGGAGCTTCCTAGAAACTGTAGTGGGTTTTCTGAAGCTAGTGGAACTTTGTAAAGGCCTCGTGGTGTTACTTTGCCTCGCTTCAATTCCTTGGTAGAGGTGTATTGGAAGTCACGATCTCTTGGCAGATGGGTAACATGACTTGTGGGTGAAGATGTGTAACCTCTGCAGAGTGTAAAACTGGTATATCAGTCGTGCTCATGGTCATGAGCGGCTCGGACCCTCACATGATTAATTTATGGAATTAAATTCAATTTGTCATTTGCATCGCATCGTGGTTTATTATTAATTTGATATATTATTACTCTGGTTTGGTATATACTTTCATTTAGTAGCTGCTAATAAAATTTGACCAACTTATTAAAAGCAATGCTTAGCTTTCAACCATTAATTATTGATCAACCTTACACTTCACATGAACTCACACCTTTGGTGAGTTTATGCACATTATTCCCCACAACTTGTTGAGCTACGATCTTTTGTGAGCTCACTCTTGCGATATATAAACCCCAGCCCACAAGTGAAGAGCAAGCGGTCCAAGAGGAGCCTATAATGAGGAGTACGAGTTGATCTAGGTGGCGTCTCCTAGTTAGCTTGATGGCGCCAAGGAATAATATTTAGTTCGTTTTATTGTTATCATTTATTTTTGTAAGACTTCCACTATATAATAATGATACTTGAGACATTTATCTCTATACACTTTGTCATTATATGTGATGTTCTTATTTGGCGCACATATGAGACGCACCCGACTTTATCCCTTAAATCCGGGTGTGGCAGAAGTGGTATCAGAGCAAATGTTGACTGTAGGACGAAACCTAGATAGACCTGGACAAAACCCTTACCTACCTACCTTACTCTGATTCTTTCTATACTTTTCTTGATCTTGTCTCACCTTCTACTGTTCTACTCTGATTACTCTTACCTTTTCTATTCTAAGACAAGGAGGATTTCACACTTTGGAATCCTACATCCATGACCCTCTAAAGAGATAGGAGACCTAAGACAAAATTAAAATTATTTTCTCTACTTGAAGTAATTGGATGATTGTGCTGATGGCAAATGCTTGATTTGCTTCTTTGATTGATTGAAATAGTATAGCAGGGCATCCTAGCATGTACCACCATAAGGTAATTAGTGTGAGTAGGTGACACACTAATCTACTTAGCTAATAAAACCCCCAAAAAGATTCTACCTCGCAATTACTCGTCTTATCTACAATTATATCTTAACATGTATTTCTAACCCATATGGTCAATACCAGGAAGAGATGGAATCGATCTATCTGCCAACCCCCACGACTGGAGGATTATTAGACAACAGCAAGCAGAGATGAATCCTCCAAATCCTCCATCGGTTGGGACTGATCTAGTGGTTGCAGCCCAGATGCAGGTGCTGCAACAAATGGCCAATACTATGACGGATACATGCAGATGCGGCAAGAACATCAAGAGATGCGTCAGGAGAGGCAAGAGATGTGGGAAGAAATGCGACAAGAGAGAATGGTGTGACAGCATCAAGCACCAATGCCTCCACCACCACCACCAGTTCCACCCCAGGAGAAGCACCAGGAGTTCATGAGCCAGAAGCCACCTACCTTCGCCAGCTCGCCAGATCCTCTACACGCCGATGATTGGTTAAAGTCAGTAGAGAAGATGTTAAATTTTGCTCAATGCTCTGACCGGGAGAAGGTGCTCTATGCTTCTGGTCGTCTTACTGGCCCTGCTGCTGATTGGTGGGATTCTTACACTGCTACCCATGATGCTACTAATATATCACCTAGGCAGAATTCACGACATAGTTCATAAATTATCACATCCCTGTTGGACTGATGAAGATTAAGGAGAAGGAATTTCTATCACTAAAATAGGGCAATATGTCAGTCAGCGAATACCATGACAAATTTATTTAGCTATCACGGTGTGCTCTAGATGAAGTGGCGGATGATGATAGAAAGCAAGAACACTTCATAGAGGGACTTAATGGACCGCTGCAATATGCACTGGTGGCTCACACCTTTCTGTCATTCCAGAGGCTCCTAGACAAGGCTCTAGCTGTTGAACACAAGCGTGTTCAACTGAGTGAAATGAAGAGGAAGGCCATTACTCAGGGGCAGGGTAGTAGCAGTATTCGTCCTCGCTATGTTCCATCCTAGGGTACACCAGCTCGTCATGGAGGAGGACTGCGCCTAGCTCAGTATGCACCTCAGGGGACTCCACAGACACCACACACTCGTCAGGCTGCCCCCACTGGCACCCCGGCGAGGCCCGCAGGACAGAGAATAGGCCCTACATACTTCAAGTGCAGTCAAGTTGGGCACTATGCAAATGCTTGTCCGATGGGGAATTCTAGCACACCCGCAGAACAAGCAACAGACTCTAACCTATGGCAAGGGATTCAACATTGCCAGGGTTAACCAAGTCAGTGCCGAGGTTACTGCTGTTGGAGCTGACATCACTATCGGTATGTTTTACATTAATTCAATTCCAGCAGCCATATTATTTGATTCTGGAGCTATGCATTCATTTATTTTTGCTCGCTATGCCACCACAAATGAATTACCACTTCAAAATATGCAAAATCCACTGGTAGTAATTACCCCTAAAGGGTCTGTTGAAGCAAACTATATGACACATAGATTAACACTGACAATTATGGGAAGGGAGTTCTGGTCTACACCTATAGTATTAGAGGAAAGCAGTATAGATCTGATACTCGGTATGTCCTGGTTAAGGAAAGTGAAAGGGAAATAGGGTCAAACCTTTTCCTATATAATTTTGGTGGTTGAATTGCCCAACACAAATAATTGGACTAACTAGTTTACTCTAGATTATAAGTTCTACAGGCGCCAAAGGTTCAACACAAACCAATAAAAAGTCCAAGAAAACGTTCAAATAAAAAGGAGCAAAGAAAATCGAAGGCTACCCTGGTTTGGCGCACCGGACAGTGTCCGGTGCACCAGGGAGAATTCCTCCAAACTCCTCAGCTTCGGGTTTCTGGAAATTGCTCTCCGCTGTAATTCACTGGACTGTCCGGTGTAGCACCGGACTGTCCGGTGTGCCAATGAGAGCAATGGCTAGCGTGCCAACGGTCGTCTGCAAAAGGTGAACAGTGAGCTATAGTGCATGAACAGCACGCGCAGAAGTCAGAGCAGGCGCAGAAGGCGCACCGGACAGTCAACAGGACCTGTCTGGTGCATCATCGGACTGTCCGGTGGCCCCACAAGTCAGAGCTCCAACGGTCGAACCCTAACGGTTGGGTGACGTGGCTGGCGCACCGGACAGTGTCCGGTGGTGCACCAGACTGTCCGGTGCGCCCGTCGACAGCAGAGTTCCCCAACGGCCACTTTGGTGGTTGGGGCTATAAATACCCCCAACCACCAACACTTCAAGGCATCCAAGTTTTCAGCCAACACATTCAATACAAGAGCTAGTGCATTCAATACAAGACACAAATAGAGTGAATCAAAATCTCTCCAAGTCCCAATTCCACTCAAAGCAATAGTGACTAGAAGAGAGAGTTTTTGTCGTGTTCATTTGAGCTCTTGCGCTTGGATCGCTTTTCTTCTTCCTCATTTCTTGTTCCCAAGATCTTTGTAATCAAAGCAAGAGACACCAATTGTGTGGTGGTCCTTGTGGGGACTTAGTGTCCCAAGTGATTGAGAAGAGAAGGTCACTCGGTCTAAGTGATCGTTTGAGAGAGGGAAAGGGTTGAAAGAGACCCGGTCTTTGTGACCACCTCAATGGGGAGTAGGTTTGCAAGAACCGAACCTCGGTAAAACAAATCATTGTGTCATCTGCCTTATTTGCTAGTGATTTGTTTTCGCCCTCTCTTTCGGACTCGATTTTAATTCTAACGCTAACCCTGGCTTATAGTGTGTGCTTAAGTTTATAATTTTTAGATTCTGCCTATTCACCCCCCCTCTAGGCGACTTTCAGAAAGCAGAGGCAGTTATACACTGTGTTAAGGGAACCGTAGAACACCAGCTCAAAAGGAGAAAGGTTTGAAGTCGAGATTACCATAACCGCCTCTACCAGACCCGCCATATATCTAGTGGATGGAAAATTTGTGGGTAGAAACATCTGTGTGGTTAGTGACTTTCCAAATATCTTTCCTAAAGAGTTACCCATAATGCCACCAGATAGGGAAGTTGAATTTGTCATTGATCTCTTACTTGGTACCGCTCCCATCTCAAAAGGCCATATAGGATGTCAGTGGAAGAATTAAAAAAACTTAAGAAACAATTAACGGAGTTGCAAGAAGCAGGGTATATTCATCCGAGTTCCTCACCTTGGGGAGCACCGGTTCTGTTTGTACAGAAGAAGGATGGTTCGCAAAGGATGTGTGTGGACTATATATCACTTAATGATGTCACCATTAAGAACAAGTACTTTCTACCTCGTATTGAAGACTTATTTGATCAGATGAGAGGTGCTAGGGTGTTCTCTCTAAGATTGACCTCAGGTCGGGTTATCACCAAATGAAGATTAAGCCTTCTAATATTCCCAAGACGACTTTCTCTACCCGATATGGTCTATATGAGTTCACCGTCATGTCGTTTGGCTTACTAATGCACCAGCCTACTTCATGAATCTGATGAACAAGGTGTTCATGGAGTATCTTGACAAGTTCGTCGTGGTATTCATCGACGACATCCTTATTTATTCTAAGAATGATAGTGATCATGAGGAACATCTACGGATGGTGCTACAGAAGTTATGGGATAATCAACTCTATGCCAAATACAGCAAGTGTGAGTTTTGGCTTGATGAAGTACCATTCCTTAGGCACATCATCTCCAAGGGTGGAATCTCAGTGGATCCGACTAAAGTGACAGAGATGGTAGGATGGAAGATACCAAGTTCAGTCACGGAGGTCCGGAGTTTCTTGGGACTTGCGGGCTATTACCGACGATTTATTGAAGGGTTCTCCTAGATTGCTAAGCCTATGACCTCACTGTTAGAGAAGGGAAAAGAGTTTGATTGGACCTAGGAATGCCAAGAGAGTTTCAATCAACTGAGGTTTAAATTGATGCCAGCCCTAGTGTTGATTATGCCAGATCTACAGAAGGGTTTTGATATATATTATGATGCAAGTCGCCAGGGCTTGGGATGTGTTCTTATGCAAGAGGGACATGTCATCGCCTACGCATCTCACTAGTTGCGGAAACATGAGTTGAACTACCCCACTCATGACTTAGAGTCGGCAGTCATAGTGCATGCTCTCAAGATTTGGAGGCATTATATTATGGGGACTAAGTGCCAAGTCTACACGGATCACAAGAGCTTAAAGTATATCTTCACTCAGAAGGATCTCAACCTTAGGCAACACCATTGGTTGGAGCTCATCAAAGACTATGACTTGGAGATTCACTATCATCCGGGCAAGGCGAATCTAGTTGCGGATGCCTTGAGCCAGAAGGAGCATGTCCATGCAGCTATTGTAGCCCAGTACCTGATGAGTTAGCGGAAGATTTTGAGAGGCTCAATCTGGGAATAGTTGCTCATACTGAAGGAATTACCATAGAAGTAGAACCTACCTTAGAACAAGAAATACAAAAGGGTCAGATCGGTTATGTCAAGATTCAAGAGATCAAAGATCTGGTAACAGAAGGTAGGGGCCCAGACTTCACGAAAGATGATCAGGGCATGATCTGGTTCAAGAACAGGATTTGTGTCCCTGAGATTGATAGTCTTAGCGAAACCATATTGAAGGAAGCACATGACTCAGCTTGCTCCATCCATCCGGGTAGTACTAAGATGTACCAGGACTTGAAGCAGAAGTATTGGTGGTATGGACTAAAGAAGGATGTTGCTTCACATGTAGCACTGTGTGATGTTTGCCAAAGGGTAAAAGCGAAACATCAAAGGCCTGCCGGTTTGCTGCACCCGCTTAAGATACCTGAGTGGAAGTGGGAAGAGATTGGCATAGACTTCACTAAAGGTCTACCCCGCACATCTACTGGGCATGACTCTATATGGATGATTGTGGATAGGCTAACTAAAGTAGCCCACTTTATCCTAGTGAAGACCACGTACTCGGGTGCCAGGCTAGCAGAGTTGTACGGATAGTTTGTCTACATGGTGTGCCTAAGAAGATCGTGTCGGAATGATATCTTAGTTTACTTCTCAGTTTTGGCAAAAGTTGTATGAGTGCTTGGATACAAGACTGAATTTCAGCTCGGCCTACCATCCTCAAACTGATGGGCAAACCGAGAGAACTAACCAAGTATTAGAAGATATGTTAAGAGCTTGTGCTCTTAAACATGGTGGCAGTTGGGATAAGAGAGTTTACCATATGTGAAGTTCTCCTACAATAATAGTTACCAGGCCAGTTTGAAGATGTCCCCGTTTGAGGCTCTATATGGCAGAAAGTGCAGGACTCCTCTATATTG
Source organism: Zea mays (assembly GCF_902167145.1). Classification (NCBI taxonomy): domain Eukaryota; kingdom Viridiplantae; phylum Streptophyta; class Magnoliopsida; order Poales; family Poaceae; genus Zea; species Zea mays. Next base: position 78,303,405 of record NC_050105.1, read on the forward strand.
GGATCAAACTGGTGAAAGGCAGTTCTTTGGGCCAAAAATTATATAAGAGGCAGAAGAACAAGTACGGTTGATAAGGAAGAACTTGAGAACTGTGCAGTCAAGATAGAAAAGCTATGTAGATACCCAGAGAAGGCAGTTGGAGTTTAAGGTGGGTGATCACGTGTATCTGAAGGTGTCACCGGTTCGAGGTATGAAGAGGTTTAAAGTTAAAGGGAAGTTATCCCCTCGCTTTATTGGGCCCTTCTTGATCCTAAAGCGAGTGGGGGAAGTTGCCTATCAACTAGAATTACCCGACCATCTTGCGGATGTACATGATGTCTTCCATGTATCCCAATTGAAAAAGTGTCTCAGGATACCCTAGGAGCAGCTACCAATGGAGGATCTTAGTGTTTAAGATGATCTGACTTATACGAAATATCCTATCAAGATCCTTGATACCTTGACTCGTGTCACGAGGAGTAAAGTAATCAAAATGTGCAAAGTGCAATGGAGTCACCATGGTGAAGATGAGGCTACTTGGGAAAGAGAAGAAGAGCTACGAGTAGATTTTTCCCACCTCGTCCCTAGTCCTTCCTAATCTCGAGGATGAGATTGTTTTTAAGGGGGGTAGGATTTGTAATACCCAAATTGTAAACATTATGAAGAGAGTTTATCTCCTTAATTGTTTTGCCATCCACTCATAACAACATGAGAACATCCTATTTAAGTAAACAAATAACTAATAAAATACTCTATGCATCATGTTGGAGTTTTTGTTTGCTTGTGCATTTAATAATAATAATATTAATAAGGACACATTAATGAGGAGAATTAGGGATTAAATCTAATTTAAATCATAGGATTTGGAAATAAAATTGAAGAGAAAAGAGAAGTGAGAAAAGAAAACATTAGATGCAAAATAAAGGAAAATATATAAATAAAGATATTACTTCATACTGACATTTTGATGTAAGTGTTTAGTATAAAGTGCAAAATTCACAACAAAGGTTGGGATTCAAATTTGAAATTTAAAAATAAAAGGGAAAGAAAGCAAAGGAAAAAAGAAAGAAAAAGAAAAGAGAATTCTCCTGCGCTGGGCCTTAACCCTACACGCGGCCTATTTCCTGTGCTTGTCCGCGACCCACTCGGCCCAACAGGACCGCCACACACAAAGGAGAGCCGACACCTGGTCCCCACTTGTCATCCTCACACGCTCGCGCTCGCCTCGTGACTCACTATCGCATGGGTCCCCTTGTTAGTCGCTGTAACACCACATGAGGAGCTCTTCCTCCAGCTGTGGGACCCACCTGGTCAGCGACTATCGCTCCATGCCACTCACCCGCATTACATGTGGACCCCACGTGACAGTCTCAATGAACCACAGAGGATCCCCTTTCCGTGCGCGCAGCGCCGATCTCAACGGCAACCACCGATTTCGCTGGAGATGGTTAACAGCTCGCCCCTAGCCTTATCTACCCGACGTGGGGGACCTCTCCCAGCCTTTCCATTTTGTTCGCCAGGGCCGTGCCATGAAAAATCGTGAACTATGGGCGCCTCCAATGCCGACCTCGCCCACCAGAGACAAAATCGTACCTAGTAGTTGCTAGGGGGCATTGTGGTGCTGCGAGAAGGGCGACGGTGGTCGATTAGCGCAGATACAGCAGCTGTAGGCGGCGGAATTCCTCGGCGGTGTCCGAATTCCGCTGTGATCCGTGGGCGGCTCTGCACAGTCCCTAACTTCCGGTAAACATCCTCCCCGCGTGTACCCTATTGTTCCTGTTACTCGCCAATGTCTTCAGTTAGGAGTTCTAGCGCGCAGATCGCATTCGTGTCGGACGCCGGCGAGAGCACCACCTCGGCCGCGTCCGTGCCGCCGTGCCTTGGGCGAAAGGTAGAGGAAGGATTTGTGGCCGTTCATCGTGCTTTGACGGTTGTGATTAGATCTTAGGGTACCCCTTCGCGATATTAGACCTAGCGCGTAGGTTCGGTATCGGGTGGCTGAGATCTGATCTCCCTTCATCCGTCGGTGCTAGATCTAACGGTCGCGAAGGTTTATAGGTTATACGTGCGAGCGGTTGAATCTGGTCCTTCTATGTTGATCGAACGGCCGAGAACCCGCCATACCCCTTCGGCCCCGGAAACTTGCTAAAGAGTCCCTAGACAATTTAAGAATAAATCTGCCGTCCACATATACGTAAAGATCATCAGGTCTAGATCCTGGAATTTACAGATCAAACCCCGTGCTTCGCTGTATTAGTGCGCGCAGTCTAGGGAGCAGAGAAAATAGGAAAATGTAGAAAATAGATTTCTAGTATAAAAATAATTCCAGAACTCATTTAATTCATAAAAAATTCATATTAAATTCTTTTTTATCCATTCCAGTGGTATTAATTTTGTATTAATATTGTCTATCAACTAGTAGCTCTGTTTAGCCATGAAACTTGGATTAAAATTATTCACTTGAGTTATTCTATAGTAGGCACTAAATAACTTCAGAAATTCATAACTCGATAACCGTAACTTCGAATTTAGTGATTCTTGTTCCTACGATCTCGTTACGATGCGTAGAATATTATCATGCATTCTGTTCTGCTGTTTGGTGTGATATTAATTTCTACTATCCTGTGCTTGTTTGTATTGTTGCGAGTAGACGAGCTAGCTACTGAGGACCTAGGTGTTCAGCAGGTGGAGACTGCTGAGCAGGAGCTCGTTGAAAGCAAGTTGTGCTCTTGATCACTTCTATTTATCCAATAATGTTCTTATTAATCATAATGATCTGCATAGGTTAATTTTGATGGGACCCAATAGGTTACCCTAGTTTGGCTATCTTTATACCTTGTTTACCACTGAATTTTTGGGTAGTACCTGTTATTGCTTTATATGGTTTTGGGTATAGAGACACACATTATTCATGATCATACTTTTATTATCAGTTTGTTATTTACTATTCATGATAAGATCATTATGTTAATTGGAAAATGGAGTGACCACCCGGAAAAATAGTGCTACCACAAGGGTGGTATGGGACGCCCTTGGCTGACTAATTAAGAAAGCTAGTGGAGGACTACCTTACCTGAAAGGGGTAAGGGCAGTAGGGGAGTGGTCAATGTAGGGAGGTCCTTGGTTTGATTTTTCTGCGATGGCGGTCAGGCGAGGAATCCCTGCATTGGAGCTTCATAGAAACTGTAGCGGGTTTTCTGAAGCTAGTGGAACTTTGTAAAGACCTCGTAGTGTTACTCTGCCTCGCTTCCTTGGTAGAGGTGTATGGGAAGTCGCGATCCCTTGGCAGATGGGTAACATGACTTGTGGGTAAAGATGTGCAACATCTGCAGAGTGTAAAACTAGTATATTAGTCGTGCTCACGGTCATGAGCGGCTCGAACCCTCACATAATTAATTTATAGAATTCAATTCAATTTGTCATTTGCATCGCATTGTGGTTTATTATTAATTTGATCTATTATTACTCTGGTTTGGTATATACTTTCATTTAGTAATTGCTAATAAAATTTGACCAACTTATTAAAAGCAATGTTCAGCTTTCAACCATTAATTGTTGATCAGTCTTACCAAAAGGGAAATCGGGTTAACCATTTCTAACAATTAATTTTGGTGGTTGATGATCAACACAAACACATGGACTAACTAGTTTGTCTAGATGTTATCTATTATAGGTGCATAAGGTTTAACACAAATCATTAAAGAAATCCAGTTAGGGACACAATAAAAAATGGAGCAAAGAACTTGAGTGTGCAAATGGCACACCGGACAGTGTCCGGTGCACTAGGCCATACAACAGATGAACTAGCCACTCTCGAGAATTCCAGGGGCGCGCTCTGCTATAATTCATCGGACTGTCCGGTGTGCCACCGGACTGTCCGGTGAGCGAGCGGAGCAACGGCTCCCTGTGCGCCAATGGCTCTCTGCAAAAGCTACAGTGATCTACAGTGCCGCAGCACAAGTCAGAGCGTAGAAGTCAGAGGGCACCGGACTGTCCGGTGTGGCACTGGACTGTCTGGTGCAGCAAGACGATACACAGCTCCAACGGTCAAATGCTCAGAACCCTAACGGACGAGATGATGTGGCACGCACCAGACTGTCCGGTGCGCCCATCGCCAGCAAAAATCAGTCAACGGCTAGAAGTGGTTGGGAGGCTATAAATACCCCCAACCACCTCATTCACATCAATCCAAGCATTTCTGAGTTCTCATTCATTGCAAGGAGCAAAAGCCCAACACTCCAAGACACAATCAAAGAAATCAATCCACTCAAAGCCCCAAAATCAACTCTAGTTGATTAGGGCTTGTGAGAGGATCACTTGTGTTCTTTTGTTGCTCTTGTCGCTTGGTTTGGCCTTTTCTTTTTCCTTCTTATTCTCAAGAGACTTGTAATCGAAGCAAGAGACACCTAAGTGTATGGTGGTCCTTGCAGGGTCTAAGTGACCCATGAGATTAAGGAAAGGCTCACTCGGTCTAAGTGACCGTCTAAGAGAGAGAAAGGGTTGAAATAGACCCGGTCTTTGTGACCTCCTCAACGGGGACTAGGTTCTTTGGAACCGAACCTCGGTAAAACAAATCATAGTGTTCACTCGCTTTGATTCTTGTTTGATTTGTTTTCCCCTCTCTAACATTCCCTTGCTCATAGTGATTTGAGTTTGCTCCCAAACATTATCCGCACCATTTGAGCAACTCGTGGCAAGAGGAACAATCTTTCGGACTTGAATTTAATTCTAATGCTAATCCCAGCCTTTAGTGTGTGTTTAAGTTTATAAATTTCAGGTTTCGCCTATTCACCCCCCCCCCCCCCCCTCTAGGTGACTTTCAATTGGTATCGGAGCCAGTGCTTCATTAAGAGCCTAACCAACTCGAAGTGATGTCTAGAGATCACGCCAAGAGGGAGATTGTGACCGGCGAGAAGGCCACGGGCTTGGGGAGGACTCTCTTAAGGGAGTCCGGCAACAAGTATATGGAGGAATCCTCTTCCTCCATCAAGTCACATCGGAGAGGTGACAAGAAGAAGAAGAAGATGAAGAAAGTGGTCTACTATGAGACCGACTCTTCGTCACCCTCCACATCCGGCACCGAGTCGTCGTCTACTTCTCAGCGCCATGAGCGCAAGAAGTATAGTAAGATGCCCCTACGCTATCCCCGTATTTCAAAGCACGCTCCATTACTTTCTGTACCCCTAGGCAAACCACCATATTTTGAAGGTGAAGATTATTGTATGTGGAGTGATAAAATGAGGCACCATCTAACCTCACTCCACGAAAGTATTTGGGATATTGTTGAGTTTAGAGCGCAGGCACGAAAGGTGGGGGACGAGGACTACGACTTGGATGAGGCTACCCAAATTAGGCACTTTAACTCCTAAGCCACGTCTATACTCCTCGCCTCCTTGTGTCGAGAGGAGTATAACAAGGTGCAAGGGTTAAAGAATGCCAAAGAAATTTGGGACGTCCTTAAAACCACGCACGAAGGGGATGAGGTGACCAAGATCACCAAGCGTGAAACGATCGAGGGAGAACTCGGTCGATTCGTCCTCAACAAAGGGGAAGAGCCGCAAGCCATGTACAACCGGCTCAAGACCATGGTGAATCAAGTGCGCAACCTCGGGAGCACCAAGTGGGATGACCATGAGATGGTCAAGGTTATTCTTAGATCCCTCGTATTTCGCAATCCTACTCAAGTTCAATTAATACGTGGGGATCCTAGATACAAACTAATGTCTCCTGAGGAAGTTATTGGCAAGTCTGTGAGCTTTGAGCTAATGATCAAAGACTCCAAACATATTGTCAATTTGGAGCAAGGCAGCACCTCCACACCCGAGGTGCAACCCGTTGCATTCAAAGCAATGGAAGAAAAGGAGTCTACACCAAGTAGGCTTCCAATCAACGCCTCTAAGCTTGACAACGAGAAGATGGTGCTCATCATCAAGAGCTTCCGCCAAATCCTCAAGCAAAGGCGGGGGAAGGACTACAAGCCCCGCTCCAAGAGGGTGTGCTACCAGTGTGGTAAGTCCAGTCACTTTATTGCTAAATGTCCAATTTCTAGTGAGATACTACAAGAAGAAGGGCGGCAATGCGCACATGTGCCGGGAATGGAACTCCGACGAGAGCTCCACCGACTCCTCCGATGAGGATGCCGCCAACATCACCGTAAACAAGGGCCTCCTCTTCCCCAACATTGGCCACAAGTGTCTCATGGCCAAGGACGGCAAGAAGAAGAAGGTACACTCTAGAGCCACCCCCAAATATACAACATCTAGTGATGAGGGTAGCTCTAGCGATAATGAAGATGATTTAATTTCTCTCTTTGCCAACCTTACCATGGACCAAAACAAAAAATTAAATGAATTAATAGAAACCATTAACGAGAAGGACGATCTCTTGGAAAGACAAGAGGACTTCCTCGTTAAAGAGAACAAAAATTTTGTTAAATTGAAAAATGCTCATGCTGAGGAAATAGAAAAATGTGAAAACTTATCTAAGGAGATTAGCATTTGTCATGATTCAATTTCAAGTCTTAGAACTGAGAATGCTAGTTTAGTTTCTAAGATTGAAAAATTGAATGTTTGCAATCATTCTATTTCATGTCTTAGAGATGAAAATGCCATTTTAAATGCTAAGATAGAAGAATTAAATACTTGCAAACCTTCTACATATACTGTTGATCATGTTACTATTTGTACTAGATGTATAGATGTCAATATTGAAGCTATGGATGATCATCTTGCCATGATTAAACAACAAAATGATCATATAGCTAAATTAACTGCTAAAATTGTCGAGCATGAACTAGAAAATGAAAAATTTAAATTTGCTCGTAGTATGCTTTATAATGGGAGATGCCCTGGCATTAAGGATGGCATTAGGTTCCATCAAGGGGACCAATCCACTGTCAAGCTTAATGCTCCTAAAAATTGTCTAACTTTGTAAAGGGCAAGGCTCCCATGGTTCAGGATAGTGAGGGTTACATTTTATATCCTGCAAACTATCCTGAGCACAAAATTAGGAAGACTCATGCTAGAAAACCTCATACTGTTTCTCACCATGCATTTACGTATAAAAATAAGGCTTCTAGCTCTAGGCATTCCACTCATATAAAATTGCCTAAGAAGAAAATTCGTACTGTATCAAATGAACATAATATTTCATTCAAGACCTTTGATGCTTCATATGTTTTAACTAACAAATCAGGCAAAATAGTTGCCAAATATGTTGGCGGCAAACACAAGAGTCCAAAGACTTGTGTTTGGGTACCCAAGGTGCTTGTTTCTAATGTAAAAGGACCCAAGACCATTTTGGTACCTAAGAACAAGGCCTAAATTTGTTTTGAAGGTTTATGCATCCGGGGATCAAGTTGGATAATCGATAGCGGGTGCACAAACCACATGACAGGGGAGAAAAGGATGTTGTCCTCATACGAGAAAAATGAAGATCCCCAAAGAGCTATCACATTCGGGGATGGAAATCAAGGATTGGTCAAAGGTTTGGGTAAAATTGCTATATCTCCTGACCATTCCATTTCGAATGTTTTTCTTGTAGATTCATTAGATTACAATTTGCTTTCTGTATCTCAATTATGCAAAATGGGATACAACTGTCTTTTTACTGATATAGGTGTTACTGTCTTTAGAAGAAGTGGTGATTCAATAGCATTTAAGGGAGTGTTAGAGGGTCAGCTATATTTAGTTGATTTTAATGATAACAAAGCTAAACTTGACACTTGCTTAATTGCTAAGACTAATATGGGTTGGCTCTGGCATCGCCGACTTGCCCATGTTGGGATGAAGAATCTCCACAAACTTCTAAAGGGAGAACACATTTCAGGAGTAACAAATGTTCATTTTGAGAAAGTCAGTGTTTGTAGCGCATGCCAAGCAGGAAAGCAAGTTAGCACTCATCATCCACACAAGAACATAATGACGACCGACAGGCCACTCGAGCTACTCCACATGGATCTATTCGGCCTGATCGCTTATATAAGCATCTGTGGGAGTAAGTATTGTCTAGTTATTGTGGATGATTATTATCGCTTCACTTGGGTATTCTTTTTGCAGGAAAAATCACAAACCCAAGAGACATTAAAAGGATTCTTGAGACGGGCTCAAAATGAGTTTGGATTGGGAGTCAAAAAGATTAGAAGCGATAATGGGACGGAGTTCAAGAATTCACAAATAGAAGGATTTCTTGAGGAAGAGGGCATCAAGCATGAGTTCTCTTCTCCCTACACAACTCAATAAAATGGTGTAGTGGAGATGAAGAATAGAACTCTACTAGACATGGCAAGGACCATGCTTGATGAGTACAAGACACCAGACCGGTTTTGGGCCGAGGCGATTAATACTGACTGCTACTCCATCAACCGGTTATATCTTCACCGAATCCTCAAGAAGACATCATATGAACTCCTCAACGGTAAAAAGCCCAATGTTTCATATTTTAGAGTATTTGGGAGTAAATGATTTATTCTTATTAAGAGAGATAGAAAATCTAAATTTGCTCCTAAAGCAGTAGAAGGCTTTTTACTAGGATATGACTCAAACACAAGGGCGTATAGAGTCCTAAATTTGCTCCTAAAGTAGTAGAAGGCTTTTTACTAGGATATGACTCAAACACAAGGGCATAGATTCTTCAACAAATTCACTAGAATAGTTGAGGTTTCTTGTGACATTGTGTTTGATGAGACTAATGGCTCCCAAGTGGAGCAAGTTGATCTTGATGAGCTAGATGATGAAGAGGCTCCGTGCGTCACACTAAGGAACATGTCCATTAGAGATGTGTGCCCAAAGGAATCCGAAGAGACCACACAAGCACAAGATCAACCGCCATCTTCCAACCAAGCATCTCCACCAACTCAAGATAAGGATCAAGCTCAAGAAAATGAAGATGAAGATCAAGACAATGAGCCACCTCAAAAGGAGGACATTGATCAAGGGGAGATGAAGATAATAATGATAAGGAAGATGATCAAGAGATTCGGGATCAAAGACCGCCACACCCAAGAGTCCACAAAGCAATTCAAAGAGATCATCCCATCAACTCCATCCTTGGTGACATTCATAAGGGGGCAACCACTAGATCTTGAGTTGCACATTTCTGTGAACATTACTCTTTTGTATCCTCTATTGAGCCATACAGGGTGGAGGATGCACTAAGAGATCCGGATTGGGTGGTGGCAATGCAAGAGGAGCTCAACAATTTCACAAGGAATGAGGTATGGCATTTGGTTCCACGTCCTAATCAAAATGTTGTAGGTACCAAATGGGTATTCCGCAACAAGCAAGATGAGCATGGTGTAGTGACAAGGAACAAAGCCTGACTTGTGGCCAAAGGTTATTCACAAGTCGAAGGTTTGGATTTTTATGAAACCTATGCACCCGTAGCTAGGCTTGAGTCAATTTGTATATTACTTGCCTATGCTACTTACCATGGCGTTAAGCTCTATCAAATGGATGTGAAAAGTGCCTTCCTCAATGGACCCATCAAGGAAGAGGTCTATGTTGAGCAACCTCTAGGCTTTGAAGATAGTGAGTACCCTAACCATGTTTACAAACTCTCAAAGGCGCTTTATGGGCCCAAGCAAGCCCTAAGAGCATGGTATGAATGCCTGCGAGATTTTCTTATCACTAATGGCTTCAAATTCCATAAAGCTGATCCTACTCTCTTTACTAAAACTAATGCAAAAGACTTGTTTATATGCCAAATTTATGTCGATGATATTATATTTGGGTCTACTAACAAGTCATCTTGTGAAGAGTTTAGTAGGATTATGATACAGAAATTCGAGATGTCTATGATGGGGGAGTTGAAGTATTTTCTTGAATTCCAAATCAAGCAACTCCAAGAAGGCACCTTCATCAGCCAAACTAAGTACATTCAAGACATACTCAAGAAGTTTGGAATGAAGGATGACAAACCCATCAAGACTCCCATGGGAACTAATGGGCATCTCGACCTCGACACGGGGGGAAAATCCGTAGATCAAAAGGTATACCGGTCGATAATAGGATCTTTACTCTACTTATGTGCATCTCGACCGGATATCATGCTTTCTGTATGCATATGTGCAAGATTTCAGGCAAATCCTAAGGAAGTTCACCTTAGGGCCGTAAAAAGAATCATGCGATATTTAGTTTACACTCCTATGTTTGAGCTTTGGTACCCCAAGGGATCTACATTTGATTTAATTGGATATTCCGATGCTGATTATGCAGGGTGTAAAATTGATAGAAAGAGCACATCAGGGACTTGTTAGTTTCTGGGAAGATCCCTGGTGTCATGGGCTTCAAAGAAACAAAATTCAGTAGCTCTTTCCACTGCCGAAGCCGAGTACATTGTAGCAGGCCATTGTTGTGCGCAATTACTTTGGATGAGGCAAACCCTTAGGGACTATGGCTACAAATTGAGCAAAGTCCCTCTCCTATGTGATAATGAGAGTGCAATCCGTATGGTGGATAATCCCGTTGAACACAGTCACACTAAGCACATAGATATTCGGTATCACTTTCTGAGAGATCACCAACAAAAGGGGGATATCAAAATTGCTTATGTAAACACCCACAACCAATTAGTGAGAGCACCTAGAGGGGGGATGAATAGGTGATCCTGTAAAAACTTGAAACTTATAGCCACAAAACTTGGTTAAGTGTTAGTAGGCTAAATGGCGAGCTCTTGTGAACACAAGTATCACAGAAAAACAATCACAAAAGACACGTGAGTTATCCTGTGGTTCGGCCAAGTACAACACTTGCCTACTCCATGTTGTGGCGTCCCAATGGACGAGGGTTGCACTCAACCCCTTTCAAGTGATCCAAAGATCCACTTGAATACCACGGTGTTTCTCTTTCTTTCACTATATCTCGTTCGCGAGGAATCTCCACAACTTGGAGCCTCTCGCCCTTACCATTTGATGATCAAAAAGAAGCACGGAAGTAAGGGTGGGATAAGCAACACACACAAGACTCAAAGCAAGAGCACAAACACGCACACTAGCCAACAACTTGAGCTCTAAGTTCACACACGGAGTTCTCGACTCAAGAGGAGCTCAAATTGCTATCACAACGAATCAAATGCGCTAGAATGAAGTCTTGGTGCTTAGAGATGATCAAAGAATGCTTGGTATGTTCCTCCATGCGCCTAGGGGTCCCTTTTATAGCCCCAAGGCAGCTAGGAGCCGTTGGAAGCAATCTGGGAAGGCAATTCTTGCCTTCTGTCAGGTGGCGCACCGGACAGTCCGGTGCACCACCGGACATCCACTGTTCACAGTCCGGTGCAGATTGCTTTCCTAAATTGGCGCATCCGACCGTTGAATATTTGGAGCCGTTGGCGCACCGGACACTGTCCGGTGCACACCGGACAGTCCGGTGCCCCCATCTGACCGTTGGCTCGGCCACGCGTCACGCGCGGATTGCGCGGCCGACCGTTGGCTCACCGGACAGTCCGGTGCACCACCGGACAGACCGGTGATTTATAGCCGTACGCTGTTGACTGTTTCCTGAGAGCAGCGACTTCGCCGCAGATGACTCACCGGACAGTCCGGTGCACCACCAGACAGTCCGGTGATTTTTAGCCGTACACCGCCGTCGAGACCCGAGCGTAGGTTGTTCATCAGGACTGGTCCTGGCACACCGGACACTGTCCGGTGCACCCAGACCGAGCAGCCTTTTGGCTGTACATAGCCAACTTTTCTCCAAAACGATTTCTCCTGTTTCTAGCACTTAGACATAATACATTAGTCTTCAAAATAATGTACTAAGTCTAGAAACATACCTTTAATCTTGATTTGCACTTCTTGAGTCTTTGGCACAAATATTACTCAAAGCATTTGTGTGTAGCACTTAATCACCAAAATCTTATAGAAATGGCCCAAGGGCACATTTCCCTTTGAATCTCCCCCTTTTTGATGATTTATGCCAACACAACTAAAAGCAACTAAAAGAAGTGCAACATCAATGCAAATGAGAACAAAAATGGTTTTTGATTCAAATTTGGCATATTTGGATCATTCTTTGCCACCACTTGGTTTGTTTTTGCAAATCAAACTCACTTTCCTATCTCTAAGTCAAATTCACTTGTTGAGGCATAGAGAGAGGTATTCCAAGAGAAATTGATCAGAGATTCAAAAACTCCCCCTTTTTCCCATAATCAAACATTCTCCCCACAAGAGACTAACTTTGACAATAAGAGACAATAAGAGTATTTTGACAAAACAAAAGCTCTAACTCTCTACTATTTTCAAAATTCTCAAGTGGTAGCTGATCCATTTGCTTTGGCCTTAATTTCTCCCCCTTTGGCATTAAGCACCAAAACGGAATCATTATTGGCCCTTGAACCCCATTGCCTCACCAATATCTTCAATTAAGAGAAAAAAGGCAATAAGAGCACGAAAATGAACTTGGAGTAAATTACCCTCTCATCGGAGTGCAGTGGAAGTCTTGCATGGTCCAAGTTCACATTTTCCCTTTCAATCCACCTTTGAGACTAAATTAAGAAAACTCAAGCACACGGTTAGTTTCAAAGGGTCAAGTTGTAGCATTTCTCCCCCTAAGTATGTGCACATTCACACATGGACTTGTGAGGTCCGGGGATCCCTTGCACAACTTGAGGACCATAAGTAAGCAATAAAATGCATAATGGAACATGATCAAAGGCATAAAACACATGTATGCTCTATATCAATCCAAGTTACGCGAATCTAAGACATTTAGCTCACTACGCAGCCTGCAAAAGGTCTTCTCATCTAAAGGCTTGGTAAAGATATCGGCTAGCTGGTTCTCGATGCTAACATAAAACACTTCGATATCTCCCTTTTGCTGGTGGTCTCTCAAAAAGTGATGCCGGATGTCTATGTGCTTTATGCGACTGTGTTCAACAGGATTGTCCGCCATGCGGATAGCACTCTCATTGTCACATAGGAGTGGGACTTTGCTCAGATTATAGCCAAAGTCCCTGAGGGTTTGCCTCATCCAAAGTAGTTGCGCACAACACTGTCCTGCGGCAACGTACTCGGCCTCAGCGGTGGATAGGGCAACGGAAGTTTGTTTCTTAGAACTCCACGACACCAGGGACCTTCATAGGAATTGGCACGTCCCTGATGTACTCTTCCTATCGACCTTACATCCAGCATAGTCGGAGTCTGAGTATCCAATTAAGTCAAAGGTAGACCCCTTTGGATACCAGATCCCGAAGCAAGGCGTAGCAACTAAATATCTAAGAATTCGCTTAACGGCCACAAGGTGACACTCCCTTGGGTCGGATTGAAATCTAGCACACATGCATACGCTAAGCATAATATCATGTCTATTAGCACACAAATAAAGTAAAGACCCTATCATAGACCGGTATGCCTTTTGATCAACGGACTTACCTCCTTTGTTGAGGTCGACATGTCCATTGGTTCCCATTGAAGTCTTTGCGGGCTTGGCGTCCTTCATTCCAAACCGCTTGAGCAAGTCTTGCGTGTACTTTGTTTGAGAGATAAAGGTGTCGTCCTTGAGTTGCTTCACTTGGAACCCAAGGAAGTAGTTCAACTCGCCCATCATCGACATCTCAAATTTCTGAGTCATCACCCTGCTAAACTCTTCACAAGACTTTTGGTTAGTGGAACCAAATATTATGTCATCGACATAAATTTGGCACACAAATAGATCACCGTCACAAGTCTTAGTGAAAAGAGTTGGATCGGCTTTCCCAACCTTGAAAGCATTAGCAATTAAAAAGTCTCTAAGGCATTCATACCATGCTCTTGGAGCTTGCTTAAGTCCATAGAGCGCCTTAGAGAGCTTACACACGTGGTCGGGGTACCGTTCATCCTCAAAGCCAGGGGGTTGCTCCATGTACACCTCCTCCTTGATTGACCCGTTGAGGAAAGCACTCTTCACGTCCATTTGGAACAACCTGAAAGAATGGTGATCGGCATAGGCTAACAAAATACGAATTGACTCTAGCCTAGCCACAGGAGCAAAAGTCTCCTCAAAGTCCAAACCTGCGACTTGGGCATAACCTTTTGCCACAAGTCGAGCCTTGTTCCTTGTCACCACCCCATGCCCGTCCTGTTTGTTGCGGAACACCCACTTGGTTCCCACAACGTTTTGCTTGGGACGTGGCACCAGTGTCTAAACTTCATTTCGCTTGAAGTTATTGAGCTCTTCCTACATGGCCAACACCCAGTCCGGATCTAGCAAGGCCTCTTCTACCCTGAAAGGATCAATAGAAGAGACAAAAGAGTAATGCTCACAAAAATTAGCTAATCTAGAGCGAGTGGTTACTCCCTTGCTAATATCACCCAATATCTGGTCGACGGGATGATCCCTTTGAATCGTCGTTTGAACTTGAGTCGGAGGGGCCCGTGGTACTTCTTCCTCCTCAACTTGATCTTCTTGTGCTCCCCCTTGATCACACGCCTCCTCTTGAGGAACCTGTTCATCATCTTGAGTTGGGGGTGCACCATCGTTGAGGAAGAAGGTTGATCTTGCTCCTTGTGCTCCTGTGGTCGCACATCTCCAATCGCCATGGTGCGAATTGTGTCCGTTGGAACATCATCCTCATCTACATCATCAAGATCAACTTGCTCTCTTGGAGAGCCATTAGTTTCATCAAATACAACGTCGCTAGAGACTTCAACCAAACCCGATGATTTGTTGAAGACCCTATACGCCTTTGTATTTGAGTCATAACCTAGTAAAAACCCTTCTACAGCTTTGGGAGCAAATTTTGAATTCCTACCTTTCTTCACTAGAATGTAGCATTTACTCCCAAATACTCGAAAATATGAAACGTTGGGTTTGTTACCGGTTAGAAGTTCATATGATGTCTTCTTGCGGAGGCGATGAAGGTAGACCCGGTTTATGGCGTGACAAGCCGTGTTCACGGCTTCCGACCAAAACCGCTCGGGCGTCTTGAATTCTCCAAGCATTGTCCTTGCCATATCTATGAGCGTCCTGTTCTTCCTCTCTACCACACCATTTTGCTGTGGTGTGTAGGGAGTGGAGAACTCGTGCTTGATTCCTTCCTCCTCAAGAAACTCCTCCACTTGAAGGTTCTTGAACTCGGACCCGTTGTCGCTTCTAATCTTTTTCACCTTGAGCTCAAATTTGTTTTGAGCTCGCCTTAGAAAGCGCTTGAGGGTCCCTTGGGTTTCTGATTTATCCTGCAAAAAGAATACCCAAGTGAAGCGGGAAAAATCATCAACAACAACAAGACCATACTTACTTCCCCCGATGCTAAGGTAGGCAACGGGTCCGAAGAGGTCCATATGCAGTAGCTCCAGAGGTCTTGATGTGGTCATCACATTCTTATTGTGATGAGCGCTTCCCACCTGTTTACCTGCTTGACAAGCTGCACAAGGTCTATCTTTTTCGAAAAACACATTTGTTAGACCTAACACATGTTCTCCCTTTAGAAGTTTGTGAAGGTTCTTCATCCCAACATGTGCTAGACGGCGATCCCACAGCCAACCCATGCTAGTCTTAGCAATTAAGCATGCATCTAGATTGGCTTCCTCCTTCGAAAAATCAACTAAATAGAGTTTGCCGTCTAGTACACCCTTAAAAGCTAATGAACCATCAATCCTTCTAAAGACAGACACATCTACATTAGTAAATAAGCAATTGTAACCCATATTACATAATTGACTAACAAGTTATACCCGAGCGATTCAACTAAAAACACATTAGATATGGAATGCTCGGATGAAATAGCTATCTTTCCTAGTCCTTTCACCTTGCCTTGATTCCCGTCACCGAATATGATTGAGTCTTGGGAATCTTTGTTCTTGACGTAGGAGGTGAACATCTTCTTCTCCCCCGTCATGTGGTTTGTGCATCCGCTGTCGATAATCCAGCTTGAGCCCCCGGATGCATAAACCTGCAAGGCAAATTAGGCTTGGGTTTTAGGTACCCAACTCTTGTTGGGTCCTACAAGGTTAGTTATAATAGCCTTAGGGACCCAAATGCAAGCCTTGTCTCCCTTGCATTTGGCCCCCACCTTTTTAGCAATCACTTTTTTTATTTTTACATGAAAGAACAAACTTAGTATTGCAAGCATGAAAGACAGTGGTAGATCCATTATACACTTTCCTAAGAGCATGAGACACAAAATTCCTCCTAGGTCTACCATTAAAATTGGAACTTGAAGCAATCATGGCATGTGAGTCAAAAGCATTATAACTCCTATTAGCATGTCTAGAAAATTTCCTATCACTATAGATAAAAGCATGATTCCTTTGAGCATTACTAGTCATAGGGGCCTTCCCTTTGTCCTTGGCAGAGATAGGAGCCCTTTGACTTGTTAAGTTCTTGGCTTCCCTTCGAAAGCCAAGCCCATCCTTAATAGAGGGATGTCTACCTATAGTGTAGGCATCCCTTGCAAACTTTAGTTTATCAAACTCATTTTTGCTAGTCTTAAGTTGGGCATTAAGACTAGTCACTTCATCATTTAATCTAGTTATGGAAATTAAATGTTCACTACAAGCATCAACATTAAAATCCTTACACCTATTGCAGATCACAACATGCTCTACACAAGAACTAGATTTATTTGCTACTTCTAGCTTAGCATTCAAATCATCATTGATACTTCTTAAGCTAGCCATAGTCTCATGACAAGTAGATAATTCACAAGAAAGCATTTCATTCCTTTTAACTTCTAAAGCAAGAGACTTTTGCACACTCACAAATTTATCATGCTCTTCATATAAAAGATCCTCTTGCTTTTCTAAAAGTCTATCTTTTTCATTCAATGCATCAATTAGCTCATTAATCTTTTCTACCTTAGCTCTATCTAATCCTTTAAGCAAGTTAGTGTAGTCTACTTCATCATCACTAGAGTACTCATCACTAGAAGTAGAGTACTTGGGAGTGTCACGAGCGTTTACCTTCTTCTCCTTTGCCATTAGGCAAGTGTGGCGCTCATTGGGGAAGAGCGACGATTTGTTGAAGGCAGAGGCGGCGAGTCCTTCGTCGTCGGAGTCGGACGATGAACAATCCGAGTCCCACTCTTTGCCGAGGTGTGCCTCGCCCTTTGCCTTCTTGTAGGCCTTCTTCTTTTCCCTCTTTCCGCCTTTCTCTTGTTCCTGGTCATTAGTATTGTCGGGACAATTTGCTATAAAATGACCATACTTACCACATTTAAAGCAGGAGTGTTTTCCCTTTGCTTTGCTCTTGTTTGGATGCTCCTTTCTTCCTTTAAGCGCCGTCTTCAAACGCTTGATGACGAGGGCCATTTCTTCTTCGTTAAGCCCGACCGCCTCAACTTGCGCCACCTTGCTAGGTAGCGCCTCCCTACTACTTGTTGCTTTGAGAGCAATGGTTTGAGGCTCGTGGATCGGCATTGGGCCATTCAACGCCTCATCAACATATCTCGCCTCCTTGATCATCATTCGCCCGCTTACAAACTTTCCGAGTATTTCCTCGGGCGTCATCTTGGTGTACCTAGGATTTTCACGAATAGAGTTTACAAGATGAGGATCAAGGACAGTGAAGGACCTTAGCATAAGTCGGACGACGTCGTGGTCCGTCCATCTCGTGCTTCCATAGCTCCTTATTTTGTTGACCAGGGTCTTGAGCCTGTTGTATGTTTGGGTTGGCTCCTCCCCCTGATCATTGCGAACCTTCCCAGTTCACCCTCTACCAACTCCATCTTGGTGATCATTATGACATCATTCCCCTCATGCGAGATCTTAAGGGTGTCCCAAATCTGCTTGGCGTTATCCAAGCCGCTCACCTTATGGTACTCTTCCCTACACAAGGATGCTAATAGAACAGTAGTAGCTTGTGCATTTTTGTGAATTTGTTCATTGATAAACATGGGATTATCCGTACTATCAAATTGCATTCCATTCTCTACTATCTCCCATATACTTGGATGAAGAGAGAACAAGTGACTACGCATTTTGTGACTCCAAAATCCGTAGTCCTCTCCATCAAAGTGTGGAGGTTTACCAAGAGGAATGGAAAGCAAATGAGCATTCAAATTATGCGGAATACGAGAATAATCAAAAGAAAAGTTTGAGTTGACCGTTTTCTTTTTCTCGTCGTAGTCGTTGTCTCTTTGGGAAGAAGAGGATTCGTCGCGGTCGTAGTAGACGATCTTCTTGATACGCCTCTTCTTCTTCCCGTCCTTCTTCTTATGACTCGAGCCAGAGTCAGTAGGTTTGTCGTCCCTTGGCTCGTTGAAGATGGACTCCTTCTCTTTATCATTGACCACCATCCCCTTTCCCTTAGGATCCATCTCTTCAGGCGATTAGTCCCTTTTGTGAAGAGAACGGCTCTGATACCAATTGAGAGCACCTAGGGGGGGTGAATAGGTGATCCTATAAAAACTTGAAACTTATAGCCACAAAACTTGTTTTAGTGTTAGTAGGCTAAATGGCGAGCTCTTGTGAACACAAGTATCACAGAAAAACAATCACAAAAGACACGCGAGTTATCCCGTGGTTTGGCCAAGTACAACACTTGCCTACTCCACGTTGTGGCGTCCCAATGGACGAGGGTTGCACTCAACCCCTTTCAAGTGATCCAAAGATCCACTTGAATACCATGTGTTTCTCTTTCTTTCACTATATCCCATTCGCGAGGAATCTCCACAACTTGGAGCCTCTCGCCCTTAAAATTTGATGATCAAAAAGAAGCACGGAAGTAAGGGTGGGATAAGCAACACACACAAGACTCAAAGCAAGAGCACAAACACGCACACTAGCCAACAACTTGAGCTCTAAGTTCACACACAGAGTTCTCGACTCAAGAGGAGCTCAAATTGCTATCACAACGAATCAAATGCGCTAGAATGAAGTCTTGGTGCTTAGAGATGATCAAAGAATGCTTGGTATGTTCCTCCATGCGCCTAGGGGTCCCTTTTATAGCCCCAAGGCAGCTAGGAGCTGTTGGAAGCAATCTGGGAAGGCAATTCTTGCCTTCTGTCGGGTGGCGCACCGGACAGTCCGGTGCACCACTGGACATCCACTGTTCACAGTCCGATGCAGATTGCTTTCCTAAATTGGCGTAGCCGACCGTTGAAGATTTGGAGCCGTTGGCGCACCGGACACTGTCCGGTGCACACCGGACAGTCCGGTGCCCCCATCTAACCGTTGGCTCGGCCACGCGTCACGTGCGGATTGCGCGACCGACCGTTGGCGCAGTCGACCGTTGGCTCACCGGACAGTCCGGTGCACCACCAGACAGTCCAGTGATTTATAGTCGTACGCTGTTGACTGTTTCCCGAGAGCAGCGACTTCGCCACAGACGACTCACCGGACAGTCCGGTGATTTTTAGCCGTACGCCGCCGTCGAGACCCGAGAATAGGCTGTTCATCGGGACTGGTCCTGGCACACCGAACACTGTCCGGTGCACCACCGGACAGTCCGGTGCACCCAGGCCGAGCAGCCTTTTGGCTGTACATAGCCAACTTTTCTCCAAAACGATTTCTCCTGTTTCTAGCACTTAGACATAATACATTAGTCTTCAAAATAATGTACTAAGTCTAGAAACATACCTTTAATCTTGATTTGCATTTCTTGAGTCTTTGGCACAAATATTACTCAAAGCATTTGTGTGTAGCACTTAATCACCAAAATCTTATAGAAATGGCCCAAGGGCACATTTCCCTTTCAATTAGCCGCTATCTTTACCAAGCCACTAGATGAGAAAACCTTTAGCAAACTTAGGAATGAGCTAAATATACTTGATTCTTGGAATTTGATTGAAACATTGCACACATAGCTTATTTATATACCTTTGATCATATCTCTTTCATTTGGTACAAATGCATATTTCTTATTCTTCTTGTGCCAAAGCTAAGATTAACGTGCTTCCAAGTATATCTCTATGATTAGTCTTAGATTGAAAGGGAAATGAAGTATTTGGCAAAGACAAGGCTTCCACTCCAAACTCTGGCGGTATCATTTACCCTTTGTCGTTACTCTGCAATCTCTCCAACTGGTATAATCTTTCACTCATATTTCTTTTATCAATGGGGAAGAAAGTATTATAGGGCTCTCAAGTTCTTCATTTTTGGTGATTAATGCCAAAGGGGGAGAAAATATTAAGCCCAAAGCAAAAGGACCGCACCACCACCATTTTAAAATTCTAGTGTATTTTTCAAATTGGTATCAAGATCCTTCCAAAAGAAAATGTTTATTGATATTTGAGCAAGCCTCAAAATGAATTTTCAAGTAGTATGAATTATCAATTGGTATCTTTAAAAGTCAATTTTCAATTGGTACCTATTTCAAAAACCCTCTTGAAAGCTAAGGGGAGATTTCTTCGAGGGGGGCCTTTATTTAGTCAAAGGAAAAGCATTTGAAACAGGGGGAGAAATTTCAAATCTTGAAAATACTTCTTGCAATCTTATTCCTATCCCTTTGACTATTTGCAAAAGATCTTGAAAGGACTTTTTCCAAAAGATTTGCAAAAACAAGTTAAATGGTGCAAATTTGGTCCAAAATGTTAAATAAAAGAAAAGGCAATACAAGTATGTTTAGTGATACTTTCAATTGGTTTAACTCCAAGTAACCTATGTACATTCTTCGTACAAGCTAGTTTCATTTCAGCACTTTATATTTGCTTTGGTTTGTGTTGGCATCAATCACCAAAAGGGGGAGATTGAAAGGGAAATCGGGTTAACCATTTCCAATAATTAATTTTGGTGGTTGATGATCAACACAAACACATGGACTAACTAGTTTGTCTAGATGTTATCTATTACAGGTGCATAAGGTTCAACACAAACCATTAAAGAAATCCGGTTAGGGACACAATAAAAAATGGAGCAAAGAACATGAGTGTGCTGAAAAATGGCACACCGGACTGTCCGGTGTGCCAGCGGACAGTGTCCGGTGCCCCAGGCCATACAACAGATGAACTAGCCACTCTCAGGAATTCTAGGGGCGCGCTCCACTATAATTCACCGCACTGTCCGGTGAGCCAGCGGAGCAACGGCTCCCTGCGCGCCAACGGCTCTCTGCAAAATCTACAGTGATCTACAATGTCGTGGCAGAAGTTAGAGCGCAGAAGTCAGAGGGCACCGGACTGTTCGGTGCAGCAAGACGACAAATAGCTCTAATGGTCAACTGCTCAGAACCCTTATGGACGAGCTGATGTGGCACGCATCGGATAGTGCACAGTGCCTGTCCGGTGGCGCACTGGACTGTCCGGTGCGCCCATCGCCACCAAAAATAAGCCAACGGCTAGAAGTGGTTGGGAGGCTATAAATACCCCCCAACCACCTCATTTACATCAATCCAAGCATTTCTGAGTTCTCATTCATTACAAGAGCAAAAGTCCAACACTCCAAGACACAATCAAAGCAATCAATCCACTCAAGCCCCAAAATCAACTCTAGTTCATTAGGGCTTGTGAGAGGATCACTTGTGTTCTTTTGTTGCTCTTGTCGCTTGGTTTGGCCTTTTCTTTTTCCTTCTTATTCTCAAGAGACTTGTAATTGAAGCAAGAGACACCTAAGTGTGTGGTGGTCCTTGCGGGGTCTTAGTGACCCGTGAGATTAAGGAAAGGCTCACTCGGTCTAAGTGACCATCTGAGAGAGGGAAAGGGTTGAAATGGACCTGGACTTTGTGACCTCCTCAACAGGGACTAGGTTCTTTGGAACCGAACCTTGGTAAAAACAAATCATCGTGTTCACTCGCTTTGATTCTTGTTTGATTTGTTTTTCCCTCTCTAACATTCCCTTGCTCATAGTGATTTGAGTTTGCTCCCAAACATTATCCGCACCATTTGAGCAACTCTTGGCAAGAGGAACATTCTTTCAGACTTCAATTTAATTCTAACGCTAACCTCGGCCTTTAGTGTATGTTTAAGTTTATAAATTTCAGGTTTCGTCTATTCACCCCCCTCTAGGCGACTTTCACTTACACTTCACATGAACTCCCACCTTTGGTGAGTTCATGCACATTATTCCCCACAACTTGTTGAGCTATGATATTTTGTGAGCTCACTCTTGCGATATATAAACCCCCGCCCACAGGTGAAGAGTAGGTGGTCCAAGAGGAGCCCTATAATGAGGAGTATGAGTTGATCTAGGTGGCGTCTCCCAGTCAGCTTGATGGCGCCAAGAAATAATATTTAGTTCATTTTATTGTTATCATTTATTTTTGTAAGACTTCCGCTATGTAATAATGATACTTGAGATATTTATCTCTATACACTTTGTCATTATATGTGATGTTCTTCTTTGGTGCACATATGAGACACACCCGACTTTATCCCTTAAATCCGGGTGTGACATAGGCCTACGTTGCTGAAAGGGAAATGTGATATATGCCATGTCTAGCTTGGTTTTGGTGATTAATGACCAACACAACCTCGTGTGCTGACGAGTTTATTAAGTGTGTACTTGTAGGTTCATAAGTGTCAATTAGCGGAATTCAACTCAACTTGTAGCTCAAATAGAGGCAAAATAGGGCAAAACTTGGATGAGGTGAGCTATGACTAGTTCACAAGTTTTGATAAGTTCTAACTGCCCTTATGAATGTTTTTAGCACCTTAGAGACTTTGTATTGAGATATTTCAAAAAAGTTTCATTTGGAGCCAAGTTTGAGCTTAGAAGATGATTCTGAGTTAAAGACATGGAAAATGTGAGAATATATGACTTAGACTAGTTGGACATACTCAAAATAAGTTTGTTTAAGTCATATGAATGTTCTTAATATTAGTACAATTGATTGTAAGAAGCTATGAAGAAAAGTATCAAACTTCATCTGTTCTGGGTCGCACCGGACGAGTCTGGTGGCACACCAAACCTTCTTTTTTTCCAGAGGTGGCTGCAGTACGCTTGAGTGGCCTGGTGCATTGGATCAGTTCAATGGTGCATCGGACCACTTTACCAAAGAAACATCGCGGGAGCACAGTTGAGGCCTGGCGCACCGGTGGCATGCCATACCTCTTTTCCAGAGAGGAATGCAGATGAAGCCCAAAGCATACACCGGACCAGTTCGATGTGGACTGGACCAATTGGATCCAATATGAAGTTCTAGAGTTCAACGGTTGGCTTCAACAGCTAACTAATGTGGCCGAACACATGGCGGGGTCTGGTGGTGCACCAGACCGGAATAGTGAGTCCACGGGAGGCAGGGCCAAAGGAAATCTCGTTGATTGAGGTTACCGTTGGAGGTCCGGTGCCTCCAAGGAAAGAGCAAATTTTGTAGATTTCTAACAACGAATATTTGGGGGTTTGGGGGCTATAAATATGCCCAACCAGCCTACTCGAGTTAACAATCACCTCTAGAGTTCAACAACGTTCCCATACACTTGTGTAACACATCCACGACTATACATGTCCAAATGGGCCGGGCCAGTAGCGGGTCTGTGACCCCGGCACGGTCGTGGCCCAGCACGAGCATGGCCCGGCCCGACTAGAAGCGTGCCCGGACCGGCGCTGCCCGATAGCTGTGACAGGCTTATGCCGGCCGTCTGACCCGCGGTGCTGGCACGAGCCCGGCCCAGTTAAAGGGTAGGCACGGTAACGGTCCACTTGAGGGACTGATTTTGTAATGGTTAGTTTATTTTTAGCTATAATACCGATGATTCTGTTATTATATGAGAGCATTCTGAATTGTGATATGTGTTTATATGTGTATCTGAAATTCTTTCTCTAAGTATGTATCTAAAATTATAAATATAATTAATTGAATCCAAAATAAATTTGAATATTACCTTTAAATTCTGAATTTTGGAGCGTTTTTTTGTTTACGGGTCTGGGCCCGACCCGGCACGACCTGTGTAAGAATAACCGTGCCGAGCCTGGGCCGCGTCATCCAGCCCGCGGCCCGGCCCGGCCCGGCCCGGCCCGGCCCGATACTGAACCATGTCGGGCTTGGACTGGTGCCCCTCGTGCCGGACCCAGCCGTGCCCGGGCTAGGCCGGCCTGGCACGGCCTGTTGGACATGTATATTCACAACATTTTGAGAGATGGAAGTACCCATTTCTAGAGTCCACTTCAAGGGTCAATTCCCTGTATGACATCGAAAATTATACTCATTCCTTGAGTGCCACTGACCCCATATATCTTACACACAAAAAAATTATTTATATGCCACTCAATGGTACACAAGAAATGAGTATAAATTTCGAAGACACATAGGGAATTTTTTCCTTCAAACAACCCCATGTCGGACTCATGCATATGAAACCACCAATTACTTGAGTTTGTCTCCCCCCACTAGGTATATTTCTTTATCTAAATTTGTTAAATTTAGTATAGTTTTGGTTATGAACAGTACGATTTACATATTTGTATGAGCTACCGTCGTAAATGGTAATATTATATACGTACATGCTGTCATATTTTTTATATTATTTCTGTATTAAATTAACATAAAAATATCTAAATGTCTAGCTGTCGGTACCCTGAAACAGAGGTACCCCTTACTACAGTGTGAAGACGCTATACCCGCGCGGCTACCTCTAATCGCGTGGTGAACAACACTCTACCCCGCCACGTGGACGGCTCCGAGGTCGCCATGTGGCCAGGGAAGACGATATACTCCAAGATATCAATAGTGGGTCCGGACCTCTATGGGAAAGTGTCGGACCCCTGTACATGTAGACCGGACCTCCGGGCAAGGTCCAGGACCCCCACGAGTGCGACCCGGACCCCTGGGATGGGTCCTAGACCCCTCTGTGTGGGGTCCGGGCTACCCACAGTCGGGTCCCGGGAATCTGGGGCAGAGAATACCCAGGCCTTACTCAGGCTAGGGTCTAGTGCCGACACGTGTCCAGGCCCAGCCTGGTGCGGACCTGTCCGCATAACGCTACTGCTCCCCGTCCAGGCGGAGACCCGATGCTGCCATGTGGCCTGCCGCGCGTGATGTAAGCCAGCGGGCGGAGCCTGACGTAAGGCCTCCGGGTTGCGCGGCCCCTGCATTTGTTGCGGATAAGGCGCGCCGCCTAATAAGCGATGTGCCGCCTCGACATTTAATGAGGCCTGCCCACTCTGTTCTCAGGCGGTGACCTGTCCACTCTACTAGCAAGCAGTGTGCCGCCTCAGCATTTAATGAGACCTGTCCATTCCGCTGGTAGGGGCGTGCCTGTCTATTCCATTGGCAGGCAATACGCCTGTGCTGCCGCATGCGCTGCACTCATCATGACTCGCGCGTTACCAAGGACGCTGCCGCGAGATATCAATATTGTATGCACTACGGATATTATGGCGCTCGAAGATTACCCTAGCGTTGCAGGTAGTAGTTCCTTCCTTCCATTTGTCCCTGGGCCCACATGTTGGGGCTCAGTATCCTTATTTGTGCCTCCCCTTGAACTATAAAAGGGAGGGCACACTCCTTGAACTATAAAAGGGAGGGCACACTACGTTACAAGAAAAGCTCACAAGCTCACATGCTCACTTAGACTCTCAGACTCACAAGTTCATACAAGCTCTCAAGCTCAATACAGCACACAATGGAGTAGGGTATTACGCTCCAGCGGCCCGAACCACTCTAAACCCTTGCGTGTTCTTGTGTTCATCGTCCATCTAGCAACAGACAAAACTCTTAGGCCCCCTCCTCATCTTAGGATTTAGGGAGGGTGTATTCGGCCACTGGGCCGGAGATTTCCTCTCCCACATTTGGCGTGCCAGGTAGGGGCTTGGCATTAGGTTTTTGCTTGTTTTTCTGTTCGACATCATGGTTCACAACGTCGAGCACCACGACTTCATCCCCGAGGACTTCCCGATGGAGGAGGAAGCTGCCTCTTCCACGCCTTGGGCCTCCAGCCGCCCTGCGCCTGGTGCTACTGCTGTGCGTTCTACGCGGCAGCACACCCCTGCACAGGCGTCCAGGACGTCAAGGGCTGCGCCTGGCGCCTTGTCTATGGCCAGGGAGTTGTTGCACCACCCTCCTAGCTCCATGGCCTCGCCAGGTGCCATGAAGCAGTGGCGTGATGACGTCGACCGCCTGCTCAGCATGGTGCGTTTTGGCTCGGCCAGGCCTAGGCCTCGGTCATCCCGGCGTCAACATGAGGCGTCGGCTTCGGTGCGCTCGCCTTCAGTTAGGGCTGCCCCGACGAAGGACTTACGGGCGGAGCTCAACCGCCGGCGTACGGGAGAGGACGCCCCAACCACATTGGAGGGGCCAGACGACCTGCGGGCAGAACTCAACCGTAGGCGTGCGGGCGAGGATGCCCGTGTCTCTCTGGAGAGGGCGCGTGAGCGCCGACAAAACATCGAGGGTCGCAACCTCGACTACGACTTCGCTGCGGTTGCACCGCAGACCCCGACGGTCGCCCGGATCCGGACGGGTGTCCCGTTGGCCGGCGTGGGCAGCGTCGCGCTCGCAGACCACCTCCGCGCGGCAACATGGCCATCCAAGTTCTGGCCACACCTACCAGAAAAGTACGACGATACGACAAACCCGTCAGAATTCCTGCAGGTATAAGTCACCGCCATCACGGCAGCAGGTGGAGACACTACTGTGATGGCAACATACTTCCATGTAGCCTTGTCTGTGCCGGCCCGGACTTGGCTCATGAACCTTGCCCCAGGATCGACCTTTTCCTGGGAAGAGCTCTGCGCGCGATTCACCACGAACTTCGACAGCGCTTACCAGTAGCATGGCATGGAGGCACACCTCCATGTAGTGAGGCAGGAGCCCGTGGAAACTCTCTGGGCCTTCATCTCCCGCTTCACCAAGGTACGGGGCACTATTCCTCATATCTCAGATGCTTCCATCATCACCGCTTTCCGCCAGGCGGTGCGTGATGAAAAGATGTTGGAGAAGTTGGCCACGCACGACGTGGAGACTGTCACCACACTCTTCGCTCTGGCCGACAAGTGCACCAGAGCCACCGAGGGCCATGCATGGCACTCGGCGCCATAGACTGGGGCTGCCCATACTGGTGGCTCGGGCGCCATCGCTCAAGACGGCAAAAAGAAGAAGAAAAGGAACCGCGGCCATAAGAAGTCGTCGTCTGCCGCTCTGGTCGTAGCAGCTGCGGCTAGGGGCCGGAACGAGCGCAACAAGCGCCCACGGCCGCAGAGGGGTAATAGCGGCTCATGCCCTGTACACCCCAACAGTCGCCACAGCGCCGCGGAGTGTCGCGAGATCATCGAGCTCGCGAAGCGCATCAGCGAGCGGCGCGAGCAGACCTCCAAGGATGGCTCCCCTCCTCGCTGCCGGCCTGGCAAGGAAAGGGTCGATAGTGGCGAGGTGGCCGTAGGAGAACCGGACCTCGGGTATCAGTAGGGATGGCAATTTTACCCGCGGGTTCGGGTATCCACGGATATCCGACCCGTCGGATTCGGGTTTGGGTACGAAATTTAACCCGCGGGTCTCACCCATACCCGACCCGTGATAAAATCGGGTCGGGTACGGGTTTTATCTTGCACCCGCGGGTCTTGGCGGATATCCGAAATTAATTGAGTTTTCGCTTTTCAATTTCAGCCCACCCGAAACCGGCGGACCGGCCCAATGTCCATCTCTATTCACCAATCACTAGAAACCCTAGTCTCACACGCAGTCACACTCTCTCACGTCTCACCGTCTCTGTCTCTCAGCCGCCACCGCCAGAAACCGAGCGCACGGCTGTACCGGCGTCGATCCGCCCCGGCCGTCCGATCCATCGCATGGCTGTGCCGGCGTCGAGACGCAGACGCGGGCCGCCTGCCCCGGCCGTCCACCGCACGGCTGTGCCGGCGTCGAGACGCAGACGCGGGCCGCTTGCCCCGGCCGTCCACCGCACGGCTGTGCCGGCGTCTGGTCCCTGTCGGCTGCCGCGGTGCCGCCTGCCTGCCCAGCGTCCCTGGCTTCCTGCCCAGTGCAGCAGTGCCAGCGTCTCCAATGTAGCACTCTGTGGTATATTTTACAGTTGATGTCTCACTGATCTCAAATAGGTGGAGGTCGTTCTCAAATCTGAGGTGGTTCTCAAATCTAAAGTTCATCCATGGCGCCTACAAGTGGATTAAGTAACAGTAATCAGATTTATGTAATCAGATTTATTATGTCTTGTTTTTTTTGTTTCACCTTGTCATTTGTCAACCATGTGTTTTATTTGTGTGGAGTGTAATTATACCCGCGGGTATCCGATACCCGCCCGATACCCGATGGGTACGGGCACGGGTACAAAATCCTACCCGCGGGTATAGTCGCGGGCGGGTATGAGTAATACCCGCGGGTATTGTCGCGGGCGGATATTTACCATACCCGATCCGAACCCGACCCATTGCCATCTGTCACACCCGGTTCCAGGGGGTAGAACCGAGCGCATACCATATGTGTGCCAGGATCCATTTCCACACATATGTTGACGTCACAAGTGTAATATATCAAAAGACAATGCAATAAAGGCGTCAAGAGAGTATAATACTTTATTACATCATCTGAAACATTGTATCTTTAACAAGTATCACATCAAAGTAAAGCGGAAATAAACAACTGGGCAATCTCCCACAGGAAGATGACCGGCGCATCGTTAGACTTAGAAATCATCGTCGTCGATAAAATCTCCATCAAAGTCTCCAGCATCACCCTCTGATCAAAATATTAGCAAGGGTGAGCTCACTTATGGTCGGGGCTCAGCAAGTGGGGGAAAAACTAATGCAGGTATAACAAGGTGAGGCTAAGTTTGAGCAGTAAGCATTTTAGTTGGTCAACATTTTATTAACATCACCTGTCTTACTAATAAGTGT
Source organism: Zea mays (assembly GCF_902167145.1). Classification (NCBI taxonomy): domain Eukaryota; kingdom Viridiplantae; phylum Streptophyta; class Magnoliopsida; order Poales; family Poaceae; genus Zea; species Zea mays. Next base: position 78,332,011 of record NC_050105.1, read on the forward strand.
GAGTCCCAAATATCCCATTTAAACAAAGGAATATGAATATAGCAAAAACACTTAAGTGAAACCACTTAAGCAAATTATTGGCAGATCATCGGATCTCAATTTAATTCCATCTTCAAGTTCAATTATCATGTGAGGAGTCCAGGTCATAACCGGGAGCACGGCTGATATATCAGTTTTACACTCTGCAGAGGTGGTACAACTTTACCCACAAGTCATGTATCCCATCTAGCCCGGGTTGATCGGACCCTTAGACACTGCCGAGGTGAATGGCTAGGGATCCATTATGAGGTTTTCACAAAATACACTTAATACGAAGCAACCCGCTAAGGTTTCTAAGACGATGGTGGTGGCCCCCTGGGTGAAGTACCTTAGCCAAGAATACGACCCCATGTTAACGTGGGCTGCCAGCACCTACCGCTCCCCCTCTTGCCCATCTTTCAGGTAAGGTTGCTAGGCACTAAGCATATAGAGCTATTTACCAAAGCCAGAGCCATGATAGCACTCGTGGTTGCACTGTTATCCTGGGTGGTCACTCCATGTTCCAATTAAGTTTATAATAAAGTTATCTTAACCATCGGGTTAATGTCATAATTGCAAATTAACATTTTTGGAACATTAAAACCAATTCAAGAGTGACATTAAGAATCATTAAGTTGAGCGGTAGCATGAATCTTGCACAGCTTAATTATTTTCCCAGGTTAAACAAGGAATACAGGTAGTAAATCTAGGAAATCCTTAATTAGGTAAGCCCATCAAATTATGCAACATATCGAAAAGTAAACATTGTTATATGCAATGAGTAGGTACAAACAGAATATGCAGAGGGAGAATCCACTTGCCTTGCTCAAGCGAGTCCTGCGGATCGTCCTCGAACGAGTTCGGATCGTCTACCGCACAATCCGCTTCTAATAGGGTCGCATAGCGCACATACAAAAATAAAACATACACCAATAAATAAACATGCACCATTCATAAACATACACCAATACGTCATTAAGCACACATTAACCTATCGCACTAATCATATCTTAATTACGTACTAATCGCGTAAATACTTATTAATTCAATTGTGGCTATTAATATGAATCCTAATGGTGAATTTATGAGTGGGTGCAATAAATATAATTTTAACTAATATTAATTTATTTTAACATCATCAATGGAGATAAATAATACTTATTAACTTTTAATCCTAATAAATAAATTAATACCTTTTATTACTTCTAACACAAATTAGTTAGTATAGCAAAAATGAAATCAATAATATTAATATTCTAAAAATCTACATAAACTATTAATTGAACATTTTCTAACACAAGCGAGGTTATTTGACATAAACTAGTATTCTAACAATTTTAAGTTCTAAATCTGTGAACATGTTTATTTGACTAACAAAGCCTATTTTGCCATCTACTAATGATATTTTCTCCTTTCTTTATAAAAAGAAAAATGCTAATAAAATAATTAGATAAATCATCAAAAATCCTATATTATTCATATGACATGCGTTCTATATCATTTTTCTAATCCATCAAAAAATGCACCTATAATTCTCCATGTAGTTTCTAAAATTTATTGTGACCAAATTTAACTACAAAAATTCCTATCTAGCATTTTTATCGCCAACGTGTGACTATTAAATCTACGCCATATTTTTCTAAACCAAAATCATCGCGTCGATTAACATGGAATAACACGGTGCACTACTAATCGTATATTTTTAACAAATTCCGTAGCGCACACAAATACATAAATTGGAATCACATGTGTTCATATTACAACAAACGAACTATACAACACATGAATCGAATCGAAAGCACTTTATAAAATACATAAAATAAATTTGGGTCGCCAACAACCTCGGGTTCGTGCGTGTGACGGGGACGGATCGACGGGTTTCGGCCGGACGGAGAGCGGGGCTCGACTACGGACAGCTAGTACGCGGCTCCGGCGAACTCCCGGCGACGAACGGCACACTCCGGCGACGAACGGCAACGCACTAGCGATGAGCGAGGAGTGCTAGAGGGAGAGGCAACTTCGAGTAGGCAGGAATGGGGAGGCTCTGCTGTTTCCCTTTTATAGAGAGAGGGAGGGGAGAGGAATGGTCTGCCAGAGGAGGGAGAGAGGCGCCGACGGGTCTTCATGGCGCCATAGATGCGTCGGTTTCTCTCCATGGCGTCAATGGAGAGCAATGGGAAAGGAAAAACGGATGCTTTGATGTTCCATTAACTCGGAGACGAAGAACGGTCGCAGCACTTGGGCTTCGGGGTCGCGGCTGGGCAGTCGATGTCGCGCCCTGGCGTTGCTCGGCGGCTTGGCGCGCAGCAGCAGGGGCGCGGGGCTCGCGGCTCGGGTGGCGCGCTCGGCGCGGCTGCCTAGCGCCCGCACGCGAGAGAGCAGAGAGAGGAGAGAGTGGGAGAGAGAGAAACGTGAGAGAGAGAGACGTGAGGGAGAGAGGGACGTGAGGGAGAGAGGCGGCGGCTGGGGAAAAATCCCCAGGGGCGCGCGCGGCGTTTAGGGCTAGGGCTAGGTTTTGGGGTTTTGGGCCCCTAGTGGGCCGGTTAGTGTAGGATTTGGTTTTTTTTTAATTGCGAAATGTATTTTTAAAGAGCTCGAAAAATTCATAAAAAAATTTACCAAAAAAATTTATAAATAGAATACTTATTTTTAGACTAATAATTATTATTTTTCTTCATTATTGTTTAGTTACTAGGATTTCTTTTTCAAGGGAAATTAATAACAATCATCCGAGATTCAAGCAAGCGCATAGAAAGAAAATGATCAAAATGCAAATAAATAATTAAACACTTAAAAAATTATTACCCTAATTAATATAATAACTAAATCCATTATTTTTATTTGATGGCTTTTGTGGTGTTACACCATCCCTAGGTATCAGTCACCCGAGGGGGTCCTAAAGGATGTCTTCACTGAAGGCTCCGACTCCGGTGACAACAACTAGCCAGGCTACCGCGGCGACCCCGCCCTTCCCGGTCTACGGGTCTGAAGCCTGTCTTCCCCCGAAAACCCTTATGGCCTCCCCATGGGCCCAGTCTTTTGGTGAGCCTATGCAGGAATGGCTACGGTGTAAGGACATGGGCTTCATCAACGGATGCAGGTGGCAAGCGGCGATCCAAAATGCACGATACAACCAAACGCTCGGGCACCACCACCAACGGATTGTGCATAATAGGGAGCTCAGGGTCCAGGACCTGGTCCTAAGACGAATCCTAAACCAAGAAGGGCTCCTCAAACTCTCCCCCAACTGGGAAGGACCCCTCAAGGTGATGGAAATACGCTGACACGGATGTGTCCGCCTTGCCACAACTGAAGGAGTGCCTCTTCCCAGCCCCTAGAACATGGAGCATCTCCGTAAGTTCTGCCATAGGAGCAAGTCTGAGGGTTTAAGTTTTTCTTCTTTTGTAATTAGGTTATGCATATGTGTACGCCGGCCCGGTGAGGTCCGCCCTCATAAACCCAGCTTGTTGGTCTGCACCCATGCATGTAAGGTTATAAAGAAAAGAATTACCCCCTTAGATGTGCTTTTATGATAGTCTTAGCCTCTTGCTCCATGGTTTTATCCTGCAGTTTCGAGATATTATTTTTTATCTAACCCACCCATATAGTTCCCATCCCTGTTGATATGACGACATCTGAATTGAGTAGCCAGGCTTGCAGTTTAGGACCCGTCTACGAAGGCAGGGGGGTCTGGTAGCTTGGGGGTCGGTTCTAAAGAACGGGAGCTCGTTTCATGGGGTGGTCCGGGGCTGTGTAGCCGCTTAGCTCGGTTCCGTACCCTAAGCCTGCACACTCCACCACTCTGTGACGGGTACCCTAGTATTTGGAGCTATGGTCCTGTGGGTCCGACAATCTAGGGTCCGGTTCTAGAGAATGGACACTTGTCTCCTGGGGTGGTCCGGAGCCGTGTAGCCGCTTAGCCTAGTCCCGTACTGTAAGCCTGCACGCTCCACCACTCTGCGACGGGTGTCCTAGTATCTGGCACCATGGTCTAGGGGGTCCAGACACACAACTTGGCTTCCCAGGCTAAGTCCAGCATGTCCTGTGCATGTATCAAAGGGTGGCTAATATCAGACGGTGGGTCCTATGGGTGTGCTACTAACGCTTCCTGGCTAAAGCTGTGTACAGGTCCAGGTCCCAGTCGAGGCTTCCTTCTGGGGGCCGTTGCCAACTCTTTTAGGTATGCTGGTATCCAGCCTCGACACGTCGAGCCTACATCCTAGGGGGGCCTGGTACCGGGAAGGAGTCGGTAACACCACACACAATAGGGACAAATGGCATAGAGATAAGTGCTAATACTGCTCGATAAGTAGTACTCCGAAGTATCTTATAAAAACAAAGTTATTACATCCGCTTTCAAGCAGAGCCCTAGCTCCATTCCTACAGGTACGAACTACTCGGCACCAGTAGGGTCACGCCGAAAGCGTGCGGCCACCAACTTCATGACGTCCTGTACGACCTTCTGGGCGGCTTGCCGGTGGCGGTGGCCTCCTCAACGCGTGCGCCGAGACAAAGGAGCCCTCATCGTTGGAGGCGACGTCGAGGCCATTAGAGCCAAAGAGTTGGAAGCGCGGCGGCACGCGGCACTCGACGGCCTGGCCGCTGAAACGGAGCCGGAGCTCAACCAGTTCATGGAGGCATGCCACGAGGCCGCTGCAGGAGGCAATGAAGTTCATGCGGAAGATGGAGTCGCAGCCCAGCTCGCTTTCCACCTCCGCAAGGCTGATGAACATCCTTGAAACGGAGCACTGGAGGAAGAGCGCCACCTCCCACGAGGCCGCACTCCTCCAGCAACAGCAAGAAGAAAGGCGAGATCGGCAGCGCCAACACACAGGAGACGAAGAGCACAGACTCCCCGGCGGCAAGATCGTCGAGGAGGATGGCGCCGGCGCGGATCCTTCCGTCGAACGCCGGCGCGCTCCATCCAGGTAGACGGCGCACCATGTCGAGTGCCCACTTAGTCTGGAAGCGCTCGGGATGAACTAACAAGGCCATGGCAACTACGGCAGCGCAAAGCAGAGACCTTGAAGGCGATGGGGCGCAGAGAGCTCGGAGGCGAAAGGGTGCAGCGAGTGGGAGAGAAGCGAAAGCATAACTGCTGCTCGCAGGGTGAATCCCTTTTTAAGCAGACTCTCCAGCTCGCGCCTTGAAATTCCATGGGAAATCTCCCCCGATGCGTACCAGGGCGACCCAGCCTATGACACGAGGGTCCGGTCCCACAAGTCATACAGCTGGTATGCTGGTTCCCGAGTGCGAAGAAGACGAACCGCCACGCGGGGGGCAAATCGCCACCCGCGGTAGTGCGCCTCTTCATCTCCACCGAAACCAACGGCCCAGTCCCTGACGCGAGGTCCCGGGCCCACGAGTCATCCTCCTTGGGTGCCGGTTCCTGGGTGCAGAGAAGTCGAAACGCCGCTTGTGATAGTACTGCGCTTCCTCAGGGCCACCGCAGAGGACAAAAGGTGAATTTTTAAAGGCAGCAGGACCGAGGCGCCTCGCGTGTGGCCTGGCAAAACCATCATGCATGGGGCCACACATCAGTCAACCGCGGGGACAGACACGACAGTTGACGTGACCGATGGCAGCCTGACAGCGCGTGCGTGCTGAATTAATGTGGCGCGCGCTCAGGTGACGCCCCAGTCACCGGTCATGCCATGCTGACGCAAGGTACAAGATTTGGCCCCACCTGCAGGCTTGTACCCTGCCCTGAGGTGGGCCCGGGTGCCACTGTCGGTACCCTGAAATAGGGGTACCCCTTACTACAGTGTGAAGACGCTATACCCGCGTGGCTACCTCTAGTCGCGTGGTGAACAGCACTCTACCCTGCCACGTGGACGGCTCCGGGGTCGCCACGTGGCCAGGGAAGACGATATACTTCAAGATATCAACAGTGGGTCCGGACCCCATGGGAAAGTGTCGGACCCCTGTACATGTAGACCGGACCTCCAGGCAAGGTCCAGGACCCCCACGAGCGCGACCCGGACCCCCGGGATGGGTCCCGGACCCCTCTGTGTGGGGTCTGGGCTACCCACAGCCGGGTCTCGGGACTCTGGGGCAGAGAATACCCAGGCCTTGCTCAAGCAGGGGTCCGGTGCCGACACGTGTCCAGGCCCAGCCTGGTGCGGACCTGTCCGCATAACGCTACTGCTCCCCATCCAGGCGGGGACCCGATGCTGCCATGTGGCCTGCCGCGCGTGACATAAGCCAGCGGGCGGAGCCTGACGTAAAGCCTCCGGGTTGCGCGGCCCCTGCATTTATTGTGGATAAGGCGCACCGCCTGACAAGCGATGTGTCGCCTCGGCATTTAATGAGGCCTGCCCACTCTGCTGTCAGGCGGCGACCTGTCCACTATACTGGCAAGCAGTGTGCCGCCTCAGCATTTAATGAGACCTGTCCATTCCGCTGGCAGGGGGCGTGCCTGTCTATTCCATTGACAGGCAATACGCCTGTGCTGCCTCATGCGCTGCACTCGTCATGACTCGCGCGTTACCAAGGACGCTACCGCGAGATATCAATACTGTATGCACTACGGATATTATGGCGCTCGGAGATTACCCTGGCGTTGCAGGCAGTAGTTCCTTCCTTCCATTTGTCCCTAGGCCCACATGTCGGGGCTCAGTATCCTTGTATGTGCCCCTCCTTGAACTATAAAAGGGAGGGCACACTACGTTACAAGAAAAGCTCACAAGCTCACACGATCACTTAGACTCTCAGACTCACAAGTTCATACAAGCTCTCAAGCTCAATACAACAGATAGTGGAGTACGGTATTACGCTCCGGTGGCCTGAACCACTCTAAACCCTTGCGTGTTCTTGTGTTCATCGTCCATCTAGCAACAGGCAAAACGCTTAGGCCCCCTCCTCATCTTAGGATTTAGGACGGTGCATTCCACCACCCGGCCGAAGATTTCCTTTCCGACACTAGCATTGGTTTTTAGGACTATTGAAGATGTTCTTAGTTTGGGAGAGTAATTAATAAAAAAATTGGCATTTGATCGAACAACAATGTTTACCTACAAGCCACACTAGATGCGGCATCTCCAACAAGTGACTTAAATAGTGCCTAAAAATTAAAATACTATATTGTTTAAAACGTTTAGACACTAAAAATAAATTATGCTCCAATAATTAAGTTCTAAATCATGTATTTTAGAAAGTAAATTATATTATTAGAAAAGAAAATGGTGAGAGCGATGTAGAAAATAAGGATATGACACGAGTGTCAGAGCATCTCCAAAAGGAAATGCAAAAGTATTCGCCAAAAACTGATTATGAGGGTATATTAAATCTTTTTTATGGTGTAAACAAAGTGTACCTCCATCAATTCACGCAAAACGAATGCTCAAACAAAACTGGGCCACTTGCAGGTGCTGTTGCTGGCCCAGCTGATCTCTACCGTTGGCCCGTGCATGCTTGCTGATAGACATATTTATTTGTGCTACTCGTTGTATCACTCTTGCTGTCGCCGCACGCCGCTAGGAATCGACTGCATCAAGGTATGAAACTGTTCCTACGTCTTGATAATTGTTATTAATTGCATCTTTGCTTGACCGTTAATCGGAATTTTGTGAATAAAACAGATTATGCGACGTCATCCAGTAAGCAGAAGTTAGGAACTGAGACTACACGTCATGATTTATTAAGTAAAGATGAAAGCAAACAATTGAACTAATCGATTCTCAGAGCACAAATTTGATTATCAATACAAAATAATTGAAGGTTGAGATAAACAACCACTACCGTTCATCGCGTGCTCCATGGATGTAGACAAGTCGTCAATGCGGGAAAACAAGGGAGCTGCAATTGGATCTGATTCAACGTCGACACAGGACACATCCTCCCATTTCAGAACGGAGTTCTCCTTCACCTCGCATTTGCATTCCATCCTCCAGGTCTAGGTTGAGGCTGATCATTGCGGTGTGGTTGAGGCTGTAGATTCAAAGCAGCCGTCTGTCTCGACTGGGTTTCAAAGCTCTAGCCATCGACTCTGCCGCCGCCTCCTACACTTGTGATGCCTCTCGCGCCGCCACTCTCCATTCCTTCCTCGGCACCTGAATGAAAAATACCGCGGGAAAGGACTAGTGAAGCGCGCGCAAGGATGGATTGGGGAAAGACCTTGCTCACTGATATTTGTGGGAGGGCGGACCACGGATGCGGGACGCAGGTAATTTAGGGGAAGGAAGGGAGGTCTGTTGGACTGAGAAATTTCGTTATTCCACCCCTAAACGCATTTATGGATTGGTTTTAGTATTCTTTTGGAGATGCTCTAAGTGTAGTATATTTGGGTCATTTTGTGGTGTGCCGTATATTTTTGATAAAAAATATAAAATAAGATGTACTATTAGAGATACTATATGGATATTAAATACCAAAAAAATCTTATCAACAAATTAAAAAAACACACGGGGAAATCTTTTCTAGCCAATACCGATACCGAGAGAATCCCTTCAAACACGCCTCTCGCATGTACTCCACGAAAGCTCAAATCAAATACGCACACAAAACAAACCCAGGAGCCAGGTGGGTCACGAGGCCCACATGTCGGTCCCAGTGGGGATGCCCCGCGATACGTTTCCCCGATGGCGCGTAGCTATTTTTGCAAACCGAAGCCGGATTTGGGCGAATTGATAGCGCGTCTCCGCTGTCCCTTTCTCCCCGTCGTCTACGTCCCTTCCGGCCGCGTCCTTCCCCTCCCAAGATCAACCCCCCCGCGCGCTTGTCTCCTTCCCCCGGCCATCTCCGGCACCGGATTTTTCGTCGCCGCCTTGTCCTGGCCCCTTCCGCGAAGACCCATTCCCACACACCCTTTATGCCAACTTGCCGCCCCCGCGGATTCGCGCGCACCGCGGTCGGTGTCTAGGCTTGATTGGCCCTGGCCCAGGAGCACGGCGAAAGGCGGCGTCTTGGTGTGAAGCGGCCGCGCTGGATTGGTTGCCGCCGGTGGTGCTGATCGTTGGGCGTGTTTGAGAGCGCGCCGAAGGCTCTGCCTTGTGGGGAGCGGTCGACAGGCAGGGTCAAAGGAGGCGGTCTTTCCTCTTGTCCCGATCGCATTGTTGATCTGACACGGTTTCTTGGGAAATTCAGGTTAGGGATAGGCGGGGGGAGTGGGGTCGTCGTGAAGGAGGCAGCAGCGGTTCGCGTGGATCGAGGAAGGGATTTTATTGCGTTGGGATTTGGTAGGTGGTGGCGCTGCTCTTGCCGTTCTTGGCATGAGCGTTGGAGATGGGGACGGACTACTACAATGTGCTCAAGGTGAACCGGAACGCCACGGAGGAGGACCTCAAGAAGTCGTACCGCCGGCTGGCCATGAGGTGGCACCCCGACAAGAACCCTGGCGACGTCAAGAAGGAAGCCGAGGCCAAATTCAAGAAGATCTCCGAGGCCTACGAGGTATGGAAATTGCAGGGAAAAAATTGCAGTTACATTGGTTGCAGCTGCAGCACCTTCTTGCTTAGCTTTGCTTTCGCGGCGCAGGCCTGATTAGTGATTACGCTTTGGAATATCTGGTAAAAGTTACTACTGTCTTTCCTCTGAATCGCAAGCACAGTTTGGATAAATTTCCATGTACTTGTTACCAGAGAAAATCCATTTTCACCAGTAGATATTAGCACTAGTTGTTTCGTTAGCGATTTGCGAGCTGGAATTCTGCAAATATCATGGAGATTCGTGTCGACTATGCGTTATGTCGGTTTTCAATATGTAGCTCTTGTATTCTGTCATCCTGATCGAGTGGTCGATCCTGCCTGTAAAATCATAATGTGCGTCATTTCTATGGCTGCTCATTTCTGCATTTTCTGCTCCTTCAGATTACGACAAAATGCTCGCTGGCTCCTTTCAGGTTCTGAGTGATCCGCAGAAGAGGGCGGCGTACGATCAGTACGGCGAGGAAGGCCTGAAGGCCTCCGCAGACGGCGGTGGTGGTGGTGGTGGTTCCACGTCCACGAACGGGGCCGCCAACCAACGCTTCAACCCTCGCAACGCCGAAGACGTGTTCGCCGAGTTCTTTGGCAGCAACAAGCCGTTCGAGAACATGGGGCGAGCCAAGTCAATGAGGTTCCAGACAGAAGGCGCTGGCACCTTCGGTGGGTTCGGTGGGAACGAGAGCAAGTTCAGACCATACAACAACGATTCGGCCGGCACCGGCTCCAGTCAGGCTCGGAAGCCGCCGCCCGTGGAGACCAAACTGCCCTGCACGCTCGAAGAGCTGTACGCAGGCTCAGCACGCAAGATGAAGATCTCCAGGAACGTTGTGAAGCCGAATGGGTGAGCCTTTTTTGTTGCACCATCTTTCACATTTGAGACTAAAGATCACAGATCAACAGAGTCTTAGCTTATTTCAGCTCTCTCACTGCTGAGTTTTGAACAGGCAACTAGGGACCGAATCGGAGATTCTAACGATCGATATAAAGCCCGGCTGGAAGAAGGGGACCAAGATCACGTTCCCGGACAAGGGCAACGAGCAGCCGAACCAACTCCCCGCCGACCTCGTCTTCGTCATCGACGAGAAACCCCATGACCTGTACACGAGAGAGGGCAACGACCTCCTGGTCCACCGGAAGATCGATCTGGTGGACGCGTTGGCAGGAACGACGGTCAGCCTGAAGACGCTCGACGGGCGTGACCTGGTGATTAGGCTCACGGACGTGGTGACACCTGGGTACGAGCTTGTGGTCGCCAAGGAGGGGATGCCTATCGTCAAGGAGAACGGGAGGAGAGGCAACCTGAGGATCAAGTTCGACGTCGGTTTCCCTAAGAGGTTGTCGTCGGAGCAGCGGCACACCATTCGGAAGGTTCTTGGAGGCCAGCCTCAGCAGCAGTGAGCACAGGCGTTCGAAACAAGATTGTCTGCCCCTTATTGGCTACCCATGCAATGCAGATTTGCAGACTAGTTCAGATGTTCTTCTCTTTCTTCGGCTGGCTTGTACTGTATGTTTAGTTGTTTTTTCCTTTGTGGTGTTTTCTGATCTTCTTCTCCCTTGTTGGAAAAAATGGTGGTATTGAAGACCACAGGTGTAATACAAGAATGCTGTCTTTGTGTCTTCATTTACATGTTTCAGATATCGTTTGGTTCACATATTTGTAAGTAACAGATAACATTAGATCATGTTTGTTTAGCTCTAATCGTAATGAGATGCCACACTAGAAATTAATACCAACATATTTAAACTTGTTACTTACCATTTATGTTTGTTTAGGGCTGTCCGTATCCTTTTTCTTATGAATTTTGTTTATTGATGTATACAAAAACAAAATGATATCAGTGTTGCACAACGATGAAGGGTAACAATCTTGGTACTATGTGAAAAAATGAATTTTCTGAAGGTTAACATGCTTTGCAGTCTCAGACCCCCAGGTGCATTATATTACGTTCACGGAATAACATCATGAGGAATTATCCGATCCTGCGTCCGAACCTCGATGGGTTGTTTGGTTTGATGAAGGGAACTAACCTGTCCGCCATGCGATTACACCCTCCTATTCACAGCATCTACTCATTCCTCCAGAAATAGTCGGTCGAACACATGACGGACACACTGATGCCAGACAGCCTGTTAGTGAAATGCCGAATGCTTTTGAGGATTCATCCAAGAAAAAGGGCAGGAACCTGAAACATTTTCCAAAACATCTTTTCGTTTGATGTGGAAATATACATTTCACAGCAACGATTATAGGAGTTCAGTTCAAATCAGCATGTCCAGACTCTTAAACCCCTTTCAGTCCATCATAAGGCAGTCCTGACGACAGGGCAGCCTTCCCATTTTTTTCCTACAAAAGAGCAAACTAGTAAAAGCATCTCCAACAATATATCAAATTGATACCCCATATTAAAATATAGAGGTCAATCTAGAAAAAACAGTTTCAACAGTGT